>NC_138772.1:496827850-497427850 GCF_965119305.1 Pelophylax lessonae | reverse complement strand
AAAGAGCTTCAGTGTGAAAGGGCTCTAAAACAATACTTTAAAAGATTAGTTTTGAACTTTCCTCCAGTTAGTTTGAGGTCATGTCCCCATCTTTTTGATTTTGGTTTTATATTGAAAAAACTGCCTTCCTGAACCTTATTCACCCCTTGATGTAATTAAAGGTTTCAATCATGTCTCCCCTTTCCCTTCTCTCCTCCAGACTGTACATATTAAGTTCCTGAAGTCACTCTTGATATGTTTTATCCCCTAAACCTTTCACAATGTTTGGTGCATTATTTTACATTTAGAATCATTGAACTGCAGTCTCCACTGCTTTGACCAATCTTCCAGTGATGCCAAATCATGCAGACACCTCCAGGGATATCAACCCTATTACACATTCTTGTATCATCAGCAAAAAGACATAACGTGCCCAACAAACCATTAGTTATATCACTTACATATAGATTAAATAGAACAGGACCCAGTACAGATCCTTGTGGCACATCACTAGTGACTGGTCTCCGTTATGAGTGAACCCCATTTACTACCACACTCTGGTGACTATCCTTTACCCAACTACATATCCATGGAACCATCCAAGGTTTAAGTACTAGCTTGTACAACTTTTGTATTAGAATAGGTCATAATGTAGAACTATATCACATGCCTTGCTAAAATCAAGATATGCTATGTCCACAGCACCACCCTGGTCCAAAACATTGGTGCAAAGTAGGACAGGAGAATTGTTGACCGCTTTAAATTCAAAGGCCTGAAGAATGATGGTGCCCTTCATTGTGAATGATTGCATAAGAATGATACAAACCTTAGATTAAGGTCATATTCTGTATAATGCCACTACATAAATGGATAAAATAAATAGGGAAGGCACACAGGTACAAATATAGATCAGTTATAGAAAAATCAAGTAAAACATTTCAAATTTTCCTCCAACTTTGATATTCATCTATTTACATCACTAGTAATCTTAACAAAAGCTCTTTAAATAGCTTTGCAAATTAACATTTAGTTCCTTATAATTATTTTAGAAAAGTATTCAATCAGTTTAATTAATAGGATTACATTGGGCTTTGGGAAAGTTAAAACACTTTTAAATAAGTAATTGCATTGTGTGGACACATTCTTATATGATTTCACCTTTTTAATTAAATATGAATTGTTTCCTAATGAATTTTTACAAAGGCAATACAAGTTATAGTTACGTCTGTGTCCTGTTATATTTAGAGGAGCAGAATAGAAAATGTACATTCTAGAATAGGCTCGTCTGGAAAGTCTGACGTTGAGTTGGTGAAATAGCACATGGTTTTATTTTTTATTTTTTTTTATGCAAACTCGTTTACTGTATTTCTGTTTGACAAATGAGATTATATAGGTATTTTTCTCATGCTGTTTTGACTGGTTAAAACAGAACTATAGTCACCTTCACAATTTGTAATAAAGAAGAAGACCAGACAAAGGCTAACTAACGCTAAACCTGCTCTGTGCCACATTCTAAACCTAATTTATCTAACCTTGTAAAGCAAAAATCACTGTACTTACCTATTCTGCAGCCGATCCGGTCTGGACCCATGCTGAGACAGCTGTGTCTTCAGCATGGAGGCGGGTGCAAGACAGGCACTCGACAACGGAAGCCCCATAGTAGGTTTATGGATGACGTAAATTCGCAGGCATTTCACAGCCGTTGCCGGTCCTCACCTGCACAGAGCTTCTGTCACTGGAGACCGGAACAGATCGGGTGCAGAAAAGTTAAGTACAGCATTTTTTGCTTTACAAGGTTAGATAGATTAGGTTTAGAAGGTGGCACAGAGCAGATTTAACATTACTGTATTTTCTGGCGTATAAGACTACTTTTGAACCTCAAAAAAATCCCCCAAAAATGGGGGGTCATCTTATACGCCGAGTATAATATCTCCAAGGTAACCTAAGTATAAGTATTACCGGTAGATGTAATCTCTGAAGACGCTGGCTGTGTGGGAATCCTGTACCGGTATACCGTATGTACCGTAGCTTCGGCTACACAAAGTGTACCGCGCTGAGCCAATCGGGGAGAGCGATGTATTCTATTATTGAATGCAAAGCCTGCTCAGATTGGCCCATCTCTCTGACTCTGCCAATCCGAGCAGGCTTTGCATTCAATAATAGAATACATCGCTCACTGTGATAGGCTCAGCGCGGTATACTGTATGTAGCCGAAGCTACGGTACATACGGTATACCGGTACAGGATTCCCGCACAGCCAGCGTCTTGAGATTACATCTACTGGTAATACTTTGTGTACCTTGGAGATATTATGAGAGATTACATGTATTACAGTACTAGGGTACCTTGGAGATCTATGAGAAATCTGATGTTTTTCAATGATGTTGCCTTGCTTCGGAAGGGGGGTAGTCTTATACGGTGAGTATAGCCCAAAACGTATATTTTAACTTGAAAATTAGGTGGGTCATCTTATACGCCCAGTCATCTTATACGCCGAAAAATACGGTAGTTAGGTTTTGCTTGGACTTATCCTTAAGGTGAATGTACGGTCTTTTAAATTATTTTTATAAATGTGAAAGAGAACAGCTGTAATTATAAATGTACAGGGGCAGCCATATTTGTTCATTACGTTTGCAGGCTTTGCTTCCTGCTTAAAAGTGCAAGACCAGGGTTCTCCAAACTAAGGCCATCCATATGTTTCAGAACTACATGTCCCATGAGGCAATGTAAAACTCTGACATTCACAGACATGATGGAAATTGTAGTTTCTGGACAACTGGATGGCCATAGTTTGGAGACGCCTGTGCAACCCAGCAGTTGCATTTTACTTCCCTAGACTCTTATTTCAACAGTTGTTAAGCAGATAGAAGATAAAAGGAGTTGATTTACTAAAGGGAAAGTAGACTGTTCACTTTGCAAGGGAAGTTGTATGTTGCATGGGAGTTTTTCCCAGAGCTTAGTGGATGAGGTAAAGCTCTGCTGATTTCTTTCATCCAGTCGTGCAAGCGAGCATTCTTCTTCATTTTCCTTGCATGTGCTTGGGTATTCTTTGCAAAGGAAAATTGAACCTCATCTAAGCCTTAGGCAAAATTGTAGAAATTGCAAAATGAACAGCCTATTTGCCTTTAGTAAATCAACCCCAGAAGCTGAGCCAAATGCGTTATGCAATATTCACATTAAAAATAAGTCCATAACAACAATCCTCAGACTTTTTATGACTGGGTGTGCTTGGCACACACTGAGATGTTCATGCACTCATTGATATTGTTCCATGGCTACTTACCGTATTTCATGTCGGATTGTACGGTCTATGTTCTGTTTTTCTTTGTCTTCTTGAAAAATTTTTCAATAAACAGAAATTAAACAAAAAAAAAAAAAGCCCATAACAACAATCCAATTTACAAAAAATCAGAAACAGAGTGAATCACTTCTAACCCAAGGCCAAAACAGTTAGGGATCAGGAAGGAATGGTAAGACACCATGTTATCAGGACCCATTAGAAGTCACGATCTGCAGCAAAAAAAATCCAACACGACCCCCTTTGTGTCATCTTCATGAACAGAAGATGGGATGTTCCTCTACAGTCTACTACTCTCTAAGTTTATGGGCCTGTATGAAATGTACAGCAACAGGTTTGTCCCGATGTTTGGGCATGTCCACATGGAGGCCCTCAAGTGCCACCATGATCTTGCTTTTTGCTTTTGATAATGAGGCTTAAAAGGGCTGAGGGTTTTTCCCCACATACACTAAGGAGAATGGACATTTTAGAATATAAATACAGTAATTCGTTTAAAAGTATTCATGGACAGCAGAGTGTGGATGAGCGAGGAAAGAGCCATGGATGAAGGTATTACAAATCTGTGCAGTAATTCAGTGTGCAACTTTGCCTCTGTGCAGAAGCTTCCTGTATTAAAGTAAACTCTGATATTTGTACCTACAAGTGTATAGTAAGTCTTAGCTGTAGGTATGGTAGATATCTCCCAAACTTCCGCTGTTTAGGAGATATTCACACGAGCCTTAGCCAATTACTTTACTGTGCATGCACAATGAGGCTTTGTATTACTGTCACACTATGTGTGCCCTGAATGCAGAGCGCCATGCCATGATGATGACTCTCGTGCCCATGCATGGGAGTGACGTCATTGCAGTCCGGGCATTCAAACGACCAGAGAGAGCAAACCCAGAAGAAAAACTGGCACATTATGGCATAACACTGCAGGAGGCATTTAAAAAAAACAGACTTTATTACCACTTTAGGACCAGTCACTGTTGTTTTCTCCCCTTGTGCAGGGTGACTGGTCTTGTCTGCACCCCCTCCGGTAGTTTTCTGCGGTGGCTGGAACCTGCTGGGCCCCTCCCACAGCTCTGCTCTCTGCACAGTGATGATGTCACTGCAAATTTTTTTTGGGTTCACAAAAGGTATTTGGTGCACACATAGTAGATTTATATCCTTTGATACTGTTAGGAATATATTTAAATGAAAGAATTTGGGCCCGGAGTTCATCTTTAACCACTTGCCCTCCGGAAGATTTACCCCCTCTTATGACCAGGCCATTTTTTGCTTTTTGGCACTGCGTTACTTTAACTGACAATTTCGCGGTCATGCAACGGTGTACTCAAACAACATTTTTTTCCCCCCACAAATAGAGCTTTCTTTTGTGGTATATATCACCTCTGGGTTTTTTATTTTTTGCGCTATAAATGAAAAAAGTCTGAAAATGTTTAAAAAAAATATATACATTTTAAAATTTCTGCTATAAAACATATACAATAAAAAAATGTAAAAAATTAAGTTTCTTCATAAATTTAGACAAAATGTATTCGGCTACATGTGTCTTTGGTAAACAAAAACCTCATAAGCATATATTGAGTGGTGGCAAATGTTATAGCGTCTACAAAGTATGTCACTCAATAGGAATTTTATTAAAGCGGAGTTCCACCCTGGATTTGGTTTTTTTTTTTTTAATACCCCCGGGACAGTCAGGGCTAGTGCATTCCACAATGGCTAGCCTCTGATCTGTCCCGGGTTGCACTTACCTGCAAGACGAAATACTTACCTTGCAAACGTCTTGTCCAGCGCTGCCATCTCAGATGTGGGCAGCTTGAAGCCAGCGCGTCCTCTTCGGCGTCTTCTTCCGCCTTCTGTGGTCCCACGATGCTCTGCGCCGGCCCCGACGTCACTTCCGGGTCGCGCACGTCACCCCTCCACAGCTTCTGGGCATGCCCAGAAGCTGTTTAGAAGGGGATGACGCGCGCGACCCGGAACTGACGTCGGGGCCGGTGCAGGCGCAATGATTCCTGGGAGCTATGACGTCCAGCTCCCAGGAATCATTGCAGAGCCAGGAAGTGACGACGGGCCGCGGCCGAGGAAGGAGGAAGAAGGAAGTAGGGTAAGTATATTTTCTTCGCTACGAGGTAAGTAAAAAAAAAAAAAATATGCGATTATCCATTTCTTTTTCAGGTGACCCGGAGCGAGAAGATGGAGGTAAGTATAAAAATAGGGTGGAACTCCACTTTAAGGTATACTGTACAAAAACAGCAGAAAAAAAATGTATAACATTACAATGCAGTCAGAAACACATCACATAATCACCACCGTGATATCAGTTCAAACCAAAAAGAAAAAAAAAAAGGGAAAGAAGAAAAAAAAAACAAAAAAGAAAAAACTAAGTATGGTATACATACTGGAAAATATATATATATATATATATATATATATATATATATATATATATATATATATATATATTATATATACTGGAATTTTTTGTATTTTATTTTACTATCAATGGTGGTGATTAGGGGCTGTGATAGTATGGTGGGTGATCTGACACTAACTGACATTTAGTGGGAGTCAGAGACACTAATCAGTTCTAAAATTATACGCTGTCACTGTGCTAATGAAACAGGCTGGGGAGGGGTTAACATCTAGGGTGGCCAAAAGGTTAAATGTGTGCCTAGCCAGTGTTTATGTGTACTGTGAGGTGCTTTTACTTAGGGATGTGCTGGTTTTTATTTCCTTTGCAGGGAAACAAAAACCGGCACATCCCTGCTGACAGTACAGAGCTCTATATTGATTACATTGACAGAGCTCTGTCCTGTGTTCCTCCTCGCTGATCAGCAGGTGCCGGTGGTCATCCGTTGGCTGGCACCTGCTGCGCCTCCTACCTCTAGGTGCAGAATCACGTATATATAAGTAATTTTGCACAGAGGGGCTGCCCTGTAGCAGTAAAGCTACATGGGCCAGTCGACAAGTGGTTAATATTTCCACATTTATACCGTTTTTCTTTATATCTTTCAGATTGCTCTTTCACCACCTCCCCTTCATATGTAATAAGGCAACATTCTTCACCTTTTATTATATTATGTAAAATAAAAGAGTTTTAATGAACCGTTGGAAGGAATTACTTTCTTACATAAATATACATTATGGATTACAAAGACGGAAAAAAAAACAAAGTTGTGATTTATAAAAGTTAATTAGCAGAGGAGTTTGCATTCCAGGTAGGGATAATTGCTTTAAAAGAGACACCCTAAGTCTAAGTGACAAATCCACTTCTGCGGATTTATGCTCAAATCTAATTTCTTTGCCGAGGAATTAAACCTGCTCCGTAATGACTTTGTTCCAAGCTAAGAGTTTTTTTTTTCTTATACCTATTAATAGAACGTTTCACTTTTTTCTAGTTTACGCTCATTAAAACTCTTTGCAAGTTTAATAAAACAGGAAAACTTAGAATAAAACAAAGACGAGCCTTGTTAACTGCTTACCGACTGTGCACAGTATATTTACTCCGGCAGTCAGCCCCGGCCAGGCAGAGTGACGTAGGTCTACGTCGCTAGCCTGTCACCGGGTTTTGAGCCAATAGCGGGCGAGCGCGTGGCCGCTGAGGCTCGTTCACAGAGGAGTCTGGGCGTGTGACCGGCGGACCCGATGTCCGCCGGTCACACTACGATCGTCGGTAGAGCGGGAGAAAGGCGGGCGGCTTATGTAAACAAGCCGCCTGTCATTCTCCCCTGTGTAAAAATGGAGATCAGACGGTTCTACTATGTAGAACCGTTGATCTCTGTTTTTACAATAGGAGACATGTCCCCTCACAGTTAGAAACACGCCCCTAGGACACACTTAACCCCTCCCTCTCCAATACAGTTAACCCCTTCCCTGCCAGTGTCATTTTTACAGTAACAGTGCATATGTATAGCACTGATTACTGCAGTAATGTCACTGGTACCCCCAAAAGTGTCAAAAATGTCAGTCAAGGGTCTGATCTGTCCGCCGCAATGTCGCAGTACTGCAAAAAAAATCGCAGATCGCCGCCATTACTCGTTAAAAAAAAAAAAACACCAAAAATGACAAAAATCTTTCCCTTTGTTAGTAAACGCGATAACTTTTGCGCAAACCAATCAAAATACGCTTTTTGCGTTTTTTTTACCAAACATATGTAGCATAAAACAAATTTGCTGAAAATGTTAAAAAATTTTGATTTTTACATTTTTTTTGGGGGGGGGGGGTAATTTCATATAAAAAAAAGTGAAAAATATTGTTATTTTTGCAAAATTTACGCTCTTTTTTTGTTTATAGAGCATGATCAAAAAATCGCACAGGTGATCAAATACCACCAAAAGAAAGCTCTGTTTGTGGGGAAAAAAGGACATGAAATTCGTTTAGGTACAGCGTCGCACGACAGTGCAATTGTCCGTTAAAGTCACACAGTAAAAAATCGCAAAAAAACCCCTGGTCAGGAAGGGGGTAAAATCTTCCGGGGCTTAAGTGGTTAATAAGACAATGTAGCTATATGTAAAGATGGCCTTAAAGTGACACTAAACTGGTAACTCTGGGGAAAAAAAATTCTATTTAAGTATGTATTCTTAAAGAATATGTAAACCCAACATTTAATATTCCTGATATGTGCCTGCTATACCATGTACTTGTATGAGAAAGTATCCTGTTCTCTTTGTATTGCTTCCTTTGTGTGAAATTCCTGGTGTCCCTGCCAGTCTCTCCACGTTCCTGTTAAAAACTGACCAATCTAAGCAGGGGAACACAGCGTGGTCAATTTTCTAGCTATGCTGGGAACCTAGCCTGATCTCCTCCAATGATCAGACTTGTCCTGACACACCCTTCCCTACACAGCCTTTCACAGGGAAGATTAGTGTTCTGTTGTTTCTCCTCCCCCAGTTTTCATGCAGCTGAGAACAGAGGGAATATGTTCACTTATAAAAAAAAGGGGAAAAAAATTATTTATAATGTTTTTTTTTATATCTAAACACAATTGTTTTGTCTCTCATTTATTTTTTAAACTAAATGGGTTGTTCTACAAGGTGGGGGTTTTAACTCAAAAAATCTCTCAGCCTCTTCCAAATTCCTTCTTCCCTGAAAACGCAATGGAAAATGCAAATGCAATGGCAGCACACACATGGGCAGGCCACCTCAATCTTTGTGTTACTCTCTTTTCTTCCTTGCAATAATAGATCCAGGGCAGCTCTTCTACCTTGCTGGTAAAAAATCCTGACAGTCCACCCAAGCTTTGTTCTGCAGGTTGGGTACCGTCCCTACTATTTACTTCTGATAAGCAGTAAGGTTAGGGAGTCACACTGTGTGTCTGTTCTATACCGCACACAGTGTTCTTTACTACACTTCCACGACCTGGAGTGCAAGTCATTCCAGAGATGGGGCAGACCCTATTGGCACATGTGCATGAGTGGCAGCCAATAGGAAGGTGCATGAGCATTCCACCTTGGAGTTAAGGGTGTCCTGTTTATTCTAGGCATGCCTTCTGCTCATGCTTGCTACCCAGAGGCCAATCAGGGAACCCAAGGGGCGGGGCTTTTCCCCACTGTCATTTTCAAAAAGGTGAATTCATGCAGCAGTTGTGCTGCCTTGCCAGAAATACTTGCTAGGTCACCTTGTGTGATGGTGCTGCCCTTAGAAGCCAACTTATTGTGCTGGGTACCTTCAGAACAGGTAAGATCCCTTGTCCTCACATTGTAAATTTATGTGCTAATGTGAATACTGGCTTCTTCTTAAAAACCTGAAATACCAACCCCTCCAAAAAAAAAAACAGCATTATCAAAGCAGTCCATCACTGTGAGATGTCTAGCTCCCTGATTGTGTTTTCACATCTCTATATATTAACTTAATTGGGAATTATTATGTTGTTCTCCAGTCCCTCGGGTTCAATAGACAGGTCTCTTAATTTTTCAAGTGATTTGCACTGGGCATGATGATGCCAGTCATAGTATCCAGTCTGCCTCCGGAAAGAGTTGTCACTATCATCACCGCTCCAGAGACAGACATTCTAAATCTAATTGGGGTTATTGTCAGTCCTTGCCAAGGTTCACAGATGCCTTTCATCCATCACAACCCTGGCTGGACAGGTGCTGGGCTTGCCCTAATGTATCACTGCTAGGTATGATCGAACGGTTCGGGTCGACCATCGGTTCGACCCGAACATTGGGTGTTCTAAATTCGGCCGAATTCCAAACTTTTTGCGGTAAAAGTTCGGAATTCGGCCACCAGAACCGCCCAAAATGCAATGGGACAGGCACTGGGGTTTAAAAGCCTGTGATTGGCCCAGAAACATCAGTAAAAGCCAATTGAGGGGGCAGGAGTCTGCTAGGAATGTGATTGGAGCGACTACGGGGTCCAGAGGCCAATCAGGAGTGAATACGCCCCCCATACGCCCCCCAGTATATAACATAGCCCCGCCAAACCTCTAGCACTGTAATGCAGAGGCTGTGGAAGAGAGTGGAAGCATTTGTGTTTCTCCTGCTGCTTGTAAAGCTCCAGTGTCATTTTGCAATTATTAGTGTGAGGAAGGGGATATGCAGTGTAGCTAGGGTACTATATACCACTATAGTTAGATTCAAAAATCTAGTTTTTGTAGGGATAGCTTTAAATGTTAGGGTGACGGTAGTGTAGTTTAGGTGACCTGACTCTGCCATGTCAAGGTGACGGTAGTGTAGTTTAGGTGACCTGACTCTGCCATGTCAGGGTGACCGTATTGTAGTTTACGAAGATCTGACTCTGCCATGTCAGGGTGACCGTAGTGTAGTTTAGGGTGATCTGACTCTGCCATGTCAGGGTGACCGTAGTGTAGTTTAGGGTGATCTGACTCTGCCATGTCAGGGTGACCGTAGTGTAGTTTAGGGTGATCTGACTCTGCCATGTCAGGGTGACTGTAGTGTAGTTTAGGGTGATCTGGCTCTGCCATGTCAGGGTGACCGTAGTGTAGTTTAGGGGGACCTGACTCTGCCATGTCAGGGTGACCGTAGTGTAGTTTAGGGTTATCTGACTCTGCCATGCCAGGGTGACCGAACTCTGCCATGTCAGGGTGACCCCACTATGCAGATTCTGGGTTAGGGGTATACATATATATATATATATATATATATATATATATATATATATACACACACACACATATATATATATACTGTATATACCCCTATACAGAAGTTAAAAAAAACGCCCAAAAAATGCCTGAAAAACGCCTGAAACAAAAACGCCCAGGTGTGAAAGGAGGGTAACACCATCCCTGCGCTACTGAAATTCTAAGAAAAATGATCAGTTTTTTTTTCTGGTTCTGGACATGCTACAGAGCTGGAACTTCACAGGTACATGGTTTAGACCCCCTAGACACTAAATCCAAAGAAATCTCATTTTTTTTCAATACTTTTTTCAATAATCGTTTATAAAGAAGGAGCGCTTCAAGATTGAGCCTCTCCTTTCTCCTTCCAATTGTTTTAATAGAGAAGTAGGGTCAAAACTTTTTTGGCCCTACTTTCCTATGGATAACAAGACTGCACTTCGATCTGCACTTCTGTGACCCATTTTCAGCCAACAGCAGGCTAAAGTCCGCTGTCGACTGACGCCACCAATTTGGTCCAGACTCTGGAAAGATCCCGACCTTAAATTGGGGATCCACCCTAATGCCTTGTCCAGCAAAAGACTCAGGCTCTCAGCAAGCTGCTGAGAGCCTCAACCAGCTGCTCCTGCCCCCTCCACAGCCCAGCGCTCCAGTGAGCACTGCAGGGGCAGAGCAGAGGGCCCTTGATTGACAGTTACTGCTATCTACTCACTTAAGTGGTTAAGCTGGCCCAGTGGAAAGCTTGTGCAGCCTCCTCAGTCAATGGCAAGTAAAAAAATCTGGATCAAAGAATTCTGATCATCCCTTTCATGAAGCAGAGTTGATGGATGGAGAAGCAGAACCACCTGTGTTGCCATTCCTACTTTCCAATATCTTGGATAACAATTACGAAAGATGATAGCAAGAGGGGCTGGGGACCTGTCTGTCAGGAGGATTGGGCATGAGGTGGGTATTTTTTATTTAAGTGGTCTATGGAAGTGGAGTATGTGTGGCCTTTGCTTTTTTACAACACCTGCATTTATAGCACCCTCCTGGTTTGGTTTCTAGGTTAAGTACATTTAGTTATTTTTGACTCCTCTGTAATCATTTTAGCAGTTGTTGATTTTTTTTGGCTCTGGGTTTTACAGGTGGTAAGTTTGATTGCTCTCCCCTGCATTCAAGAACTTTCTGGAACATAGGAGTGGAGAGTATTGATGGTGCTGCAGTCAATCCCTGAGGAGACATGCCCATAAGGTGGCTAAGGAGCACAAAAACAGTGTGAGCTGTAGAACAGCAGTGTCTTCCTGTCCAAGGCATTACACCAGTTCAGATGGGGGGTGGCTACCTCTACCTTCAGCCATTTTGCTTTTACAAGTTGCTGTTCATTGAGGTCCTGGCTGTGGCAGAGCCGGGGGGGCCTACATCTTGGACACCCTGAGACTTACTAAACATTCAGTTCACATAGCCTCACTGGTAGGCATCTGGAAGAAGCTGAATGAGCACAGCTACTCCTCTGGCCATGTGAGTACTGCTTTACTACAAGAACCTAGTGACTGTGTACTAATGGGACTGCTGGGCCTCATAGTTTCTCTCCTGAGAGGTACATACTGACCAGTCCCCTTTAGTGTTGTTGAAAGACTTTGAGCTATGTAGTTCCTCTCCTGAGAGGTACATGCATTAGTCTCCTCTAGTTTATCGCGGGAGAACTGTCCTTTAAATCTAGATCAAGTAGTTCCCTTCTTGAGGAATACATACCTCTGGCCTCTACATGGGAAGATTGTTTTCTGAGCTGAGCAGAAGTATCTTTCTCAAAGTTTACAACATAGGGAAAAGTGCCCTCTTGTTTCCGTTATGGTCCTGGAGTATCCCATATTACTCTACACGCCATCCAAGTTATTTAACAAAAATATAAAAAAAAAGACATCCCCTAGACTGCTCTTTGTGTCAGTGTGCCTGGACTGTGCTTTGTGTGTTCTGGCAGCTTCTGCATTAGTGAGGGAGAACTCTGGTCATCCTCATTATCTGTGCTGCTGCTATAAGAAGGAGTGTAGTGACTGCTTTAATTGTCGTCAACCAGCGGACCTCTCAGGGGTTGCAGTAAACATTTCATGAGCATTTTGCTAGGCAGCATTGTCATATCTTCTGTTAAACCTCTCTTTATAATTTCCTTTATGAGTATGCCTAAACAAAAACCCACCTGCATACCTTTTGAATGACACTCCTCTATCCAATCAGAAATGTAAAAATCCTTTAATCAAACATCTGTTTACGGCAGACAGAGCTTGCATTCCGGCATTATTGAAACATAATGGAAAGCCTTACTATGATCCTGGAGGACAAATATTGGGAAATTTGGACCCCTTATTTCTACTATAGGGACCAGTTTCTTCTTGCTTCCCAATCATGATTTGCCATCTTTTTTATTGACTGTTTTATCATGCATTTCTTCGATGTTTGGTTTTATATCTAGAAGATGGATGCCTATGTTGTTATTTATGCCTTATATTCTGTAATGCAGTGCCGATTTCCATAAAAAAAGAATTAAATATATCTCCTTTCTGGCTTCTGGGTTTCATTGCCCCAATCATCTGTGCCATAGGATGAATGCTTTTTTTGTGGGGATTCTGAGTGGCAGTCTTGGCTTGCTCATCTACGGTGATGAGTCTGTATAAGTGTTCATCCAATCTTTCTTTTCTTAGGATTTGCTTGTTATTTCGAATTGTGCATTCATCACCTTCAAATTGAACTGTGACCATTGTTAGCTAGGGTTTTCACTGACAGAAGGTGTCCTTCTAGGTCTGGCACATACAGTAAATTTTTCACGAGAGTACTTTCTTGTCCCCTGATGGTGTGATGCATTTCAAGATCTCTTGACCATTATATTCTGCAGTAATACTTTTCCAATTTGCTAGAAAGACTTTGTCTTTTGCACTGAAATCAATTTCTGTAAAGAAATTCTCATTGCTGTTTATGTGGCTTGTTGCACCTGAGTCTATACAGCAACCATGTGGTATACTACTCCTACTACTCCCCTCCATTATATTCCTGCAGTTTCCTTTGTGACTACTTTAACTCTTTCTCTTGTGGATGGCTCACGCCTTTGCTGCTCAGCTTTCTTTTTAAGGTGACCAGTCTTTTTACAGCAAAAACATGCTTGCCTTTATTTGCTTTGCTTTGTGCCCACATGCACCTTAAGAGCTTTCTCAGTTTCTTCATTGTGCATGTAGCGCTGACCCCGCAAGGGCCACTTAGAATTATATGTTTCTCTGTGCAGCAATGACTCTGTAAACTTTCCAGCCCTCTGACACTCTAGGTTCAAATATGATGTGCATAACTTTAAATAAGACACCGACACAATGCAAACAGAATTCAACCTTCTTATATTAACTTAATTAGAAAAAGAGACCCGATAGGAGTGTCAAGTCAGCCAAGTCCTGAAAATCGAGGCTCAGTTGAGGCAACTCTCAAAGTACCAGACAGTAGCAAGAATTAAACAAATGGATTTTCAAAGGGTCATTAGTTGATGTCAAAACCACCACTAATACTTAAAGGTAAAACCCAGACTGGCTGTAGTACCTCTAATCCTAATAAGAGATTGAGAATTATAGGTACCAGTAACATGTCCCCTTTAAGAGCAAAAGGATAGTGTTCTGAATATAAGGCCTTCCAATTATCTTCACCGGCAGTTGGAGCTCAGAGAAGCAAAGGATCCCTAAGGATGGCAAAAGTGATCAGATCCTCTTGACTATCCGGATCTATAATGTATGTATATAGTGTTCAAAGTAGAGTGCTAATGGCTAGCAATGGGACTTTGGGCATCTGCCCGCTTACCAATCCTGATGACACAGCTACTATACTGCAAGTGATGCAAGTCGGTTCTCCATCTGATGATCAGGTCAAGGTGGCTGCTCGGTTGGCTTGTTCAGTGGTCTGTCTAGTACCTCTGCTGTCAGCGAAGTTTCTAGGATACTCCTGGCGTGGCAGTGCAAAGTTCATCCTAGCTGGGCTGGAACTTCCGCAACAGTGGGTGGCGTGACAGGCTGCAATCCTCCAGACAGAGCGGTTTGCTTTTGCTTGCCTGTTCTTCCTGTCCCATTCCCCTGTGGGTCCATGTAGTGGGTCTGTATTCAGTGCTTGTCACAAGTAGTCATTGTTTAGCAGCATTTCCAGCATGAACTTTCACAGCTGGTAGTTGGTATTATTGAGGTTTGCAATTGCGATCTGAGCAACTTGCAATTTTTCAGCAGCTTGGATGCAGCCCTTGCTATCTTGTAGTATTCTGTTTAGGGCCTAGTTAAAGAGGCACTGAAATCTTGAGGAATGTTGAATCCAGCTTTACTTGCATATGAGAACAGCATACATGTGTGAGAACAGCATTACAGGAGAGAGCAGAGAAAAAAAAAATAAACTTCCTTCCTGTGCAGAATGTAAAAGCATATATAAACACTCAGACACTAGTATATCACTACAGCACCATCTGTAGTTTGGAGTGCATAGTACATGCTTTTGCACTTCCAACAACAGGATCTAAATGTCATTCGGTTAGGGTTTATATCTGCTAATAATATTGAGGTTGGTAGAGTATTCACTAGGATGAGCTCTGTATTATACTTGGTATCCCTGGTTAAAATGGTCTTCTCAGTAACAATTCTGGCATGACTGAAAGACATTTTACCAAATATACAGCAAAAATATTTTTATCAATCTGCTGCAAGTACCCTCTTCCCAGAGGTCAGACTGCAACACTGTAACTTTGAAGCCCCTGCAGCATGGGTGTAAATGCAACTTTTTGGAGCCATGCAGGACATCTTCGTCAGGCATGTACCATCACATGCCTGATTAAGAGGTCCTGTATGGTTTAGATTCGGTGCAACTTTGTGATTGCTTTAGGCTTGTTTTATATCTACAGGTGTGACTAAGCATGGGTGCTCTTTTGCATGTTTTTAAGAAGTTGGGCAGCCCAGTCATTTCAATGGAATTCCCTACGCGCAAGGTGCTTAAGGTAATCACAGCCATAATAATACACTTGCAAAAGGAATAATTGAGTATTGTCCGTGATACTACTTTTTTTATTTTCACTAACATTCAAATTCTGATGTTAAAAAGTTTTGGTTGTTAGCGCAAATAAAAACTATCACGGATAGTACTCAACTGCTCTCGCTACTTGCAAGAAACCTGGAAAAGAAGTCCCTGACTCTTTTTAAAAAAACTAGCCATTAATTGAGAAACCGCACACTTTGCGCACAAATGCCAGCGTGTTTCTTTGCGTGTCAGGAAAGCACACAATTTTTTTGCGTCTTCCCCACACGCAAAGTTTTGAAACCAGCCTTAATAAATATTTGGAGGTTATTTTCAAGAGCCATGGTGTGCCGTTAATATATATGCTTTGACTCATGTTGACAACAGTTTAGATCTGATAGTTACTACAGCACACATTTACTTTAGGTCAGTTCCAAGAACATGTGCAACAAAAATATTCTGCATGATTTCTGAGCCAGCATCTCATACTGGTAGATGATACCTGAACAAATGGCTCCCTTCTTTTTGGGAGAATAGCAGATCAAGCTGTTGTCAGGGGGTGTACTTTGATCTCTGTAAAAGGTAATAAATGCTTGGCAGTGATAAACTTACATATTACTTATAGGTACCTTTTAAATACTGTTGAGATAAGTTGTCAGTCATACACTGTGCACTGCTTTTGATGAGTTGGCAAACTCAGAGATTTTTGCAGGGGAGATAAAGCATAACCATTGAGTAGCACTGCAAAGTCTGAGTATGTAATAGGCAGATTTAGAATTATAAAAACAATACATTGAAACAAGGCTTTAAAATCTATAGCTTCAAATGAAGAGAATGGATGCTTTGCTTGCTACCTGCACCACCAGAATGCTGCTTCTGGCATGGTGTCAGGATCCAGATTTGAACCTGGGACCTCCGCAGAGTCTGGTTGTGACTTTTCTCCCTTTGTCACTTGTGATGCTGGACAGCTCCCTGCCTAATCCTATGGAGAACTTTACATTGTATCTTGTCTCTGCTGAACCTTGAACTTCTTGCTCCTCCCATAAACTTCCTATTTAAGCCATGTCTCTGTACTTCCTATTTGCCAGATTATTGTGCTTTATCATCATCCAACATTTTGCTCTTTTCGATCCTGCTGCCATCCATATCTTCACTACCACTCATTACTGACCTTTGGTTAGTTCCGTGACTAAGCTTCCATTTGATCCCAATCTGCAACCACTTGTTACCGTCCTTTGCCTTGTTTACTGACTACACTTCTGCTTGATCTCTAACTTCTACATCTGTTTCCGGACCCTGGCTTGCTCACTTCCTGATGGGCTGATCCTGAGGACTGCAATCTAGCATTAGCACACAGTGAAACCCATCTCCACCATCAGTAGACTGGTTCGAGCTTAGACCCCGTGCCTTGGGTAAGCCTGTGTCATCCACCAGGGGATCTGCTTGTGCATTTATCTTGCTGGTTTCTTCTGTTATAGGTGCTGGCATCGGAGCCTGACCCCTGAACAAAATAGAAGGACCAGATTTGTTTTGATTGGCCAGTGATGTCACTGTGACTGGGACTGACTAGTCAGAATTGATCTGGTCTGTGCTGGAAGCGCTGATGGAGATGAAGGAGAAGAGAGGCAATTTCAAATCCTCCGACCTCTGGAGTGGATGCAGGGTGCTGACAGCTCGGCAACCCCAGAGGTATGTAGAGCGGGGACCAGGGGTGGGGAGGGTGTTTGGTGGTTATTTACCTTTACACTTTTTCTGTAAAGGTAAACTAACACTTTAAAGGACACAATAGTGAGATGGAGATTGTCGAGAGGAGCTGGTGGTGAGTACAGCGGGGGACAAAGGAGGTCAAAGTTCCCAGAAGTGTTGGGTTCCAAGTGGATTTCAGCATGGGATTTTTCTTAAATGGAGTAACATTTAAGTGACCAGTGGGAATGGTAAGTATTCATTCTCATCTTTTGCAGGTATACCCATATCCCATTATTTATTTTTTTTCTCTATTAAATGTCAAGGTTATTAACTCACAGTGATATGATTTTTATGTGCATATATAAAAAATAAATCACTGAAAAGACAATTTCTGGGAAAGGCTTTGCTGATTCCACATCTTTCTACATCATCAGCAAGATGCCACAACAGATCTTAAGAATTCGGGCCAAGTTATGATATGATTTTTTGAACAATGTCTTTCCATCTCAGGGCATGAAGTAATGTAAGCCGTAAGGGACTTAATCTAGCTTATAACGCAGACCTCGGGCAGTCACTGTTTTGTCATTTTGTGTATGTCTCATTCTTCTGATGCAGTAAATGTCTGGGGGACAGAATAGAGTAAATCTGCCTGTTATATAGTTTATATAGATGGGTTCAGCTGGCCAGTCTTCAGCATTGTCGGCAATTGGCCCATGGCCGCCCCCGAAACCACTGAAGCATTGAGATAAAAAGAGAATCAAGATGAAGGAAAAAGACAATAAATACATAAAAATAGATTTGAACTAGAGGATCACATTTTGTGTTTTTAACAATTGTAACATGGGGGACCATTAGCTCAGTGGCAGATGCGTTTTTCCAGGGATTCACTGTAGTCAGGACTGCGGTTTAAGGGCATGGCAGCCCATTTTTATTAAAAGGCAAAAATAAACAGTCTGTAACATAGTTTCCCACGCAGAGGTTCTTCTCCAGTAAATAGTTATTAAACTGAAAATGCTAGCCCACCTGGCTCTCTTGCTGTAGCAGTAGCTCTGCTCTTGGTGCTGGTCACACAGACCATGGACCGTGGCCTTGGTTCTCAGGCCGTGTCCTGTCTCTTCAGACACACACACACACATGTGTTCTGGCTGCCACCTGCAGCCACTGACTCCCAGAGAGTATTGGAGTCCTCCTGACTCCCCATGAACAGACCACCTGTCTTTCAGATAAAGCAGTCTCCAACTGGGAGTCCTGTTGTCTTCCTAAACCTTCATTATAAGGGCTGCGTGCACCTGAGCACACACCCTGCTGGTCATCCACAAAACATGGACACAGAGTTGGAGATTCCGTCCCTCCCAAGACACTATGAAATCTCCAAACTACAGAGCCCCTTTCGGGACTACCAAAACCTGAAGAAAGCTGCAACAGCAGTCTTCTCCACTGCACATCTATGCACTGTAGTCCTGCACAGAGCCAATGTGCACACTCTGTGTCCTTTAAATGACCACTTTCACCGTGACGGAGTCTCCACCTGTCACACATTATTTAGTAGCATGCTCACCAAGTATAGTCATATTTTTTTGTTTTGCTCACCTTTATGTACTGTATGTGAGTCTCAATTTTCTGAGCCAGACTTACAATACACAGGGCTCACTCTGACACAGAGTCAAGCAGAGTCATTTCCAAAGCTTGGTTCTATTACCTTGGCTTGAATATTTGAAATATACACTCTTGGGTACACATAGAGAGCAATTATCTTCAAATTTGCCTTAAAGTGGAGCTAAACTCCAGAAGTTATGTGCAGGCAGAGGTCAACAAAATAGTCCAGTATTGTCTCTGGTTTCTTTGTAGCTGATATTTTCCCCTTTACTGACATACCATACCTTGTTCTGCACTGTGTCTCTGTATAGAGATGGCCTTCTTGGTAGTTGTAGCATGCCAGAGTCTCCAGAAAGAAGAATAGGTGGCAGCACAGTAGTGGCATCATCAAATCCCACTCAAAATTTCGCAAGACTAGCAGTCAGAGACAGCAGTGCCTTACATTGCTCACTGAAGATATACAGCTATGAGACCATAGAGACACTCACAGCAAGTGTCTAGGCACACTAACAAGATGACATCAGGATCTCTGCCTTGTCCAATCAGAGAACATTTTATATTCACTGAAAAAAAGGTGTTCTATAAATGGCAACAATGCTGAGTGAGCAACCTCCAGTGATCTGAATGGTAACTGCTCAAACCAAAAATATGCAGGATACAAAACATAGTGGCTATTACTGTAGCAGTGCCAACTACTACAGTGATTTCTCAGGTGTAAGATATGCATACATACACTGTGGAAAACTGGAACAATGTAAGTATGCAATTATGCAAATGATTCTTGGAGTTCAGCTTTTAAGCCCCTTCTTGTAACTGAAAAATGAAAGGAGAAGCAGCACAGTGATCAGCTCCTCTCTCTTCGGCTCTGCATTCTCCTTGTCAGCGCATGAACTGGTTGGCTCCCTGTGCTGCTACTTATTCTCACATTCCATGTTCCTTTCCTTCATGTTCCAAAGTCACTCATCAGATTTTGCCTTCTTTTGTTTCTAATGCGGGATGTCAAAAGCCATATTCCCTCTGCCTTGCAAGTATCTTGTTATCACTGCTTTGGCTTAAGATTTGCCCTCTGCACTGCCCAGGACTCCGATATGGACATATGAATGACAGTAGATGTCACTTAACTGGGGGGAGTCACAACTTAAAATTAATTATTGGTGAGTAGTTAAAGTGATTGTAAACCTCTGAAAGGAACAAAGCATTTCCTTCAATAGTGTGTCCTTGTCTCAATTCAAAACACCTAGTTTGATTTCTGCCTGCTGTCTTCTTCCTCTGCTATCTATCCTGTGATTGCCAGCCTCAGTTCTGCATGTTTCCCTGGGAGACAGTGTAGGGGGGTGTGTCCATTCCTTCTATTCAGGTCTCAGATTACACTCAGATTCCTGGTCTATGCTGTGCAGTGTGTGACAGCTAAACCCCACCCCTGCCTTATGGTGCTATGAAATGCTGGGCAAAATGTGTGCTTTAGGAGTCTGTAGAGAGAGGAGGGAGGGCAGCACATTAATGTGTACAACATATTTAGGAGGATTTGTTTAATCTATGTGTATCACCTGAGGTCAGACACTTCAATGGGTACTGTATACAGTAAGGGTTAACAACCACTATACCTCAGTGATATGTATGCTGTTCTTGTAAGGGGTATTTAAGAGGATTGTTTCAATATTTGGGGGGTTCCATAATTGGAAGATACTCTCTCCCCAATCCATAAAAGGAACTTGTAAAGTAAAAGGAAAATGTCACAGAAAAAACAATATCTTGTTGCCTGTGGGTAAATAGAATCCAAAGCTTCCATTTGGGAGGGTTGTACTGGTTGTGATTCTCCAGGAACAACATAAGGTGGCTAAACATCATACAATTTTATGGTACAGTTTTACTTTAGATTTACCAAAACCATATAATGAGGTCTAACCTAAATACTTTCATATTGTATGCAATCAGGCAGGCCCTTGCACTACATAGTTGAATGTAAATCTAAAGGAAATTGAACTATAAAAATGTTATAATGTGTAGCCAGCGTTTCTCCAGAGAGGCAGAGCCTAAATCAAGCTCCAAGTGAGGCTGTACCAGGCTGCGGAGTAATTGATGCGTCTCCTAAGTTCTATGAGTCTGCCTCATTGCTGAAAAGAACCGACTATGAGAACTGTCAAGGTATTGTTGCATCAAAGTTCCAGTTGTACTTGTTGTATTGCCAAGACTAGATCCCCTGATCATGAGTCCAGTTATTTTTATGCATTACAAGAGTTAAAGTTAAAATGCTATTGCATCCAGACAAAGGAATGCATGCAGTTTATTTAACAGAGGACCTGGGTAGTGAGAGTCTGTCAAAGCAAGGTACTGTGTTTGTATGTATTGACAGAACACATTGGTATGTGGTCACACCAAGAAAGGTTGGTGCATCTTTCCATCCCTGGGTGCTGCCATCCTATAACAGAAATGTATGGACTGGAATCCTGGTGGGACTTTGGACTGAAGGGCCAATAATTGGTTGTCATGCAAAGGTAATCAAGGAGATGAGGATTTGAAGCTTTGGCAAACTGCTGCAGCTTGAGCATTTTAATGCACTGAGATGTTCTGCATTAGGAATCCCGTTCACACTACTCGCATTGTGCTAACACAGTATGGGTATTGTGTACAAGTCTATAGGGAGCCCCCTATGTGCTGCATCTGAGCTAAGGTACATTATTGATTTGTGGACCTGGAGGCTTCAGTGTTGTTGAAGTGTTTCTAAATCCAAGAACAAAAATGTAATAAATCGTGCAAGCCCTTAGATGTGATGGCTGCATTAGATTTCTGTTTTTTTTTTTTTTTCTGGCTTTTTTCCCCTTTATTTTCCCCTGGTCCTGTTAACACACTTCCTGTCACAGGATGACAACACTAACTCACCATACTGTATGTATGGAAGAGCAGCATTGTTGTACTACAATAACCTCCTATATTCTCACCTCAATTACACAGAACGGCTGGGTTCTGTAGTCTTCAGAGACAGCTGAAAACAATAAAACTGATTACAGTGAAGCACATGCAGAGGGCACAAGACGTTATCAGCTGACATGTTTTCTGGAAGAATTTGTATTTCTGAGCACCTATTGAACAGATAATACCAATACAAAATATATCCTTAGCAACAATAGATTAACCCCAGGCCTGCAGCTTACGCATGTATTTGCAAATGTGTGCAACTAAACCCCTGTTTTTAACACATACTGTTAGACAGGTTAATTTGGCTGGTTGCTGGCTGGTTGGTAAGTAGTGACTGGAAATCCCTTTGCTTTTTTGATCTGCGTTTGCCCTTCCAGCGCTCCTTACTATTAAGACCAATTATAGGTGGGGGAGGTGGCCACTTTTTGCAATATCGTATAACGTTTATATTGGTCAGGCAACGCACTGACACCTTTGCTGCCATTGTGCTATGTGCTGGGTGTTCAGTGTGACCCTGCTCCTTTAAGGAGGGGTGGGCTCCCTCCAGTCACCTGTCCTCCATCTACAGTGGGTACGGAAAGTATTCAGACCCCCTTAAATTTTTCACTCTTTGTTATATTACAGCCATTTGCTAAAATCATTTAGCAAAGTTCACTCTTCTTCCTCATGAATGTACACATAGCACCCCATACTGACAGAAAAACACAGAATTGTTGACATTGTTGCAGATTTATTAAAAAAGAAAAACTGAAATATCACATGGTCCTAAGTATTCAGACCCTTTGCTCAGTATTTAGTAGAAGCCCCCTTTTGATCTAATACAGCCAGGAGTCTTTTTGGGAAAGATGCAACAAGTCTTTCACACCTGGATTTGGGGATCCTCTGCCATTCCTCCTTGCAGATCCTCTCCAGTTCTGTCAGGTTGGATGGTAAACGTTGGTGGACAGCCATTTTTAGGTCTCTCCAGAGATGCTCAATTGGGTTTAAGTCAGGGCTCTGGCTGGGCCATTCAAGAACAGTCACGGAGTTGTTGTGAAGCCACTCCTTCGTTATTTTAGCTGTGTGCTTAGGGTCATTGTCTTGTTGGAAGGTAAACCTTCAGCCCAGTCTAAGGTCCAGAGCACTCTGGAGAAGGTTTTTGTCCAGGATATCCCTGTACTTGGCCGCATTCATCTTTCCCTCGATTGCAACCAGTCGTCCTGTCCCTGCAGCTGAAAAACACCCCCACAGCATGATGCTGCCACCACCATGCTTCACTGTTGGGACTGTATTGGACAGGTGATGAGCAGTGCCTGGTTTTCTCCACAAATACCGCTTAGAATTAAGGCCAAAAAGTTCTATTTTGGTCTCATCAGACCAGAGAATCTTAATTCTCACCATCTTGGAGTCCTTCAGGTGTTTTTTAGCAAACTCCATGCGGGCGTTCATGTGTCTTACACATGAGGCTTCCGTCGGGCCACTCTGCCATAAAGCCCCGACTGGTGGAGGGCTGCAGTGATGGTTGACTTTCTACAACTTTCTCTCATCTCCTGACTGCATCTCTGGAGCTCAGCCACAGTGATCTTTGGGTTCTTCTTTACCTCTCTCACCAAGGCTCTTCTCCCCCGATAGCTCAGTTTGGCCGGACGGCCAGCTCTAGGAAGGGTTCTGGTCGTCCCAAACGTCTTCCATTTGAGGATTATGGAGGCCACTGTGCTCTTAGGAACCTTAAGTGCAGCAGAAATCTTTTTGTAACCTTGGCCAGATCTGTGCCTTGCCACAATTCTGTCTCTGAGCTCTTCAGGCAGTTCCTTTGACCTCATGATTCTCATTTGCTCTGACATGCATTGTGATCTGGAAGGTCTTATATAGACAGGTGTGTGGCTTTCCTAATCAAGTCCAATCAGTATAATCAAACACAGCTGGACTCAAATGAAGGTGTAGAACCATCTCAAGGATGATCAGAAGAAATGGAAAGCACCTGAGTTAAATATATGAGTGTCACAGCAAAGGGTCTGAATACTTAGGACCATGTGATATTTCAGTTTTTCTTTTTTAATAAATCTGCAACAAGGTCAACAATTCTGTGTTTTTCTGTCAGTATGGGGTGCTATGTGTACATTCATGAAGAAGAAGAATGAACTTAAATGATTTTAGCAAATGGCTGCAATATAACAAAGAGTGAAAAATTTAACGGGGTCTGAATACTTTCCGTACCCACTGTATCTCATCAGAATGCATGTGCTCCCATTGTGGAGACTCTTTAACCACTTTACCACCGGAGGATTTTGCTGTCTTCCGTCCAGGCCACTTTTTGCGATTCGGCGCTGTGCAACTTCAACTGAAAATTGCGCGGTCGTGCGACGCTGTACCCAAACGAAATTTACGTCCTTTTTTCCCACAAACAGAGCTTTCTTTTGGTGGTATTTGATCACCTGTGCGATTTTTACTTTTTGCTCTATAAACAAAAAAAGAGCGTTTATTTTGAAAAAATAACAATATTTTTAACATTTTATTTATATGAAATTCCCCCCAAAAAAGATGTATAAACCAATTTTTTAAAAAATTTTTGGCCAATTTGTTTTCTGCTACCTATGTTTGGTAAAAAAAATCGCAATAAGCGTATTTTGATTGGTTTGCGCAAAAGTTATTGCGTTTACTAACAAAGGGAAAGATTTCTGTCATTTTTGGTGTTTTTTTTTTAACGCGTAATGGCGGCGATCTGCGATTTTTTTTGTGGGACTGCGACATTGCGGCGGACAGATCGGACCCTTGACTGACATTTTTGACACTTTTGGAGGTACCAGTGACATTACTGCAGTAATCAGTGCTATATATATGCACTGTTACTGTAAAAATGACACTGGCAGGGAAGGGGTTAATTTTATTGGAGAGGGAGGGGTTAATGTATGCCTGGTGCTTACTGACGTGTAGGGGGGGAGGTGACTGAGTGAGTCATGGACAGATCGGATGTCCAGCTATGCTGAACAGTCCGATCTGTCACTCCCTGTCACTATGGAGATCCGCCCGCTGTGTTTACACACAGCGGGCGGATCTCCAGACTCGATCCCCGACGATCGGGTAAGAGCAGCGGCGATCGCCGCTGCTCCTCCCCTGGCCCGACACCCGCTGTGAATGAAAACAGCGGGAGCGAGCCTCCGGCGGCGCGCAAGCGCCGCCCAGAAGGGGGAGTGTCTGACGACGTTAATACTACGTCGTCAGACGATAACGAACCACTTTGCCGCAGTAGTACTACCGTACTAAGACGGCAAGTGGTTAAAGGTAGAGTTAGGGACTGCAGATTTCAGGATGCCTTGGCGCGGCCTGCAGCTTATGCATGTATTTGCAAATGTGTGCAACTAAACCCCTGTTTTTAACGCATACTGTTAGACAGGTTAATTTGGCTGGTTGGTAAGTAGTGACTGGAAATCCCTTTGCTTTTTTGAAATAGATTAACCCCAGCAACAATAAACCCCTGCCAGCAACAATAGATCTCTCAGCAGTCAGCATCAAGAGACCTTCCAGCAGCCAGCAACAAAATATTCCTCCCTTGACTGCAGATCCCTCCCAACAACCATTGACACCCCCCCCCCCAACATAAGACATCCCCCTAAGCAATAACAGATTCCCCACAAGAAACAATAGACCTCCTCAGCAACAGTAGCTGCCCCCCCCCCCCCCCATAAAAATAGATTTCCCCAGCAATAGAACTTTCAGCACACCCCAGCACTCCTTGCTATTACATACACTTAGTGCTGGAGGTGCCGGAACTGCGTTCCCCCACATTCCTGCTGAAAAAAAGCCCTGATGTCAGGTAACCACTGCTTATGCTCTAGTGCCCACACTAACTGTAGTCCTCTGCTGGGCACACTTGTACTTTTACTTTCCATATACTCTCTGCTGTAGCTGTTCTACACAATACAGCACTTATATGTGACTGTTTCAATGTTAGGATGGATGGGAACAACAGTGAGAAAACAGTAGTTAGATTAAATGGAACACCGGAGCTCAACAGACGATATTCAGCTAGTCTAAAGTCTACTTTACAAGGGATTCTAAGAAAAGTCTAAACTTGTGCACTGCCAGCTAGGTATAGGTATGGCTTTAACTTAGCTTTCCCTCTGAGGTTACCTTTAGTCCGACTACATTTATAAATGACCAGTATAGGAAAGTGATAGGAAGCGGACTTGACATTTTTTACTTTAAAGTGATTGTAAGGAAACATTTTTTTTAAAGAAATTAACAAACATGTCATACTTACCTGCTCTGTGCAGTGGTTTTGCACAGAGCAGCCACAATCCTCCTCTTCTTGGGTCCCCTGCCGGTGCTCTGGGCCCCTCCTCCTTACCGAGTGTCCCCATAGTAAGCCACTGGCTGTGGGGTCACTGGGGCATGCTTGCTCTTGAGCCAGCTCACTGAGTCTATAAGACACAGAGAGTGTGGCTCAGCCCCGCTCCCCGCCTCACTGGCTGTGATTGACAGCGCTGAGAGTCAATGGCTCCTGCTGCCAATCAAGAGGGAGAGACCTGGGTGAGGCGGGCCCTCCTGTGCAAAATCATGTACCTGTACATGATTTCATGCACTGGGTCTGGGGCCTGGCGACCCGCTTCCACTATAATTGGACCCGATGTTCACCAGCTTGCCGCAATAGTTTTTGGGAGGGGCAGAACGGCGGTCTGCCTATGTAAACTAGGCCAACCGCTACTCTGTGAGAGGGGAAGATGGAAATTTTGTGTTTGTGCTAAGCAGGAACACGGATCCCTGTCTTCCCCCAGTCAACGCATCCCCCACACAGTTAGAAAGCACTCCCTAAGGCACATTTAACCCTTCAATATCCCCTGATGTTAACCCCTTCCCTGCCAGTGTCATTAGTACAGTGACAGTGCATTTTTTTACCACTGATCACTGTATTGGTGTCCCTAATCCCCAAAAAGTGTCAGGTAGTGTCAGATTTGTCCGTCGCAATGTCACAGTCCCGCTAAAAATCGCTGATCGCCATTACTAGTAAAAACAATAAAAAAAAATAACCATTCCATAAAAATACCCCATAGATTGTAGACGCTATAACTTTTGCGCAAACCAATCAATATCTGCTTATTGGAATTTTTTTTTTTACCATATTATTTTTTACATATTGGCCTAAATTGATGAATAATTTAGATTTTTAAAATTTTTTTATTGGATATGTTTTATAGCATAAAGTAAAAAAAAAATGTTTTTTTGTTTGTAGTGCACAAATACCACCAAAAGAAAGCTCTATTTGTGGGGAAAAAAGGACATCAATTTTGTTTGGGTACAATGTTGCACGACCACTCAGTTGGCAGTTAAAGTAATGCAGCGCCATATTGCAAAAAATGACCTGGTCATGAAGGGGGTTAACCTTCTGGGGCTGAAGAGGTTCAGGGCCACCTTTCCGAATGGGCACGCTGAGCAGCTGCCCGGGGGCCCCACGCGGGGTGGCAATTTCCCCAGATCTGACCCCCCCCAATTTAATTTATGGCCCCGGGACCGGTTTGTTCCTCCGCCAGCCGCTTTAGTCTGCGCTAGACTGGTTGCTAGGATAGCCAGCCTACTGGCGTCTAACAACCAGTGCCATCCCGAGGACGAAAGCGAGGCCGAGGAGAGGACCCAGCATGCAGAGCGGCGGAGGATCTTCCTCCTCCTCATCCACAGTTATTACAGAATGTCTGTCTTCACCCACCTCCTCCCTTCATCGGCCCTGTGCGCTGCAGTAGGGAAATTGCCTGACTGCTGCTTGAGGTGATATGTCATTATAAATGTTGCTTATACGGTCTGCATCCTGAAAGCTAAATCATATGGAGATGATATTCATTCTCTCTCTCTCTCTCTCTCCCCTCTCTCTCTCTCTCTCTCACACCCCTCTCTTTCTCGCTCTATCTCACTCTCCCTCCCTCCCTCTCTCTCACTCCTCTCTCTTTCCCTCTCCTTGCTTATACGGTCTACATCCTGAAAACTAAATCACACGGAGCTGATATTCATTCTATCTCTCTCTCTCTCCCTCCCTCTTTATTTTTATCTCCCTCCCCTCTCTTTCCCTCTCTCTCCATCCCTCTTTCATACTCCATCCCTCTTTCTTTTTCCCTCCCTCCATCTCTCTTTCTTTTGTTCTTTCTTTCATCCTTTCTTTCTCCATTCCTCTTTCTCTATTACTCTCTTTCCCTCTCCCTCCATTTGTCTTTCGCTCCAACCCTCTTTCTTTTTCTCTCCCTCCATCCCTCTTTCTTTTTCTCTCCCTCCATTCCTCTTTTTTTTCCTCTCCCTCCATCCCTCTTTCATTCTTGTTCTCTCTCTCTCCATCCATCCCTCGTTCTCTCTCCCTCCACCCCTCCAAATATTGCAAATTTAATAAATAATGCATAGTGCTTTCGTACTGCGCCATTTCAGTCTGTAATTTCTTGTTTTTCAAGCTTGTGTTATATTGCCCAAATATTGTGTAAATGTTTAAACACTGTTTTTGTCTTATTGGAGATACCAATAAATATCGCCTTATCAATAATTTGCATTTTTATTCTCGTGGGTGATTGTGTATTCAGGGCCCCAGTGCACTGTATTGCCCAGGGCCTATAATGCTCTTAAGATGGCACTGAAGAGGTTAAAGGACTAAAAGGGTGGGATAGGAACTAGGTGGGGTGGGGGGGGGGGGGAGAAGTCCACTTGTCCAAGTGTGCAATATTTTCCTTCCTTGTGTGGCTATTGGATTTAAGTTAGAAAAATTTGTTGTTTGTAGACAACTGAAGTCCATTTTTACATCTGCCCAATATGCTGTCTGTTTTATTCCAGTGACTCTTTGTATTCAGTAATGATTCTGTAGGCAGTTATGGGTTATTGACTTGATAATTACTCTAATTAGCTAATTGTGGTTAAGAAGAGCGCAATTTAAATGAATCCCTAGGTTAGTAATAATTGGAGAGAAGCCATGCAGTTCTAGAGAAGGGCAGTAAGTGTGGTCACATGAATTACACACCACAGAGAGAAAAAAAACAGCAGAGAACTTGTGTTCGATTGCTTAGAAAGAAAAGACAAACTTTCAGCTGTAACTTAACTAACGGTTTCAACGAGCAAAATGACAAGCAAGGAAATCTTTTGGTGTTAGTATAAAAACAATTAAAGTAATCAGGATAATCTTAATTGAAAAAAAAGTTATAATGGCTCAATTCACAGTTATCACTAAAAATGCACATTTTCAAGATTTATTTACAGGTCAAATCCAACCCACAGTCATTTTTTGGGGGTAGAATGTGGCAGGGCTTAGCTCCATCATCACTAATATTCTAGTGGGGAGATGTAAAATTATTTAGAGAATAAATGGACCAGTGCATCACCCAAAATAGAAGTCTTTTTTTGAGTGGCAGTGTGTTTCTTTGGTAGAGGTGATTTAGAGAAATTTAAGTAGAATGGATATCACAATATTTAAATTGTGTATTTTTGATAAAGATAGTCTTGGGTGTATTAAAGTAGAACTATAGGCATTTTTTTTATTATTTTTAATATAGCAAGGGAGGATTATACCCCTGTCAGATTTTTTTTTCGCCATCTGTGTTGTTTTCCCTTCACTTCCTGTCCAATAGACAAACAGAAAGTGAGAGGAAATCCCTGCAAATGAAAGGAATTCCTTGGGAACCCCCAGGTCTCCAGAACTAGTGTCCCCATTGGATGAGTTCTCCTCTATTACTTTTCTAGGGACAACCCACAATTTGGGATTTTCCTTTTACCTTTAATTTGTTTTAATTTGTTTGTATTAGAGAATAAAGAAATTATAGAATCACAATGGCAGACAGACATTTATACTGTACTGTAAGGGCTAAGTCAAAGTAAATGTGTTTGCATAACGCAGCATCATGCAAAAATAGACTTGATACACTTAGGTGTACGTTTATGAAACAGAGAATTTTTCTCTCAGTTCACTTCTCGGCAGTTCTCAGAGGAAAATGATCTCCTCTGGCACCCTGTTTATGAAGCGGAGAACTTGAGTTCTCACAGGGAAAACAGAGGAAGTGAATGGACTGCCTGTAATCTCGTGAGACATAGCGAGATTACAGTACAAGAAAATCACTAAAACACTCTGGTGCCCGTTTATTAATCAGAGGTTAATTACCACTGCTGAGCACATGGGCATTCTCAGAGTAGACCCTCACCTAATGTTAATAAAATAATTAGTCCCCCTATACAAAAAAAAGCGCATGGCAGGCTGGAAACAGAGACGCCAGCAGCAAATGGAGGTCATCGGTTTGGAGGAAACCGAGTATGTGTGCAGGGCTGAGCTGGATGCCTTGCAACGGAAAATGGAAGAAAAGGAAGACGCCCTGGAGTTGCTTAGGATGGAGCATAGAAACTTGCAGGCTCAGGTGTTACAGTGGGAAGAATCCACTGCTCTTTTTTTTTCTGAGTTACAAAAACGTAGAGAGACTATAATGGAGAAAGATACCATCCTCATGGAAAAGGTAATTGAAATTCAGACTTTGCAGGAGCAAAGTATGCGTGATATGTTGGAGTTGTGTAATCAGCTGGAAAAAAGTCTTCAGTCTTTGGAAGCTACAAAAATAGACCTGCAGGGGGCGCAAGAACAGAATGTCGCTCTGAAAACGACATTGTCTCTCAGCGACAAGGAGAAAAGTGAGAGAGAGGCTAAATTACTGAGTACTGTGTATGAGCTCACCACTTTGAGCAATGTGGTAGATGAATTGCGTACGGACTGTGAAAGTTGGAAAGATGAAGCCCAACGTGTCCCGCAGCAGCTAAAGGAGAAAGAAGCCTGTGTGGCAGAATTACATTCTCATTCCCAGAAGCTAGCCAATGAGGTGAAGGCTCTTATGCAGGGAAAAGGAGATTCTGAACACAAGAGAAAAAAGTAGAGGCACAGCTGCAGAAATCGCATGTCAAGGTGTCAGAAGGTGAATGATTGTGTGCTAAGCTGTCAGAGAAGGCAAACCAACTGCAGGTTGAGTTGGACAAAGTCACAAATCAGTTTTCTCAAGCAGACAGCAAATCTAGAGAAATTGCCAAAGATTTCTCTATCTTGGAATCGCAGCTGCAAGACACGCAGGAACTCTTACAGGAAGAGAGGTGTCAAAGGCTGAGTTGTAGCACAAAGCTCAAACAAATGGAAGATGAGAAAAATGGCTTCCTGGAACAATTAAAAGAGGAGGAGGAAGCAAAGAAAAACCTATCAGAGCAAGTCGCAACACTGCAAGCTCAGATAGCGGATATGAAAAAACGCATGGAAGAAAGCGTTGGTTCATTAGAGAGTGTTGAAGATGTGAAAAAGAAGTTTGATCAGATGCTTGGTGAGGAGAAGACTGTGTCTGCAAAATATGCAGAAGAACGCGACCATGCAGAAATTAAGGCACGTGATAAAGAGAGCAAAGCCCTGTTCTTGGCTCGCTCTTTGGAGGAAGCTCTAGAGTGTAAGGTTGAACTAGAAAGAGTCAACAAACAGCTGCGTACAGAAATGGAAGATTTGGTCAGCTCCAAGGATGATGTTGTGAAAAGCGTTCAGGAGCTAGAAAAGTCTAAGCGAGCCTTAGACTGTCGGCTGCAGAGATAGCCAGCAGGAAGTTGAAAACCATTCAGCTGTTCAGAATGAGGAAATGAAGGCCTCTTTAATTTGTCCAAAGGAAGTCTAAGGATTGCTGCCTCCTGACGCTGTGTGGGCATGGGGAGAGGAGGACAGTCAGATGTGTGCCCCCTGAAAGCTGTGTGAGCATGGGGAAGACCTCCTGAAGCGATGTGCGCTGAGGAGGGTAACAAGTGTGAAGACTACTCGAGGTGAGGTCTTGGATCGTTTCTATGTGAAAAGAAACCAATGGACATTTCCTGTTTGAAGGGGAAATTAATTAAGACTGAAGACTACTCAAGGTGAGGTCTTGGACTATTTCTATGTGGAAAGAAATAAATGCACTGTTGGCTATGTGAAGAGACAAGCAAAGGAATGGTTGCTATGTGAAGAGTGTGAAAAGAAAAGCAAAGGGACATGTTCAATTAGAGAGGAAAAGGGACATGATCAATGAACATGTGCTGTGAGAAGAGAAAAAACATGGACTATTGAGTGTCTGCTGTAGGATCAGCAAAGTTTGCCCAACAGTAGGTTGGAGACAGACTCCGTAGGTAGGTTCCTGTATGTGAGAAGGTAGCCGCCCACAGTGGCAAGGATTTATTTTATTTATGTTTATTTTGAATTATGCTGTTTTTTGAAGCTTGCACTTGTGTGAAGAAAATTGCAAGAATAAAACCTTACACTGTTGTTTTCAACCACTTCTCGGCTATCTCCCTGTGTAACGAACCTCCCCAAGGGGTCATCCATGCCCACCACCGAGCTAATCTCCCACAATATATATATATACACACACATTTTATATACTGTATATACAGTATCCCACAAAAGTGAGTACACCCATTACATTTTTGTAAATATATTATTATATCTTTTAATGTGACAACACTGAAGAAATGACACTTTGCTACAATGTAAAGTAGTGGATGTACATTTTGTATAACAGTGTAAATTTGCTGTCCCTTAAAAATAACTCAACACACAGCCATTCATTTCTAAACTGCTGGCAACAAAAGTGAGTACACCCCTACGTGAAAATGTCCAAATTGGGCCCAATTAGCCATTTTTCTTCCCTGATGTCATGTGACTTGTTAGTGTTACAAGGTCGCAGGTGTAAATGGGGAGCAGGTGTGTTAAATTTGGTGTTATCGCTCTCACTCTCTCATACTGGTCACTGGAAGTTCAACATGGCACCTCATGGAAAAGAACTCTCTAAAGGAACTGAAAAAAAGAAATGTTGCTCTACATAAAGATGGCCTAGGCTATCAGAAGATTGCCAAGACCCTGAAACTGAGCTGCAGCACTGTAGCCAAAGCCATACAGCAGTTTAACAGGACAGGTTCCACTCATAACAGGCCTTGCCATGGTCGACCAAAGAAGTTGAGTGCACGTGCTCAGCGTCCTATCCAGAGGTTGTCTTTGGGAAATAGACGTATGAGTGCTGCCAGCATTGCTGCAGAGGTTGAAGGGGTGGGGGGTCAGCTTGTCAGTGCTCAGACCATACGCCGCACATTGCATCAAATTGGTCTGCATGGCTATTGTCCCAGAAGGAAGTCTCTTCTAAAGATGATGCACAAGAAAGCCCGCAAACAGTTTGATGAAGACAAGTAGACTGAGGACATGGATTACTGGAACCATGTCCTGTGGTTTGATCAGACCAAGATAAACTTATTTGGTTCAGATGGTGTCAAGCATGTGTCGCGGCAACAAGGTGAGGAGTACAAAGACAAGTGTGTCTTGCCTGCAGTCAAGCATGGTGGTGGGAATGTCATGGTCTGGGGCTGCATGAGTGCTGCCGGCACTGGGGAGCTACATTTCATTGAGGGAACCCCTGAATGCCAACGTGTTCTGTGACATACTGAAGCAGAGCATGATCCCCTCCCTTTGGAGTCTGGGCCACAGGGCAATATTCTAAAAATAAAACAACTATATACCTGCGCTGCTTGTGCCTGAACACCTCAAAATATGTGTCAATAAATAAATAAAGTGCTAGTGCAAAATTATGCTGAGTGCAACCTTAATTATTATGCATACATATCACATAAATATACACAATAAATATCGGTTATAAATATCTAAATGCAAATTCCATGTTAAAAAACTTGTGCAAATATATGTGCATCAAAAAAACTCTGTAAATGCATATATAAATTATATTGTATAAAAGTCCATATTATTAAAGTGAAAAAGTCTCTGTGCTAATTCAAGTGCTTTGTGCTCCGTTAATAAATGAATATTAAAGTGCCCGTGCTCAATCCAGGTGAGGTGGTGCTCCCCTCTCAGTTCCCCACTCACCAGAAATTGGATGTAAAAACGCCTTATCAGTAGTTTTTATGAAGTTGACCCCTCGGTGGATCGTCAGCAGGAGCAGGGTATCGAACCACAAGCCTCTCACTCTATCTCCAGGTTATACTCTCACAGTTCATAAAAAGAAAGGGGCCATCATCGTGCAGTATGTTAAACTATTTATTAGCACGCAAAATGAATTACACTTACACTGTGCAGGGAAATATACAGCCTTATGCAAACCCGCGGGACGCCAAGCAAATGGCTGTGCGTTCCACCCGCGTAACCGGAAGCCGGAAGCCGGAAGTGGTTGCAGCCGGAAGTGACGTATTACGTATTCGGACGGCTTGACGCGTTTCGCTCCGCCAATCAGAGCGTTATCAAAAGCCAATATTCTAACATGATAATGACCACAAACACACCTCCAAGACGACCATAAGCTGAGGGTAAAGGTGATGGACTGGCCAAGCATGTCTCCAGACCTAAACCCTATTGAGCATCTGTGGGGCATCCTCAAACGGAAGGTGGAGGAGCGCAAGATCTCTAACATCCACCAGCTTCGTGATGTCATTATGCAGGGGTGGAAGAGGACCCCAGTGGCAACCTGCGAAGCTTTGGTGAACTCCATGCCCAAGAGGGTTAAGGCAGTGCTGGAAAATAATGGTGGCCATACAAAATATTGACACTTTGGCCCCATTTTGGACATTTTAACTTAGGGGTGTATTCACTTTTGTTGCCAGCAGTTTAGACATTAGTGGCTGTGTGTTGAGTTATTTTGAGGGGGACAGCAAATGTACACTGTTATACGTATGATAGCAAAGTGTCATTTCTTCAGTGTTGTCACATGAAAAGATTTAATAAAATATTTACAGTAATGTGAGGGGTGTACTCACTTTTGTGAGATACTGTATATACACACACACATTTTATATATATATATATATGAATCTGAGAGAGTGAATTCTGGCACAGATTTCCAGTGAAGTGCAGAGATCGCAGCTTCATAAACCGGCCGTTTCTGTGTCAGCCAATGACGGATTCTCTGTGTAAGCGGAGAACATGTTCTCCCCCGATCATCTCTGTTTCATAAACCAAAAATGATCAGAGGTGAGCTTCAATCATCAGGATCACAGCTCATCTTGGTTTCATAAACAGACACCTTAGTTTGTGGTAATTCATTTTTACAGTGCAATAGAAAAAAAAATAGTTTTTTTTTTTAACAGAGTTCAGTTTTAGAGTTTTCTAGTAGGAAAAAAATAAAACCCCTATTAGGTTAATTTTGCTGCCTGTGTCCTACTGGGAAGAATTCCTTTCATGTTCTTTGCAGAAGGTGTCCCCATTGGAGGTATCACAATCAGAGGATAAGACCACCTGGGACTGTAAAATCAAAATCTAGTGGGCTAATGGAACAACTAAATAGGTGTACCCAGGTACCAGTCCTCACAGATGCGGGAGCAGTGTGACCACATGCAAACAGAGGTGTGCCAGAGTCGCAGGATCTAAGGAGCCACCCAGTCTTCACCAGAGCCACTGGTGGAAGCAACCCCCAGGTTGCGGCTCTCTAGCACACCTGTGCGGGCACAGTGCAACCGAATAGCACACCGGAAGGACACGGAGTATGCACATTAGACTAGGATCCAAGGAAACCTACTGCAGCTAGCCAGGAAGGGGATACTGAGCAACAGTGCAGAGAGAGAGACCCAGCAAGCTGGAAGGGGCTGCAGGCGAACAACAACAAGAAACAATGCTGATAAAGACACACACAGCAACAGGCAATTAAGGGATTTAGGGGACAGAAACCATAGGGAATATAAATGCACAGCCAGAGGGAAAACACTGAGAACAAAGACAGGCTCAAACAACACACAGAATATGGGAATAATCAAACAGGGACAAACACCACAGGAACAGAAGGGTCCTGCTTCCACGAGAAGACATGTTACTTGAACACTAACACACATGTGCGAAGGCTCAATAATACCTAGGTTCAAGACAGATAGGCAGGAACCCGAGCAACTCAGACAGGAGACAAAACCCAGAGCCGCATTGATGTGTACGGAAGCGTGACAGGAGGATTTCCCCTTGACTCTTGCTCCGATGACTAATATCCCTTCACTTTCTTTAAACCAGATTTCACTTTTCCATCAGAGAGCTAAATTAAAAAGTATTTTTTAACCAAAATATTTCTGTGCGCTCGCTATGTGAAATATATATATAAATAATAATAATAAAGTGATGAAACTCAATAGTGTCAACCCAAAATTCTTACCTATTCAAAGGTAAACCATAAACTTACTGATAAATGATCACCAATTGAATGGAAAAAGAGGTTGCTGCAGCAAATCACCTATCCGGGTAGGATGTGTAAACAACTATACAAACCAATATTAATGCGCGCTGTCCAAAGAAAGTAAATACCTATTAAAGTGCAACTGACTTGTGAATGATGCATAGTCAACAATGTAAAAGAAAACCTTATTTCATATTACCTAAATCAATATACCAAAAGTGGTAAACCTTGGCAATCTTCTCTCATGGTGTGGAAAATAATGGAATGAACCACCACAACAAAGTGTTCCCAAAGCCTTTTCACCAGCTCTGGTACCTGTTTGTGGCGAAGAGGCTTTGGGAACACTTTCTTGTGGCTGTGCATTCTATTATTTTCCACACCATGAGAGAAGACTGCCAAGGAATATATACACAAATTAAGGGAACACTTGGAAAACACATCAGATCTCAATGGGGAAAAATATCATGCTGTATATCTATACTGATATGGACTGGGTAATGTGTTAGGAACAAAAGCATGCCACATCATTTGATGGAAATGAAAATTATCAACCTACAGAGGCTCAATTCAAAGACACCCTGAAAATCAAAGTGAAAAAGTGATGCAGCAGGCGAGTCCATGTTGCTGAAATTTCATTGCAGCAACTCAAAATGGTACTCAGTAGTTTGTATGACCCCCCACGTGTCTACACCAGGGCATCACTGAGCTCCTGAAATGACTGAAGTGCAACCTGGTGGTGTCGGATGGACTGAAACATAATGTACCAGAGGTGTTCTATTGGATTTAGGTCAGGCGAGTGTGGGGCCATTTAATGGTATCAATTACTTCATCCTCCAGAGTCTGACAATGGATCCAAGGATTTCATCCCGATACCTAATGGCAGTCAGGGTGCCATTGTCTAGCCTGTAAAGGTCTGTGTGTCTCACGATGGATATGGCCCCCCAGACCATCACTGACCCACCAACAAACTGGTCATGCTGAACGATGTTACAGGCAACATAATTTTCTCCACGACTTCTTCAGACCCTTTCAGGTCTGTCACATGTGCTCAGGGTGAACCTGATCTCATCTGTGAAAAGCACAGGGCGCCAGTGGCGGACCTGCCAATTCTGGTGTTCGATGGCAAATGCCAATTGAGCTCCACAGTGCCGGGCAGGGAGCACAGGGCCCACTAGAGGATGTTGGGCCCTCAGGCCACCCTCATGAAGTCTGTTTCTGATTGTTTGGTCAGAGACATTCACACCAGTGGCCTGCTGGAGGTCATTTTGTAGGTCTGGCAGTGCTCATCCAGTTCCTTCTTGCACAAAGGAGTAGATACTGGTCCTGCTGATGGGTTAAGGACCTTCTACGGCCCTGTCCAGTTCTCCTAGAATCTCCCTCATGCTCTTGAGACTGTGCTGGGAGACACAGCAAACATATGGAAATGACACAGATTGATGTGCCATCCTGGAGGAGCTGGACTGCCACTATAGGTTCCAGGTATCGCCTCATGCTACAAGTAGGGACACTGACCCAAAACTAGTGAAAAACAGTCGGAAATAATGAGTAGGGAAAAAAAATGTCAGTAACCTCCACCTGTAAAACCATTCCTTTTTTGGAGGTCATCTCATTGTTGCCCATCTAGTGCACCTGTTGTTAATTTCATTAACACAAAAGCAGCTGAACCTGATTAACAGCCCACTCTGCTACTTACCTGACCAGATCAATATCCCAGGAGTTTATTTGACTTGATGCTATACTCTGATTAAAAAGTTCCTTTAATTTTTTTGAGCAGTGTACTTAGCACTATTGCTTGCACCTTAACTGGACATTTCTTGCACCTTTATGGTCTTTTTGCACTTGATATATTGCATGTTACATTTTTGGTTTATCGATTTATGTAATATGAAATTCGTTTTTTACATTGTTGATTATGCATCATTCACATGAAACAAGTGGGTTGCATTTTGATAGGTATTCATGTTCTTTGGACAGCGTACTTTAATATTGTTTTGTATAAATTATTACATTTTATTTTGCAGTTTTTCCCTTTTGTAAAAATTCCAGGATTTGGTTTAGATCTGACAATCTCTAGTACTGAATGTTCACTTGTTCCGGCAACATGGACCAACTATTGACCACAAGGAAATCTTGGATGTCTTTTCTTACTAATTTTGTTCCGTCAAACAATGCTATTTCTGAACATCTGGTCATATTATTTTCTGAGAATCTCATGCGTCAAGGTTACTCTTCCATACATGTTATGAAACTTTATCAGGTATGTCTTTTTTTTTTCTTAAACAATTTGATTGCCTGAACTGTTTCAATTTTTTGATCAGTTCAGCAAGCCTTGAAAGTTTTTTTGCAAAGAATTAAATGAACAAAAATGTTTAGTGGGGAAACGGCAAATGGATTGTTTTAAATGCTATAGTTCATTCTTCTATCTTACCTTTTTTCTTAAAATCAGGATGTTGTCATTTAGGCTAATGACTCAACATAACTTTCTCGTACATGAAAAGACACCCCCGCCACCACCACCACATTTTTATTTGATTCAATTTGAAAAAAAGCTAATATTTCTTCCCACTTCTTCAGAATAGAAGCTGCTATTGAAGCCTCACGGTTAGGACTTTCTGACTATATTATACGTAAGATTAGTGGTTGAAAATATATAAGCTTCAGAAAGAAGCTATACTGTATATGTCCTAATCTTTGTATGTAATTGTTATTATTTTAGTTGCCAGAATATCTGTATGGATTCTCTTCATTTTGATGTTCACTTGGCTCAGAAAAGAAAGTGGATCTATTCTAAAAATAGGCTTTGAGTCTCATTGTTACAAAGTTTTTCGGTGTGTAATGTGGGTCTTAAGTAAGACTGAGCTGATGTCCATGATAATTTAAGACCTGGCCAACTCCTGCCTTTTTTAATTTAATTTTCGTTTTCTTTTGGTGGTGCTTAATCACCACTGGGTTTTTTATTTTTTGCCAAAAATTTAGAAAAAAGTTTTGAATTTTTTTTCCTAGTTTCTGCTAGAAAATTTTGTAAATAAGTAATTTTTCTCCTTCACTGATGTGTGCTGTTGAGGCTGCACTGATGGGCACTGATAGGCTGCGCTAATGGGCACTGATAAGTTGACACTGATGGGCACTGATAAAATGGCACTGAAGGGCACTGATGAGGAGGCACTAATATGCAGCACTGGTGGGCAGTGATAGGCAGCACTGATATTCAGCACTGATGAGCCCTGATAGGTGACACTGATGGGCACTGATAGGTGGCACTGATGGGAACTGATAGGCAGCACGTATAGATGGCACTGGTGGGCACTGATAGACTGCAGTAATGGGCATTGATGAGACGGCACTTAAGAGCACTGATGAGGTGGCACTGATAGGGAGGCATTAATATGCAGCACTAATGAGCACAGTTAGGCGGCACTGATGGGCAGCACTTATGGGCACTTATAGGCGGTACAAATAGACAGCACTGATGGGCATTGATTATCAGCACTGATGGGAGGTACTGATGGGCAGCACTGATGAGAAGGCACTGATGGGCACTAAAAGGCAGCACTGATTGGTATCACTGATGGGCACTGACTGGCATCACTGAGGGGCACTGTTGCGGCTGCACTGATAATCAGTGCCCTGATTATCTGTGCAGGCCTCCCCTGTGAGGAAATGCTGCCGATTGGGTCTTCTCACACTCTGTCATTGTAAAGAGAGGAAAGCCGAAAACCGGCATTTCCGTGTTTCACATGGGTAAAGAACTGGGCCCGCAAGCACAGCAAGAGTGGGACGAGTGGAACAAGAGAGCACCCCACCCACCATGATTTGTCTATATTGCGGACGGGAGGTGGTTAATGACTGTTCTTCATTTAGTTTTGCTTGATTTGCCATCTTTAAAACATTTGGAAAAAAATGTAAAGGGGTTTAATGTTTGTTTCCTATGGATTCCTTATTTTTTTTATCATGCAGATTTGGAAGGGAATTTTGTCAGGTCTTTATAGAGCTGATTCTATACACCTTTCTGCCATAAGTCTCAACATTTTTAATGCCTTCGGGAATTTAATTGAACTAGCCACAGTTAGGGTGGGTGCCAGCTTTATTTGTTGGAGGATGATTTTTAAATAAATCAGTATTTATGGTAATAAAGTTTGAGTCATGGTGTCTAAGCCTGGCCTCAGCATGGATGGAAATATGATTATTTTCAGCCATTTTTGCTTATTCTGTATTGATTAGGATTCTTCTAAGAATGTACAATGTATTATTAAACCAAAACCAATATAATTAAAGGTTACTTAGGTACATATGCAGCAGTGCTGACTTTAATTCCATTATTATCCTCTATTAGGATGGGGGGCTGACCAGATCCTTCTGCTTCCTGGCCCCATAGAAGTTGTGTGGGCTCTGCCTGTTATTTTGGCCTTAGTCCCCAGAACAGGAAGTGAGGGAAATTCTCTGCAATGGGGTCAAATGCAGCCATAAATAAAGTTTTCTTTGTTATAAAGTAGGGAAGAGATACAACCTCTGTCATGTATTCATTTCTGCCCTTTTTATGAGTTTCCTCCTTTTTTTTTGCTCCAGGGACAGTGATCACTCGAATGAGAAATGTTGTAAAATATCACAATACACAACAATACAAATCTAAAAATGAAAGCAAGTTTAGGTTGGAGTTCTACTTTTACCTCACCTGGAGGCCAGAGTCACATGAGGCCATATTCAATGGGGTGTTCCTATTATTAAAGTATATCTAAACCCAAGAACTAAAAGGTAATACAGTAAGGGAAAAAAGTATTTGATCCCCTGCTGATTTTGTACATTTGCCAACTGACAAAGAAATGATCAGTCTAGAATTTTAATGGTAGGTTCATTTTAACAGTGAGAGACAGAATAACAACAAAAATACTCAGAAAAACACAGTTAAAAAAGTTATTAATTGATTTGCATTTTATTGAGTGAAAAAATTATTTGATCCCCTATCAATCAGCAAGATTTCTGGCTCCCAGGTGTCTTCTATACAGGTAACAAGCTGAGATTAGGAGCAATCTCTTAAAGGGAGTGCTCCTAATCTCAGCTTGTTACCTGTATAAAAGACACCTGTCCACAGAAGGAAGCAATCAATCAGATTCCAATCTCTCCACCATGGCTAAGACCAAAGAGCTGTCCAAGGATGTCAGGGACAAGATTGTAGACCTTCACAAGGCTGGAATGGGCTACAAGACCATCGCCAAGCAGCTTAGTGAGAGGGTGACAACAATTGATGTGATTATTCGCAAATGAAAGAAACACAAAATAACTTTCAATCTCCCTCGGTCTGGGGCTCCATGCAAGATCTCACCTTGTGGAGTTCTAATGATCATGAGAACGGTGAGGAATCAGCCCAGAACTACAGGAGAGAGTCTTGTCAATGATCTCTAGGCAGCTGGGACTATAGTCACCAAGAAAACCATTGGTAACACACTACGCTGAGAAGAACTGAAATCCTGCAGCGCCCGCAAGGTCCCCCTGCTCAAGAAAGCACATGTACAGGCCTGTCTGAAGTTCGCTAATGGACATCTGTATGATTTGGAGGAGAACTGGGTAAAAGTGTTGTGGTCAGATGATACCAAAATCAAGCTTTTAGGCATCAACTCAACTCGCCGTGTTTGGAGGAGGAGGAATGCTGCCTATGACCTCAAGAACACCATCCCTATCATCAAACATGGAGGTGGAAACAGTATTCTTTGGGGGTGTTTTTCTGCTAAGGGTAAAGGACAACTTTACCACATCATAGGGACGATGGACAGGTCCATGTTCGGTCGAATCTTGGGTGAGAACCTCCTTTCCTCAGCCAGGGCATTGAAAATGGGTTGTAGATGGGTATTCCAGCATGACAATGACCCAAAACACATGGCCAAGGCAACAAAAGGAATGACTCAAGAAGAAGCACATTAAGGTCCTGGAGTGGCCTAGTCAGTCTTCAGACCTTAATCTCATAGAAAATATGTGGAAGGAGTTAAAGGTTCGTGTAACGGACCGTTTCAGCAGACAAGGGGTTAAAATACATTTAGGCGATATGCACCTTTCTGAGAGACAGGCACAGCTACTGCAGAACACCAAACTCCCGAACTGGATACAAAAGAGCACTCCAACCTGGAACCTCACGAATAGCTGCTAGCAGACGAACAGGAAAAGCATACATCAGCTTACACTCCTAGCAATCAGTCTCCAACAGCATACAGTGAATCCCCCCAAGAACGAGACAAAGCTCCGAGTTGAGGGTAAAACAGGAACAACATTTATTGGAAGAACACAGCACACTTTTATACAGAATTTGCAACATCCTTCCCCCAACAACCGCTTTCCCATTGGTCAATTGCACAGTACCTGCAGTTCCCAATAAGGTCCTCTCCAGCCATGCAAATGAGGGCTTGAAAATGAGTCAGCAGTGATTGGTCAGATAGCTTGACCAGAAGGGCTGCCATGCAAATGAGGACTTGAAAATGAGTCAACAGGGATTGGTCAGATACAGAACAATGGTTCCCTAACGAGCCCTCAATACACATTACTCTGAGTGTCAATACATCCCTTAGCAGACAACAGGTGAGGTCATTAGCACACCTGACAATAGGTGAATGGAGAGCCACCTCAGACAGTCCGTCTCCTCAGAACTTCCTGTAATGACCATATTAGGAGTTGACTTCCTGTTCAGAGACCTCATGGCAAATGGGAACAAAAATCTTCATATTACAAGGGAGACATTATTGCTGAATATGACTGTCCCATTTGTAGTAGTCCAAACCATATTTTCAGTGTTCACCACCCTCCTGGTCACCCTGCATCCATAACAGATGCAGGGTGACTTAAACATAAGAAAGCCACACAAGGCTGGACATAGTGCCTCCCAACCTCTTTAAAGGAATTTGGGGTCCACAACCCCCATGCCCAAAGTGACTCCTGTCACAGTTCGAGTTACCAAATGTCAGCCCCGAAACCTTAATGACTTGGACAGGATCTACAAAGAGAGTGGGCCAAAATCCCTCCTGAGATGTGTGAAAACCTGGTGGCCAACTACAAGAAATGTCTGACCTCTGTGATTGCCATAAAGAGTTTTTCCACCAAGTACTAAGTCATGTTTTGTAAATGGGGTCAAATACTTTTCTCGCTAAAATACAAATCAATTTATAACTTTTTTGGAATGCGCTTTTCTGGATTTTTTCATTGTTATTCTGTCTTAAAATAAACCTTCCATTAAAATTGTAGACTGCTCATTTCTTTGTCAGTGGGCAAATGTACAAAATCAGCAGGGGATCAAATACTTTTTTACTCACTGTATATTGCAGTTAAAAAAAAAACAGGAAAATTCTGTGCTACATGTGTTTTGAAAAAATTATGTGGTAAGTGAAAAAAAACATATATATAAAAGCAGCTCACACAGACCTATAGAAAGAGTCAAATAACAATACTAATAACCGTGTAGCGCAAATAATGATATGTGACATAGGAGTAACACATGATCAATACATAAAATTGTGTGCCCAACCAAGATGAAAATAAATAAATGAATATGTGCACAAAGTCCATACAAAAGTCCATGAAATATAAGTAAAAAGAAGTTGAATCCAATGGTGAAAAAAAATTGTGTTAAAGGAGAACCACAAGTCCCAGCATGCAGATGAAGGTTAGAATCTTCTCACGGTAAAACAGGAGGAAGCCACCAGTGGAACATATACAAACAAATGGGCGCTTACCAGATTCCAATGGCCTCTAAATCAATGGAAAAGCCAACAAAACTTGAGGGGGGTTAATCCCATCAGGTATAGGTCATCATAAGCATCTGGTCAGGTACACTTCCAGGTAGGCACGTAAAAACCGAACATGCATAAAAGGAATACAAGGGTGCATAGCATAATACCATTTAAAACAGACTCCATTTATTAAAATATAGCGCACTCACATGATACAGTAAATTTCAAGCATGTCGATAAATCCAAAAACAAAAGGAACAAAGGAAAAAGCTGCAGCATTCAGTTGTAAAGCGGACCGGGGGGAAAGAAAGAAAGAAAGATGCACCACATCACATTTACATTTTTAGGATTTAGATACATTTTAAAAGCTTATTCCCAACGCTCAGAGCTAGAAGCAAGATATAAACTTCATCATCTAGGACTTCACACCTGGACCTGTCAGATGCAGGTGATCCTTCTGAACATGTAGCTATGCAAAATAACAAATATTAGAATCACTGATGGTAGGGCTGGTAAGTATTATTATCGTGCTTTTACCGCAAGTGTAATATAATGTTTAAACATTTTACTACCTCTCACAGGATCACAGTACTCCCCCGATAATCCCTGTATTTTCTTTTTCTCTCCAGAAGGATGGTGCCATATTTGTCCAGGCATCTTCCAAAGTCAGTATCTGTTTCCTGGACTGAGATGCTGGCTCAAGAATCGCTTATTTAAAAACAGCCTTTTTTTAACTATACCATTGCTGTATACTGTATATGCAGTGTCTCAAATGTCTAACGTATGTGATCATACCCATGCCTAAGTATAATTTGGGGTGTATCCTTTGCTTAAAGGTGTCCCTTTTTCTCTTTTTTAAGTTAATTTAGAATATGAAAGCCTTTTTACTTTCACTCTTTACTGCTAGGCTGGATGCTGTGTTGCACTATCCCCTCCAGGCAGCAGGGGGAGAACTATAGCATGGAAAGTCTATAAATATCTATCCAGAATGCTGAGGATCTTGGGAATAGTAGTCTGAAACATCAATCACAGACGCTGCTCCTGATGACGTTAGCTTGATGACGAAACGCGTAGAGCGTAGGCACGTTAGTTCCGCACCTTGAGACGCATATCCGGCCGTTGAGGCGCACAGCGTCTGGAAATACCGCTACACGAGGGGTTCGCAGTCCCTACTTGCTTACAGATGCTATATCTTGTTTTTAAATGTGAGTACTTGATTTTATTTGTTTAATAAATGGATATACATTACGGTACTTCACTATATTAGCGTTTTCTATCCATATAATCCCGGACATCACCCTTATTACTCTGGAGCGCTGCCTATCACCCCTATTATACATCGCTTACCCTAACACCTTACCATTTGAGGGAGGAAGTGCAACTGGTCCCAGGAGGAGAGGAGAGGCTCACCGCGGTTTACCGGGGAATACCCCAAATATCCAACGCTGGTTACCCCTGTAGGGGTGCCGCTCTCTGGTGAGTGCGGGCTACATAGGAAGGGGAGCACGGAATTCCCTCACCCAGCACCCACATCCTGATCCACACCGGGAAGCACCCCCTCCATCCATGCAATTTCCTTTGGCACTTTTTATCACTATATTGCACGATTGTTGGACTATTATATTGAACATATTTTTTGTGGATTTTTTTTCACTTATATTACGGACTATCTAATTTCTTATTTATATTTATATTTATTTATTCACCAGATATTTACTTATTTATTTTTGGGATCTCTTTAAATATATTTTTTTAGAGCTCTGATACTTTTTTATAGTTCACCTGGCACATTATTTGTATTTTCTAATTAATTCATTTTGAAGGTTTTTTTAATTTCACTTGGATATCCATTATTGCACTGAATTTGGAGACTTCTTTACTTTTAGATATTGTAATTTACTTCTGATATAATTACAGCACCTGGCACCTTGTATCACCCATTATCTGTTTTACTTGGATATCCACACTTATTAATTTTTAACCAACACTGCCACCTAGTGTTTACACCAATTATTACAAGAGTCACTTTATTTTTAGCTTTGAGACACTGCTCACAGTTTTATTTATTTATACTGGTTTACTTTTTTATTGAATTCCATTAAGTATGTATTAGTGCTATTAATTGATGAATGGTTGGTTAATTTATTGAAATCTATAACACCTACTGTGGCTTAATATCATTACCATTGGGTATATTGTAAGGACCATCACTTATAGTATTGATATTATATATTGATCACCTATATGTACCTAGATTTGTGAGACACACCTTTGTACATTTTTCAATATTTGGCAGCGCCAATTACCCTATTATATTTTCCTCTTCCTCTTTGCAGCACAGGAGCTGAGAAGTGCACACGGATCATCCACAGAGTGAGTGAGCAGTGCCAAGGCCTGAGACCTGGGGGCAGAGACACCCGGGCAGTGCACCATAGACTGCAGCGATCACATCTGTCTCACTGCCAGAGGGAGAATGGAGCATCCTCTCACCCTCTTCTTCCCACCGCTGATCACCAGAGGCATTCTGTGGTGAGATAAAGGGGTCCCCTTTTACAGCGGGTGTTCATTACTGTATCACAGGGACTGGTGAGAGGGCTCACTGCCCATTGTTCACACTGTTAGTAGGGACTGAGTTACTGGAGGCAAGACATTAAGTATACTTCACCTATACCTCACCTTTACTGCATGTTAGTTTACTAAAACTATTGTTAAGTGCACAAAGGGCAAAAGAACAACCTAAAGGGCTGCCCCTCTCGTAAAATCATCCCACCAGTCTCCTTTGTTTCCTTTTCCCATTTCCTTAACTTCTATGGACTGTGCCTACCCAGACAGTTTAGGACCAGCATAGCCGTCATTAGTGCACATGTGCAGTATAGTCCCAGAAGTTTGTTAGATGAAGCTTTATTAGTTGCTCACTGTTGCACCTCAGGTGGCGCTGGTACTGTTTATGCTGACCTGGGCGTTATGTGTCATTTTATGCTTAGCCCTTACTGTTAGCCATTTTGTATGCTGAACTTTGTTACCACAATTTCCAATCTATGTATATTTGCTTGGTTATCAACTTTACTGTGTGATAATACATTACGATTACCTTTGCTAACCAGTTTGGTGCCTGCTTTTGATATAGCACTATTACTGTGCAATAAGAATTATTTGGCTTGCTTCACTGTTTTAACTTGCTTTTACACTCAACCTATTGTGTCAGAGGGGCTAGGGCCCTTTGGAAGGTAGTGGGAAAGAACAGGGGACCCAACTTATTCAGTGGGTCCTGCAGAGGTAGCTCTACATAAAGCATAATTAACATGTAATTGTATTCATGTACTCTTGCAAATCCAAATGTTAATCGATACTGCAAAAACACATATTGATATATAAATATTCATGATATATTGTTATTATTTTATCTCTAGATTTACGCCCTTAAAAGAATGTATAATCTAGGAAACTTCAGTGTCAGTGAATTGTGAAATCTCATCTAGCTGGCTTCAACATTTGTTTAATTAAGGATAAAGATAATTGATGTGCTGATAAAGAACAAAGGAGGGCAAACAATACATTTTTCATGAAACATTTTTCTGCTCAACCAGTTAATCTGCATAATGAACCAAGAGGGATTCAAACTTATTGAATAGTGGAAGTACAAATCAGGCATGATGAGTACAACACTTGACTGTAAGAAATGGCACAAGAAAAATATGTTAATATACAGTATTTGGCACATATGTTAAAAATTCCACTCTACATTCTTCAGACTGTCTGCAGCCTCTTAGCTACACATGAGAGTTATTTAATATTAGCCTGTAAATGCTGCTCAAAAGAGCATCTAATTCAGCAAGCATAAAACTATACAACAAGGTTCAAACAACTTTTCATTTTAAACCTTTAAAATGAACTTGTGCTTGGCCCACACAGGGGAAATCAACAGGTTCTCTTTCTCTCCCTGGTTTCTGTTTAATTCCCTTCTCCAAGTCATTGGTTTCATATAATCTCCAAGCTGGAGTTTACAGCCCAATGGACGCTTGGCAGCCCAATGGACGCTTGGCAGCCCAATGGACTCTTGGCAGCCCAATGAAAGGTAAGTATTAGGGATGGACAGAAATCTTTCACTGTCCATTGAAAGGTCATCTCATACATCTACTGTGGAGATGCCCTAAACCTATGCAATACTGGGACGCGAGGAGATCTATGATTAACCACTTCTGGACCAGGCCTTTTTCTGACACTTGCTGTTTACAAGTTAAAATCATTTTTTTTTTTTTGATAGAAAATTACTTAGAACCCCCAAACATTATATATATATTTTTTAGCAGAGACCCTAGAGAATAAAATGGAGATCGTTGCAATATTTTTTATCACACCATATCACTTTTTCTTAAGTTAAAGTTAGCCCAGTTTTCTATAATGTGAAAGATAATGTTACGATGAGTAAAAAGATACCCAACATGTCATGCTTCAAAATTGCGCACGCTAGTGGAATGGTGACAAACGTTGGTACTTAAAAATCCCCATTGGCGTCAATTTAAAAATGTTTACAGGTTACCAGATTAGAGGTACAGAGGAGATCTAGGGCTCAAATTTTTGCTCTCGCTCTAACGATCGCGGCAATACCTCACATGTTTGAACACCGTTTACATATGTTGGCGGGACTTGCCTATGCGTAAACTTTTGCGCACAAGCTAATAGGGACAGGGCGCTTTAATTTTTTTTTTTTTCTATTTATTTTAACTTTTATTTTTACACTGTTTTTTTTAAATCATTTTTTGATCACTTTTATTCCTGTTATAAGGAATGTAAACATCCCTTGTATTAGAAATAAGCATGACAGGACCTCTTTAATGTGAGATCTGGGGTTAAAAAGACCTAAGATCTCACGTCTACACTAAAAAAGAAAAAAAAAGTCATTTTTTTTCATGATGAAAAAAATGGGCTCTTTAAATCCGTTGCTAGGAAGCAACGGATGACGTTGCTCTGGTCCTCCAAGGCCATAGAGTCGAGTGAGGGCCATCTTGCCCTCACTCGACTTCCTGCCTGAAAGGATAGAAGACCGGATTGTTAAAGCGGAGTTCCACCCAAAAGTGGAACTTCCGCTTTAGGTGGTCCTACCACATTTGGCATGTCATTTTTTTGGGGGGGGGGGGGGAGCGGGTACCTAGTTTTGACAGGTACCTGCTCCCACTTCCGCTCGGAGCGCCGCGGCGCCCTGAGCGGAAGTTCTCCTCTCCCCCTCCCTCCCTGCAATCTTCTGGGACATGTCAGAGGTACCAGAAGATTGCCTGCCAATCACAGCGCGCAGCGCGACTCGCGCATGCGCAGTGGGTACCCGGCTGTGAAGCCGCAAACTGTCACAGCCGGGTGCCCACAGCAGTGATGCCGGCGCCGAGGGAGAGGATCGAGGCTTCGGGCGGCCGGATCGCTGGACCGTTGGACAGGTGAGTCAAATGGCTGGAACTCCGCTTTAAGGGTCCATTAAGCAGGGAAAACGACCGGGAAGCGGCGCAGGCAGGGGCACCTCTCCTGCCGCCCATAAGGGTGATCCCATGGCGAATCTGCCGCTGGGACCACCCTTTTGTTAAAAAGGACCGCCCGCAGTTCAAAAAAAAATACCACGCTTATGTGAGCTATCTGCTGCCATAACCCCGGTATTTAACGTCAAAGTACCGGCTTAAAACTGCGGTGGGTGGTCCGTAAGTGGTTAACAGTATATTTGTTACCAATGTAAGTAATACCTTACCTACATGTATATTGGGTTGCCTTGAATGCGATGAACTAGACCTACACACTTTCTTTGCACTGACACAATTTCTATTCGCTGTCTATATAATGGTAGTATTAAATACAGTCCCCCACACTGGCAGAATGGGTTTCTGAACTGAACAAACCTACTGTATATGAAAAACTTGCTTTTATACAGCATTGAGTCTCAAAAAAGTATTCTTTAATATGGGGAAGATGGTTGCGTGCAGCAGTTAGGGAGGCTGGTCACAGTGCTAACCCATAGTATATGATATGCCTTACCAATAAGGACATACCCAGATCCATGGCACCTCTACCTCTTAGCATTATTGGGCCATTCAGTCTATCTCTACTCCAACACAAGAATGTAAGAGGATGAGAGCCGCACTGGCACTGTCATTATCCCATCTTGATTACTTCATTTGTTAACAGTAAAGCAGTTACATATATGTAGTTTCCACCCGAAAAACCACACTCCCTGAACATGTTTCATGGACTTGTTCACAAGAATAGAGTTTTCAGGTGGAGACTACTACATACACTCATCGGCCACTTTAGATTCACCTTGCTAGTACTGGGTTGGACCCCTTTTTGCCTTCAGAACTGCCTTATTTCTTTGTGGCATAGATTCAACAAGGTGTTGAAAATATTCCTCAGAGATTTTGGTCCATATTGACATGATAGCATCACACGGTTGCTGCACATCCATGATTCGAATCTTCCATTTCACCACATCCCAGAGGTGCTCTATAGGATGAGATCTGGTGACTGTGGAGGCCATTGGAGTACAGTGACCTCATTGTCATGTTCAAGAAACCAGTTTGAGATGATTTGAGCTTTGTGACATGGTACATTATCCTGCTGGAAGGAGCCATCAGAAGATGGGTACACTGTCGTCATAAAGGGGTGGACATGGTCAACAACAGAAGTCACGTAGGCCGTGGCATTTAAATGACGCTCAGTTGGTACTAAGGGGCCTAAAGTGGGCCAAGAAAATATCCCCCACACCATTACACCACCACCACCAGCTTGAACTGTTGATACAAGACAGGATGGATCCATGCTTTCATATTGTTTAAATCAAATTCTGACCCTACCATCTGAATGTTGAAACTGAAATCGAGACTTATCAGACTGGGCAACCTTTTTCCAATCTTCTATTGTCCAATTTTGGTGAGCCTGTGCGAATTGTAGCCTCTGTTTCCTGTTCCTGTGTGGTCTTCTGCTGGTGTAGCCCATCTGCTTCAAGGTTCGATGTGCTGTGCATTCAGAGATGGTATTCTGCATACCTTGGTTGTAACAAGTGGTTATTGGAGTTACTGTTGCCTTTTAAACATCTCGAACAAGTCTGCCTATTCTTCTCTTACCTCAAGCATCAACAAGGCATTTTCAGCCAAACAACTGCTACTCACTGGATATTTTCTCTTTTTTGGACCATTCTCTGTAAACCCGAGAGATGGTTGTGCATGAAAATCCCAGTAGATCAGCAGTTTTTTAAATATTCAGACCAGCCCATCTGGCACCAACAACCATGGCACGTTCAAAGTCACTTAAATCCCCTTTCTTCCCCATTCTGATGCTTGGTTTAAACTTCAGCAAGTTTTCTTCACCACATCTAGATGCTTAAATGCATTGAGTTCCTGGCATTTGATTGGCTGATTAACAATTTGCGTTACCAAGCAATTGAACAGGTGTACCTAATGAAGTGGCTGGTGAGTGTATACTGTATGTAGCTGCTTCTCTGTTAACATAATAAATCATCAAGATAAAAATGAGATAAATCTTTCCCGTAGTTAGTAGACACGATAACTTTTGCGCAAACTAATCAAAATACTCTTATTGTGATTTTTTTTTAATAAAAAATATGTAGCAGAAAACAAATTGGCCTAAAATGTTAAAAAATTTAGATTTTTAAATTTTTATTTTCGGAATGTCATATAGCAGATTGTGAAAAATATAGTTTTTTGTTTTTTTTCATAATTGTTGTTCTTTTTCTGTTTATAGCACAAAAAAAAAAAAAAAAAATGGCACAGGTGATAAAATACCACCAAAAGAAAGCTCTATTTGCGGGAGAAAAAGGACATCAATCTTATTTGGGTACAGCGTCGCACGACCGCCCAATTGTCCATTAAAGTAATGCAGTGCCGAATTGCAAAATATGGCCTGGTCAGAAAGGGGGCAAATCCTTCCGGTCCAGAAGTAGTTAAGAAAAGTCATTGTTGATTAATCTGGTACACAGCAAAACTTCAAAATGTAGGTTTGTCACAGAGCTTTCGGTCACCACTGGTTAGGAAAGGGTTAAAAACATTAAAACCCATCTTAATTTTGCCTTTCACATTGACTCCAATGCATTACACTGAAATTATTTAAATTCTCACAAGAAAACCCTCAGCTGTAGTAAATATGTGCAGTTAGCGATGTCGGCTTTTACGTGAAGTGCTTTCAGATGTTGACTATTCTATCATTATGAGTAACCTTACTCTAAACAATAGAAAAAAATATATTTGGTGACATTTCTATTGTAGATATAACTGGTTATGATTCATAGTTTGACATATAGATCTCATTGGATAGGAGAGTCAGTCTGTTACACCCCCAAAAAGTAACCTGAGTATGATCATAAACAAAATGGTGCTGATTGTATAACGTCATTCATCATATTGATCCTGTCATAGTATGATACAACTGAGGGCAGAAAGCATCCATAAATACACTTGTCTGGAGCAATATTGCCATCCCTAATTCCTGAAAACTAGGGATGCACCGAAATGAAAATTTTGGGCCAAAACCGAAACCGAAAATGACTTTTTCCCCCCAAAAAATTTAAAATGGATAGAACAGGGGCATACACCAAAAACAGGCAGCGACGTACACCTGTGTCGCTGCCACCCTGTCACAGTAGATGTACTGTGATGGGTTGGCAAGAGGTTAATTTAATTACCAATGGTATTTGTATTATGCAGCATGAGGGGTTAATGTATTGTCACTGCGGGTCACTCATCTATTAGTGACCGACCAATGGCAGTTAATTAACCCCTTTGTGCTGCATTAGTGCAACCAGTATCAGTGCAACCAGTGTTAATTAACACTGATACTGGTTGCACTAATGCAGCACAAAGGGGTTAATTAACTGCCATTGGTCGGTCACTAATAGATGAGTGACCAGCAGTGACAATACATTAACCCCTCATGCTGCATAATACTAATATCATTGGTAAGCTGCCTCAGCCCCCCCCCCCCTGCCTCAGCGTCCCCCTCGGCAGTCCTTTAAAAATTACTGATAAAACAGTTCAGAACAAACTCTTCATTAACCACTTAACCACTTTACCACCAGAGGATTTTGCTGTCTTCCGTCCAGGCCACTTTTTGCGATTCGGCGCTGTGCGACTTTAACTGACAATTGCGCGGTCGTGCGACGCCGTACCCAAACGAAATTTATGTCCTTTATTTCCCACAAACAGAGCTTTCTTTTGGTGGTATTTGATCACCTGTGCGATTTTTACTTTTTGCGCTATAAACAAAAAAAGAGCGTTTATTTTGAAAAAATAACAATATTTTTCACATTTTTTTATATGAAATTCCCCCCAAAAAAATGTAAAAATTAAAATTTTTTTACATTTTTGGCCAATTTGTTTTCTGCTACCTATGTTTAGTAAAAAAAAATCGCAATAAGCGTATTTTGATTGGTTTGCGCAAAAGTTATTGCGTTTACTAACTAAGGGAAAGATTTCTGTCATTTTTGGTGTTTTTTTTTTAACGCGTAATGGCGGTGATCTGCAATTTTTTTTGCGGGACTGCGACATTGCGGTGGACAGATCGGACCCTTGACTGACATTTTTGACACTTTTGGGGGTACCAGTGACATTTCTACAGTATTCAGTGCTATATATATGCACTGTTACTTTAAAAATGACACTGGCAGGGAAGGGGTTAATTTTATTGGAGAGGGAGGGGTTAATGTATGCCTAGTGCTTACTGACGTGTGAGGGGGGAGGTGACTGTGTGACAGAAGGACAGATCGGATGTCCAGCTATGCTGAACACTCCGATCTGTCAGTCCCTGTCACTATGGAGATCCGCCCGCTGTGTTTACACACAGCGGGCGGATCTCCAGACTCGATCCCCGACGATCGGGGCAGAGCAGCGGCAATCGCCGCTGCTCCTCCGCTGGCCCGACTCCCGCTTTGAATGAACACAGCGGGAGCGAGCCTCCGGCGGCGCGCGAGCGCCGCCCACAAGGGGCGGAGTCCAGCGACGTAGGTCTACGTCGCTGGACGGGATCGCGGCACTTTGCCACAGTAGCCTCCATGTGAGCGGAGGCAAAGTGGTTAAGATAGTAACTTTGACTCAAAAAGCCACCATGACTCTCTTCTACTCAATTTCCTAAAATAACTGCCTCCCCTCCAATGCCTCTCTACTTTTTCCAGGCCTCTGAACCATAGACCACTAGGGTCCCTAACTTGATGGGCCTGAAATCTTTTGAAGCACTATATTTAGTGAAAGCACTAAAACTGTGGACTAAAGCCCTTTGGGGACCACACGTATCTGGAATATGTTTTGTGGATTGTTTGCTGAGTGTTTCTAAATAAAAGTTGATTTTTGGGGCCTGTAATTTTACACTTTTTTGTTAGTAAACCCCAAATATATTTACATACAGCTATGAGTCTTTTTCAGGTACATGTTTCCCAACTACCATGCGCTATGCCACAGGTGTCAAACACAAGGCCCGCAGGCTGAATGCGGCCCCCTGGGCTATTTCATGTGGCCCTAGCACCTCTCCTGCAGTTGCGGCAACCCCCTTTTTTCTGCCCCCAGCTTGTATCTGTAGTCGGCAGCAGAGAAGACAGAACTCCTTTGCCAGATCATGCACTCCTATGTGCAGCTTCAAAAAGGCTCGCCTTTGCCTTCCCCCCTTCTCAGCAGTCCGCAGCTCCGAGAGGAGGGCAGAACTCCTCCTACAGATCCTGCACCTCTCTGTGCAGCTGCAACACCACCTTGCCTTTGCCTCCCCTGGTCTCAGCATTCAGCAGACTCTGGAAGCTGACTCCAGCCCTCCTCTGGTTCTTTTTCAGACCCTGCACTTCTTCGCAGATCCACCCACATCTTCTTCCTGGCAGCAGCACAAGGTAAGGGATGCATTGTGATGTAAGGAAGGGTGGGTGACTCTTTACTTCTGATGGTAGGGGGAAGGGGAGTTCTTGACATCTCATGTAAGGGTGTAAGGGGGCGTGGGGTGCTCTGAACATCTAATCCTACAGATATAACCGGCCCTTTGAGGGCAACCATAATGTTGATGCGGCCCACGATGAAATTGAGTTTGACACCCCTGCGCTATGTTATAAATAGAGATGTACAGAACTGTTCGCCGGCGAACAGTTCCCGGCGAACTTCGCATGTTCGCGTTCGCCGCTGCGGGCGAACATATGCGATGTTCGGTCCGCCTCCTATACATCATCATTGAGGCAAACTTTGACCCTGAACATCACAGTCAGCAGACACATTCCAGGCCAATCAGCAAACCTCCCTCCCACACCCTCCCACCTCCTATAAATAAGCAAGGGCAGCATCCATTTTAGATCATTTCTGTGTTACTGAGAGCAGGGAAAGTGCTGGTGCTGCTGTTATAGCTAGGGACAGTTCCCGGTCTTGTTAGCCAGTGTTCTTGGTACACTCCTGCTGTAAGGACAGCACCCCAAAAAGCCATTCCTAGGGCTGGTATTTGAGGTTTTTTTTGGATATATATATATATATATATATATATATATATATATCTATTGTCCCCAAAAGCCCTTTTGAGGGCTGGTATTTGTGTAATTTTTTTTGTTCTGTGATATATATATATATTGTCCCCAAAAGCCCCTTTGAGGGCTGGTATTTGAGTATTTTTTAATATATATATATATATATATATATTATATAAAATTATATGTAAAAGGGGTTCCCACCATCCCTGCTCTACTGAAAAATTATCTTTTTTTCTGGTTCTGGACATGCTACAGAGCTGAAACTTCACAGGTACACTTTTTAGACCCCCTATACACTAAATCACACAAAAAAAGTTCTTAAAAATTGTCATTTTTAATAGAGAGCCAATTATTGGAAAAAAAAAAACTTAACAGAAAAAACATTTCTTTGGATTTATTGTTTGGGGGGTCTAAAAAGTGTACCTGTGAAGTTTCAGCTCTGCAGCATGTCCAGAACCAGGAAAAAAATATCATATAGGTGTAAAAGGGGTTCGCACCATCCCTGCTCTACTGAAAAATTATCTTTTTTTCTGGTTCTGGACATGCTACAGAGCTGAAACTTCACAGGTACACTTTTTAGACCCCCTAGACACTAAATCACACAAAAAAAGTTCTTAAAAATTGTCATTTTTGATAGAGAGCCAATTATTGGAAAACTTAAAAAAAAAAAAAAAAACTTAAAAAAAAAATTTCTTTGGATTTATTGTCTGGGGGGGTCTAAAAAGTGTACCTGTGAAGTTTCAGCTCTGTAGCATGTCCAGAACCAGATAAAAAATAGAATTAGGGTTAGGGTTAGGGTTAGGGTTAGGGCTAGGGTTAGGGTCAGGGCTAAGGTTAGGGTTATTTTTAGTGCTTAGGGTTAGAGTTAGAGGGGTAGAGGTAGGGCTACTAACTCTAACCCTAAGTATCTCACCGTAACCCTAACCCTAGCCCCTAACACTAAACCTAACCCTAACCCTCTAACCATAACCCTAACCCTCTAACCTTAACCCTAACCCTCTAAGCCTAGCCATAAAAATAACCCTAGCCCTAACCCTAACCCTAACCCAAGCCCTAACCCTAACCCTAACCCTAGCCCTAACCCTAACCCTAACCCTAGCCCTAAGCCTAACCCTAATTCGTATTTTGTTCTGGTTCCGGACATGCTACAGAGCTGAAACTTCACAGGTACACTTTTTAGACCCCCCAGATGCTAAATCCATTTTTTTTTTTTTTTATTTTTCCAATAATTGGCTCTCTATCAAAAAATTACAATTTTTAAGAACTTTTTTTTGTGTGATCCCTCTCCGGCATGCCACAGTCCAGGTGTTTGTCCCCTTGAAACAACTTTTCCATTACTATTGTGGCCAGAAAGAGTCCCTGTTGGTTTTAAAATTCGCCTGCCTATTAAAGTCTATGGCGGTTCGCCCGGTTCGCGAAACATTTGCCGATGTTCGCGTTCGCCGTTCGCGAACGGCGAATTTTAGGTTCGCGACATCACTGGTTATAAACAGCAAAATGAAGAATGAGCCTAAAGAGAGACCAAACCATAATGCCTTCTCTAACAATGTATAATTGAGTTCCTGCTAAAATAAAATATCTTGAATAATTATTGTAAAGCAGCACAAACCAAAACAAAAAAGTCACATTGAATACATTTATGAAAAAGATGAAAAGAAAAAAGCCTAAATTGAAAGAACCGTGCTAGTTTTCTGATGATGTCAAACCTAACCCCAGGAAACATTAACAAGCTAGGTCATAATGTGTTATTTTTCAGCATAAAAGCAGGATTTGATGCCTATTTTCCCCCTGCGCAGCTTCTGCGCTTGTGAATATAAAAATCAACATACACAGTTTGTAGTGAGACCTGTCAACACACTGTCACTTCGCTGTAAGTAGACGAGATTTGTTTTGAAATTGCTTTCAGTGCTATATGTATGTCTAAGCACAACTAGTCAATTCATTATCTTTGGAAGTGCAACAATATGATTATATTTTTGGTTCACAGTAGGAGTTTAGAGCAAGTAAATCACGAAGGTAAGGAAAATAAACATCTTTAAGTCCACTTTTTTTTTTTTCAAATGGAAATAAAGTATATATTGAATTGCTATATAACATTTAGGCTTCATTCACATCTAGGCATTGCTACTTTTACAGGCACTTTTAGTGCGTTTTTCTGGGCTTTTTGCAGCGTTTTTGTGCGGGCGTTTTGAGTTGACAAGTGACCAATGAAAAGCAGTAAAATACCAGTACAGTAAACCCCCGCTCCATCGCGGTTCAGTTTTTGCGGTCCCGGTATATTGCGTTTTTTTTTGTAATGTTATTTTACTATATAAATCATTAAAAATGAAATATTTTTGTGTTTTCCATAGCTCTTGCTATGTCTCTCAGTATCTTTTATGTGTTTAAATGAATTTCTATTGTTTTAAAAGTGTGTTTAAAGACCTTAAAATGCTTTTACACGTACAGTGACAGTAAAAAAAGCTTGCCTACAATGCATTTTAATAGGGTTTTTCTATTTCACGGATTTTAACTTTTCGCGGCTGGGTCCGGAACGTAACCCCCTCAATGGAGGGGGGTTTACTGTAATCTGCCAAAAAAGAAGCTCATGTACTTTTTTGAGTGACAGGCATTTTGCTTAAGGTGACAGAATGCTCAGATGTGAACAGGGGCCATTAAAATGAATAGGATTTGTGTTGTTGGGCATTTTTAGAGCTGAGGCTTAGAGCAGAAAATCGCCCTAAAATGCCTAGATGTGAATGGAGCCCTACAGTAAAGCTAAATTCTAGGCAGATTTGAAAGACACTAATTAACCACTTGCCGTCGCTGCACTGCCTATTTACGTCGGCAGTGTGGCTCTCCCAGGCAAAATCACGTTAATAGGCGCCATCTGCGTCGCAAACTTATACATTGGGAAATGGGAGGAGGGGTGGCGACACTCCATACGATCACCACATGTTATAATGTACAATAGGTTTATAGACGATCTAATCTTAGTAGCTAAAGGTGAATATTCTGATGTAGAAGGACTATTTCAGAGCCTTAATATCAATGATCAAAATATATCCCTTACTTGGTCTAACAGTAAGGAACGGATCATATTTTTAGATTTAGTAATAGAAGCTATTGATAATAAGATTCAAACAAAAATGCATTTTAAACAAACTGATCGGAATTCTTATATTCCAGTAACAAGTTGTCATTTTAAACCATGGATTTTTAATATTCCAAGGGGACAGTATACACGCCAAAGAAGAAACTGTACACGTGTAGAGGATTTTCAGACACAGGCTAGCCATCTTAGACCACATTCACATTGATCCGACTTGTCAGGCGACTTGTCAGCCTGACAAGTCGCGGTCCGTCACGCTCCCATTGTGTAGTACAGGAGCCGTTCTAATAGGAGCGACACAAGTCGCTCCGACTTAGAAAAAGGGTCCTGTACTACTTCGGGGCGACCTGGAGGCGACTTGCATAGACATTCATTTTATGAAGTCCGTGCAAGTCGTGCCGAAGTCGCGCTGCACGCGACTACACAGGTCGCCCCCTAAGTCGGAGCGACCTAGTGTGAACCGAGCCTTACAGAGATGTTTGTAAATAAAGGTTACCAGAAAGACGTTTTATTAAATGAAAGCACTAAGGTTAAGGGTATGGATAGGATGAATCTGATATATACTGATAAAGCATCAGACCCAAGTGATCAGAAAGATATGAAATTTGTCCTTGATTTCAATGTGCAATATAAGAAAGTGGAGCAAATTATTACGAAATATTGGTCAGTTTTGAAGCAAGATAAAATTCTGGGCCCAACACTGAAGGAGAGACCCGACTTTGTATACAGGCGTGCACCTAATTTAAGAGACAAAATTGTCAAAAATGTGGTGGAACCACCTAAGCAACTATCTATGTTCAGGTGGAATATGAAAGGTTTTGATGCCTGTGGACGATGTTATGGGTGCATTGGGGTACTTGGTAATACAAAAAAAGTGTTTAGTTTTGAGAACCCTGCTAATAATAGGACATATGAAATAAAGGATTTGATTACTTGTAATACAGAAGGGGTAGTATATGTCATTAAATGTCCCTGTAACATATTTTACGTTGGCCGTACCAAACGTTGTTTAAAAGAAAGGATAAAAGAGCACGTCTATAATATAAACAAGGGTTCTGACAAGCATTACCTCCCTCTACATTTTAAAGAAAAAGATAACAAAAATTGTAAAGGTATGCGGTTTTGGGGAATTGAAGCACCCAAAAAACACTGGAGGGGGGGAAACTATGTTCGGGAGCTGCACAAAAGGGAATCTTGGTGGATTCACCAGTTGGGCTCTTTATACCCAGGGGGTATTAATAAGGAATTTGACCTTGGTTGTTTTATTAGTAAATATTAAAGTTATGGTATCATCAATTCATGTCATTTTAAGTTGCTTGTTTTTATGTATATTTTATAATTAATTTTAATGGTCTCTTTTTTAATTTTATTTTTATATATATTTAAAGAATTTCTTACATGTGTAATTTACAAGTCATATTTTTTATCGCATTATAATTATGATATTGTACATTTTTATGGAATAGATATATATACTAGATAGATATTACACAATATCTCTACATATATATAGTAGCGCAAACTCATCAAAAAGATAGTGCCATAAATAGTGTGCAAGCCGCACAGAGTCCAATAGTTCAACAGATGTCACATAGGCAAAAGAGAAAGACTAAGAGACATCATAAACAGTCCGTAATCCTTCAATCTATCTCCTGGGATGACTACGTGAAGAAACGTGTATCTCAAGGGGATCACCACCACCACCGTGCTCCAAAGGGGGGAGAAGAAATGCCCACTCACCAGATGCTGTGGCCCAACCCACTTTCGTGTTTGAGCGTTAAGGCTTATAATGATGGTCACTGGTCCAGAGTATCCACACCGGGAATCACACCAGCACAGTCAACAAAAGCTCAGCTTGTATTCCAGCAGTGTAAATTACTGAAGACAGGAGCTCAGAGAGACGTCAGTGCTTATCCTATATAAGTCAATGAGCGATCCGCCGTCCAATCATATCCCCCTGAGGAAGACACGTGGTCCCTTGTGTCGTCACGCGTAGGGGAGGGGAAGGGAGGATGGAGCGGTTTGCCGTTGTTCGGTGAGACTGTCGGCTGCCAGCACACGCTGTGAACTAAAGGCGGCATTGAACGGTCTCTTCCGCAATAGCACCACGATTTCGGCTATCATTTATTGGTTTATTGATGCGATCGTTTGATGTGCATATTATGCACCCACACATGTGAGTGAGACCATTAACTTCTATCTAAATAAAAAGTTTTTAAGGATTTCATGCACTATTATAAGTTTTTTGTTTTCATATAAATGCTGCACTGAGTGATACTGCAAGCCAGGCTTAAGTACCGTGGATGAAAGGAGCCATGAGGATAAGGATGGATGATCTTTAGGATCTTTTTAACCAATGCACTTTTTAATAGAGATCTAAGGTGAGCACCTACTCACAAGGGGGTGCACGGTTGGCTGTCTACTGTGACACTCTGGTCACTCATCCCTGGGAGCACAGATCACTTTATATTGGTTGAATCACCATTTTTGGACTATATTTATTAATATTTTTCAGCACTACTATTCACGATTTTCACTGGACTTTCTTTGTAATCTTTGCACTTTTATGTGATTTTATATATTTATATTGGCACTATTGGCACTTTAATGCTATATACTATTTCAATCTGCTGTTTTTCTGATTTTATATGCCATTTTTTCACGCGTTGCAAGTTTTTATGATCATTTATGTTATTTGCGCAGCACTGTTTATTTATTCTATTTGTTTACACTGTTATGAGAAGTGGAGTGTCTGCAGCAGATAGCTCATTTATTTAAAACCTTGAGGTTTCTCGCAGGATCTCTTTATTTACTAATTAACCACTTGCCGTCGCTGCACTGCCTATTTACGTCGGCAGTGTGGCTCTCCCAGACAAAATCACGTTAATAGGCGCCATCTGCCTGGGAGGCCACTAGGGGGGTGAGTATGCGCCGCCACCGGCGCGCTCCCGCCCCCGATGGTCAGCGGGGAAGCCACTGCGGGTGTCAGGCGGCTCCGATTGCAGCCTGACATCGGCGATCTCTCCCCGCTGTAGGTAATCAATTAACACAGCGCTAGCATATATGAATAAAATGATAAACTTCCTCATGTGACACAAAGTAATAAAAGCAGTAACAATATATATATATAAATGTCCAAAAAATTGTGGAATTAAAAAATCTTTAAGAAAGTGTCCAAATATATAATCGGTGATAAAGTGCTCCAGTGCAGATCAAACACACGTGCTTCAAGTGGTGGTAACCCCTCCAGGACCCCTACTCACCAGAACATGTGGACCCTGTGAGGGTCTAATGAGCTTGTGGACACTTAAATGTAAAAGACACCAGGGCTTCTCCTCAGGAATCAGGGGCTGGATGGACCTTCCCAACCATGAGTAATCCTAGATTTCCTCCAGACAGTGTTACCAAAAAAGAAAGGGGACCAGGAATAGTGAAGCCCGTTTTGGGGAGTTTTATTAAATTAAAGCCAAAAACATACTCACATACTCACATAGTAAAAGAATAAAGGAGCGAGGTAAATACAGTAAGAGCCGGGAGCGCCGCTAGCAGCCTGCGTTTCACGGCTATTCAGTAAACCGGAAGTGGCGATAGCTCGGGTTCCGTACCGGAATTACGTCAATGCGTTTCGCCCTCCCAATAGGGCGTTTTCAAATACATCATATCCGGTACGCAAGCAAGTATTTATATCGTACAAAGGGCATGACTCATATCCGGTGCTCATCCCGCACCAAAAATACTACGGCAAACAAATAAAGTCACTTCTTAAAAAGGATAAACATCAATATATAGGGCATATCATTGACCAAGTCAAATGTATATAATTATCTTAATATAAAAGCTATTAATATCTTCCAAGGTTACTTCCTGATCACATGATCTTTAATAAAACTTTATTTATACATTACAACCATATCAGTATATAAAACCTTAAAATCATTAAGAATATGAACTAAACCTAGTTAATAGGTTTGCAGTGATAAATGAATGTAAATATACAAATGTTAGTGAATACTAAATTGATAGGTAATAGGTATTAAGTGTCAGTGATGAAAATATGTGTGGATATTAATTAGTATTTTGGGGTCAATAAATAAAATTATAAAATTATATAAATTATTTAGTGTCAGTGACAAAAATATGTGGATATAAATTAATATATTTATTTAGGTCAATAAATAAATAAATAAATTGTATAACCTATGTGTGAGTCATAAAAAGAATAAATGATAAGATGTTAGTATGGTGATAATAAATAAATAATCTCTCCCCGCTGACAGAGAAGGACAGACGTCCGTCCTTCTCCCTGCAATGATCACAGAGACCATGCAATCCTGCTATATAGGATCACATGTCTCTATGATCATTTCAAAAGCCCAACCCCCACACAGTTAGAATCACTCCCCTAGGCTTACATTTAACCCCTTGATCACCAATGGTATTAACCCCTTCCCTGCCAATGGCATTATTACAGTAACACTGCATATTTTTTAGCACTGATTACTGTAGTAATGTTACTGGTACCCCCAAAAGTGTCAAAAATATCAGTTAAGGGTCCGATCTGTCAGCCGCAATGTCGCAGTCCCGCAAAAAATCACAGCTAACCGCCATTACTAGTAAAAAAAACAATAAAAATGACAAAAATCTTTCTCGTAGTTAGTAAACGCAATAACTTTTGTGCAAACCAATCAAAATACGCTTATTGCGATTTTCTTTTTTACTAAAAATATGTAGCAGAAAACAAATTGGCCTAAAATGTTATAAAATTTAGATTTTTACATTTTTTTTTCTTGGGAATGTTATGTAGTAGAATGTGAAAAATATTGTTTTTTTTTCAAAATTGTCACCATTTTTTTGTTTATAGTGCAAAAAATAAAATCGCATAGGTGATCAAATACCACCAAAAGAAAGCTCTATCTGTGGGAAAAAAAAGGACGTCATTTTTGTTTGAGTATAGCGTCGCACGACCGTGCAATTGTCCGTTAAAGTAACGCAGTGCCGAATCGCAAAATAGGGCCTGGTCATTAAGCAGGAAAATCTTCCGGTCTTAAAGTGGTTAATGTAGCCATGTAATCATTAATACATTATAAAAGTGACAGTACACTCTGGTTTATAAAATAAAATTTGAATTAAGTACTTGTTCTTAACTCAAAAATGTCTTTCTTTTACTCTCAGCCTTCTTCAATTTTATTTATTTTTATTATTTGCTGCTGTGATCTGACTTACTGTTCGAGGGTGACACTTTTTTTCTCCGTGATCCCCCTTTTTGTAGGAACATCGCCACTCTCTATGCATCGCTCCTAGGATGACATTATGTCAGGAACCATGAATCAGCATGAGACAGAAAATTCTGTAAAAATCACACCTTTAATGTAATAGTGAAAATAGTACAGATCAGAAACATAGTCAAACATAAGCCAGGGTTCAGAAGCCAAAATGGTTAATCAGACGAGCCAGTAATCAGGGAGCCAGAAATCAGCATAGTCAGAAGCAGAAGGTCGGGATCAGGAACCAGAAAGGATGTCAGCCGGGAAAAATCTTTAACAGGAACGCGTGTCCAAGAGACACTCAGAATATGTTAACCAGGCGAAGGCACGAAAGGAATGAACAAGGCAGTTTAAATAGCCAGAAGAGGCTGGCTGTAGGCTGGACTGAAAAGGCAGGAAATGGTAACCAGGTGAGTCCCTGTGGAATACCGTTTTTTATCCGACAGACCGATCCAATCCATTGGTTGGACACAAAGGGTAGGTTGATTTACATAGAGCTTATACTAGAAGACAGAGTACACAACTGTCGGCTTGTGAATATATAATTGTACAAATGTCTGTTTGAAAGTATATCGAAGCATTCTTGTTTTCCTAGATATACTAGGTGATATGCAGCTATATAGATATTTGCTTTACAAATTATTAAATCGCTTTACTTTTCTAGATACACTAGGTGCTCTATCTGGAACTTTGGGTGACCCCTGAGGAAGGGCTTCCATGCCCGAAACGCGTAGGGTCGGTTCCGGTTCCATGATTGCCCTATGTACCTGAGCGTCCACATCTTGGTTCGGTATTCGGTCTGTCAAATGCATGCAATTTTAATGCCCTGTATGTGTATTTGTGTTTTTTCCAATATTGTGTTTTCATGATTTGTCCTTTTGTACCAATAAAGATTATTTTATATAGCATACAGTGTTCAGCGGCATTTATAGTCCCATACCACAAAGGGGAATTCTTTTTTTTTACAAGAGCAAAAGGTAAAAAAAGTAAAAAATAATATATATATATATATATATATATATATACATATACAGTATATATATATAATATATATATATATATATATATATATATATATATTATAATATATATACATACAGTGCATTGCGAAAGTATTCGGCCCCCTTGAACTTTTCGATCTTTTGCCACATTTCAGGCTTCAAACATAAACTAATATTTTGTGAAGAATCAACAACAAGTAGGACACAATCATGAAGTGGAACGAAATTTATTGCATATTTCTAACTTTTTTAACAAATAAAAAACTGAAAAATTGGGAGTGCAAAATTATTCAGCCCCCTTAAGTTAATACTTTGTAGCGCCACCTTTTGTTGCGATTACAGCTGTAAGTTGCTTGGGGTATGTCTCTATCAGTTTTGCACATCGAGAGACTGAAATTTTTGCCTATTCCTCCTTGCAAAATAGCTTGAGCTCAGTGAGGTTGGATGGAGAGCGTTTGTGAACAGCAGTTTTCAGTTCTTTCCACAGATTCTCGATTGGATTCAGGTCTGGACTTTGACTTGGCCATTCTAACACCTGGATATGTTTATTTGTGAACCATTCCATTGTAGATTTTGCTTTATGTTTTGGATCATTGTCTTGTTGGAAGACAAATCTCCGTCCCAGTCTCAGGTCTTTTGCAGACTCCATCAGGTTTTCTTCCAGAATTGTCCTGTATTTGGCTCCATCCATCTTCCCATCAATTTTAACCATCTTCCCTGTCCCTGCTGAAGAAAAGCAGGCCCAAACCATGATGCTGCCACTACCATGTTTGACAGTGGGGATGGTGTGTTCAGGGTGATGAGCTGTGTTGCTTTTACGCCAAACATAACGTTTTGCATTGTTGCCAAAAAGTTTGATTTTGGTTTCATCTGATCAGAGCACCTTCTTCCACATGTTTGGTGTGTCTCCCACGTGGCTTGTGGCAAACTTTAAATGACACATTTTATGGATATCTTTAAGAAATGGCTTTCTTCTTGCCACTCTTCCATAAAGGCCAGATTTGTGCAGTATACGACTGATTGTTGTCCTATGGACAGAGTCTCCCACCTCAGCTGTAGATCTCTGCAGTTCATCCAGAGTGATCCTGGGCCTCTTGGCTGCATCTCTGATCAGTCTTCTCCTTGTATGAGCTGAAAGTTTAGAGGGACGGCCAGGTCTTCGTAGATTTGCAGTGGTCTGATACTCCTTCCATTTCAATATTATCGCTTGCACAGTGCTCCTTGGGATGTTAAAAAACTTGGGAAATCTTTTTGTATCCAAATCCAGCTTTAAACTTCTCCACAACAGTATCTCGGACCTGCCTGGTGTGTTCCTTGTTCTTCATGATGCTCTCTGCGCTTTAAACGGACCTCTGAGACTATCACAGTGCAGGTGCATTTATACGGAGACTTGATCACACACAGGTGGATTCTATTTATCATCATTAGTCATTTAGGTCAACATTGGATCATTCAGAGATCCTCACTGAACTTCTGGAGAGAGTTTCCTGCACTGAAAGTAAAGGGGCTGAATAATTTTGCACGCCCAATTTTGTTAGTTTTTTATTTGTTAACAAAGTTTGAAATATCCAATAAATTTTGTTCCTCTTCACGATTGTGTCCCACTTGTTGTTGATTCTTCACAAAAAATTACAGTTTTATATCTTTATGTTTGAAGCCTGAAATGTCGCAAAAGGTCGAAAAGTTCAAGGGGGCTGAATACTTTCGCAATGCACTGTGTATATATATATATATATATATATATATATATATATTTATATATATATATTTCACTAGTTGCCACTGCATACATATCCAAGAGAAAACAGGCCTTGATGCTCAGAAAAACATTGAGTAAATATGATCCAAAAGATAAGGCGGCATTTACATGGCTTAAAAGGTTTATTTTAATGTTTCAGCTAGGCATAAGGTTGAGAAAGATGGGACTAATTCAATTAATAGGGACTAATTGGGGAGAGTTTAATTTACTTTAAAAAAGTGACCCTGTCAATGTGAAAGCGGAGCATATTTCGACATAGGATTTGCATTGAGGGTTAATGCGAGGTTCTATCAAACACTTCTGAGCGGAGAAAGCTGTGTTTATGGTTTTCTCTGTAGTTCTGGATCGTAAGTTTCAATCCTGTGTCCAGATTTTACCAGGTGCCTGCAGCCTGTCTGAGTACATAGGTGTGCAAGGTCATTATATACTCAAGCTTGAGGATAGCTCAGAGCTCCGAATATGGGAGACAGAAGATCTCGCCCAGGAGTCAGAGGTGCCCCAGCCAGGAGTCAAGAGACAGGAGGTCTCACCCAGGGGTCAGGATGCCCCAGCCAGCACCCAGAAGACAGGAAGCTCCATTCCAGGAGTCAGGTGGGCTCCTTTTAGGGTGTCAAGAGAACCCCTAGCCAAAGGCTTAGATTAAGCTGTGCAGCAGGGCCCTGAGACTAAAGGCTAGGAGAGCCAAGTGAACCAGTAGAGCTGGGCAACAATCAGAGGGACTGGTAAGAGGAGCAGTAGTGCAGGCAACAAGGGAGCCAGGTGGCTTGGTAGTTTCATTTGACTGTTGTTCATATTGATGTGGAAGAACCCCAGCATGGGCAACTGTAAACTTTCTGTTTTATTTAACAAAAGATTTCTGTCATGCCCTAAAATACAGGTTGATCTGACGCAACTCATTCACTCATTGTCAATATCTAAAAAATCTTACAAATGTGTTAAAAACCTCGCTCTTATGTATATTTTGTAATTACAGTCATATTTGCCTATTATATACATTGCTTCTGCTTTATGCTTTGCAGTACTCCACAATGTTTGTGCTTTACTGCTCCTCATAACAAAGCAAGTCTACGAATCAAAGCAATTCACTTATTTTGGTGGTTGATGTGTTCTCTAAAACTCTGAGCCCTTGAGAACTTCCTCTTCTGATGGATTTACGAATCTATCTCTATATCTAAAACCGTAAAACAAATATGGAAGAGCACGATTGCCAAAATCATAAAAAAATCACTTCAAGGTAAATTCACTGTAAATACATCATATTTTCCTTTTATAAACAATGCCCAGAGTCCCTAAAACCTAGACTTGCTTGTGTGCATCTTCTTCACACACATTTGACCAGTGAGCCATCCAATCATAATGATGGGTCAGTAACACTTGCACAGTATGTGCATGCAATTCTGGCCTCTCCCCAATTGAAAAGGTTAAATAACATAAACAGCATCCATTGCTCTAAAGGCCAGAAATTCCCCTACGAGCACCTAATCCCAACTCACCCCTTACATTTATATGATATAGCTTTACTTCTGTTCAAGACATTTCCCAAAGTAATCAACTTTAGCTTGACATTAAATTCACTAATGTAAGATGTGGGAACCTTTTAGTTACATAACACAGCCTATTTTTAGAGTGTAATGGAAATGATCCTTTGCATTGATGAGTAATTTCTGGTAAATTTAATGATTTACAATTGAACTATTAATATCGCTGATGTTCTTCTATACAGTTCTTCCCAGAAACATTTTTTTCTGTCCTTTTATACAATTTTCTCACTTACAAAACACAGCAGACTGGAACTGCAATTATTGTAAAAGTTAATGGATGACTCCCATTAGCCTGTGATCCTTTCATGTAGCCAGTTAGAAGGAAGGTGACCTAAAAGTCATTTTGAATTGGACTTTTGCAAGCTTATTTTAACTTCTCCTGTACAGACTTTAGATTATTCCTCTAGTGACTACACAACAAATGGTGCAGTTAGCACCCTAGCAACAACTTTATACTTATGACAAACTAGAAATGAACGCCAAGCCGTTGGACAGATGTTCTCTGTGGAAGGCTCTTAGAGCTGACATAAAGGTAGAATCGACCAATCAACTATAACACTTCACAACTGTTCTGGAGATCTCACTTACAAAAAGATATTGAAAAGATAGAATGAGTCTGGAGACAGGTAACAAAAATGATGAAAGGTCTAAGGGAAAAAAAATATCAGTAGGGACTTCAGGAAACTAATATATACAGTCTGGAGGAAAGAAGAAAAAAATGGAGACATGATTGAAACCTTTAAAAACAACAATGGGGTGAATAAGTTTCAGGAGGGCAGTATTTTCATTATGAAACCAAGATCAAGAATACAGGGACATGACCTCAAACTAGTGTGTGGGCAGGGCCACCTCACCCTGCAGGTGGGGGTACCTTTCCTGTGTATACACTCATCAATGCCCAGGACCAGGCAGGCCAGCTTTCATGTGAGAATCAATCATTATGGCGGTACCCTGGCTTAGAGATGAGCCGTACATTGTGTGCAGAGTCCTTCTGTAAACATACTGTTCCATGTCACTACACACCTTCCTCATTGTCTGTTGCATTTAGGAAGGACACTGCTGAGCTCATGCTGTCTGAACCAGCCAAGTGTACCTCTACCACCTCACTCCTAGGGACAGAATGGTCCTGCTGAGCATTAGCACGGACCTCTTTTGTGCTCTCACTTAACTCTTTTAGCTCTCCCGCACCATGGGGCCAGGTACATGAGGTCTCCTACCAAAGATTCGGCACCAGTGACTTTGGGGCAAAAGACCGCTAGGGAAGGAGCCAGATCACCAAACCCCTTGCTACCCGAGGACCTGTCCCCTTCGTCAGGTACCATGGTTTATGACAGGCTGCTATAAACTTCTCCCCAGTTCTTGGTTACCCATGGCAACTGCTCTCCAACTTCAACTCTCCTGCCGAATTAACCCTTTGTAGTGGCCTTACTTTGTACCCCATGTGTGCGTTACAGGCCCAGTTCTTCTGATACGCCATATGGTATAATGCACTCCTTGAATAACTTCATATCAGGCTTAGAACGTTTTAGAAACTTTATACGTTTATAACAGTGCAATACATTTTCAACCCTAACTACCTAAACTGAGGCTGTCCAGGCTTATCATGATGAGGTTCAAGTTAGCCAGTCAGGAAGCGGGTGACATGGCCGAGTTGACAGGTGCCCTGGTAGTAAAGGAGCTTAGGAGCTTGGTTGCCTTCCTAGTGATTGGTACCCCACATACTGGGTCCAATATTGTGACATGGGATGCCCTAGAGAGCCAGCCTGTATGTCACAGCGCAATTAGGGAGTGAAGCCTTGGGGGTTAAAATAAGCTTTTATGTGAAATAAGAACAGTTTCCTGGTGTACAAGAATATTGTGGGCCTAAGCCACTGGGAGTGAGGTGACGGGAATCTGTGCTAGTGGGGTGGTGTGCAGGCTCTGTGGCACCAACCCAGAAACACTACATGCTATGGTCAAGGGAGGATTTGTGTGGAGGTTCAGAGCCTAGGAGGGATACTGTGCTGTGTTGGCGTCTAAACAGTTAAACAAACATGGGGAGGAGCACTTTTAAAATGGAGTGCTGCCCTAATGATGATTTACTTTGGCGGCAGCCTCAGCTTGCCAATGAGGGCACTAGTGATTTGGGTTCCCCAACTGGCATATTAAACCCCACCCACAACAAAACCTAATCTTAAGAAAAATGTATTTTTTGATACAGACTTACCTTTAAAATCCATTTCTTGAAGTACATAACGGGACACAGTGCCATAAAGCATAGCATATGGGCTAAAAAGCCACCTACAGGTAAAGGAAACTGGTAACCAATCAGAAAGTATGCCCCCTATATAACCCCTCCCACACAGGAAGTACCTCAGTTTTGTAGCAAGCAATAAAGACCTCATAGAAGAGGGGAGGGACCTCTGTGTCCCGTGATTTAGTTAAAGAAATGAATTTTACAGGTAAGTCTGTATCAAAAAATCAATTTTTCTTTTCATACATCAGGGGACACAGAGCCTTAATTTATAACATATGGGATGTTCCAAAGCAATGCATCTGAGTTGAGGGGGACACCAAAAAAATATCGCCATCTGACCACAAAAAGGATTACACCGCTGCCTGCAGAACACTGCGGACAAATGCAGATTCCTCCTGGGTCCCAACATCCATTCGATAGAAGCGAGTGAACGTATGCACCGACGACCAGGTCGTAGCCTTGCAAATCTGAGCCATAGAGGCTTGATGGCGGTGTGCCCAAGAGGCACCTACTCATCTGGTAGAATGTGCCTTTACAGGAAAAGACGGAACCTTCCCTTCTTAACCATACGCCTGGGTAATAACTTGGGGAATCCAATGAGAAGTCATAGAGTTAGATGCTGGCAACCCCTTCCTGGGCCCTTCTGGCAGCGGAAACAATTTGTAAAACTTAAGTGCACGCATTACATCAAGAGAATGCAGTAACTTTTCCTCCTTTGAGTGAGGATCTGGAAAAAAGGAAGGTAGTATAATGTCCTGATTCAAATGAAAGGCCACCACCACCTTGGGCAAAAAACCTGGGTGTGGACGTAGAATCACCCTATCCTGATGGAAAATCATGAATAGCTCTTTACAAGAAAGAGCTGCTAGTTCCGATACCCTTCTAGCTGAAGTTATCGCAAAAGACCAGTTTTCTGGTCAAAAGAACCAGGGGAACCTACCCCAGTGGTTCAAAAGGCTGTTTTTGTAAAACTGTCAGCACCAAGTTTAAGCCCGAAGGACACAATGGTGGCTTCACAGGCGGAAGCAAACGTAACATTTCCCGGACGAAGGTCTGAACCAACGAATGGAAATGATCGGTTCTTGGAAGAAAATCAATAAGGCTGGAATTTTCCCTTTAATACTGCTCAATGCTAATTTCATATCTACCCCTGCTTGAAGGAAAGCTAAAATTATCCCGATTATATATTTGCGGGAATGCCATTTCCTGGCTTCACACCAGGCAATGTAGGATGCCATTTCCTGGCTTCACACCAGGCAATGTAGGATTTCCAGACCCTATAATAAATGTTTCTAGAGACTGGTTTCTTAGCGTTTATCAGCATATGAACTGCAGGGCCAGATACAACCTGTTCCTTCAAGATTAAGGCTTCAATAGCCAAGCCGTCGAATTTAGTGACTGTACAGCAGGGTGGAATATCGGACCTTGAGAGAGTAGATCCGGACGCAGTGGAAGAGCCCAAGGCCTTGTCACTGTCAGCCTCTGGATTTTTGCATACCAAACCCTCCTCGGCCATGCTGGAGCTACCAGAATTACTGGTCTCCCCTCTAGCTGGATCCTATGCAACAGACGCAGCTGCACCTGAGGAAAGGCATAAATTTGGGAATACTCCTCACAAGGAGTCACCAAAGCATCCACTCCAACTGCGAGTGGATCCCTGGTCCTGGACACAAATCTCTTCAACTTGTTGTTGAACCTGGATGCCAACAGATGTACATCTGGGACCCCCCAGCGTAGGCAGATTGATTAAAAAATCTCAGGATGTAAGGACCATTCCCCTGGAAACATCTGTTGACGGCTCAAAAAATCTGCCTGCCTATTCTCTATTCCCAGAATAAAAACTGCTGTCAGGCATGGCACAAATTTCTCTGCCCTGGATAGGATGATATCCACCTATTTCTGGGCTGACTGACTCCTTGTGCCTCCTTGATGGTTGATATAAGCCACGGCCGTGGTATTGTCGGATTGCACCCTGACAGGGTGACCCCGAAGTCTGGGCATCCAGTATTTCAAAGTTCGACTGACTGCTTGGATTTCCAGATGGGGGAGATCTCTCTCTACCCAAGACCATTTCCCCTAGAAAGTTGGCTTCCTCCAAAACTGCTCCCCAGCCAGAGAGACTGGCATCTGTAGTCACCACTTTCCAGGTCACTGGAAGAAAGGATTTCCCCTTCTCCAGATTTCTGGTCAACAACCACCAATTCAGACTTTGATGTACTCTTGGTACCAGAGACATGGATCAGCCCAGAAAATGAACCCATCTGGTCCATGTAGACAGAATGTTGTTCTGTAAGGGTCTGGCATAGGGAGATGCCTCGAATGCGGACACCATCTTCCCCAGTAACATCATTGGTGTATAGAAGGATATCTCAGACTTACTACAGCCCGAACCAGATCCTTTAAGTCTGACCTTTCTTGTTGGCAAGAATATCTTTGCCTGTACCGTATCCACAAGAAGACCCAGATATTCCAGACGCTGGACTGGCTGTAATGCTGACTTTGCCAAATTCAGTATCCAACCCAGATGTTATAGGAACTGTACTGTCTGGAGGACATTTTAGCTTAGAGCCGAAGCCAATCGATCTATTAGTAATATATCGTCCAGATATCCCAGAAATTGACTCCATACAGAAAGTACGAACGTTCAGAAACTGGTTTCAAGTTTTGAGATCCAGAATAGGTCTCACATCCCTGCTTGGTTTTGGGATTACGAATAGGTTTGAGTAAAAACCCCTGAACTTTTCGTTCTCCATATTCTCCATTATCATTCTTTGAGCCTTCAGCTGGTCCAATGCCAGAAAGAGAGATTTTCTTTTTAGGGTATCTGTCTGTATACTTGACCTTATAAACTGAGTATACGGGAACACCCAAAATTCCAGTTTGTACCTCTGCAAAATGGTGGAAATAACCCAGATGTCTTGGATTGATTCCACCCAAACCTTTGAGAACTGCAGCAGCCTTTCCCCCCACCCAAGTGAGTGGGGGTGCCCCTTCACAGAGTAGGCTTAGAGGAAGACTTGGCTGATCTCTGGGCCCAGGGCTTTTTCTGACTCTGCCCTAAAGGCTTGGTTCCGGACCCAGATGGTTGAGGCCATCGCCACCATCTGGAATTAGAAGCACTGGTAGTATGAGTGCTGGGGATCTTAAAAGAAGGACGCTTGCTCTTCCTTTTCACAGGTAGCAACGCACTCTTCCCCCCTGAGATCTTTTGGATATATTTATCCAGATCATCACCAAAAAGGTGTTCTCCCTGAAAAGGGAAGCTAGCCAAAAACATTTTACATGGTAGTTCCGCAAACCAGCTCTTTAACCAAAGGATTCTGCGCATATGCACTGTCATCAAACCAACTCGTGACATTTGCCTTATGGAATCCGTAAGAGCATCCACTGCGAAACATAAAGTGTGAGGTAAATCTGACAGATTTTCCACAGACTCTCCTTGAGAAGGAACTGTCTTGGACACTCGCTTCATATGGTCTTTTAAAGACTGACACACTCCTATGGTCTGCTACTGATGGTTGTATTGCAGATCCTGCAACCACAAAGGAGGCTTTTAATAAAGATTCCAACTTTTTACCTGCTAGATCTTTAAAACCTGGGCATTGTCCACAGGGCAGGTTAAACTCTTGTTAACTGAAGAAATGGCAGCATCCACAGAGGGTATATTGCATTTCTTAGTAAACTTTTCCTCCATACGACACAATAGTGAAAACCTTTTAGGAGGAAAAAATCCTATCAGGATGTTCTCAATCATTATACATTTCTTGCTCCAAGAGTGAATGTATGGGAAATGTCCGAGGATCATGAGGAGGGCGCAATTAGCCTAGAGAGGAAAAAGAGACTTCAGCTGTCTCTAAGGGAGGAAATTTGTATCCAGACCGGACCATTTCAGTAAGAGACTGAATTAACAATCTCTGGGTTTGAGAGGCTGATATAGACTCCTCTGACCCTTACTCCCCAGAAGGGCAAACCTCAGCTTGACGTTCCATAGAGCCACCATCAGCTACTTCTTCCACATCCTCTGCCCAATCCTGAACTGATTTAGGGGATTGCACAGGTGAGGGGGATCTATCACGTTTCCTCCCTCCTTGTAATGCTGCAATCATGCCAGCAATCCTACCCTCAAGGCTGGCTAATGCCGATGCCAAATCGCCCATAGTGACATATTTACGGCAGAAGTACTTGGAGTAGCTACAATGCCTGACAACCGTAATGGCTCAGATTGGCTAGTCGCTCCGTCTCTTCAGGAGGAGTAGACACAATGGAAGCATGGCTAGGACCTTCAAGGCCTGATAGTGGCATCACAGTGCCTCTTCAAACTGTGCCCTACCCAACCCTATTTCAGGCAGACATTGCTTTATAGCAAGACAAACTTGAGGTACTATCTTAAGTGTACTCAAGGCTTTTGCCAAGCTAATACAGCTTATCGAACACAGCACTAATTATCCTAAGATACAGGACCTGTTTGTGCCAGTAACATACACCCACAGTGACTCACACAACCCAGCTGCTCCTGCTCTGTGTCCTCTTCAGCCTCTGACAGAGTCTAGCGCATTTGAAACAGTTTCTTTTAAATCGCACCCAATTATGTTGTATAGAGCATGCGCAGCGTGGTTTGTGGCGTCCACGTGCACGCCACTTGCATTCAAACACGCCCTCCATGCGGCGTACACCTGTTTTAAAAAGCATAGATTCTCGAGTGCATGAATGAGCCTTTGCCACAGACCCGCTATCAAGGCAGGAGACAAACATGCGGGCGCTTATGCGCCAAGGCGAAAACAGCAACCACATGGGGGGAGAGCAGCTTAGGCTGAATCTGTTTGTTGCAGCTGACAAAGAGACTCACATGGCACTCGGTCGCTGTTATCTTTTTTAAAGGGAACAGTTTATTAAATATTTACAATCTGCAATCATGCCAGCAATGTTTACCTTCAAGGTTTGCTGTATGTGTATTTTAAATTGGACTTACTAGTCCTGCCGCAGGATTCTGTTTCTTCACCCATCACGACAAGCTTTGCCTCGTGACCTTCAAGGACTGGGTCTCCTTGTTTTAGAGGGGCCACGGCCTTGGACCTGTAAAGCACCCTGCACGGAGCGCCTTTGGGGTTTGGTATTCCAAGGTCCGGATCCCAGGGTCCAGCGCCTAAAAAGGACAGCATTACAGGCAAAAACTCGTATCTGCTTCCTGAGGCTCAGGTACCATCTTTTTAGTCTATTGACTGTTTAAGATGGATCTGATAGCTAACCCCTTAGATCCAGTGATCTTTGATCAGGGTATGTAGGATATCTTCTTTCTTATTTAGACACTGGCGAACAAAACTGAGGTACTTCCTGTGTGGGAGGGGTTATATAGGGGGGCATTCTTTCTGATTGGTTGCCAGTGTCCTTCACCTGTAGGTGGCTATATAGCCCATATGTTATGATTTATAGCTCTGTGTCCCGTGATGTACGAAAATAAATATTAATTTACTGAAAAAGTCATATATAACAAAAAAAAAAAAGAAAAATGAGGCAGATTTGCTGGATCACATAGTCTTTTTTCTGCCATCACTTTTCTATAAGAGACCATGTGACCCATGGTTCAGCATTTCACCTAATCAGCCTATGGGTGAAGCAAGATTGTTGTTTTCTTTTGTAGCACCCTACAGGTAGGTGCTAGGTAAATGTATAGTGGGCCTTGTCTGCTTAACAGCAGGGCTGCGATTTGTTTAGATAGGGTGTCAGGACTTCCAGATGTGCCTGCTGAGGGGAGAAGTATCCCCACTGGCTCCTGTGAGAGGCTTCTCATAGAGCAATGTGGGAAGCCCAATCAGGGGACACATCCCAGCTTGTAATTACCCCAGAAGGCAGATTAGGCTGCAAAGGATTCTGGGAGTGGGTTTAAGTTTGGGGGTGGCACATGACATGATGTCTTTGGCGGGAGCAGAGTCCCAGGAAGGAGAGTGTGGCTCTCTCTCCTCCTGTCTGAGGAAGGCGGATGTCTCAGGGTGTCGCTTGAGTGTCCAGAGAGTGCTGAGTTGAGCTGAGGGGATCCGGTGTGCTGTGAGCCTGCGGAGCGAGATAGGGGTCCAGTCCCAGGAAAGCCTGCACAGGTCGTGAGTACTGAGGATTGCCCCTGGGGGTCTGCCTGAAGTTAGAGGGGACCACTCCGGAAGAGGTTCTGGGATCCAGTGTCGGCTAGATGTAAAGGGGTACCTAGGTTGAGGACCCTGAAGCAACAGAGGGGGTACATAGTCAGTGGACCCTGAAGAGTTCAAGGTCAAAGGGGGCACCTGCAGTTTGGGCCCTGAATTGCACAGAGTGTGGCAGTTAAAGTGACAGCTATACAGAGTTCTACTATATACTACCTCAAGCTGTGCCAGGCGAGGGAAAGTATTCAGTGACTTTCATAGTACAACAGTGTCAGGAGTTCTACAGTTCTCAGTCTTGGATCTTCTGGACTATAAGTCGAGGATTCAGCACTTCTTCTGTTCTACAGAGTCTTCTCAGTGTCATTGAGCGTTGGCTGGCACCGGCTGGCGTCCAGGAAGCGCCAATGGGCATTTCAGAAGTAAAGTCCCAATTGTAATTAGATAAGCCTCAAGGAGTATCCCACTCATTCCCTTCTCCCATCCCCTTTATTCCAATAAAAAAAACACAAACAAAGCTGCCGGAGTTGTCGCTGCTTCAGTTGTCACTCCCAGGGTTGCAGCTCACATGGGCTGGAGAGATTACTGGTACTAATGGCAGACCCACATCAGGCCACAGGCCTGGAAATCTTGCTACACTTTTAAAGTAGAAGTTCAGGAAAAACCTAACTAATGCTAAACCTGCTCCTTGCCACATTTTAACCCTGTAAAGCAAAAATCGCTATACTTACCGATTTTGCAGCCAAATCGGTTCCAGCATCAGCTGTCAGCTGCGACTTCAGTGCGGAGGTGGATGCAGAAGAGGCAGCTGACAACGGAAGTCCCATAGTAACTCTATGGGTGACGTCACTTCCCAGACATTTCCCAACTTTTGTTGCTCCTCTCCTGCACAGACCTTCCACCACTGGAGACCGGATCAGATCGGCTGCAGAATGGGTAAGTACAGTCATTTTTGCTTTACAGGGTTAGACATATTAGGGTTAAAATGTGGCAAAGAGCCGGTTTAGCATTAGTTAGGTTTTGCCTGGACTTACACTTTAAACATTTTACACTCCTTTTAATTACCATTTTAATTACAGTAAATTATTTTTATATCTTGGTTGTTAAAGTTTAATTTTTTAAATCCCAACTGATAAGGAAAGGAATGCTGAGGAAAAGAAAGGAGGTAAGGAGAGAAAATCGAAAGACAGAGAGAGAGGCAAGGGCAAAGAAGGGCTAGAACATCTGGCAGTGTCTTTATAGCTGTCTCTGAATTCCTGTTTTGGTGATGGCCACATGCCCTTATTTATGTATGGATGTCACAGGGAAAAGAAGTGATTGCAGATTCCCCCCCTGGGGTTCACAGACAGAAAGTTTTTGACTCCTCCACACTCTATATAAAAATAAAAATCTAAATTTGTCTGGAGTTGGGCTTTAACTAGCGGTCTGACCACATCCGGCTATTTGATATAAAAATTATTTTAAAAGTTATAGCTAAGCCATGGCAATCCCAAACTCTTTATATATTTGAAGCTAGACAAGACTACATTGGACTTTGAGCAATGAAAATATGACAGCAAACCTAAAGCAGCACCTACCTATTTCTGAGCAACACAAACTGAAAATGCTATTTAACCACTTCTGGACCGGAAGGATTTACCCCCTTAATGACCAGGCCATTTTTGCAATACAGCACTGCATTATGTTAACTGACAATTGCACAGTTGTGCAATGGTGTACCCAAATAAAATTGATGTCCTTTTGTTCCCCACAAATAGAGCGTTCTTTTGGTGGTATTTGACCTCTGCGATTTTTGTTTTTTGCGCTATAAACAAAAAAAAGAGCGACAATTCTGAAAAAAAAAATTATTATCGTGTCTACAAACTAGGGGAAAGATTGATGTCATTTTTATTTATTTATTTATTTATTGTTTACTAGTAATGACGGCAATTTTTAGTGGGACTGCGACATTGTGGCGGACAGATCGGACCCCTAACTGACATTTTTGACACTTTTGGGGGGACCAGTGACATTACTACAGTAATCATTGCTAGAAATATGCACTGTTACTGTACTAATGACACTGGCAGAGAAGGGGTTAACACCAGGGGCGATCAAAGGGTTTAATCTGTCCCGAGGGGGTGTTTTCTAACTGTGTGGGGAATGGGCTTGCTTCATTAACACAGAGACCTGTGTTCCTAAATAAGAGGAACATAGGATCCCTGTGTTCATAACTGAAAGAACAGCGGTATGCCGTGTTTACAATGGTAGACCGCGGTTCCGTGTCCACGGGTGGCAATCGCGGCCTGCCGGACCCGCTGATTAGTTTCCCCTGTGGCGAATGGGTGCGGGAACGTCCCAGCTAGCGGTCCAGTTACGTACTTTCGCGGGACAGTGCCGACCCTGCCGCCGTAAAACTACAAGAGGTTAATTCATTTTTAATATTCAGAGCAAACTCATATATCCATCTATGTCTCCATGCTTTTTTATGTTGAGAAATCACTTTGAATAAGGGCAGATGATTCATGTAGCATTTACTTCTTGGAATCCATTTGGCCTTAGCTCAGGCATGCAGGCAGAAAGATGTGCTTAGCTGAGAAAGCCTCTCCTTCCCCCCTGCAAATGAATGAAGAACATGGCCATGATGACTCTTGGGATCTATGATCTCATTTTGGCCTAGGTCCGAAACCAGAGAGAAACTGAAGAAATGTAAAGCAAAAGGTTTAAATCAAGTAAATATTATGTACCTTCCTTTCTATTTACTAATGCTAACAGCATAATGATTAAAATCAACATAAAATAAATCAGCTTTTGCTCACTGTAGGAAAAACGAAATCTCAGCAAGCCAAGCACACACTGAACATATATGTCAATGGGCGACACAGTTTGTTGTGCTGAGAAGATTGTGATAATTATCTCTAGCGCTCCCTCAAACCTCTTTTTGCAGCTGCTTCTAGCCAACGGAGTCTGGCATTTATTTCTCTTGCCTTTAACCACTTGCCGACAGCCTACTGCATAATTACTGTGGCAGGTGCGAAATCAAGTACCTCATTTAGTGCAATAGCCACTGGGTGATGCTCACACTGCCGGAGGCGCAATCGCATGCTGATTGGATACAGGGGATGCAAATCAGCGCGTACGGCAGACCCGATGTCCGCTGACCACCCACAATCACTCCCCAGAGAGGCAGAATGGCAATGTAAACAAGGCAGATCACCATTCTGACAGGGAAGAAGATGGAGATCTTGTGTTCCTGCTAAGCAGGAGCCCTGATCTCTGTCTTCATCCAGTCAGAGCATCCCCACACAGTTAGAAAGCACCCCCTAGGGACACACTTAACCCTTTGATCACCCCTGATGTTAACTTCTTCTCTGGCAGTGTCATTAGTACAGTAACAGTGCATATTTTTAGCAGTATTGATGTCACTGGTCCCCAAAAAAGTGTCAAAAGTGTCAGTTAGGAGTCCGTTTTGTCCACTGCAATGTCGCAGTCCTGCTAAAAGTCGCTGATCGCCGCCATTACTGGTAAAAATAAATAAATAAATATAAATTCCATAAAAATACCCCATCATTTGTAGACACGATAACTTTTGCGCAAACCAATCAATATACGCTTATTGGGGTTTTTTTTAACCAAAATATGTAGCAGAATATATTCTGGACAATGGAAAATGGGGTGGATTTGTGCGCTAAAAAATAAATGTAAATTAAATAAATAGATGTGAAAACAGGTGGCTGTGAAACCTCTAGAGTAGATACCTATGTGATATAGGAGGGAAGCTGCACACATGGACCTATAGAGAATCCCAGATTGTAGTACAAAAAATGTGTAGCCCATAAGAAATCAAAATAAAAAAATATATAATTTCAAAAACAGTGATGACGATTAAATTGGTAGTGATCACCAAGAAAATTATATAAAGTGAATGTGTACACAAAACAATGAACAAAAAGAAAAAAGGAAAAGTTGTTTTGCAACAAAAAATAGTTCTTGCGACTTTAGGTCGCTAAATTGTGAAAAGTCCCACTAGATTTCAGAAGGTGGATGTTGTCTTCTATGGCAGCTTCAAAAGCGACTTATAGTAATCAAAACTGCTTACCAAATAAAGTTGGTCTACCACATTAATGGACAGACCTTGGCTCACTTTTGATAAGATGCAGGGCCGGTTTTAGACAAAGTGTGGCCCTGGGCAAACCTAAAAGTTTACATTTTATATTCTTCCAAAAATATTGGCGCATTTAATCAATTTAGCCAAATAAAACATACAACTACATAAAAATATGCTTTAATTAAATAACATTAAATTAATTATAATCATAATCATTATAATCACATCAATTATAATATTCTATTATGTTTACTGCTCCTCACCGAGATCTATTATAAGTAGGCCTGGGTGAGGAGCAGCAGAGCCATATAAAGAACATACACAGCTCTGCACATAGCGCTACTCATTTACACTAAATAGAAAGCCCCAGGGCAACAAATATAGAATAAAAACTCTAATACTATCACCAATGACGGATTACACTGTAAAAAAATTGCGTGACTTAACAAACAATCATTAGGTTGGTTCAAAAATGACCAGCGTGTCCCCATTCAATGCCCAGTGACCAGCATGTCCCCATCAATGCACACTGACCAGCATGTCCCCCATCAATGCACAGTGACCAGCATGTCCCCCATCAATGCACAGTGACCAGCATGTCCCCCATCAATGCTCAGTGACCAGCATGTCCCCCATCAATGCACAGTGTCCAGCAAGTCCCCCATCAATGCACAGTGTCCAGAATGCCCCCATCAATGCACAGTGACCAGCATGTCCCCCATCAATGCACAGTGACCAGCATGTCCCCCATCAATGCACAGTGTCCAGCATGTCCACCATCAATGCACAGTGACCAGCATGTCCCCCATCAATGCACAGTGACCAGCATGTCCCCCATCAATGCACAGTGACCAGCATGTCCCCCATCAATGCACAGTGACCAGCAAGTCCCCCATCAATGCACAGTGTCCAGAATGCCCCCATCAATGCACAGTGACCAGCATGTCCCCCATCAATGCACAGTGACCAGCATGTCCCCCATCAATGCACAGTGTCCAGCATGTCCCCCATCAATGCACAGTGACCAGCATGTCCCCCATCAATGCACAGTGACCAGCATGTCCCCCATCAATGCACAGTGACCAGCATGTCCCCCATCAATGCACAGTGACCAGCAAGTCCCCCATCAATGCACAGTGTCCGGAATGCCCCCATTCAATGCACAGTGACCAGCATGTCCCCCACCAATGCACAGTGACCAGCATGTCCCCCACCAATGCACAGTGTCCAGAATGCCCCCATTCAATGCACAGTGACCAGCATGTCCCCCACCAATGCACAGTGACCAGCATGTCCCCCATCAATGCACAGTGACCAGCATGTCCCCCATCAATGCACAGTGACCAGCATGTCCCCCATCAATGCATAGTGACCAGCATGTCCCCCATCAATGCACAGTGACCAGCATGTCCCCCATCAATGCACAGTGACCAGCATGTCCCCCGTCAATGCACAGTGACCAGCATGTCCCCCATCAATGCATAGTGACCAGCATGTCCCCCATCAATGCACAGTGACCAGCAAGTCCCCCATCAATGCACAGTGTCCAGCATGTCCCCCATCGATGCACAGTGTCCAGCATGTCCCCCATCAATGCACAGTGACCAGCATGTCCCCCCTCAATGCACAGTGACCAGCATGTCCCCCATCAATGCACAGTGACCAGCATGTCCCCCATCAATGCACAGTGACCAGCATGTCCCCCATCAATGCACAGTGACCAGCATGTCCCCCATCAATGCATAGTGACCAGCATGTCCCCCATCAATGCACAGTGACCAGCATGTCCCCCATCAATGCACAGTGACCAGCATGTCCCCCATCAATGCACAGTGTCCAGCATGTCCCCCATCAATGCACAGTGTCCAGCATGTCCCCCATAAATGCACAGTGACCAGCATGTCCCCCACCAATGCACAGTGACCAGCATGTCCCCCACCAATGCACAGTGTCCAGCATGCCCCCCATCAATGCACAGTGTCCAGCATGTCCCCCATCAATGCACAGTGACCTGACCAGCATGTTCCCATTCAATGCAAAGTGACCAGCACAGCATGTCCCCCATCAATGCACAGTGACCTGACCAGCATGTCCCCCATCAATGCACAGTGACCTGACCAGCATGTCCCCCATCAATGCACAGTGACCTGACCAGCATGTCCCCCATCAATGCACAGTGACCTGACCAGCATGTCCCGACTCCCTGGTGACCATGCTGCTCGGGAGTCGACTTCTTCCTCCTCCATGGCGTCGCGACTCGGTCGGACCGGTGTCCTCCGACCGGACACTGGACTATTCTTCCTCCATGCGCGCCGCCCACTGCCTCTTCTCTGACGGCGGGTGGGAAGGTGACGTCGGGACGGGGGGGATAGGTAGTAGTGAATGATCAGGTCTGGAGGGGATCGCATATTGGGATGGGGGGGATCACAGTGTTGTGTTGAATTTGGGGGGAGATCATATATTGGTGGGGGGGGGGGCAGTGCTGAATCATCAGCCCCGAGTGTCAGTGGTGAATTGTGTGTTGGGGAATGAGAGCAGTATTGAATTTGGGGGAGATCACATTTTGTGGGGTGTAAGGGGGGGGGGTGACACAGCAGTGGTGAATTTGGTGGGGGATCACATATTAGGGTGGGGGGGTGTCAGTGGTGAATTGTGTGGTTTTGGGGGGGCTACACCACCATTGTATCATAACCCCCCGCACACAATTCACCGCTGATCTCCTCACCAAATTCACCACTACTGTGTCATTCCCTCCGAATGACAAAGCAGTGGTGAATTTGGTGAGGAGATCAATGGTGAATTGTGTGTGGGGGGGTTATGATACAATGGTAGTGATTGGTGAATTTGGTGGGGAGATCACATGTTGGGGTGGGGGGGGGGGGGTGTCAGTGGTGAAATGTGTGGGGGATGACACAGCAGTGGTGAATTTGGTGAGATTACATATTGGTGGGGGTGTCAGTGGTGGTAAGGGGGGGGGGATGACACAGCAGTGGTGAATTTTGTGGGGAAATCACATATTGGTAGGGGGTTTGTGCCACAGACCCCCTACCAATATGTGATTTCCCCACAAAATTCACCACTGCTGTGTCATCCCCCCCCCTTACCACCACTGACACCCCCACCAATATGTGATCTTCCCACCAAAGTCAGCACTGCTGTGTCACGCCCCCACCCCCGACACCACACAATTCACCACAGAGTCTGAGTCTAAAAAAAAAAAAGCAATTCCAGAGAGAGAGAGGTTGGAATTGCTTTGACAAAATTTGTTTCCCACCATATTAAGGGCTGCTTCCAAAGCCTATGTAGCACACTGACACCCCCCTCCCCCCTCCCCTTGCTACTGTGCTTCAGAATCGGAACTTACACAGATAAGCACAGTAGCAGAGCAGCAGACTCTTATCTCCATTCTCCTGCACAAACTTTTCACAGAAGCACAGTAGCAGCCAGCAGAGCAGACTAGAAATCTCCACGTACCTGTCACAACCTGTGGGTGGCTGCCGGCTGGGCTGGCTGAGAGATGTCTTCCGCTCTCTTCTCTCTCTGCACTCTGGCTGCCCCCCGCGGTGGAAACGTGTGGCCCCGCCCCTCAGCTGAGCAAGAGTGTGTAGGCACCTCCAGGGACAGACTGCTGTGGGGCCCCCCCCCCCTCAACCACGGGGCCTCGGGCAGTGCCCGACTGCCCGAATGATCAGTCTTCCCCTTGCCCGTTTGCATATAGTGTCACGCTGCCTCCGCTCCGCTGACAGGGGGCGGCTGGGGGCCCCTGGACACTTGGGGCCCTGGGCAGTTGCCCAGTTTGCCCCCCCCTAACGCCGGCCCTGATAAGATGATGACAGAATCCACTTGCTGAGCTTCTCATTAGTATGAGGGAAGAAGGCTCTCAAAGGCAGGTGTTCAAAGACAATATAAATCGAATAAAAGAAAAAAGCACATAGTGTAACACCGTAGATAAATTGGCAAAAGGAAAGGAAATGTAAGAATAGCACTCACATGATATCCTTATACTTAAGGTGTCTCACAAGTGACCCCAATCAGGGAAAAGGAAGAGCCGCAGATCCCAAGAAAATGGCAAACGTCACCAAACAAAGGGCAATTATTGAGCCTCTTACCAGATGCGCGTGGTCACCCAATCAAGGGATAGACCTCACCCAGTATATGTAGTTACTCAAGGGATATCTCAGGCACATGGAGCGATGAGTAGAAGTCAGGGGGATCAAGGAGCTAGCTCACACAGAAAGTGTAACAGTAAAGGGAGTGCCGTGTAGTTGACCCTGAAGAATAGTAACAAAAGGGGGTGTCAGGAATACAGTACAGTTTACCTCAGACAGTTCATTTCTTACTATGTCACTGCCACTGACAAGGAGAAGCAGCGGCCTAGCCGCACTCAGCATCATTCAGTTGTCCCAGCTAATTGTGCATAGTTATATAAGTTGGAGTATCCCACTCATTCCCTTCTCCCATCCAAGTTCTCAATAAAAACACAAAAAATCAAAGCTCCTAGACTGTTTCCTGACTGAGCCAAAAATCACTTGGAAAATGTGGAACTGTTGTGCTGTTGCTAATGGTAACCCAGGGGAACCCGTAACCAGCAGCTCCCAAGGGAGTAGTGCTACACTTGTTTGTCACAGTTTACATCTTTATAATATTTATTGTTTATTAATGATCTTAGCTCCGCAATTTCATTTCGATTTCTGTGCTAAGAGCATACTCACTGTGTGTATAGCAAGTGAATAAACAAATCTCCCCCTAATGCTATTACTAGGCTGCAGCTAGAGGGAGCTCTAATGATTTGCAGTGTGACTTCAGGAGACTGAAACCAACAAGTTCACATTAAACTTGGAAAGCAAGTGAGCATGTTTTGTGTTCTCTTTGATCCAGATTAGTCACACTTGATTTATGTTGAGGGGCCAATGGACGGGGCCATGTATTGTAAAATCCTGAAAGGGAACCTTCTTCCCTCAGCCAGAACACTGAAGATGGGTCATGGATGGGTCTTTCGGCATGACAGTGACCCAAAACATACCACCAAGGCAACAAAGGAGTGTCTCAAGAAGAAGCACATTAAGGTCATAAAGTGGCCTAGACAGTCTCCAGACCTTAATCCTATAGAAAATGTATAGAGGGAGCTGAAACTTTGAGTTGCCAAGTAACAGCTAACAAACCTTAAGGATTTAGAGAAGATCTGGAAAAAAGAGTGGACCAAAATCCCTCTTAAGACGTGTGCAAACCTGGTCACTTACCTCTGTGCTTGCCAACAAGGGTTTCTCCACCAAGTACACAATAAAGCTTTGCTGGGAGATCAAATACTTATTTTACTCACTGAACTTCAACTCAATTTATAACATTTGTATTAGAGATTGACTGATTATCGGCAAAGCCGATATATCGAGGGCCGATATGGACTTTCCCCGATATATCGGAATCGGCTTTTTATTTACCGATATTGCCGATATTTCAGGGAAAGTGCTTGTACCAGGGTGATGCCTGCAGCTAGAATCATCACCCCGATACCGGTGTCCATAGCCGACGGTCGGCTGTCTTGTAATGACAATCGATGCGGCTGAGAAGCCGCTCGGCTGTCATTCCAAGGAGCGGGAGGGGGGGTTACGTCCCCTCCCATCCCACCGGGAGACCCGGGAATCCTACCTTCACCTCCGCCATCTGACCGCGTCTCCATTTCTTTGAATTTGGCACCGCCGCGTACATGACATCACTTCCGGGTACTGGCAGAGCAGAATTAAAAAAAGTTACAGCATTCAAAACAGTCAAACTTGGCGTTTTGAATGCTTAAGTGCAGATGAGGGGTTTGGGGTCTTTTAGACCCCCAGATCCCTCCACCACAGTACCTGTAGACATAAGAAAAAAAAAAAAAAATGTCCGAAAATATCGGCAGATATCAGCAGATACCCGATGACCAAAATATCGGTATCGGCAGTAAAAAAAACGATATCAGTTGATCACTAATTTGTATCATGTGTTTTTTCTGCATTTTTGGTTGATATTCTGTCTCTATCATTTAAAATACACCTATGAGAAAAATTATAGACCATTAATTTCTCTGTAGATGGTCAAACTTACAAAATCTGCAGGGCATCAACTAATTATTTTCGCCACTGTATGCAAATATTTGATGATACAAAATAGTCCAGAGTCTACCTAACGGAGCTTAGAAATGTGTTTGGAAGTGAGTTTGGAAAATCACATGTAAAATGGCCTGTATGACCTTAATTTTATTAGAAGGTCCTTGCCATATGGTAAGCACACATCTGACTCCTTTTGGTCTGTTTCAAGAGGTGACGGCTTTGATTTTTCACATTTCCATCTGCTCAAAAGGAAGAAGTGGGACTTTCTTCATTTGAAAATAAATTTTCACACATGGATGGCTTTTTTTTGTGACTTTATTTATTAATTGTGGTAGTGCAGCACTTTCTTCAAAGAAAATTTTAAAAAGACTATAAATTCTAAGAATATGTTGGGAATTCTGCAAGGAACACAGCAGCCAGTGAACATTTCCAAGGTCGAATGGGTCTTTTATATACACACCACCATTTCCCTAGCTGCCTCTAGCATGCAGTACGGATGGATACACCACACCGGTAATGTAATATATGTTTTTACGTAAAAGACAAGGATGTAAGTGATGTTGTGTCTTGGAAGGTCTAAAAGTAGCATAGTTCTTAGGTCACGACTCTGGATTATTTGATTATCCAGTACATCTAGCCATTTAGCTCTGTTTAATGTCAATCGAGAGATCACTTGGTGAAATGTGAATGGACACTTAACGCAGGAACCACTGAGAGCTTTTCAGAACCAGAAAAATATGAAACCAGTCAAAGCCAGCGTCTGGGGTTCTTTAGTAAATCCCCTGAAGAAAACAGACTTGTTTACCTTAATTACATTTAACAATCAGACTTCTGGCACTTCAGAAAGGCACTTTACTTACAATCAGTGATACAGAAAAATACTGGGAACACAGAGTCAGTCTTTATTAGACTTCAAACACAATCAGTGCATTAATGCATTATTCAGGCTAAATTTACAGATTAGGTAGTTACCAGGACTGAAATCTGACCATAACTATAGGACTGCAAGTGGCACCCTTAACCGTAATGCTGAAAATGTATAAAACATTTTTTTTAAATTTTCCTTTCACATGATTGGGTAGTCTTTGCAAAGTAAAATTTCACCACATTCACTAACCTCTGAGTGGAACTTCCCTTACAAAGTAAACAGCCTATTTGCCTTTAGTAACTCCAACCCCATAAAGTTTCTCCCAGAGAAGGCTCAATTATTTTATTGGTTCATATAAAGTATACTGTTATGCATTTTCACAGAATTAAATACAACCCAAAAGAATTGTGTTTCTATATTTTATTACACAGCACATACATATAAAAATCCCAGGCCTTATGACAGAGAAGTCTAAGCATTGGCACTGTAGATTGTTGAATCGCATCAAGTCACAACTCTGTATGTTACAATATGGAGAAACAATTTATGGAACATCACAAGTTATCACCTTTGAACATTTTCATTTCATTTTTGATGTGACAAGATCATACACACATACAGTACAAAGTAGATGCAGATATCAGTCAGAATGAATCTTTATTGGCTCTAGCTGCTCTAAACTTATAAAATATGACATCTGATTGGCTGCTATAGTTTACTTCATACACTGTAAGTTTATGTTCTTTGCATAATCAAAGTATTGAATGAGCCATTTCTTACTTATAGAATAAACAGGAGCAGCACGTATTGTATTCAGTATGCAATATAATTTTATTATACAGCATGGTTCTCTTCATTGACATTACAGTGGAAGAGTGTAGACCAGTGTTTCTCAACCTTTTTTCAGTCAAGGCACCCTTTAAAATTATGGACAGCCTCGAGACACACTCCAAAATTATGGACAGCCTTGAGGCATCCTCAAAAATTATGGACAACCTTGAGGCATCCTCAAAAATTATGGACAGTCTCGAGGCACACTCCAAAATTATGGACTGCCTCGAGGCACCCCATTCTAAAATCTAAAAAAAGCTATTTTAATAATTTTATATAATGCATCAGCATCCACACACGTAGGACGCCCAACGTTAGAGGCGATTTCTTCTTCCAAATCAAATACACTTCTGTATACTGGTACTGACTAGTATACCAATGATCTTCATCGCTCAGCTAATGTGACCCCAGCGCTGACAGAGAGGAACAGGGGAGAGTCAAAAAAGGATGCTATGCGGGCAACCAACATCCACCTTATCAACTGCTTATGTCATTGGTTGTTAGAATGCCGGTGGCTAGAAGGTTGTAATGGTGCATAATGAAAGCGTGTGGTTTTGTGTAACTAAAAGTCAGGCTTGATCTACCTGCTGGCTTGTATATGATTTTTAGGCAATTTTTAGGCATTTTGCCAAGGCACCCCTGAAGAAACCTCAAGGCGCCCCAGGGTGCCTGGGCACCTTGGTTGAAAAAGGCTGGTCTAGATGTTCAACCTTAATGTGGACTTTAGCTTTGTATTGGTATTTACTCTTGGCTTCCCTCTTATGGTTTTTGCCACCCATCGTTGTAATTGTTGGGGGCAGTTCTAGAGGTGAGACTAGAAAAACCTGTGGTGAACTATATAACATAATATCTCTAACCGCTTACTCACTGCTACATTACCAAAATTTGGCAAATAACAGGTTTTTGTTTTACACTTTTAAAGAGACCCTGTCACAGAATGAAATATTGGAAGGAAAGGCTACCATTTAAAGACCTCTTTATGAACTGTCTAGCTCCAAGCATCCTCTTTATCTGACAAACTTTCATGAGTATCAGATTCCTGGTCCCCAGCCAAGTGCTGTGGCTCCATCTCCCAGCCCCATGTCTCTATTGAGTTTTTGCATTGATATAGGGGCCATTGGAAGCAGCCACAGTGCTCCGCAGAGGACCAGGCATCCAACACACATTTAGAGGTGCGTCACATGAAGTCGTTTTACCACATACTGCATCAGGATCGCTTCAAGCATTTTAAAAATGAAACACTAATTGCTAATTTACATGCATCTTATTCTCTGCTTTCTATACTTTCCCAGTAAACTTTAAATTGCACTTCAGATACAAGGCTTTTCACAGTGAAGAGTTAATCCTTAATGACCTTCTTGTCGGTAGAAAAATATTTATGATGAGAATTCTTAATTACCGGTAATCGTCAGACAGAGGCTTTATTTTACTTGCTACCTAAAATCCTTCCTCTGTCCTCGCAGTAGCTCAGTCCCAGCATGGTGGGTGAGATACAGTGCCTTGCGAAAGTATTCGGCCCCCAGATGTAATTGCAGCAAAAGGCGGAGCTACAAAGTATTAACTTAAGGGGGCTGAATAATTTTCAGTTTCTTATTTGTTAACATAGTTTGAAATATCCGAAAAATTTTGTTCCACTTCATGATTGTGTCCCACTTATTGTTGATTCTTCACAAAAAATTACAGTTTTATATCTTTATGTTTGAAGCCTGAAATGTGGCAAAAGGTCGCAAAGTTCAAGGGGGCCGAATACTTTCGCAAAGCACTGTAAATTCATTAAGGCAACAGCCCATTCTCTCAGATTTATGCCCAGGCCCCCTACATGAGTTATGCTTCTTCTATTCTGATGGAGGCTTTTGGTAGGACCCTGCCTCAATAGTTTAGTGGACACTGAGACAAGAAGAGTGGTGGGGAGCAAATTCTTATGGAACAGTTCTAACGTGCTTAAGGTGATTGCTGTCTTATTGGTGAAATTGCAACAAAAGCAATTGAGTACTGCCCATGATATATTTATTTATTTGCACTAACAAACGTAAATTTTCAAGACAAGCTTTCAGGCTGTACCCCCTTCTTCAAGGTCCAAGCAGTACTCAACTTGAGTAATTGAGTACTGCTTGGACCTTGAAGAAGGAGGTACACCCCTGAAAGCTTCCAACTTCTAACATCCAACATTTGGATATTAGTGCAAATAAAAAAAGCATCACAGACAGTATTCAAATGTTTTTTGAACAGCTCTAACTATGCTCAATCCAAAACTTCAAGAAAAGCAGACACTATTTTCCCATTGTAGTCAACTGCAGCAGCAAAGCTGTAACCCACTACAAATGTCCAGAGAAAATAAGGGGAGAGATTTGTAGCTGCTATAAAGATGTTAGTGTTATGTGCCATTCACACTATACAATTGTCTTTAGATTTTTTTCCTTTAGATTTACCAAAACCATATAATATGAGGTCAAACCTAAACACTTTCAATTTGTATGCAATCAGGCTGGCCCTTGCACTACATAATTGAAGGTAAATCTAAAGGAAATCAAACAACAAAAGTTGTATAGTGTGTGTTTCCAGCTTTACATGAGCTAAGGATTACAAGTCACTCTAACAATTCCAAAGAGCCTGTTTTGTGTGTTCAAAGTAAAACTTGATACATGAAGTGTCCATAACTATGTGTTAAAATGGCGGCTGCTGGAGGAAGTTATGTAATGTATGTTAATGTACTTATAGAGCTCTTAAAGTTGAACTAAAGGAAAAAATGTTTCATTTTTATTTTTTTTTGCTATCTGTGTCCTATTGAAGAGATTTCCCTTTATTTCCTGTCCCATAGTCAAAACAGGAAGGGAGAGGAGATCCCTCCAGATTGAAGGAATCCCTGGTTTTATCAGGGTCACCAGAACTAGTGTCCCCATTGGAATATTTCCACTATATTCCTCTTCTAGGGACAAATCAAAATTTGAGATTTTCTTTTACTTTCACTGTTTGTGATTACAGGTGAATTAGGGAGGTAAATCTCCCTAACTGGCACACGACTGACAGCAAAAAAAAACCTGACAGGTGTTCTACTTTCTCTCTGGTGTATCCAAAACTAATAAGAATGACTTTGACTTCACATGTTATACTTTATTGAGTATCCCCCTCCCCACCTTGTGACCTCGGTGTCTTATTACAATATAGGTAGTACTCCTGGCATTTGTTGGTTGGAGTATTGAAATGAGAGAGAGGGATGACCTCCTATTGGTCCTCTATGCCATAGTGATAGTATTATAGTTACATAGTAGTTGAGGTTGAATAAAGATAATAGTCCATCCAGTTCAACCTGTGTAGGTGTGAATCATTTCCCATACCCCTGAATGTTAATGTCCTTGAGATGTATGTCCAAGAGTCTTTAAAAAGTAGCAATACTCCCCACAGTTACTACCATTTGTGGCAGAGAATTCCACAGTCTTGTAGCCCTAACTGTAAAGAACCCCCTCCATAGCCTGAGGTTAAAACGCTTCTCCTCTAATCGCATTGTATGGCCTTATGTCCTCATGCATTCCTTGTGACTGAATCGTTTTTTTTTTTTTTTTAATGCTCAGATAACCATTGAGGTATTTGTAAATTGCTATCATGTCCCCTCTCAGGCATCTTGTCTCCAGGGAGAATAAATCAAGCACCTCCAAACGCTCTTCGTAATTAAGGTCCTCTAATCTCCTAATAAGTTTTGTTGCCCTTCTCTGTACTCTCTCCAGCTCCAACACATCCCTCCTGAGGACTGGTGACCAGAACTGGACAGAATACTCCAGATGTGGTCGGACCAGTGATTTATAAAGTGGAAGGATTATAGTTTTGTCTCTGGAATACATCCCCTTCCTTATGCATGCTAATATTCTGCCAGCCTTGGCAGCCGCAGCTTGACATTGCATACTGTTGCTAAGTCTATCTTCTACTAAGACTCCCAGATCTTTCTCCATTTTTGATACCCCCAGAGGTTCCCCCTCTAGTGTGTATTTTGCTTTTACGTTATTAGTCCCTAAGTGCAATAACTTGCACTTATCCACATTAAACCTCATTTACCATGTAGTTGCCCACTCTGTTATTTTGTTCAGGTCATTCTGCAAGATTTCTGTCTCCCGATGTGAAGGTATTGCCCTGCACAATTTTGTGTATATTATATTTAAACCCAAGAACAAAAATATAATAAATGGCAGCTTAGATGTGGTGACTGCACTTGGTTTCTTTTTTGTTTTTAGGCTAAATACACTTTCAGCAAGTACAGAAAATATCTGTTGATATTGCCAGAAATTTAGTGTTCTTGTCACTCCCTGTGCACTGAACTGAAATCTCAAACAATGTTATCTCCTTTGCAAGCTATCTTCTGCAAATACCATCTCACCATTCCCTATGTAATAAAAATGAAGAGAGGAGGATATGTTTGTAGTCCAAATCTCGAGAGCAGACTGTACTGCTCCTCCATGAATACAGTGGAGGAATGAGTGTTGTCACCCTAGTACAGGAAATGTGGTGAAACCCAGGTTACTGGGTGAAAATAAAGAAAAAAACGCTGAAAAAATAGAAAGCCAATGCAGCCACTACATCTTAGGACAGGTAAGCTGCAATATATTACATTTTTGTTGGGTTTGAATAAACTTTAATCCAAATGGGACCTGTTGGAGCTTTTAGTGATACGATGTACTGTATTTGTAATTCTGGCTTTAAACCTATTTTCCAGGCATTTACAAAGCAGAAAACAGAATGACGTTTATCATAAAAATATTTTGAAGCATTTAAAGGAGGTTAAATGAGGTAACATTGCTTAGACATAAAAAGAAACGTCAAATAGCCTGCTGTTGATTTACTAAAGACAGTTATTTTTTCACTGGCAAAATGGTCTATTCACAAATAAATTGCACCAAAATAGAATCATTACAAAATAATCACAGCTGATGATAAAAGCATATTTTTTTTCCCCAGAAATACTCTAACAAAAAAAAAATGACATTACCAATAGGGAGTAACCACAAAACTATAAAAACAAGCCAATATATTTCATAGCACTTATCACATTTATGTATAAATATAAATTCATACATTTATTTAGATACTCAGTAAACTCCAAGTATATATGTGTATGTAGCATACACATCTTTTGTATGGTTTTAAATCAGTTTGTTGCAGTGGAGAACAACACAGGGTTCAAAAAGCACTTTGAAGCCTACTCCGTAAGGCATTGCTATGATAATGTGCAAAGGATGATTGTCATATTATAGATGGTTGCTGAGGGTTTCTGCACAATGCTCTTTGGGTTATTTAATAAGCCCATTGTAGCTTTTTGTCATGCTTCTCTACAGATGAAAACTGTTATGTCTTACCATCAAAGCCTCCACTGAACTCACTATTGTTTAGGTAATATTGTCAGAAGCCAGAGCAACCTAAAATTTTGCCATCTAGCAGATTCTGCATTTGGAAAAAAATCAAGACATTAATTAAAATTGTGAATTAATAATGCCACAGAGAAATATTTGCTTTAGGCCCCTTTCACACTAGCGGACCATTCAGATCCGCCTGTCAGTTTTTTCAGGCGGATCTGAACAGATGCCCCATGCATCTCTATGGGGCATCGGATGTCAGCGGAGACATGTCCGCTGACATCTGATCCGATCCGGTCCGTCAAATCTGGACGGATGGAAACCCTATTTTCCATCTGTCCAGCGGATCAGATCGGATTGGATGAGAACAGACAGGTGGTCCATTCCCATCGATTCCCCCATAGAGAACAGCGGGGACCTGACAGCTCTGTCTCCGCACACAGCGTGGAGACAGAGCTGCCATCTGCCTGCTCAGTGGGGGATCGATGGATTGATCCCCCGCTGAGATAAACGCAGTCCGCCGACGGACTCCCATGTGTGAAAGGGGCCTTAAAACTGGAAAAGGAAAACCTATTAAAGTATAATTATGCATTCATTACCAATTCACTAAAGCCCAATTTCATTTTAAGCAGCTGAATACTTTCCAGGTGAAGAAAAACAAAGGTGAACAAAGCTGTTTTTTCAGAAAGCAGCCACAGCCTAGGTAGAAAAGCCTGTCCACTGTCAGCATGCTGTAGAGATGGACCCTTGCTCTCCATGTGGAAGCAACAGAATCTTTGCAGATGTCGCACATGCCCCCTTTCGAACCAGAGTTCCAGCTCTACAATCAGCAAAGAGTGTGACCTTTGCTGATTAGAGCGCTAGCTCTGACCCAGTGGGAGGCGTGTTCAACTTCTAAAAATGGACTACTGTGCAAGGGTCCTCCTCTACAGCATTCTGGCAAGGGACAGGCTTTTATCCGCAGAATGTGGCTGCTTTCTTAGCAAAACCAATAGTAAGACTGCACAACTTTTGTTTTGATGGCTCTGGAATGTATTTAGAGGTTAGTTGGTCTTTTTGAGGTTCAAGCACTTCCTTTTTTTACAGGAAAACTATAAGGCTAGGTTCACATCTATGTGTGTGTGTGGTTGGTGCATTTTAAGCCTGTTTGTAGCACGTTTTTGATGCGTTTCATGCTGCTGCATTTTTATTATTTTTTTTGTAGGAGGAGACATGTAAATGCATTTTTGATGTGGTTTCATTTATGGCATGTAAAAAAAAGTCCCTGCAACTATTCCAAAAACACACTGCTGGAAACTGCATAGATGTGAATAGTACCTGTAGGAAATAATGTTAAATGGATTGTGGTGCTTTTCTGCAGATCTACAAAAGAACTAAAAACTGCACAGATGTGAATCTAGCCTAATGGATTTAGGCAAATACACTGCTGGTTCTCCTGATCAGTACCTCCAAGCCTGTGCCCTGGTATGTGCACCCCTTTGTCACTTCAAGGCCACCTCTGTCATTTCCTCCCAGTCTTATTCTGGCCCAGTGTCTTATTTCTGCTGCCAGTGGGTGGCCACTAATGATGTAACTCCCCCATATGTGTGCAGGAGTTACATGATTCTAGTATCCTGCTCTACTTGTAAGATCCATAAGATGTCAGGAGTGTATGTACACTGTGCTATGTATGTGTGCTTTGGTGAGATACCCCCAAGGGAAATCAAGTCTAAAGGAATGCAGGCCCTGCCGCTTTCCTTGTTAGAGCCCTGCAGGTGCAGCAGCTGATTGGTAATTCTAAAATCACTCCAATACAAATTCACCATGCACATGGACACAGAGAAGCAAACAGCTATTTCCAAAGAATACCAAAGGGTAGGAGTCTGCAACAAAGTTTAAAATCGCTGCCATCGATTACCCAGCGGGGAATACTTATTTCTCAACAAAAGTGATGTTACTCTTTATTAAATGTTCCAAAGGCAGTACCAAATAGGGAGAACAGAAAAGGGTTTTCTGGGCATGAACTAAGGGCCTTGGCACATCAAGGGTACAGGGGAAAATTTACCAGTAACAGAATAAAAAAAATGCAGAGCACAGAAAATAAATACTCAAATGCTATGTCGCTGACAAGCAACATTCTGTATTCTTTATGTCAGCAATGGTGTACCAGCTTGCTCTTCCAGACAGGAAAGTACAACAAGTAGGTAAGTGTTTTTCTGCTCTCTATTGTGATTCTGGTGTTGGCAAGTTGTCACCAGTAACTGTATCATAAGTGTGCCATGGGCCAAAAGGAATCTGACATTTTTTTTTTACAGTGCACTTTTGTCCAAAAAAAAACACCAGCCCATCCTCCATGGTCGCTTAACCTATGATAACATAGACATTCCCTTCCTAAGATGCAAATTTACTTCTACTGGAAAGTGGTAGCCTGCTCTGACCTGAAATCTTCTCAAGTTCCCAAAAAATTTGAATTAAGCTTTTCTCCTAACATTTTTCTGGGACATATGCATAGTTGCCAACAGTCCTGATTTGCCTGGGACATTCCTGGAAATCAGACCAATGTCTGAAAATGTCTGAGAATGTCCCGGGCAAAATCCTGAAAATCCGCATCAGTCACAAGCATCGGGGCAGAGGCAGAGTAGTGGCGGATGCGGGAGAACGTAGAGAGGCAGCCCGGACAATAGAGCGGGAGCTGGCAGCACTGCATGCTGAGCCTGCAGGTGATGAGTGGAATTCGGCTGGCATGGGCAGGACCAAGTTGGTCCTTCTCACTAGGTCGGTGCACTGATGAGACTGCATTAACTGCTCTATTGAGGCTGCACTGACAAGACTGCTCTGCACTGACAAGACTGCTCTGACCTGATTGCTCTGATAGACTGCACTGATGAGACTGCTCTTATAGACTGCATGAATGAGACTGCACTGATGAGACTGCTCTGATGAGACTGCACTGATGAGACTGCTCTGATAAAACTGTTCTGGTGAGACTGCACTGAGGAGACTGCTCTGATGAGATTGCTCTGATGATACTGCTCTGATGAGACTGCTCTGATGAGATTGCTCTGATAGACTGCACTGATGCGACCGCTCTGATGAGATGGCACTGATAAGACTGCTTTGATGAGACGGCACTGATGAAGCTGCACTGATGAGACTACTCTGATAAGACGGCACTGGTGAGACTGCACTAATGGGCACTAATGGGTACTGATGAGACTGCACTGAAGGGCACTGATGAGGCTGCAATAATGGGCACTGATGTGGTGGCATACAGTACACTAAAAGTTTGAGTTTCAATCAGCTATAATGTATGTTTGGTCCACAACTGACTCCTTTAGTAAAACATCTGCTAAATGTTCTGCTTGAGCACCAGTTCATCTGGTGATTTTCTTTCCCTGTTGCTTCATCTTCATTTTAAGAGAAGGTTAGATTGTCATTAAATACAACACCATTTGTTTTAGCTTTGGATAGAGTGGGGCTAAAAAACCTTTGTCTTGTTTTCAATCTGGATAAAATCTCCTCAGCAGGGATGTAAATGGAAATAAAACATGACAGAGGATATAACTCTTCCTCCACTCAAACCAAAACATATGGCTGGCTTTGGGTTTCAAATTTAAGTGAGGAGGTGGATTGTCAAAAGACTTCACAGTGCTGATTTTTTTTTTTTTTTTTACAGGATCCTCCAAACTTTAGAATAACCCCAGCTAAAACATTTTTTTTTTTTTTTTAATTGAGTGTGAAAGGGTTAAAAGCTCTATTGAGTTTTTATTCATGTTGTGTCCCCATTGGGGAGATATAACCTCACTATTTGTCATGAAGACCATTGTCACCTGCAGCAGTTTTACCAAAACAGGAGTGGACGGAATCTAAATCTTCTACTAGGGACACCTGTCCTGGTGACAACTATCAAAACATTCACTATGGAAAAATTTACTCTCACTTCCTGTTGTATTTCTGGGGGATCTAGCCCTTCCTCGATTCAAAACTAAAAAAAGGTTTGACTGCAGATACAACAAGGTTTTGTAGGCCGTCTACCTTTTTTACTTTCCATCCAATATTCTGCGAAAGTATTTGTTTTAGATAGGGTAATCTTCTAACGAACAAGAAAAATCTTTCTTTCCAGGGAAATAACATGACAAGATTATTATTTCACTTTTAATAATCAAAATCTGACTATAATTTGCTGGCTACCGGCTATGACCTGCTGTATGTAGCATCAGCAGGTAGGCAGGTGTCGTCAAAGGACATCTTTGTACCGGACAGGTAGGTATCAGTCACTGTGATATCATCCAGCTCAGTGCTGAAATGATCAGGGCTTCCTCCGTTGCTCGACTCCTTGATAACGCTGTAATTAAGCGCCACTCCGTAATTTGTTGGCTTCTCTGAACGCTTCTTGTTGCACTTGCAAAGTTTCCTGAAGGCGGCTCGGAACTTCTGTGACATGAGATTGTAGATGACAGGGTTGATGGCACTGTTTAGGTAAATGCAGATTCTGCAGAACAGCACAAACCAGTTTTCAAGGTATGGGTTGGACAGGAAGGAGTTCACAACCACCAGGGTCCTGTATGGCATCCAGAGGAAGGCGAACAGAATCACAACGACAGCCAACATTTTTGTAACCTGTATATATAAAATAAGGGAAAAAAAGGACTGTCAAGAACATAATTAAATAAAGCATGGGAAGTCTAAACAATACTAATATTTCAGTCTGGCACGCTTCCTACCAAGTTAAATTAGGAAGACCCACATGGTAAGATGTTCTACCTGGATTTCCAATTGCTACAGCCACCACAAGGCCAAAAGCTGGCTTTGTGTTATCTGAGTACATTGTCCATAATGAAGAATAAGCAATTAATTGTGGGTCCTAACTGCTAAAGAGTTGCCTAGTGGTAAGGCCAGAGCTATACTGGCAGACTTTGCATTCACCTAAACCGTTATGGGGAATCTCACATCTAGAGTCTCAGTGATATAAGGTTCAGGAAGGTCAAACCAATCCACCAAAACCAAATTTATGGCTATGTAAAGCCTAAAATGAACTTCTCCTATTTGGTCCCTTTTTTGTCACACTTAGACATTCATTTTGTGTTACTGGCAGATATGCTAGGTGAAAATAAAAGGGGAACACTTGAAAAAGAAAACTAATGCAGCCACTCCTTATGGCTGGGTTCACACTATTGTGAATTGGATGCGGGTTTCCTTGCATCCAATTCGCATGTCAGAAGATTGTGACCGGCTCTCTATGGAGCCGGTTCACATATCCCTGGAGCAGCTCCGGTGCGAATTGCACAGGAGTCCTGTGTGTCTTCTGGTCCGTTTCAGGTCCGAATTCAGCTAAAATTAGGACTGGAATCAGACCTGAAACGGTGAACAGAGATGCACCGGACCCCTGTTGTGAGCTACTCCGTGCGGCAGTGTGAACCCAGACTAAAGGGTCATGATGAACAAAATTGGTGTTAGAGAATTTTAGAGCCTATGTTTTTCATTTAAATGTAATGTTAAAATGAGAAACAGGTGCTTTACCTCTCCAGCTGTTTAAATAAAGTTTATTTGATATTAAAGCGGAGTTCCACATTTGGCACCTTTCAGGGGGGAGGGGGGAACGGGTACCTGTTTTTGACAGGTACCCTTCCCCACTTCTGGGAATGGCGCCGCGGCAAAGTGAGGACCCCTCCTCCTACCCTCCGCCGCCGAGCCAATCCGAATGCACAGAGCGCTTCGCGCATGCGCAGTAGGGGCCCACCCATGAAGCCGCAAGGCTTCACTGCCGGGTTCCCTGACCGGCAATGGCGGCGGGAGCGCCCGACCGCTGATGGAAACATCGGCTGCGGTGCCAACATCGCTGGACTCCAGGATAGGTAAGTGTCCTAATATTAAATCAGCAGCTACAGTATGTGTAGCTGCTGACTTTTAATTTTTGGAGGGAGAGCGAAACTCCGCTTGAAGAAGACTGAATGAGTGAAAAACCTGGGAACACCATACTCGAGCAGGAGTGAGATTTTGATGTGAACCTGAGCAGAAACTAGAAGGAACAACTCACCGTGGAAGTACCCAAAAGATCAGCAGGTTACTCGATAAATGGTATGGTATAAATAGTATATAAGATGCTCAGTGCTATTTAATTCATTTTTTTTTTCAAATTTAAATTTAATTTAATTTTATTTTATGCTAATTTTTGCACACATACCATTCCGCGCATTTTGAGAAAACAGCACGGCCCGTCACAAGCACTTTATTATTTATTTTCAACTATCCATTGTTATTTATTTTGATCACTTTTTAGTGAAAAGTCACATCCACCCCAGCACGGGAGTTGGAGTCACCCATTTAAGATTGCATGAAGTGTATATCCTGTATATGTACCTACATGTGTTAACATACTAGTAGTAGCGCCTCACTACTAACCCTGTTTCACATTGCGGTATTACCACTTAAATTGAAGGCAGCTCTACCCAATATATTGATAATCCACCAGGGGAGGCGCCGTACTCCTTATACTATCTCACAAGATTTAGCCAGTGATTGGCTGTGGGGCCCAGAGGAGAGGTTAGACTCTAGGATTACACCTAGTACCCTGGTGTGTGTGGCAGAACCAATAATTATGCTATTGATCTCAATGGTAAAGTCATGAGGAGTAGATCGGGGAGGAGGAAATCAAGGAACATCAAGGTTAGTTTTAGACAGATTGAGCTTGAGGAAATGGTGTGACAGCCCTACTGATGTCGCTCAGCAAATTTTTGATTTGTGAAGTGACTGAGGGGTAAGTCGGGGGGTAGAGAGATAGATTTGGGTGTGGTAAGCATAAAGGTGGTTTTGGAACAGCAACAAAAAGAGGAGGAGATAGAGTTGTATGTGACACTAAAGGTGCGCTGAGATAGACAGGAGGGGAACCAAGAGAGCAGATTTACGGAGACCAAGGGGGTGGAGTTTATTGGGGAGGAGTGAGTGGTTGAACAGTGTCAAAGGCAGCAGAAAGGTCTAAGAGTATGAGTATGGAGTAATGGCTGTAAGGGCTGCTGTTAGAAATCGCGGGGCCCCATACAGACTACCTGGCAGGGCCCCCCCAAGAAAATATTAAAGATATATTTAGCTAAAATTACAACAAAATCACTATTATCAGACACAAATATAACATAACTCGCATAATTCCTGCTAAATCTAAAAAAAAAAAACTATGTTAAATAAAAAAGAAGATGAGATGAGGGAGAGAAGATGATATACAGGCTGGGCAGTTGGAGCTCAGTGATCAGAGAGACAGAGAGAGAGAAACAAAGTTACAATTTACAAATAAACTCCTGAGCAGAGATAAGTGCTGGGAGGGGGGGCCCACACAAGGGAGGGGGATAGATAAAAGCTGATAGCAGGGAGAGGTACAGATCAGATTCAGGTGCTGGAGGAAGATTTCTGTATTTGTTGTTCATCACTAATCCCTCTCTCTGTGTGGGCCCCCTTGTGTGATCGGGCCCCCTACAAGAGGGCTGTTGGTCCCCCCCTATCAGCGGCCCTGATGGCTGTTCATTTTAGCAGTTAGTGGGTCATTAGTGAGTTTTAGTAGAGCAGTTTCAGTGAAATGTTGTTGTCAGCGGAAGCCAGACTGTAGGGGATTAAGAGGGTTGTTATCAGTGAGGAAGTAACTTGGTATATGGTTGTGGACATGGCTTTCAAGAAGGTTGGAGGTAATCAGCAGCAGATAGAAGGACATTAACCACTTGCCGACCGCTCACATTGAGCGTACTGCGGCAAAGTGGTTCGTTATCGTCCAGCGACGTAGTACTACGTCGCTGGACTCCTCCCCCTGTAGGAGGCGCGCGAACACTGTTTTCAGTCACAGCGGGAGTCGGCCAGGGGAGGAGCGGCAGCAATCGCCGCTGCTCTTCCCCGATCGTCGGGGGAATCTAGTTTGGGGATCCGCCCGCCTGTGTAAACAGAGCGGGCGGATCTCCTAAGTGACAGGGAGTGACAGATCGCAGTGTTCAGCATAGCTGAACATCCGATCTGTCCCTGACTCACTCAGTCACCTCCCCCCACACACGTCAGTAAGCACCAGGCATACATTAACCCCTCCCTCTCCAATAAAATTAACCCCTTCCCTGCCAGTGTCATTTTTACAGTAACAGTGCATATATATAGCACTGATTACTGCAGTAATGTCACTGGTACCCCCAAAAGTGTCAAAAATGTCAGTCAAGGGTCCGATCTGTCCACCGCAATGTCGCAGTCCCGCAAAAAAATCGCAGATCGCCGCCATTACTCGTTAAAAAAAAAAACACCAAAAATCTTTCCCTTAGTTAGTAAACGCAACAACTTTTGCGCAAACCAATCAAAATACGCTTATTGTGATTTTTTTTTACCAAACATAGGTAGCAGAAAACAAATTGGGCAAAAATGTAAAAAAAATTTGATTTTTACATTTTTTTGGGGGGAATTTCATATAAAAAAATGTTAAAAATATTGTTATTTTTCAAAATAAACGCTCTTTTTTTGTTTATAGCGCAAAAAGTAAAAATCTCACAGGTGATCAAATACCACCAAAAGAAAGCTCTGTTTGTGGGAAAAAAAGGACGTAAATTTCGTTTGGGTACGGCACCGCACGACCACACAATTGTCAGTTAAATTTGCAAAAGTGGCCTGGACGTAAGACAGCAAAATCCTCCGGTGGTAAAGTGGTTAAGTTGTTCAAACAGGAGGGGTCCAGTGAGGGTTTTTTGAGTATGGGGGTAACCAGTGCAGGTCAGAGTGGGGAGGGAAAGTTGCCAGTGGAGAGGGAGAGATGTGAGTTAGAGAGTGTAGGATAGAGCAGGAAGGGGACCATAGTAGTTGTGAACGGTCAGGGTCCAGAGGACAGGTGGTGAGGTGGACCTCAGAAAGGAGTCTAGCAACTTCCTTAGTGGTAACAGGGTCAAAGGAGGAAGGTATTGAGCATGGTGTCTGACCTGGTGTGTTAGCTTGAGAAGAAAACTGGATACAAGAGATTTCACTACGAATTGTATTGATCTTTGAAATGAATGGAAATTATTGTAAATCTCTTGGGCAGTAAGTTAGTGGGTGAAAGTAGTGAGGGGTTTAATAGGGAATTAAGGGTGGAAAAGAGTTGACGATGACGAGGATAGGATGCATGTTTGCTCTGATGTACCATCTTGGCAAAGCACACCCATCTCACAAAGCGGAGAGATAAGCATTTACTGATTCCCAAATGTGTGCTGCTGTTGCAAATAATTACAGTTTACTGTTATTAAACCTGAAAAAAGCTAAATCTTATGTGAAAGTTTTGGAATTTTAGTCTAGCTTTAATGAAAATAGGCAGCTTTAATAATCTAAGCAGTAAAGCCAACCTCTTTCATCTCTTTTTAGGCGTCTTTATATCGCTTTTAGTATGAATCTTCTGAAAGAATTCATTACTGTAGGCAAGGACGTACGGATCACTGGGATAGCTCCTTAAAAACAGCTAATCATCAAATCAGCAGAGGTAATCAAATGCTGGGGCATATGGTACAGTGTACATTAATGTCTGACGGTTTCCTTAACAGACAGAGAGCTAATCATTGCTGGAGTAATTTGTGCATTTAGTGACTTTCAGCATCATTCCCTGTCACAGGCTGAAATAAAGAGCTTCCAGGGGTCATGTTTGAAAAGACTAATCACTTGGATTTTGGAAGTACGGCATCACTACAGGTAAATGCATAGTATTTAAAGAGGAAATTCACTCAGGTTTAAAAAAAATAGACTAAAAGTCAGCAGCTAATGTAGCTGCTGACTTTGAAAAAAAACAGATATACCTGCCCATGGAGTCCAGTATTATCTTCCCCACAGTTGGGCTTTCTCTGGAGCTGCCATCTTGGAATTGGGATCTGGCTGTGACTTCATAATGTCTCCTAGACCGCTCCTTACTTTGTATGTGTGAGGCAGCCTCTTCCCCACCTGAACCACTAAGGCAAGACATAGATTATTATATTATTATATGAGGGATTCCCCCATCAACTCTAACTGTGTTAATGGGGGAATCCCTCCCGCAGTGCTCTTGTGTTCTGTCGGCGGGGAGACGTTCTTGCTGGCAGAACACAATAATTACAGCTGGTGGCTATAGCCACTAGCAGTAATTAACTGCTGGTTCTGCATTGTAAGTGATGACATCAGAGAACTGTTACTGGCCGGGCAGCGAAGTGAAGTAGTTTTCAGTAGCCATGTGCATAACAGAAAAATTTGTTTCGGGCAGATTCGTTATGGTTTATTGATTAGTTTCAGTATTTGTTTAGTTTAGTTTAATTTCATTTAGTTTATTAATGTTCCTATTAATAATTCCAAATTTTCGGAGCAATTCAAATTGCGATTGGTCGAAAAATGATTGACCAATTTGAATTCTGTGTGAGGAATAGCTGGTTGTTAAAGAGTGGGCTGGGAAGCCGTCCGTCATGTTCTTAACAAACAATGACTTATCAGCTGTCATCGGGCTTCCCCACTGACAGCTGAAAAGTAAACAAAAGAATGCCTTCAATTAAAAAGTCATAAAAAAACAGTGTGAGCCCCCCCCCCCCAAGCCATAACAGGCATACCATCACATCAAGTACTGACAGTGCAGTGTGGAACACTAGTAGCATGAAACAACACAATTCCAACAGTGATTCCAAGGCAGTACAGAACACTAGTTATCTGGATTCAACCATCTTCCCACTCTTTTATTATAAGCCCCACAGTGCTGGTTCAGCTCACCATAGAGATCCTTAGTCTCAGGTCCCAAGGCCTTCCCACACCAAGCCATAGACCTGCAATTCAAGGTCAGGGAAGACAAAGTGCCTCCATTTACTCTTTGCTTATAGTGCAATTGTCTCACTTAGCAGTGCTGCCCAGCTGGGCACTCTTACTTTCTCCTACAAGATGCTGCTCTACATGGTGCTGTACTGGGGTGACTTGCTCCATACCCCACTTTCCGGAAGCACCGTCTGTGATCGCTACTTTTCTGTTTTGTGAGTATATTATCTTCAAATAAACGTTGTGGATTATACAGGTTACACTATGTAGGCATATTTCTTTTTACATATTTATGGCCTTTGAGACCAAGATCTCGCTACATCGGGAATGTGATTTTATATCCAGCTGGGTAAAGACACTACAACCATCTTTAACATCAAGAGGCTTATCACCCCTGTTGGGGTTTGGTGATCTGGTGAGTGCGGTCCTAGGAGAGAGAGAGGGAGCACGTATGGTTTACCATGATCACGAATCACGTATCACCATTGAAGAATCAATCATTTTATTCACAGTGTATATGGACATTTTTTTGCACCTAGTCACCTCACAAGGAAATAATTTATGTGCGAGTTTTTCATCACTTATCACCATTGAAGAATCAATAATTAATTTTATTCACAGTGTATATGGACATTCTTTGCACTTAGTCACCTTATAAGGAAATGATTTATGTGCAAGTTTTTTATTTATTCATTTATATATTTTTCTGTGTGTTTACATTTTATGCACATGGTCTTGATTTTATTTTATGTATTGTGCACATGGACACCATTCTTTGCACTTAGTCACTTTATTTGGATTTACCATTTGTATTATTTATGAATTTATTCTTCTATATACACCAGAATTTATTTATTTAACTGTTTATTTGCACTATAGCATCACTGAGATTTTAGGAAGAGAGGGATCTACTCACCTATTCCCAGTTTAGATCATCTCAACTTATCTATTTATATATATATAATTTCTTGCTCCAGGCAGCGCCGTTCTCCTCCTGGTTTTATAAGGATCAACAGTAGGCCAGTGCCTAGAGCAGTTGGATCAACAGTGGGCCAGTGCCTATTGCAGTAGAATCAACAGTAGACCAGTGCATAGGACAGTAGGATCAACAGTAGGCCAGTGATTAAGGCAGTAGGATTAACAGTAGACCAGTGACTAGGGCAGTAGGATCAACAGTGGGCCAGTGCCCAAGGCAGTTGGATCAATTGTAGGCCAGTGCCTAGGGCAATAGGATCAACAGTGGGCCAGTGCCTGGTGCAGTTGGATAAACAGTAGGCCAGTTCTTATGGCAGTAGGATCAACAATAGGCCAGTGCCTAAGGAAGGAGGATCAACAGTAGGCCAGTGCCTAGGACAGGGGGATCAACAGTAGGCAAGTGCCTAGGGAAGTGGGATCAACAGTAGGCCAGTGCCTAGGACAGTAGTATCAGAGGAACCAGCACCAAAGATCAACATTTTATTATGTTTCCCTTATTTTGTTTATTTCTTCTCCCCCATCTCTGGACTTTTACAGTAGGGATGCAGGTGATGGTGAGAGAAGTCAGAGGGCTCTCTATAGTTCAGAAAAATTAAAACCATCTCTCATTTATGTTGTCAATGATCCGTAAAGTTTAAAAGTATTTCAGATTCCCTGACTGAAGTAAGCAAAAGCAATCAAGCAACCAGTGACGGAACAAGGTGTTCTGGCATCCAAGACAAGGTTGTAAAACTACATCCCCCCCCCCTATAAGATTTTTTTATTTTTTAGCTCTATGAAAAACAAATAAATGCAATTTTTAAAGATTTAGGGCTCGTTCACACCAGGCAGTGTGCGTTATGATGCACATAACGTGTGTGCTGCTGTGAGGTGTGAACGTATATTGCTCTGCCTTGCAGAGTGTTGTTATAACACATTAAAATGCCTCATATTATTTATTTTTCATTCTGTGTTGTAAAAATAGAACATATCTTATTTTTTTCTCAGCACACTCCGCCTCAGCCAGTTGGTGTGAACTGAAGCCATACAGTAAGAAAAAATTGTGACTACGTTGGGCAACACAGCCCAACAGGGCAGGTTTGAATGAGCACTTACATGCTAATGGTAAAAAAAATAAAGGAAAGGGGGATAAAGGAGTTAAAAAAATTAAAAACATTCAGATTAAGTAAAATTTAGATTTTAACTATAACCAAGTGATCGGCACCCACCCGCTCTCCCAGATGAGGTTGCTGTCCTCACAGTAATAGACCTCCTTAGTTGCAGGGGTGTGCAGGTGATGGTGATGGTGAGAAGGGTAAGAGTATAATGGGATGAGAGGGGGTGCAGAGTAATAGGTAAGAGGGGGGGTACTGTTTTAAGAGAATGATGGAGAATGATGGCTCCATAGTATAAAGTGAGAGGGTGCCCTTTGATGCAAAGCAGTCCAGTCGAAGGGTCCTACTTTACAGTCATATAAGATGGGGCCTTCACAGTGTAATGAAACGGGATGAGCCCCTACAGTACACACAGCAGTACAGGATCCCTCAACTCCTCAAGTATCTCTCTCCTTTGAATAATTTAAGTACCAAGGAATAGAACTCCTACTGGGTGAACCCCCAGCTCTGCTCCATATTGAGCTGTCCAGCTTATTCCTCCACGACTTTCTCCTTCTCCTGCCCTTTCCTGTGTTGACTCTTTCTCCTGATTTGGGATCAGTGTCAGCCCATCTGAGGACACCTCCAGACTTTTTACATTGTCCAGTAGTTCTATCCATCCCAAATCGCATCCCAACTTCCGGCTGTCAGAGACAGGGGCAGTGGGGGTGAGTTGGATTAAGTGCCAGGGTAGCGTTGCAGTTCAGAGTGAGGTGCCAGAGGCAACAGAGGCCCTGCTCTAACTTCCCCCATGCAGCATGATTTCCTCTGCTGTGGCCTGGCCCTGCATGCTACCAGCATTTTTAGAAGGAGAAGTCAGCAATGGTCAGTTTCATTTAACCTCATTTCAAGTGGAGCTGAAAATAGCCATCAAGTCATGTTTTTTCCAGTGTTATCTGTTAGAGAAATAAAAGTTGATGCTGAACCCAAAGCAGATATAAACAAAATTCAAAAAGCCTTAAATTTATTAATTAACCTAACATAAGCCTCTGAAATGTTACCTATACTAGCTTCATGCAATCCCCTGCACAGCAAAGAGAAAAACAGTAATTTGAGCCAATTGAGGTATCATTGCACTGCATAGTGATATCAATCTAACACTGGTAGGTAATTGACAAGAAAAGAGAGTAGAATAATGATGTCATCAGGGTGATGGTCCTGCGTTGTACAATCAGCAGGTTGTTGTTGGGTTGGTTACCAAACTAACATTTAAAGATTCAATTAAAGGTGAAGACAAAGTATGATCTGTTTGCACCAAGAAATGGAACTCGCCCACATTAGGGTGATTATGGCCTCAGAAAATGTAGTAGTAAAATGGAATATCCAAACATAATATTCAGGCCATCCTCTCCAGAATTGCTCTTTCTCTTTTTCTTTGGCCTGCTTTTGTTTGTAATGATCTCTGACTAAATCCAAGCAGAGAAGTTAGGAGGATACTCAAAGCCACCAGCCCATTGGAGTTAGACCCTCACCATGGTGCAGACTCTGGGAGTGCTTAAACTTTAGCAAAGCCCCCAATGAATGGTGGGGTTGATAACTTACAGGGGCACTTCAAGAAGTCCCTTAGATTGCCTTGCAAGCTGGAAGCTGATAATTAGAAAGGCTAAAGTAGAGTACCAATAATTGGGCTGGTAGAAGACCAGGGCCAGGGTCATATGCAGCAGGATGGCATTGGCACCAGAAAGTGAGATCATAGTGTTATTGAGGAATATAGCCGCAGGTCTTTGTTATGGGTTTCCACCAAATGGGAAAACCAGAGCAAGGGCATAAACATGGTCTCTTACTGTAACACAAAACAGCAGCAGAGCAGGTTGAGATAAGAGATCTCAGGAAAAATAAGGGCAGCAACTAAGTTTTATGAAAAGTCACACTCACAATAAAGATTCATGACCATAAAGATTGTCATGAGTATCCTGCTGGATCAATCAGAAAGCTCACCAATGCTTGCAGCTAGTTGAACAGAGGTGACCACACCTCTACAGCTTCATAAGTTCATAAAGGGGAAGCTGGTTCAGGCATGTAAATAGTGATGACTGAAATTAGGAGCTTTCATTTCCCCCAAAATTTTAACAAAAATTGTGAGATTTCAGTGAAAATTGGCAAATACATTGGAGTCAATAGGGAAGGTGAAATAAAGTGTTTTTTTTTTAAAGGTTAGGTTTATCTATAGGAGTGTGTTACATTTTACACTCATATTTAGGGTGTAACATGCTCTTATGCACCCACCTCCCGCCACCAGCACTCCCCGCTCTTCTCCAAGCACCCGCTGTCACTATTTGAAAACATTTCATTCATTCACAGTTCTCTGAATGAAAAACCTACAAGTACTGTCTTCCACCATGCCAAACATACCTGTAGTCTGAGCGTGCTGCTCAACACACTCATTTTTCATTCACTCTTCCTCTAGTTTTGTAACTGAAAGCCTGTACAAAGATATGGCCACAAAGCTAGAGGAAGATTGTGCAGGAGGCTGCCACTGCACCCGCTGTCTGCTGATCATGGGTGAAATGCTCTGCAGGCTCCAGTAAAAAAAAAAATGCACTTATGTGCAAAAATGTATGAATTTATTATTATTATTTTTTATTTTTTTTTTGAAAGGTGAACTTATCCTTTAACTCGGTCAAGAAAGAAGTATTGGGTGTAGTATTGCTTGCCTCCTTCTCAAAATTATAACTGCCTGGCCTTGTCTTGCTCAATGCATTGAGTCACTGCCTTGCAACATTTAATGAGCATCGAAAATCCAAATCTGATCACTTTTTTCAGATCTGTCACTTGAAGCCTGTACATAAGCATGATAGCCAGGCAATTGGTATTCTCAGATGGTGGCCAGCAATAGCAGCCCTTATACTTCTCTCATGAGTCCTATTGCAGTGGGCTTAAAATGGCTCCTAAGGGTTACAAAAGCTCTTTGCATCTAACCTTATGTCCCCTCATAAGCCATCATGTTTTTTTACGCAGAAAAAAACACATACAGTAAAAAAAAGTAAAAAAAAAAAGTAAAAAAACTAAACTAAGTGAAATGCGCCCTTCCCAAAAAACATACACCCTAAATAAAGAAAAAAGTAGATTGCTTTTCTTTTCAAAGCAGATTTCACCTAAACAGCTCACTGAATGGACCAAGTTTCTGCTTTAACATTTTTTTTTTGTCAACTGCAAATTCTGGAATTTTACTAGAAAACTATTTTGTGAAAATGACTCTGCTCTTCTCTATGTGTGAACCCTGGAGGGCAGTTAGTAGTTTGGGAGGACCAAGAATAAAGGAAGCAATGAAGAAAATATGCACAGAAAGGAAAACAAAGACTTAGCATGACAATCCGCAACCATCTGGCTGGATGAGAGCGCTCACTGTTATTTATATCATGTTCCGTGTTACAAGAGCACATAAATAACTTATATTATAGATAATTTATGAAAAATGTAACTCTTAAACAAATGGCTACAAAAGGGTCTTCTAAGGTATTCCCACAAGCGTTTGTCTTTATTTTCTGTTTAAATGTATTGTTATGGTTTTTGCATTTTGAAGCTTTAACATGATATAAAATAACATGCTTGATACAGTCTCCTTTTCAGACAGGAGGCTCAATTCACAAAGCTATCACTCCAGGATAAGGATCCTAGTATAAAAAAGTGACAGTTATTTTCAGCTGAGTCTGATAAGATTTGAAAATTACATTAGGTCTCATGGCAGAAAACAAAGATTCTTATCCTTGTGTTCCAGCTTTGTGAATTGTGTCCATTGCATCAGAAAAGCACAAGTTATAAAAGCACAATCTAGATTTTTGCATGTTGATAGCTCATAGTATTCTTCAAATAACATACAATGTATTGTATTATGTTTGGCAAATTCGTTGTAGTTGCAGCGCATTTCAATAAAAATATATTTTCCATTGTCATATGAGTAAACTGTGTGATATATTGCCAACTTAGATGGTTGGTTACATCCAGAGCATACAGCAGAGATAAGAGACAAAGATAAAAGTGCCACGGCAAAGAGAAAGATAAAAGAAGAATAAAGATAAGATTAAAAAGGTAGAGTTTGAAAATCTAGAAAAAAAAAACCCCTTAACCCCTGGGGAGAGATGACAAGTGTAGAATTGCTCAGGGACTGCTAATGAAAGTTTTTACTAGCATACAGTAGTGCACCTGGAATTTTTTTCTTTGTGGTAGTTTGCCCTGGAAGACATAGAAAATCAGCATGGAAACCTGTTAGTAGCCATACAAAATTGAAATGCCAACCTTGGGGGTAGCAGTTGTTGAAATATGCACTCTAGTCAAAGTTGCCTATAATTGTCTACCCGTTGAGTAACTCAAAATTTCATTGTGACATTGATCTTTTCTTCAAGTGGCTCTCCTACTAACTGTACTTCCGTGATTGCTTTTGTTTTTATATGCTGAATGGCTTTTGATGTAAGCCTGCTGTGTTTCTCCTTAGATTTTCAGAATGCTCACTGACATTTTCAAAAAGGGTAAACAAAAAGAATATAGTCCGCACTCCCAACCTATCACTAAATGCCTAGCAACTGCATTACTTTAAAAAAAAATCATAAAAAAAAACTAAAGACTAGAAGACTAAATAAAAGACTTGACATTTTATATATATATATATATATATATATATATATATATATATATATATATGTATATATATATATGTATATATATATATATTGTATATATACAGTAAAACCTTGGATTGAGAGTAGCTTGGTTTGAGAGCATTTTGCAAAATAGCATCATGTCACAACTGAGTATAAAAGCAAAGAGAGTATCTGATGTTAGCTATTACACGACTGACCTAGGACCTTTTACCTATTTTCTTTCCTTCCCTCCCCTTCCTTCCCTTCTATTTCTACTCCTACTCTCTATTTTGCTATGGTATCAGCCTTGTACTCCGGACAGGGGCTCCGCCACTGGCTTCCCGCTCAGGGGGCGAATGTGTCGCCACCTTTTAGGGGCTTGTCCTCTGGTGCGGGTGGTCGGCTGGGGGTGGTTCTGCCTGGACGGGTCTATTTCCCCTTCCCCTCACCTTGGCTCACATCCTCACAGTTTGCGGCGAGTTGCCGCTTCTAGATTTCCCCATTCCCTTAACTCCCTATTTTGCGTATGTTGGTACTCGCAAGGACAGATGTTTTTTCACTTCTGATTTTCATGGCAGCCTATGTAGTACAAATGTTATCTGCTCCTGTTTTACCAGACTGTACCTTTGCACTGTTACGGATGTCTTTTTGTTATTGTATTTCTTTATATCTGAAAATTCAATAAAAACTATTGAAAGTAAAAGCAAAGAGAGGCACCTCTAAGTGTAGCAATATAGTTACATTTAACCACTTGCCGACCGCCGCAAGTACATATACTGCGGCGGTCAGCCCCTCACAGGCAAAGTGACGTATCGGTACGTCACTAGCCTGTGAGGCTCTGGGGAGCGAGCGCGCGCCGCTGGATGCGCACTCCCGCTCGGTTACGGACCCCCCCGCGCGTGTGCCCGGCGGACCCGATGTCCGCCGGGCACTCGCGATCGTCCGTTACACCGGGAGAAAGGCAGGCGGCTAATGTAAACAAGCCGCCTGTTATTCTCCCCTGTGTAAGAATAGTAATCATACGGTTCTGCTATGTAGGACCGTTGATCACTGTTCCTACACCTCAAGCCACAGCCAATCACAGTTAGAAGCACGCCCCTAGGGACACACTTAACCCCTCCCTCTCAAAAAAAGTTACCCCCTAGAAACTATAAACTAGAGCACTCTAGCACATAGCACTTTCTTATAGCACTATTGTTTTTAACACATCTTCAGGATTATATACAGCACAAATATTTTACCTCTTAATGACGGATTTTATATAAGGAAATATTTTTAGAATTGGAATCCGTAGCTTGAGAGTTGCACGTATTTATTCAAACACCATATTACTATTTTTTAGGCAGATTTTTATTTTGCACAACACTATTTTATATTTATCAGCTCATTTGCACTTTTATGAGAAGTGAAGTATCTGCGGCATTTTAAAGATCTACAGCAGAGAGGTTGCTTGCAGGAATTTTTATCTTTTTTGATGTCATACCTTACACACTGCGCTCCACGACCGCTTCTAGCCTCACTTTTAGATTGATCCGGTCACGACTGCAGACTGACAGCGGTGAGAGCCGGTGATGAGGAGGATGGTCCATGTGGACAGCTTTACCCCGGATGCCTACATACTTAGATGTGCCTCTATTAATCATCAACCATGTGAGTTGCTAAACGTTGAACCTTCATTAAATGTAACCATATTGCTACACTTCTCTTTTATACTCTGTAGCTCTTGCTGGATTTTGCTTCTAATCCTCTTGTGAAGGCACCATTTGTGGATGGAAATTTCATGGTTACACAACCTATCACCTTGCTATAATCTTTTTATATGAACTATAAACTGAAAGACTTATGGAAAAATTGTTGTGGAAAGAATTATCTGAGTTTCCATTATTTCTTATGGGGAAATTCGCTTTGATATACGAGTGCTTTAGATTACAAGCATATTTCCAGAACGAATTATGCCCGCAATTCAAGGTTTTACTGTATATATAGATATATATTTATATATAAACCAAAAAGAGAGAGCGAAACTCACGGGTCTTGAAAGGTAAATGCACAATGACGGTTTAATTGATGTTTTGATGAGGCACAAGCTTGTCTTCCTTGGGAAGACAAGCTTGCGCCTCATCGAAACGCCAATTAAACCGTCATTGTGCTTTCACCTTTCAAGACCCGTGAGTGCCGCTCTTTTTGGTTATATGCACTGCAGTCTCCTCTGTGCACCCGGGCCCATTTTTTATTCCTGATTTGTGTGCGGTGGCAGCCATTGGATATTTTATATACTGTATATATAAATATATATAGAACAGTTTAACTAAATATTAGTATTAAATACAAAAAAATAAAGATAGAAGTTAGAAATTAAATATCACAATTTTATATATAAATAATGATGTCATAAAAAGTGTGCTTTATATAAACCAGCCACAGAGTGCTGACAGACTTTGTGCAAAGGGGTTGTTACAATCAAAAGAGTGCAACTTCAAATTGTGCTCCACTTTGAAAACACTCCACCCAATGGATCTAAAATCACCAGTTAGAGGTGACCTCTTAGGTTAATAAGAAAGTGAAAGAGTGCTATTGCAGACTGTATTTTGCCACAGTTTTCTAAGGCAGGCCATATACAGTTCGAATCTCAGCCAGTTCAGCATGAACTGGCCAAGATTTGAACCATGTATGGACAGGCTGAATGTTTCAAGTTGATCTATCCATGAAACTAGGTACAACCAGCCCACCAGATTTTACTTGTGATTATCACCAGCAGCTGGTATAGTCGATAGCAATATTCGAATTCGAGCAAATTTCTTTCCTTTCCAACCCGTGGTTGAGGGGTATACTTTGGGGGAGCTATGGACAGGGGGGGGGGGTATAACTTAAAGAATATTATGAAAGTAATCTTTTAAATCCCTCTACAAGCTGACCTGTTTCCTCCTTGATTTTTGGGTTGGCCACAATATTAACCACCTCCCACCTGCCGTATCGACAATTGAAGGGCACAAAGTGGCTCTCTCGTTCTGTGATGACGTCATATGACTCCGTCCCCCTCTGTGCTTGCACAGCATGGCGTTCAGTGACTCTGGGACATGGCGCATCATCGATCTTGGTAAAGAGCTGATGATGAGGCTCTTTACCCATGTGATCAGCTGTGTCCAATAGCTGATAACATGTAAACAAGGAAATGCTGGTTATCGGCATTCCTCTACTCACACTGTGAGGAGAAGAGAGCCGATCAGCGGCATTTCCACACAGGGGAGATAATCAGGGCACTGATTATTAGTGCAGACCCAACAGTGCCCAGCAGTTATGCTAGCAAGTGCCCAGCAGTGATTCCAATCAGTGTCCATTAGTGATGCCAATCAGTGGTCACCAGTGATATCAGTCAGTTCTGTCTTTCAGTGCCCATCAAAGCCTGCTCATCAGTGCCACCCGTCAGTGCTGCCTATAAGTGCAGCCTATCAATGCCCATCAGTTCAGCCTCATCATGGCACATCAGTGAAGGAGAAAAATTACTTATTTAGCAAATTTCATAATAACAACTAAGAACATTTTCAAATTGTTGATCTTATTTGTTTACATAGCTACATAGTTACATAGTTAGTGAGGTTGAAAAAAGACATTAGTCCATCCAGTTCAACCTTTTTTAGCAAAAAAATAAAAAACTCAGTGGTGATTAAATACCACCAAAAGAAAGCTCTACCTGTCTCAAAAAAAGATAAAAGTTTTGTTTGGGTACAGCATTTGCCATTCAAAGTGTGACAGCTCTGAAAGCTGAAAATTGGGTTGGGCAGGAAGGGGGTGAAAGTGTCCAGTAATGAATGTGTTAAACAATATCTCAAGGGAACCTTCATACATTTCTAGAAAGCAATTTATTTTTTGTTTATGTGTTTTTTCATCCTCTGTTTTCTCATCCTTAATATACTTTTGTATTCTTCATTAGAATGCACTGTTCCGCTTTTAAAACCCAATCCCTCTTTCTTTCATTCCTCCTCAGTTGTCCCTCATTTTTGTCTGAAGTATAAAATACTATTTACCTATAAATAATTGCATTTAATATTTTTATATTATTTTGAAAAGCCAGTGTAAAGGAAAAGGAGTTTTAAAAAAAGAACTTGTAGATTTAACTAAACCTTTTTTTGCATATTTATTTTTCTTGGCCCACAGGGATGTGGTGGGGATGGGTCTTTTGCCTACATACATTGTGCTAAAAAGTGCCCCTTTAAAAATTTGGGAGTTATGTATAAATATCATTTTAAATCTTGAGATAGTGTAACCCATTACAAAATTTTTTGTAAGTACTTATTGAATTCTTGGATTTTTCCGCATTTTACATCAGAGGCTGCTTCATACCCTGGGGCACTTGTGTACTTTCAGCAGTATCTGGCAAAAACTATTCAGTTTTAGCTATTTTGCTTACTTTGGGACATTTTCCCAAAACTCATTCCAACACATCTGTATGTGTTTTGGCTTTGCTAGCCTTGGGCACTTGTCTGTATCTACCTGTTAAATGGTAAACAAGAGCTTATCTCAAGTATTATGTAGAGAATTTCTTTCCATACTTACAGCACTGAAAATGTATTGGAAGCTGCTGAGCACTGCACTCAGTGCTGATGGTATAATTACATTTGCTCTGCTCTATGGAAGCCACGTAAATATCGACAAGAATATTCTCACTTCTTAGTTGCAATTATAGTTGTGAATATTTGGGTCTTCTGTTTTGCTTTCAGCTACCTTTATTCATGTTTTAATTTTCTTATTCATACAACCTTGGTTAAGAAACAGGTTACTATGGAAATCCCAAATCAATTTTTTTTCACGTTTTTCATTTTGCTTTACAAGAAAATGAAAAATATCTTATTCAAAAATGGCTTAGTATTAGGTATTGTAGATTCATTATTTGTAAAGCTGTAGCCATAGCTAACTCTGTTTTCTGTACATTGTTTTTGCTGATGTAGCACCCTCCTAGTGTAGGATGCTAGGTAAATTTAGTTTTTGCTCCTCCTGCAATCAAGGGAGCAATAAACATTTGTCCTGGTTTGTTCATTGTTTCACAGGTTTGGAGTTTGATTCCTTCCCCTGCCTCCAGAATTCGTTTCTGGAACTTAGGGCAAGAGATTAAAAATAACCAGCCTGAATATTTATCAGGTTAGAGCCAATCCCTGGAGAGGAGTGTTCAGATAGGGGCCTGGAATGATGATAAATAGTCTGAAACACTGGAGAATGAGGTTCCTTCTCCCCAGGAAGGTCCAAAGCTGGAGAGGCTGCTGCCCTTTGGGCAGGCAGCCCATGGACTGAACAGCTGCTCTAGGGGGCTGTGGATCTGGACGGACTTTGCTAGAAGCTAACTGCAACACTTTACCACAAGGGATCTGGTCTAGAGAGGAGCTGTCTCACTGAATGGACTGTGTACAGAGGAAGTTTGAAGGTAGCAGCTGTCATAGGGACTTGTGCATAAAGGTCCTAAACTGAACACTGTGACTGCGCAGGGTTCTGGAGATTGCACTGGGTACCAGCAGTTGTGCATCAGTGCATGGTAATTAGTTGCCAAACAGACTTGCCTCATGGTCTCCAGCTGTGAAGCATGAGACTATCCAAAATCTACAATTACTCAAGGATAAGATTGTCCTCTAATCACAAAGTGCTAAGCATTTTGGAGTATTCCATGCCCTAATCTCATGACCTGTTAAAGTTCCTCAAGCAATAAATTACAAAAAGACATCCCCTAGAGCAGTGATGGCGAACCTTGGCACCCCAGATGTTTTGGAACTACATTTCCTATGATGCTCATGCACTCTGCAGTGTAGTTGAGCATCATGGGAAATGTAGTTCCAAAACATCTGGGGTGCCAAGGTTCGCCATCACTGGTCTAGACTGATTCATTGGAGCCAGAATGTATGGACTGGTTCTTGGGTGACTGGTAGCCCCTGTACTGTTGGGGAAGATACAGATGTTACCAGCAGCACCTATGGGGGTAGCTCTACACTTGTATGGATAACTTTTTTCACCATAAAATATTAGAAAATTTAAAATGAAAGACACAAAAACTTTACTTGCTATTGTCATGGAAAAGCAGAAGATTATATTAAAAAAATGATGCCATCAATAAATATAATAACTTTTTTCTTTGTTCTTGGGATTGGCATAATGTTTCTGGAGTTGTATTGGTTTAATGTTATATGGTAATATAAGACATCCATAGTACTTTGCAAGAACCTTTTTTAAAGAAAACCTACAAAAGTCTGGATCAATTTTATTTTGTTGTTCTTTAAAGTGCACTGTGGGCAAAATAAAAAATGACATATACTCTGTGATGTATGCATGCATTATATTATTTAGGGTGCTTAAATACTCAACTTTTATTCATCTGCCTTAAACCTTTTTTTTCCAAAAGAAAGAAATGATAGGTGTACCTGTCCCCTAAAGGGAAAGGGAAAGTGGGTAAGTAGTGGGTAAGTAAGGTTATTGATTTCCTATCTGATTACAGCAGTCTTTTTCAACCAGGGCTTTGTGGGGCGCTAGAGTTCCTCCAGCGGGTGCTAGGGGCTCTTTCAGCAATTTCCGCTTTTCAGGTAAGTTACCACACACACACCAATGATCTTTTTAGCCGACTACTAATTTATGGAGTGTTTGTCCCACTGACCACCAATGGTGTCACTAGTGCTAGGCACCCAGGTAATGTATCCCGTATCTCCTGCAGGCTTGCTTGGAGGAGAAGACTTGTGTTGGGAGGGGGGATTCAGGGGAGGAGGAGAATTTATGAGTTTGTGCTAGATGCTAGAAGGAGGGGTTTTGAGTGTGTCTGTTGGTAGCGAGGGGGGTTCTATTTGTGCTGGGTGGGGAAAATTGGGTGAGGGAGTGGATTTGTGCTGTAAGGGGGGATTTTGAGGGATTTGTACTTGGAAGAGTGGCCGGAATGTTTGCATTTTTGTTTGGGAAAAATTTAGCTTACAGAGGGAATCTTTGCCTGAGAAGGGTTTTTTTTGTCCAGACTTTAAAGTGCAAAAAAAAGCACAGAAAATACCTGCTGATCTGCCAGAAATCCATTGAGCTTCTATTTTCCTGTTGACAATGCTGCTTCTGCTGAACTGAAATCCAAAGCAGTGTTATTAGCCCTATTAGGGTTTTCTTAACCATGGCCAACAGAACACTAACCACTTATGTTATGGAGATGAGGATGGGGGCTATTCTGTAGTGAAATAGAAAAGGATTTGGCAGGCCTGAAATCAATGCTTTGGATTTCACTTCGGTAGAAGTTCTGTGTTGTCAGCTCGAACAGGAAGCTAGTTTTTAGGCGACTGTCCCTGGAACTAAAATGTTCCCAGAAGTGTCATGGCCTCGAAAATGGAGTCCCTGGCCCTGTGATCTACTCAACAACTTGTTTGCATTCCCGTTTCCATGTCAGCTGTGGACATTTTCCTATGTGGGGAAAGCTCACTTGGAGAGACAGGGAGTGCTGCAAGTCCCAGTGAGACCCAGCACCTCCTTTAAATAGTAAAACCCCTATTACCAAAAATATCACATACATGGAGGTGGAATCGAGCCAGCCTTTAGTGTGTCTTATGTCTATTCGTGTGTCTGGGACCACACCTGAGCTTGTGTCTTTGTAGTCCCATTGCTATGGAAACCACAGGCCAATAACTAGCCAGCCTGCTTGCCGGAACTAGGTTTGTGTGTTCTACATCAGTCGCTATACCACCGGGTGATGTTGGTTAGCTGTCCATAGACAGGGAGACATGAGTCAAGGTAATTTCTTTGCAAATAAAGGCACAAATGTTATATGATACTGAGATAAATATGTATATACAGTATATGTCTATCAGGATCACACTGAATTCCAACATAATGGGACAATTGTTTTGTCATGGGGTGGGGGATTGTGTTGGAAGAAGGGGAGGGGGAACTTTTGCTTTAGAGTCCCTTTGTGCCTAACTTATATTTGATCTCTAAACTCTGTACATGACTTACTCCTGACCTCTGCTCTCTGTGTGCTACTTACTCATGACTTCTGCACTTTGTAAATGCCTTTTTCCTGACCTTTAAACACTGTGAATTACTTACTGCTGATCTCTGCACTCTGTGCATTACTTACTGCTGACCGCTGCACTCTCTGCATTACTTACTGCTGACCCCTGGACTCTGTGCATTACTTACTGCTGATCTCTGCATTCTGTGCATTATTTAATGCTGACCTCTGCACTCTGTGCATTACTTACTGCTGACCGCTGCACTCTCTGCATTACTTACTGCTGACCCCTGCACTCTCTGCATTACTTACTGCTGATCTCTGCACTCTGTGCATTACTTAATGCTGACCTTTGCACTCTGTGCATTACTTACTGTTGACCGCTGCACTCTCTGCATTACTTACTGCTGACCTCTGCACTCTGTGAATTACTTACCGCTGACCTCTGCACCCTGTGCATTACTTAATACTGACCTCTGCACTCTGTGCATTACTTACTGCTGACCTCTACACTCTGTGCATTACTTACTGCTGACCTCTGCACTCTTTGCATTACTTACTGCTGATCCCTTCACTCTGTGCATTACTTATTCAAGGCCCCTGCACTCTGTGGGTTAGTTACTCCTGACCTCTTTACTCTGTGGGTTACTTACTCTTGGACTGGGCATTGCTTACTTTTGACCCTTGCCACAATTAGCCCTGCCTCTTCTCTGCTCCTGGCCCAGTGGGTGTGTTCACATTTCAGTTTGACAATCTGGCCACTTTAACCACTTGCCGACCGCCTAACGACTATTTACTGCGGCAGTCAGCCGCTTACAGGCAAAGTGATGTAGACCTATGTCGCTTGCCAAAGAGCCTGTAGGGGGCGAGCGTGGGCCTGCCGACGGCGCACTCCCGCCCCCGCTCGTTCCCTGCCTAGCCAGCGCGTGTGACCGGCGGCTCCGATGGCCGCCGGCCACTCACAATCTCCCGCAGGAGAGGGAGAAAGACCGACGGCTGATGTAAACAAAGCCGTCTGTCATTCTCACTGAAGTAGGCACAGAGGCTATGTGATCCTGCTATATTGGATCGCATGTCTCTGTGATTACTTCACAAGCCACGCCCCCTAACAGTTAGAATCACGCCCCTAGGACACACTTAACCCCTTGATCACCAATAAAGTTAACCCCTTCCCTGCCAGTGTCATTTTTACAGTAACAGTGCATATTTATAGCACTGATTACTGTAGTAATGTCACTGGTACCCCCCAAAAGTGTCAAAGATGTCGGTCAGGGGTCCGATCTGTCCACCACAATGTCGCAGTCCCGCAAAAAAAATCACAGATCGCCGCCATTACTAGTTAAAAAAAAAACAATAAAAATTACATAAAATTTTCCCGTAGTTAGTAAAGGCAACAATTTTTGCGCAAACCAATCAAAATACACTTATTGCGATTTTTTTTTTACCAAAAATATGTAGCAAAAAACAAATTGGCCTAAAATGTTAAAAAATTTTGATTTTTATATTTTGTTTGAGAATTTCATATAAAAAAATGTGAAAAATATTGTTATTTTTTCAAAATTGTTGCTCTTTTTTTCTTTATAGCGCAAAAAATAAAAATCACACAGGTGATCAAATACCACCAAAAGAAAGCTCTGTTTGTGGGAAAAAAAGACGTCAATTTCATTTGGGTGCAGCATTGCACGACCGCGCAATTGTCCGGTAAAGTTATGCAGTGCTGAATCGCAAAATAGGGCCTGGTCTTTGAGCAGCCAAATCCTCCGGGGCTTAAATGGTTAAGCTAGGAGTACACTGGATTTGTGGCAGATAAAAAAAAAATCCTTATTAATTATTTTTCAAGTATTTAAGGGCTGTGTACCACACAGATGTATTGGATATGTTTTTCTTGGTTTTACTTTGACCAGATATACACTTTAGCATTCTACTTTTAGTTTTCTGCGATAATTGTTGTTCTACCAGCAGCGCTTTAAATTTTGAATTTTTCTCTAATCAAACAGTATTAACTTGCAAATACAAAGAACAACCTGCAAGTCCTATAGACCACTGTTGTTGCCTGATGAATACAGACCATGCTGTGTATTTTACAAAGATTTTACACAAAAGTAAGCACTGTATAGTTTTTTTTTTCAATTTAGCCACTGGTGGGTGAGACATTGAATTACACTGCTAAACTGCACAATGTTCACTGAAGATATTCAGTTATAATGAAAATCTAACTTGTTTGTGGTTATTCTGGCTGCATACTCTTCATGTGGATTTAATATAGAAAGTCACACTTTGTAAGGCTTTTATTCCCTAATTTTAAAATGTTTGATCCTGCCAATAACACACTTTAGGTTGACAACACTCTTTCATTGCATTGTATATTTGGAAGAGTAGCACTGTCACCGAGGACATAGCTTCCAACTGTCCCTGATTTCGAGGGACTGTTCCTGATTTGCAACAATGTCCCTCTATCCCTCTTTCCTTTTCATTTGTCCCTCATTTTGGTCTGATCTATATAATTGTATATAAAATGCACTACTTATCTTTCAAAAAGTGTTTCACAATGATAAACCTTTCATTCAATTTCCAAATTGTTGCAATTGTTAATGGCAAAAGCCAATATAAAGGTATAACAGTGGTAAAAAAAAAAGCACTTGTAGATTTAACTAATATTTTTTTAATATAATTCTCATTTAAGGGGGTGTGGCAGGGGGTGTGTCCTATGCCTATATATTTTTGCTAATGGGTGTCCCTCGTTCTCATTTCAAAAAGTTGGGAGGTATGCCCTGGGATGGGACTTCAGAACACCACCCACAGTCCTCATCACAGTGAAATATGAAAGGTGTTCTATGGTCCATAGAAATAGTTGAAAACAATGATAACTGATGATAATTAATCACAGGCAGAGAACACAGGAAGTTAACAGAAGATTTCTGGTAGATCAGTAAGTTTTTTTTTCTTTATATTAACCGTATGCTTAAGCCAACCATCAACAGTTTTAATATAACCATGTATGGGCAGGATGGTTGTACCAAAGTTAATAGATTGATCAACTTGGGTACAACCAGCTTGTCGGATTTGACATGCGATTATTGCTAGAGCTATTATAGCCACTAGCAGTTATCACTGTGTTCTCCCAGTGGGTTTGGCTCTAAAGCTCTGCAGGAGGGATTCCCCTATCAACATTGTCTGTGTTGATGGGGGAACCCATGGCTGCAGGAAAGAAAATTACTCTAGTCTATGGCTGGCCATATAACAATGTTCTTCCAAAGGTAAATTTAACAGACCACATGTAAGCAAAGGCAAGTAATCAAATCAAGGAAGAGGAAAGAGGTGATCCCTGGTGCCACACATCTGTATGATCTTATAATAATGTTAAGAGTGGCAACCTCAGCCTGGACTTCAACCATTTCTTTCCCCTGCCAGAGTTTAGTCATGGGGATGGAGATTCCATGTGTGTGGGGAGTATTTAGGCATCATCAGTGGTCACTCAATTGTGTGAAGGGCTGACAGGTGTATACAATTACTCATTCTTGCTGTTTGATTGGGAATAAATAAAGTGAAAGGATAGAATGCTAAAAGGAAAAGAAAGAAATGAAGTAAAAAAAAGAAAAAGGGGGGGGGGGAGGGAGAAATGGAAAAAGTAAGAGAGAGTGAGAGATGAAAATAAAATACAAATAGAAATAAAAAAAGAAATGAAAATTGAAAATGAAAAGAGAAAGAGTGGGGGATGAAGATAGAATCAAACATGGGGATAGATAGATAGTAAATGTAAAGAACAAATGTGTGATAAAGGATAATAACAATGTGAAGAATGAAAAAATGAGATGAAATCAGCTCCCTAAAAACAGATTAGACAAGTCCTTTCTAATGAAGATGTTTATATACATGAAAAAATAAGCCTAATATGCCAAAATAAAGCCAAATGGCTTTTACTCAATTGTTAGAGTTTACATACACTTTCACAGAGAAAGGGGGCTTTGCAGAGTCTATGTCAGGATAGTAAAGCCTCGTACACACGCAACGAATTTCCGCCGAACGGTCGTCCGTCTTTTGTCCAGAGTGGTGTCTGTTGGTTGGAATGTGCTCTAGACTGCACACAAATTTTCCCGTACAACAGAATTCTACTTCAGAAGTGATGTCATGTGTTGGATTGCTTTCTTTGTGTTCTTTCATCTCTGAGCATGCCCAGTCTTGCTCATAAGATTTTTCCCCATCGAAATCTGTACTAATGAGATGAAAATCGGACGTGTTTTGATGGTCGACAAACATTTTATAGCCTGCACACCAGGATTTTTTCGGCCAAAAAGTCAGAGTCGGTTGTCGGAAGCACCATACTAACAAGCAGAAAATCAGCAGATCGGTCGTCGGAACGAAATTTCCCGGCCGAATTTCCACTCATGTGTACGGGACTTTAACCATGGTGCTTTCTCTTTATTTTGTGTTTAAGTCTAACAGGTCACTGTTTATAATGCTAAGAGTTTTTTTAAATCTTCATTCATTTTATTTATGAAAGTCCTAAGATGTAAACTCTCATGCTTGGTTTTGGTGATGGTAGTTGTGCTACTGGGTTGGCCACAAACTTGTGTAAGCTATTTTGGTGGGCATAATAAATTCTACTGTAATGCTAGTTATGGCTTATCTGCCTGGCAGAGAGACAATGGGTTTGATTTACTAAAGGTAAATGGACTGTGCACTTTGCAAGGGCAGTTGCACTTATTTTCCCCAGAGCTTAGTAAATGTGGTAAAGCTCTGCTGATTTCCATCATCCAATCATGTGCAAGCAAAATGCTTTTTTTCAAATTTTCCCTGGACCTGGTATTCCTTACAAAGTGAAGCTTTACCATATTGACATTTACTAAGAAAAAGAGTGCAACTGCACTTGCAAAGTGCACAGTCTATTTGCCTTTAGTAAATCTAACCCAATGTGTATAGGAACAGGTTCACAAGTGATGGTGAAGAGATGGTTGGCCTTTTTTCAATGTTTCAAAGCCCACATTGTCCGCAGGTCTATAGCACCAGTGTCACTGTTTCTGCCTCTTGGGGTGTTCTGATAGCATTGGAGACTGCATGATGGAAACTTGTTGGTAACAAGTTGAAACTGGGCACACCTGGTAAAGATCTACTACCTCACTGAGTTCATGTTTTGATTTGGCATTATGGTTACCTTTAGGCTGCATTCACATGTCAGCGTATGGATCGCGGCGCGATTCCGCCCGCAATCCGGAGATCATTGCAAATCGCGGGACGCCTGTGCGTTGCCCGTGATTTGCAATAGCACCCCAAACACGGAGCGATGTTGCCGCGATTTCCGCCTGCCGAATTGCGGTAACATCGCGCAAAAAAAAAATCGCGGGACGCATTACGCCCAAAAAAGTATAAGAGCTTCTTTGGAGGGTATTGTGTCCCGCAATTTTTTTTTGCGCGATGTTACCGAAACGCACAGGCGTCGGGCAACGCACAGGCGTCCGGCGATTTGCAATGATCTCCGGATCGCGGGCGGAATCGCGCTGCGATCCATATGCTGACATGTGAATGCAGCCTTATTGCACACATCTATCAAAACTTTTGTGTTGCTCGTTGTCATAAGGTGAGCTCAATAACAGTATTGTCTATTATTGGTATTTATAAAGCGCCAACAATTTACACAGCACTTTACAAATTTGTGATCATTCACATCAGTCCTGCCCTAAAGGAACTTATGATTCAAGGTCCCTATCTCACATACATACATATATTCAAGGCTCAGTTCACCTTTTCAGACAGAATTTCACTTTGCATAATAGAAGCCTTTTCTAATGTCTTCTCTGCCCAGGCCATCTCAATGTGCTTAACTCACACTTACCTAGTCCGTGGCAGCCTTCAGTCTGCATTTCTATGTTCAAAATGTAAAAGAATGCATTCTGAGCCCTGACTTCCTGTAGCATCATGTGACCATCCTGCAAACTTTATTTCCCATCATGCACTGCCTTACTGCATCACGGAATAGGGTGTGTTTTACCTCTCTTGACCACAGCTCTCTCATTACTGTACCACCACTTTTTTTTATTTCCCCCCCATTTTCCTACTCTAAGGTGGCCAAACACTGTACAATCTGATTCCTTTAGATCTACCATCAACTATGTAGTGTAAGGCCTGATTGGATACAGAGTGATTGAATAGATAGGTGTGTCCTCCTATTATAGTGTTTTGGGAAATCCAAAGGAGATTGGATATGGATTGTAAAATCAGATTGTATCGTGAGCTTTACAGACTTCCAGGAACACACATTTTCTGATGTCAGTACTGTATAGGCTGCTACAAACTAGGGGATAGATTTATGGAATTTAATTTTTTTTATTTATTTTTTACTAGTAATGGTGGTGATCAGCGGTTTTTGGCAGGACTGCAACATTGCGGCAGACAGATCGGACACCTAACTGACACTTTTGACACTTTTGAGGGAACCAGTGACATTACTACATTACTAAGTGCTAAAAATATGCACAGTTACTGTACTAATGACACTGGCAGGGAAGGGGTTGACACCAGGGCGATCAAAGATTTAAGTGTGTCCCTAGCGGGTGCTTACTAACTGTGTGGGGGGTGGACTCACTAGATGAACATAGAGATCTGTGTTCCTGAATTGCAGGATAGCAGGATCTCTGTGTTCATCTCCCGGCATTCATTCTGTCTCTATGGGGAGCGATCGTGGGTGGCTGGCGGACATCGTGTCCGCCAGACCCCATAATTGGCTCCCCCTCTGGCTATTACATGAAATGACATACAGGTACTTCCTTTTGGGTAATAGAGCCGACCTGCTGCAGTAAAAGTATGGTGGCTAGTCGACAAGTGGTTAATGAGATCAGCTGCTGAAAAATTTCCCAATCTACCACCAGTTTTCCCATCCTGTATGACGTATACCAGGAAGAAACCTGAGGTTGACGCCTGCCCTAGAATATAGGGAAAGCATTTTTTTTCTGCAACAGAGGTATATTCATAATATATAGGTACATAGGAAAGCTTTACTTTTTTTTAAAAAAAAGGTAAACTTAACCTTTAAGGCCAGAACCAATTAACCTTCTAGCATTTCAATCCAATGACCTTATTGCTGCTAGGCAGGAGTGCTAACCACTCAGCCACTGTGCTGCCCTGCTAAATGTTTTTCTCTGATTTTAGAGATACTAAAGCATGTCTCAGTCCACAGTTATGCCTCGTACACACGCAACGATTATCGGCCGACCGATCAGCCGTCTTTTGTCCAGTGTTGTTGTGTTGGTTGAAATGTGCTCTAGACTGCACACTAATTTTCTCGGCCAACAAAAACCAACTTCAGAAGTGATGTCATGTGCTGGTTTACTTTCCGTGTGTTTTTTCTTCTCTGAGCATGCCCAGTCTTGCTCATCAGATTTTTGTCTGCCGAAATCTGTACTGACTGACGGAAAATCGGCCGTTCTGTTGACATCCAACAAAAATTTTATAGCCTGCACACCAGATTTTGTTCGGCCGAAAAGTCGGAGTCGGTTGTCGAAAGCATCATACTAACAAGCCGAAAATCGGCCGATCGGACGCTGGCTGAAAATTCACTGCCAACTATCGATGTGTGTGTACGAGGCATTAGTTGTATCTGTGCTGTGTGAGCAGTCACATGCAGTGGACTCCAAAGATCTATAAAATAATTCTTCCTTTCTGTTTCTCCTTATCCTTGGCTTATGTAGCTGGATGAGGATATTGATGTTGCTACGCTGTTTTGCAGCCACACTCCAGGATATAATTATATCTACAAAAGTTATTTTCTTGTCTTATTCTTTTTCATCAGTCTTCCTGAGGCTTCTGTTGAAAGTTCATGATATTCTGCTGTTGTGTTCCTGCACCTCAATAAAGAGACCTAAGAAATAATTTTCTTATTGTGTTTTAGGGCGGTATTAAACATAAAACCAAAAATGTAATATATTGCAGCTTACCAATCCTTAGATGTGGTGGCTGCATTCATTTTCTTTTTTAGACCTTTCCCCCCCTCTGTTTTTATCTGGTGGTCTGGCCAGTAGCACACCTCCTGTATTACAGTGCATTCACTCTGGATGAAGGAGAACAGGGGGCACCTTTGGACTTTATCATTGTCAGTTTGTGGGGAGGTGACTGTTAGATGTGCTAGCAGATTTAAATACACTAACAAATTGAAGCCAAACTTGGCTTATCACTGCTTGCCTGCACATTTCTCCTCTCTTGGTGAATACTCATGAATCTCTGCAGTCTCCTGTTATCTCCACCCTCATCTAGCTTCCTCCAGCTCTCATTGGCCCTCCAATGACTCATGCCTCCCTCCCTTGCTGGCAAACTGTCACAAGAGTGAGAGAGAGAGCTATGCATGATGTCATTAGCCTAGGTTAATTACCAGACAAGAAAGAGGAAGTGGGCTGTATAAGTTATTTACTAGAAGAAAAAAAATGTTTACTATCCAAAGTTAAAACAACAAGTGCACAAGATTTAGTAGATCACAAAATGACTGAAGAGCTGCTTTAATGTGCGGAGATCTTCACAAAACCCTATTTTTTAACACAAACTGTAACATGGGGCTAAATTGTTTTTTTTTTTGCAGGCTGACTGGTAAGTGTGCTGGGAAATCTTTTGTTTGTTTGCAATGTGCATTGCCCTTCCATGTGCACTTTGCTGCAAAGGCTAGTTATAGGTTGGGGTGGTTGCCATTTTTTGTACAGTTGGTTGAATTGGGCACAGGGATGCACTGGATGCCTTTGCTACCATTGTGCTATTGCTGGGTGTCATGTGCATCCCTGTGCCTTTAAGGAGGGGTAGGCTCCCTCCAGACACACCTGCCCTTAACATATCTATTGTTATATTTGCTCCTACTATTTAGGCTCTGGAAATTTTAGAGTTGGGACCACAGTATACACAGAGGTTCCTTGATGTGGGCACTGCAGCTTACGCATTTATTTGAAAATGTATGCAACCAAAACCCTCTGTTTTTAAAGCAAATTGTTAGGCAGGGTCAATTTGGTTGTTTTGCAGGCTGGCTGGTAGGTGTGCTGGGAAATCTTTTGTTTGTTTGTGATGTTAATTGCCCTTCCATGTGCACCCTTCGGCAAAAGCTAGCTATAGATTGGAGTGGTTGCCATTTTTTTGTACAGTTGGTCTTCACAAAGTAAGTTTACAAACTTCAAAATCATTCAGATTCATAAGAGTAGACTAGAAATAATGAAAATACAATGTGGAAATGAATATATGATTTTACATTTTGACAAAAGATATACTTTAAGTGCATGTATGCTAAGCCAAGTATAAGCATAACACTTACAGGAGTAAATTATCTCACACTGTACTCTCCCTGACAATACAATCATGTGCTTCTCTCAAGGGTGCGGCCATCTTTGTTCCGGCATCAACCAGGATTAGTGTCTACTTTCTGGATTGTGGGTGTGGGGCTGCCTCAGAAATGATACAGCTGGTGTGTAGGTATGATAGCGCTGTACTATTAGGAGTGGGGTATTGATATTTTTGGATAAATCAGTCCTTCTTCACAGGGGCAGATGTGCAGTGAAGTTGCCATGTAGATGAACCTTGTTCTGGTCTGGGGCTGTTACCTCTCTGATGGTCTCTAAGAGAACACTCAGTTAATGGCAAAACTCTGGGGTGGGTTTTGAGGAGCACTCAGTACAAAAGTTCACTGCATATATTTGCCAGCACACCACAGATCATCCAATATCATCTAAAAGGTTTATTAAAGAATGATCACATATCAAAGGACAAAGTGCAACATTTCAAAGCCGGTCAGGGTCCCATTCATCAGGTATAAAAAATCATTATGAAACAAAAAGGTCAAATTGAAGTGTTTATTGAACAAAGGTATCAGATGAATCCAACAAGTTCCAGGGAAAATGCCTTCCCCTTCCTCAGGGCTGAAATCTTGGATAGGAGTGGACTCATGATGAGACCACTGTAAAACCTGGACTTTTTTCAGACTGTTGGTATAGTTAGACATGTAACTATGCCGACAGTCTGAAATAAGTCCAGGTTTGACATTTTGGATAAAGCCCTTACATAAGTCTCATCATGAGAAAGGGCTAGGCATTTCCCCTGAAATGCGTTGGCTTCATCTGATACCTTCATTCAATAACCACTTCCATTTGACCTTTTTGTGTCAAAAACTTTTGTACTGGAGGCTCCTCAATATCCACCCTTCAGAAATGCCCTAGTCATATCAAACCTGGAGTCTGTGCAGACTTTGGATGTTTTCACAAATTCACTGCGGCCTCTCTCGTCATGTCTAGAAAGTTACAATGCTGCAGTCTGATCACAGGGGAGAAGAAGACAGAGGAAACACTTATGCCTCGTACACACGCAACGATTGTTGGCCGTGAATTTTCGGCCAACGTCCAATCGGCCGATTGTCGGCTTGTTAGTATGATGCTTCCGACAACCGACAGCGACTTTTCGGCCGAACAAAATCTGTTGTGCATGCCATAAAATTTTTGTTGGCCGTCAACAGAACGGCCGATTTTCTGTTAGTCAGTACAGATTTCGGCAGACAAAATTCAGATGAGCAAGACTGGGCATGCTCAGAGAAGAAAAAACACACGGAAAGTTAACTAGCACATGACATCACTTCTGAAGTTGGTTTTTGTTGGCTGAGAAAATGTGTGTGCAGTCTAGAGCACATTTCAACCAACACAACAACACTGGACAAAAGACGACCGATTAGTCGGCCAACAATCGTTGCGTGTGTACGAGGCATAACTCCTGCCTGCAGCAGACTGATGGCAACATCACGGCTTGGGAACAGTCACTTGACTGAAAATCAAGGACTGATTTTTACCTATAAAAGAAATAGCTTTTTGAAAACTGATTCTGTTCCTGTATATTATGATATGTCAAGGATTTATTCATGGAGAATTAAAAAATTACCAAAAGGTCCACATTAAGGATTGGTGCTTAAAGCGAAAGCAGTAGTAAACTCAGCATTTTGATTTTTGTCTGTATTTTTTTTAAAGGCAGAACTACCTACCTACCAAATCTCTCCTGATGTTTGGTAGTCCAAGCTCCTTTACTAAATGTCATCATTACATCATGAAATGTGTTTTTCTGCAAATGCATGGCCTACTAGAGAGTTGTTTAAAGTGCTCGTTTTTAAGTTTTTGGCACAATTCTGTGCTGCTGCCGATGTTAATTTTGTGGAAACCAAAGAAAACTAACCAAAAACTATAACCAAAAGTATTACAGTGGTTACTTCAAAAGGTCACTTCTTGCTGGAGTAATTGTCATGGTTGACATTGTAAATGTTTACTTTAAAAAAAAAAAAATTTTTTTTTTTTCTTTAAGTTCTTGATGTTAAATTTGAGCCAATGTTAGCATTTAATTTGCACTGCACATCATGCCTTTTTGATTAAAAAAAAGGAGTACTTGTGTACTCGTGATGCCACATTTTCTGTGTGTCCACTGCTGGTGGATTAGTGTCAACTTTCTGTGGGTCCTCTGTGGGTGAAATTGGACCCCTCTCCAAGGGGAGTATTGCACCCCTTTCTGTGGGTGGAATTTTACCCCTTCATGTGTGTCTTCTTTGGGTTGAATTAGGCTCTCAGTGGGTGGAATGCCCTTTTCTGAGGGTTTGAATAGGCTCCTCTTTCTGGTACCGCACTGGTTACTGCCACCAAAAGGGTGATGTTAAATATCGGACCTTTTTTTAGTTCCTGTTTCATTTGTGAATTGGACTTAAAAGATTACCGCACAATTTTTTGCGATAGTTACCGACAATTTTTTTTTTCTTTGTTTACCGTAAAATCTTTATTTATTTTTTTTTTAATGAATTGGACTTTATTTACCACATGCGATAATTTATGCAAATGAGTAACACAATACCCTTACCGCATGCGGTAAAGCTTAGTGAATTGACCCATTGTTTGGTATAGATCTTTCTGTCTATCTTTGTGTAACTGTGGAGCAAGCAATTTGAAGTACATTTCTCCCTATTGTTAAGCTTGGAACCATTATATAAACACAATTAATATAATATGGAAATTATTTACCTGTCTTCGGGAGGATATGGTATTATTAGAACACCTAGTAGACATTTTGGAGTTGAATGTCTTGTTCTGATTTGTGGATTCACCTCTCCCTGTTTTCAGGTTGTCTTTGGGGTCTGACGGTATAGGGTTCAAAAACAGAATTCTTGCAATAAGTCCATACAGGACAGTTGCTAATGTCATTGGCACTGCATAGAATACAGCAAAGTCTATTAAGTAGATTGGAGAGTAGTAACTCCGTTCGACCTTATAGCCACAGTTGACAACAGGGCCATCTCTGTAGACTGTGGTGTTGAGGTCAAGTAAGAAAAACCACATCATGCAATAGAGTGATGTGAAGACCCATACGAACACAATAATTTTCTTTGCTCTGGAGGTGGTGCACAGGAACTGGGCTTTGATTGGGTGACAGATTGCCAAGTACCTCTCAATTGTAAATGCAGTTATGGAACAAGATGAAGCATTGATTCCCAAATACTGAAGGTAAGTGATGCACAGGCACCCCATGTATCCATATACCCATGACCCATACAGACTGTCAGTTATGTTGGGAAGCCCTGCTGCCACCAGGACCATGAGATCGGCTATAGCAAGGCTAACGAGATAACAGTTAGTTGGGGTTCTCATATGTTTAGTCCTTAGAACCACCAGAACAACCATAATGTTTCCAACTATACCAAGTCCACAGATTACAACCACCAAGAATATAGTGGCAACTTGGTATTCCATGCCAATCCATTCTCTATCCTGGAGGGCTGTGTCATTGAGTGCAGCGGAGGTATGGTTTTCCATGTTCAGAGGGCTGGAGGTGCTTTTAGGTTAAAGACCATCCTTTGGTAAGTTATCTTATAAGGATGATCCCTTTTTATCAATTGTCCCCTCTTCAGAGGTAATGCCTGTGAAGCCAGCAACGTTTTCCCAGCTGTAATATTTGTCCGCCTGTAGGTAAAAAGTAACCACGAATCAGTGACAGAATTATAGAAAGCACAGATATCAGTACGCTTGCAGTTAAAGTATACAAAGCATGGGCTAACTTAACTGATCTGAAATACACTTCTTATTAATCTGTTATATAAGAGCTAAACACATAAAATGTAATTATCACGCTATCTCCTTGATACTTGGCTGATATCAAATGTAAAAAAAATGGAAAGCTACACTCTAGGCAGAGTTAAATAAAAAAATTAGGTCCACATATGCATTTGTAAAAAAAAAAAAACATTACATTTATTTTTACATAGAAATAGCATGAGCTACCGTATATATATAGATAGTACTAGAGATGAGCAAAATTAAGAGTCAGCGCTTTGCCAAAATTCCACCATGTCAGTGGGGAAGATCAAATGAGGGTGTTTTTGCCAGGGTCCAATGGCTTTAAATTGCCCCTGAGGCTTCCTTTAACAATCGTGGGACTGTATTTGGATCAAAACAATGCTAATCATAATCTAAACACGAATCTTAAGTGTGATTCTAATCCCAGAGAAAATCCTAATCGTTAGGGTAACTCTAGTGCTCACCCAAACCCTAATGCTAATTCTAGAATTGCATGCTCCTGGCATAAAAGGTGAATTTTTTTAAAGATCATTTTAAATAGCATGGTGCCACATTGCGAAATCTTCAGTTTATGGGCCAGCAGAATAAAGTTCTGAGAAACCCTTGATTGACACTTCTGGAAGTGTCAGATTCTGAGAAGCCATCAAGGTTTTCTCTTCATTGCAATAGCTTTTGTTAGTGTAGGCAGGATCGCTTTTCAGAGAGGGGTACAGGAGCATCTGTAGCATTCCTGATTCAATACTGCCGGCTGTAGAATGCTTGTTTTGGGGGGGGGGGGGGGGGGGGTTGTGGTGAAGCTCATTCACTTGAATGGGTTGTGTTCAGCAGGGGTATGGCTTGGCACACAGGGAATTTAATTTTTGTCATGGCAAATTTACAACCCTGTCCAGTCAGTGTGCTGGGTTAAGGGAGGCAATCAGGGAGCAATAAAACCATGACTTAGAGTGATAGTAAACTCAGGATTGTTCAAATCCGCTGACAGGCAGGCTCTTTATACAGTATCCCCCAAAAGTGAGTACACCCCTCACATTTTTGTAAATATTTTATTATACCCTTTCATGTGACAACACTGAAGAAATTACATTTTGCTGCAATGTAAAGTAGTGAGTGTACAGCTTATATAACAGTGCAAATTTGTTGTCCCCTCAAAATAACTCAACACACAGCCATTATTGTCTAAATCGCTGGCAACAAAAGTGAGTACACCCCTAAGTTACAATATCAAAACTGGGCCCAAAGTGTCAATAATTTGTGTGGCCACCATCCAGCACTGCCTTAATCCTCTTGGGCATGGAGTTCACCAGAGCTTCACAGGTTGCCACTGTAGTCCTCTTCCACTCCTCCATGACGACATCACAGAGCTGGTGGATGTTAGAGACCTTGTGCTCCTCCACCTTCCGTTTGAGGATGCCCCATAGATGCTCAATAGGGTTTAGGTATTGAGACATTCTTGGCCAGTCCATCATCTTTTCCCTCAGCTTCTCTAGCAAGGCAGTGGTTGTCTTGGAGGTGTGTTTGGGGTCGTTATCATGTTGGAATACTGCCCTGCGGCCCAGTCTCTGAAGGCAGGAGATCATGCTCTGCTTCAGTATGTCACAGTACATGTTGGCATTCATGGTTCCCTGAATGAACTGTAACTCCCCAATGCCGGAAGCACTCATGCAGCCCCAGACCATGACACTCCCACCACTATGCTTGATTGTTGTCTTTGTACTCCTCACCTGGTTGCCGCCACACACGCTTGACACCCTCTGAACCAAATAAGTTTATCTTGGTCCCATCAGACCACAGGACTTGGTTCCAGTAATCCATGTCCTTAGTCTGCTTGTCTTCAGCAAACAGTTTGAAGGCTTTCTTGTGCATCATCTGTAGAAGAGTCTTCCTTCTGGGATGACAGCCATGCAGACCAAGTTGATGCAGTGTGTGGTGTCTGGTCTGACCACTGACAGGCTGACCCCCCTACCCCTTCAACCTCTGCAGCAATGCTGGCAGCACTCAAACATCTATTTCCCAAAGACAACCTCTGGATTTGACGCTGAGCCTGTGCACTCAACTTCTTTGGTCGACCATGGCGAGGCCTGTTGTGAGTGGAACCTGTCCTGTTAAAAATGGTCTTGGCCACCGTGCTTCGGCTCAGTTTCCGGGTCTTGGCAATATTTTTATAGCCTAGGCCATCTTTATGTAGAGCAACATTTATTTTTTTCAGATCCTCAGAGAGTTCTTTGCCATGAGGTTCCATGTTGAACTTCCAGTGACCAGTATGAGAGAGTGAGAACGATAACACCAAAATTCACACACCTGCTCCCCATTCACACCTGAGACATTTTGTAACACTAACGAGTCACACCAGGGAGGGAAAATGGCTAATTGGGCCCAATGTGGACATTTTACCTTAGGGGGGTACTCACCTTTGTTGCCAGCAGTTTAGACATTAATGGCTGTGTGTTGAGTTATTTTGAGAGGACAGCAAATTGACACTGTTATACAAGCTGTACACTCACTACTTTACATTGTAGCAAAGTGTCATTTCTTCAGTGTTGTCACATGAAAAGATATAATAAAATATTTACAAAAATGTGAGGAGTGTACTCACTTTTGTGAGATACTGTAACAGCAGAGATCCTATAGGTCTCTTCTGTTATACATGTCCCCCTGCCTGTCAGCGGGTAGTTTGTTCTGAGCATCACTTGCACATTTCAGACAACATTTATGCCCCACTCTGTGTGCTGCAGTGACATCCCATCACATCGGCCCAGCCAATCAAGTGCCCAGAGATGCAAAGCCTGGTACAAAGACTGGGTGAAGATAGAAGTGCCTGAGACCGGTGAGAGCACTGACAGCACGTCACTGGAGGGCTCGATTGTAGGAAATTTTGTCGCAATGTGCTAGTATGCTGTGCATACTAGTACATTATGGCTTAAACCTGCAGGGGCGCACATTATTTTATATTGTCAAAGAGACCTTACTGCTGCTTTAACAGCCCCTGACCCTGACCAAAGGTGGCATCATTATTTTATGTACAGATGTACAGAAGTAAACTGCCTCTAAAATCTTGCTGACAATTGATTGTGGCTATCATTCTTGCCTAGTGTAACTCACAGCCGCTTCAGGTGAGAAGCAACTCATGCAAGGACTGCTAAAACGTTTCTATGTTTAATATAGAGCACAAAGCAAAAGAAAACCTTTTACACAAACACACAATCATACAAATAAAAATCAAGCACATACACATCATTCTGCTGTCAGTTTTTTACTCACTTTTTATCTATAGAACAGGAAGTGAAGGAAAATCTTTCCACTTCCTGTCTATTTGATGGGTTCCAAAAAAAGAGAATGAGATCAGACACAACTGCACCAGATTTTGCACTCTTCTTTTTTACTATATAAACATCCCTGTGACTAACTAGATTACATTGTGAGTTAGCCATTATGCCTGCTCACACATGACGCATTGGGGTTGATTTACTAAAACTGGAGAACCATTTTAGTAAATCAACCCCATTGGGATTCAATAATGACTAGCAGATATTTTAAGTTAAAGCTGATAGCTCCATCTTGCTAAATTCTTTCTAATAGCTCAGTTTGCTACTATATCAGTATCAGTTAGTCATTAAAGTAGCGTACGACCACCAAACAGATATAACAAATGGCCATCTATTGTATAAGTTATGCAAATAGCATTATTAGCAATCTATTGCAAACAAATGGAATATACGTAGTATGACAGTGTGAGATTAATTGTTACTATATGCTACTATTTGCTACTTGCCCAGTTTACACGATTGGTACCTATTTGTTACATCTGTATAGTGATTGCCACTCTTAGTGATTTCAGTAGCATTGTTAAACTACTACAAATCCCCTGGGTAGCTGTAGCCTCCTCCAGCAGTGTCTGCATACTCTTCCAGCTTATCCATGCAAAAAGGATTTACAAAACGCATTATCTACCAATATGAAAGTTCCCACAAACAGTTCAGTCCAATTTATGATTTTGATATTCCATTCAAATGTAAGAAAAACATAAGCATGTGTGGGCATTGTTTTCAACTACTTTTGGCCAATTTGTATGAAACAGACAGGTTGTATAATTCCTACATCCAGAGGAATGTACCGTGTGTACTATAAATAAATTATGACTTGGATTTCTATTATTTGCAGTTTGGGAAAGTGAACAAAAATAAGGAAAGAAGTGGAAAGGCAATCTGTTTTCTATGGGCTTCCCTACAGGAATTGTAATCAAAGCAAACAAAAAGCATGTACCATCATCAAAAGAAAGACCCCCAAATACAATCAGGCTGGCTTCAGACTTTTGCAGTCTGTTGCGATGCATTAACGCATATGTTGGAGGTGCATTGTTTTAGTTCACATTGGATGGACTGCCATCGCAGGGCAATAGAGCAACAAATGTTCATGAACCCACATGGACCCACAGTGCAATGCACAAAGTGGCGTGCGTTACTCTGCATTGCATTAACATGTGATAAGATGTGCATTTTGGCAACACATGAATCTGAATGAGCCCTCAAACATTACTATTAAAAAAAAGCCAAAAAAAATAAAATAAAATAAGCCACCTTACAGATTTGATATAAAATATAAATCTCATTGATTGCTAAAGATTACTCTAATTTACATAATATAGTTTAGTATATTCAACACATTTATTGTCCCCGGGGACCGGTCTAGGATAAAATTCCAATACAATTATTGGGACTAATGTCCCATTTTTTTTTTTTTAAGTTCAGACAATAAAGTTCAATTTACAGCTCTTATCCTGAATTAAAAAATTATAAGCCTCCATTTTCTATTTATTATAGTGATAACTACGGTTTAACCTGCTCTAACTGAAAAGAGTTGAGTCTTACCTCTCCAAAGAGCTCAGCGGATTATTAGTCTCCTGGCAGACGCTCACTCCAGGGTTTCCCTTACAAAGTAAGCTAATTCACATGAATACTGCTGCAGCCAGCATCAGGCATCCCCCGACACACTGTAGTCGTTTAAATCCTTCCCAGCTCCATTATCTTCTACAAGCAGAATAAATACATCATTTGCAGGTAACAGTTACAAGAAACTAAGCCAACAGTTCACTGATCTTGTGATGACTCTTCATTGTCGCAGAGTTCCTCTGAAGCGGAGATTGGAAATTACCCTTCAGCTCTCAGTTAAACAGCAGCAGCAGCTTATAGAATGCTAGGTGGCTTTCTGGCAGATCTTAAAAAGCTCTGTAATTTATTTGATCAGCTCAGAGGCCAAAGGAAACAAACCCCATTGGCACAAGGCTGACAGTGATGAGGAATTGCAGCCTCCTCACCAACCCCTTCCCTCCCCACCTTCCTCTACAGCACTCACAAGTGAAATGAAACTATATGATCAGTAAAGAGAGGAAATCATAAGAACAAAGATTTTTAAAACACCGCTTTGATTAATAACAGGTATCGTATAAAAAAGAGGAAAAAAAGATATTATTACCAGGAATAAAATCCAGTATTTGCTGGAAAGTAATCGGTGATGATAACATGCATTTACATAGTTATTATTATTATTATTATAATATAAAAGTGCAGAATACTTCTTTGAATAATACCAGTGTTTATATGGAAGAACTGATCATGCCATTAGTAGATATTAATGGTTATATTTAGGGTAGGTGTGCTTGGGCTCTGCATTTAATGAATGAGAATTGGTTTACCATATGAGAACATTTCCCAGTGGTGTACGATTGGATTTAGTGAGCAAAAGACTGCATCGGTCCTCTAAAGCAGTGTTTCTCAATCTTTTTTCAGTCAAGGCACCCTTTAAAATTATGGACAATCTCAAGGCACCATTTAAAAGTACCCAATTCTAAAATGTAAAAATTATTCTAATAGTTTTACATGATGTGGCATACATGTAGGACACCCATTAGAGGTGATTTATTCTTACAAAGCAAATACGGTTTTGCCAACTAGTACCGACTCGTATTCCAGTGTTTCTCCATCACTCAGCTAATGTGACCCCAGTGTTGACGGATCACACGATCAACACCCGTCTTATCAACACTGAGGACATCACTGGATGTTAGGATGCCGGTGGCTGGAAGGTGCACAATGAAAACCTGTGACTTTGTGTAACTAAAAGGCAGGTTTCATCCACCTGCTGGATTGTACACATTTTTGGGCAATTTTTAGGTATTTTGTCAAGGTACCCCTGAAGGAACCTCAAAGCACCTCAGGGTAATGGAAGAAAACCCTGGTTAAAAAAGGCTGCTCTAAAGACATGGAGACCCCTCACTCCTCCAACCAGTGGGTACAGGCTTCTGTTCGCTACCCACTTCATGAACACAGTGGTGTTGGGTTACTAAAACTGTAGGGTGCAAAATCTGGTGCAGCTGTGCATGGTAGCCAGTCAGCTTCTTTTCTTTTCCAATAGTTTTTTGTAATAAGTGTACACTGTAAGTACAAACCCGTGCAACATTTTTTTAACCAAACATAAGCATTTACAAATCTCAGACGTAGTTGTCAACTATACAAAATTTTGCCGTCATTAGGGATGGTCAAGACAGTCAGGTTTCCCCTATTCCAGTGATGGCGAACCTTGGCACCCCAGATGTTTTGGAACTACATTTCCCATGAAGCTCAACCACACCACAGAGTGCATGAGCATCATGGTAAATGTAGTTCTAAAACATCTGGGCTGCCAAGGTTTGCCATCACTGCCCTATTCCCTTACCGTTATCTCATTTTGAGGTGGGGCAGTGTTGGGGCTGGAGGCATCTCCCTTCCAGTTTTACAGCTTAAGAACTTTTATACCTTTACGCACATTTCAATGGGCAAATTATAAAAATTTGTCATGGAGGCCAATCAGCTTCTAACTTCATTTTGTCCAATTAAAGTGATTGTAAAGGCAGAAGGATTGTTTTTTATCCTAATGCGTTCTATGCATTAAGATAAAAAAACTTCTGTGTGCAGCAGCCCCCCTCAGCCCCCCTAATACTTACCTGAGCCCATCTCTATCCAGTGATGTTGCAGAAGAGACTCAGTGTTAAGGTCTTACCTTGCCCTCCTGTTGGCAGCCATCTTGGACATGTGTAGACTGCTGCCTCTTATAGACTCTGATGGCATCCTCACTTCCTGCTGCCTGGGCGTCGCACAATAATGATGCTGCACACCTGACTATATCTATCACCTGTTGGCTTGCAGTCCTTGCGCTTGTGTTTGTGCTCCAAGGTGCATCTCTGGTAGCAGTCTTCTGTTCTTTCTGTTCCACCGTATATTACCTGGCTTGGTTGTCGACTCTCCTGGGTCTCGACCTAGCATCGGCTGATGACCCGGCATTGGCAGACGACCCCGCATCGGCAGACTACCCACTTCTGGACCCGATCTCAGCTTGGATGACTTCCCGCTCCTGGACTTGACCCGCCTTGTTCCTGCTCTTTCTTCCTCACTCTTGCTGTGCGATTATTTTTTTTTTTTTGCCAATAAACTGCTTTATTTTACCTGCATCCCTGTGTGGTCTGGTTTCCTGTCAGCCTGACACTCAGCTGCCCGGGACTCTCCCTCCTTATGGGCTGAGACAGCAGGGGAGTGCCATTGGCTCCCACTGCTTTCAATCAAAGTCAATGAGCCAATGAGGAGAGAGAGGGGGTGGGGCCTAGCTGCGGCTCTGTGTCTGAATGGACACACCGAGCTACAGCTCAGCTCAGGCGCCCCTATAGCAAGCTGCTTGCTGTGGGGGCACTCATCAGGAGGGAGGGGCCATGAGCACCAAAGAGGGACCTGAGAAGAGGAGGATCAGGGTTGCTCTGTGCAAAACCACTGAACAGAGCATGTAAGTATAATATTTTTGTTATTTTTAAGCCCACAAAAAATTAAAACTTTAGAACCACTTAAAGCTTTGGCAGAAAAAAAAAAAAACCTGGAAGCTGATTTGTTTCAATGCAGAGCTTCACCAGATTTTGCACTCTCTAATTTTAGTAATTTACCCCCAAGATCTGAACAGGAAAGAAAAAGAAGCCACACTCTGGTCTAAAAGCCTAGTGTACAAGTATATTAAACCATCCAGTGCATGGATTGTTCCACCTGCTCCTCCAACCTCTAACGTGATTCACTTTAATATGTGCTAAATCGAAGAGCTGTATAGCTGTTATGTTAATGCTCTTGATAGAGTAAAATGCATTAGAGGTTGGTGGAGCAGGTGGAACAGTCCATGCACAAAGTTGTTTAAAGCTGAATTCCAGGTGTGGTGTATTTTTACAGAGTTACATTAGTCCAGGTTGGACCAATATAGCTATGTATGCACCATACCTGGCCAATGCCCTTGTAAGCTGGAAATCCTTGAAATAGAAACTGCTGCTCCAGAGATATCCACTTGCTTACGAGTCCCGGGCTAAGCAGCTGGCCCGATGCATTCTGAGCACAGGAGGTCGGGCCGCTCAGCATGGACACCATTTACAGAATGCCTTGCATTTTCTAAATGAATCCAAAGTGTTCTTTGCCTGGACAAGGTGAAGAGGTGGGGTGGTGACATCATTCACTCCATTTCATACAATCAGAGACCAAGCTGGACCAACATAGTGTAACTATGTATACAATATCCTTACCAAGAATTCTTTACCAAACGTGGATTTTTTGGTACTTTGAGTGCAATGAAAAGCCTATTTAGAAGTTTTCACAATCACAAATAAACACTCCAGGAATGCTGCTTGTAGGTAGCTAATTTATGTGGTGGTTGTGGTGGTTGTGGTGGTGATGGATGAGGATTTTATAGGGTTTATTAAAATGTAGGGGTTTATAAGGTTTATTAAGGTTTATTAAAATGTAACATAATCTTGATGTTATATGTGTAAATACAAGAAAAGAGCATAGGACTAGCACACTTTAATATAAACAATATAAAAGTAGAGTATAAATCAATGCAATGTTTAGGTCTGTTTAGACAACTGAAGTACAGTTTGCACAGGAAACCATATACATATACAAATGTAAAAATACCATCAAGAGAAACACTACTCAAAAGCAAGGTACTCAAGAGAAAATGAGGTCTCAAATTTATGTCTAGGGGAATTTTCCTTCTGTATGCTCTTGAAAGACAGATTTTCACGTAAGGTAAGTCAAGAGCGGTTCTAGCTCCTCTTTCCTCCCTGAACGTCCTATTGGTAAGTAAAGCAGCCTAATACATTGACTGAGCGATAGGGGCTACTGGAGGTGGTTGAGGAAGATCAACCATGAGCAGATCTGCCTGGGTTCTGTTCGTAAACAGTTTCACAAATCTTACTAGAAGTTATCAACCTTTGGGGTGAACCTAAATGAAGCCTATAAGAGGCAACTCTTGTTATTCAATTCTGGTCATTTTTTAGGACTAATAAAAATATATTGTCAAACAAATGGCATGGGAAGACACTGAATTGGGGGACATGTACCACTGGCAAAATGAAGAAAATAGAAATAAAAAGTATCTTTCACTAAACAGACATGTCACACTGACAAAAGGGCTGCTGTGAGCCCACTCTTTTATAGAAAGGAGGCTGGATTATACATTTCCTTGAATTACATGAAGTTTGATAAACCGGGGGATACACCGTGAACCCATTTTAGTGGCAAACTAAAACGTAATTCCTGCTTTTGACTTTTTTTTCAGTAGTCAAAATTTGCATAACCAAAAGCCCCAGATTTCATGAATTCCCTAAGTGCTCAAAAGAGGAGTGAAGTTTTGTGCAACCACCACAGGGTGCCTGTATTTAATTTTTTGTATTGGTTATACATCAGTTTTCATCTATTCAGTCCACACAAGCACTGTTGTAATACGATGGCTGAAACAATAAGATAGGTAGTACCATCAATCATAAAAGACAATGGGTAAATTTACTAAAACTGGTGCACACAGAATCTATTCTAGGTTTTATCCCTCGTGCACATTGAACGTGCCTTTGAAATCGAGCGACTTCATGTGAACTTGCACGATTTCAGAGCCACATTTTAGTCTGTATTCAGGGGCAACTTGAAAGACATCTGTGTGGGTTCATGCTCAGATGTCTATTCAAGTCGCAGCCAAAGTCACCAAAAGTAGTGCAGGAACTAGTTTTGGATATTGGGCCAGCGTCGAAAGGATGGCGTTGCACCGATTCGGACAGTGGCTTCAAAATGTCATGTGATTAATCGTGCCAATGTGAATAAAGGCATTTGTCAAAGCTGAGTTGAACAAGCTGATGTTAGAAGCCGATTTCTTACTATATACAGCTGCACCAGTTTAGTAAATCTCCCCCAATGTACATCATCAGTGCACTGTCCTTTCTTTAATTAAGTCATATCTAACATTATCTACGTATATCTAACATAAAGGTGTTGGGGTCCCTTTATCAAGGCAACATAACCTCTCAGGCTGCCTTGATAAAGAGACAGCATTTGGTTCAGAAAACCTCTATTTTTTGTAAAGAGGAACAGCGTGTTGTTTTAAATTTGCTTTCAATTCACATGTGTACTGTAAAATGTTTAAGGTGTACTTTAGAACAGATCTAGCTTTAGAAATACAGTTAAACCTGAGTTCTGCAAAACTAATGCGCTCTCAGGTGGGAGACCCCTTTGCAAACATAAAAAAAGCAGGTAAAAGCAAAGAAAAAAATTAAGTATTTGAAATGCTTAGTTGTTTTTTCTTTCCACAGGCTGCCGGGGGAGAAGGAAAAGGGGAATACTATAGAACAACCTTTCTTAACCACATCAATACTGGGCACTTTCATCCCCCTCCTTCCCAGACCAATTTTCAGCTTTTAGTGCTCTCTCACTTTGAATGACAATTACTCAGTCATACTACACTGTCCCCAAATTAAATTTTAAGCACTTTGTTTCTTTTGGTAGTATTTATTCACCACTGGGTTTATTATTTTTGTGATATAAGCAAAAAAAGAGGGAAAATAAACAATATTTTCTTTTTTGTTTTAACCTCCCTGGCGGTATGATTCTTTCCGATTCTAGGTGCTGAAAGCGGTACCATTATTTTGCATGTAATTCTTAAGAACGAGCAGCCCAAACCAACTATTTACATATGATTTTTTTTTTACTGTGTGTTCTTCTTCATAACATCTCGGGTATGATAAAGTTTGAAACACAAAATCATAAATTATAATATAATAAATAACTATAAACTATAAATAAGTTAAAGTATGTATGTATGTATGTATATATATATATATATATATATATATATATATATATATATATATATATATATATATATATATATATATATATATGTATATACACACACACACGTATGTATATATATATAGATAGATATACGTGTGTAAATATATATATATATATGTGTGTGTGTGTGTGTATATATATATATATATATATATATATATATATATATATATATATATATATATATATATATATATACGTGTGTCTGGTGTGAATCGCTTTCTTGAGGTCATGCCACAGCATCTCAATCAGGTTGAGGTCAGGACTATGACTGGGCCACTTCAGAAGGCGTATTTTCTTCTGTTTAAGCCATTCTGTTGTTGATTTTACAGTGGGTACGGAAAGTATTCAGACCCCCTTAAATTTTTCACTCTTTGTTATATTGCAGCCATTTGCTAAAATCGTTTAAGTTCATTCTTCTTCCTCATGAATGTACACATAGCACCCCATACTGACAGAAAAACACAGAATTGTTGACACTGTTGCAGATTTATTAAAAAAGTATTCAGACCCTTTGCTGTGACACTCATATATTTAACTCAGGTGCTTTCCATTTCTTCTGATCATCCTTGAGATGGTTCTACACCTTCATTTGAGTCCAGCTGTGTTTGATTATACTGATTGGACTTGATTAGGAAAGCCACACACCTGTCTATATAAGACCTTCCAGATCACAATTCATGTCAGAGCAAATGAGAATCATGAGGTCAAAGGAACTGCCTGAAGAGCTCAGAGACAGAATTGTGGCAAGGCACAGATCTGGCCAAGTTTACAAAAAGATTTCTGCTGCACTTAAGGTTCCTAAGAGCACAATGGCCTCCATAATCCTCGAATGGAAGACGTTTGGGACGACCAGAACCCTTCCTAGAGCTGGCCGTCCGGCCAAACTGAGCTATCGGGGGAGAAGAGCCTTGGTGAGAGAGGTAAAGAAGAACCCAAAGATCACTGTGGCTGAGCTCCAGAGATGCAGTCAGGAGATGGGAGAAAGTTGTAGAAAGTCAACCATCACTGCAGCCCTCCACCAGTCGGGGCTTTATGGCAGAGTGGCCCGACGGAAGCCTCTCCTCAGTGTAAGACACATGAAAGCCCGCATGGAGTTTGCTAAAAAAAACACCTGAAGGACTCCAAGATGGTGAGAAATAAGATTCTCTGGTCTGATGAGACCAAAATAGAACTTTTTGGCCTTAATTCTAAGCGGTATGTGTGGAGAAAACCAGGCACTGCTCATCACCTGTCCAATACAGTCCCAACAGTGAAGCATGGTGGTGGCAGCATCATGCTGTGGGGGTGTTTTTCAGCTGCAGGGACAGGACGACTGGTTGCAATCGAGGGAAAGATGAATGCGGCCAAGTACAGGGATATCCTGGACAAAAACCTTCTCCAGAGTGCTCTGGACCTCAGACTGGGCCGAAGGTTTACCTTCCAACAAGACAATGACCCTAAGCACACAGCTAAAATAACGAAGGAGTGGCTTCACAACAACTCCGTGACTGTTCTTGAATGGCCCAGCCAGAGCCCTGACTTAAACCCAATTGAGCATCTCTGGAGAGACCTAAAAATGGCTGTCCACCAATGTTTACCATCTAACCTGACAGAACTGGAGAGGATCTGCAAGGAGGAATGGCAGAGGATCCCCAAATCCAGGTGTGAAAGACTTGTTGCATCTTTCCCAAAAAGACTCCTGGCTGTATTAGATCAAAAGGGGGCTTCTACTAAATACTGAGCAAAGGGTCTGAATACTTATGACCATGTGATATTTCAGTTTTTCTTTTTTAATAAATCTGCAACAATGTCAACAATTCTGTGTTTTTCTGTCAGTATGGGGTGCTATGTGTACATTCATGAGGAAGAAGAATGAACCTAAATGATTTTAGCAAATGGCTGCAATATAACAAAGAGTGAAAAATTTAAGGGGGTCTGAATACTTTCCGTACCCACTGTATATATGTATATATTTTTTTTTTTGTAATGAATCAGTGTGTTTTATACATATACATACATGTGTGTATATATATATATATATATATATATATATATATATACACACACACACACACACACAAAATAAAAAAAAAAAAAAAAATATATATATATATATATATTATATATATATATATTTTTTTTTTTATTTTGTAATGTATCAGTGTGTTTGGTGTGTTTTACTATTTGAATTTGCCGCCGGTTCCACCCCCCTGCGAGCATCACGTCGCAGGAGACGGAAGCCGGGGCACACAGCATCGGGCGGAAGATCCGGCCGCCGCACACTGCCGGGATACATCGCTGGATCCCGGGGACAAGGTGAGTACCCTCCCTTACAGGATCCAGCGATATTCCTAGCAGTACCCTGAGTGTGGCTCGGGGTTACCGCTAATGGCTCTGAAATTTCATCCCAAGCCACACTCCGGAATACCGCAAAGGAGGTTAAAAGAAATCCAATAAAATCAAATTTCATCTTAAATTTAGGCCAGAATGTATTCTGCTACATGTCATGGTAAAAATAAAATCATGATATGTTCATGATAAAAGGTTTATGTGAAAGTTATAGAGTGTACAAGCTAGGCTATGTATCATTGAAAATTGATCAATCCTGATGTACTGACTACCTATCTCAGTTCTCGAGGCCCTAAAATGTCAGGACAGAACAAATACCCCCAAACGACCCCTTTTTTTTAAAGATGACAGTCCAAAGTATTTAGTAAGAGGCATAGTGAGTTTTTTTGAAGTTGCAATGTTTTACCCACAATAGTTTGGGTAATGAAGAATGTTTTATTTATTTTTTTCCACAAAATTGTCATATTGACAAGTTATTTCTTACACATGGCATAGATAAACTTGCAATTTCACCTGAAAATACATTCTGCTATCCCCCCCTAAGTATGGCAATACCACATGTGTGAGACTTTTCCACAGCCTGGCCACATACAGATGCCCAACATCCAAGTAGCACCATCAGGCGTTCTAAAGGCATAAATTACACATTTCATTTACTGAGTACCTATAACATTTTTGAAGGCCCTGGAGCTCCAGGACAAAGGAATTACCCACAAAATGACCCCATTTTGGAAAGAAAACACCCCAATGTATATTCTATGAGGCATTAAGAGTCCTTTGAATGTCATTTTTTTCAATACGTTTTTGGAAAATGTGGAAAGAAAATGAAAACATATATTTTTACAGAAAGTTATCAATTTATGAGATATGTCTAACACACAGTATGTACATAGCAAAAATTATACCCCAAAATACATTCTGCTACTCGTCCTGAGTATGGCGATACCACATGTGTGAGACTTTTACAAAGCATGGCCACATACAGAGGCCCAACATTCAACATGATCACTGACAGATGTGGCAGATGATTACAGACAGATGTGGCAGATGATCACTGACAGATGTGGCAGATGATGTGTGCCAGATGATCACAGACAGATGTACCAGATGATCATGGACAGATGTGCCAGATGATCATGGACAGATGTGGAAGATCATGGACAGATGTGGCAGATGATTTGCACCAGATGTGGGCCAGATTATCATGGACAGATGTGCCAGGTGATCATTGACAGATGTGCCAGATCATGAACAGATGTGACACATGATTACAGACAGATGATCACTGATAGATGTGGCAGATGATGTGCGCCAGATGATCACAGACAGATGTGCCAGATGATCACAGACAGATGTGCCAGATCATGGACAGGCTATACCCTTTGATAATGTTGTCTACAACGAAACGCGTAACTTTTGTTCTAAATGGCCTTTCATGCTTTTATTTTGCTGTTGAATATTGGATGTTTGTAAGTACCAGTCTTTTTTCTTTTAATACATTTTTTAGCAGTATTACGCTATGTATTTTTATTTAACTTACTTACATGGCTGCTGGTGAGGAACTCTATATTCCTGCATCTCTTTGAGAAGATATCCAAACACATCCTATATCAACAACATCGTAGAGGAATCTCTGGTTTATTATGCCTTGTCTGACCTGTGTTTGCTATATAGCTATACAGGTCCACATTATCTGGTAAGAGTATATAAGATGCTTTTATCTCTGTGGCGGGACCTCATACACCTCTTTGGATCACCTTATTCTTTCTGTGGATTTGAACACTTTGCACGTCATATCATTTCATCTATAAGCATATTTCACCTGTTTGCTATATGGCAATATAGGTGCATTAGATCTGGTAAGCGTACCCACTTCTCCTCCTGGTTGGTGATGGGACCTTTCTTTCAGTCTGCACAGTTGTTCTGGATGGATTGTGATCATATTGATGAGCTTTTAGATTGAAGTTCCCCTGCATGCCTTATAAGCATCTTTGTGATTATATATCTGGTACATGCAATCTATATCACATATGGTGACAGCTGTTCCTACCCACCCCATGTTTTTTCTGAAGTGAATGTACCACTTTATATCTGACACCCTACAACTAGTCATTTAAAGTGATACACTCGCTTTCCTGGCAGTATTACACTATATTGTTTTCCCTTTTTTTGGGGTGAATCATACATCCTGGATCAATGAGAGATTTTCCTTGGGCTCTCTATCAAGAACACACCACAAGGAGAATGTGATTTTCATCATTTGATTTCTACTGGCTTGTCTGACTTACCTACCATATGGTATTGTAAGTCCATACATTGTGGTAAGCGCATACTATAACATCATTACTAAGGAAGTGTCATCACCTGCATCGGTTTTCTTTCCAGCTTCTGTGACCCTTATACCATAAATAAGATTCATTTCCTCTGTTGATTGCACTTCTTTCACATATGTTTTATGTTAGATATTTTTATATGGACTCATTTTATAGACTCACAATATCTTCACAGTTATATGGGACATGTACAGTATGTGATCTATTTATTGATCCACTGGTTTTCAATATTTTGGGTCATATCTGTTCACTTTTTAGCGCTGCACGTATTTACCCTACATGGACAGACGTGCCAGAAGATCATGGACATATGTGGCAAATGATCATGGACAGATTTGGTAGATGATCACAGACAGATGTGGCAGATGATCACTGGGACAGATTATTTTACTGGGACAATATGTGTGTGACAGGTGTTTTTTCAATGTGTTGGGGACACTGTGTTGGGGGCACTAGCAGGGTGATCAGTGTGTAAAAAGCAGTTAAAGTGCTGTAAACTCACCGATCCCTGGCTGGTAGCACAGACCTGCTCACCCAGCCATATATAAGCAGAGGGCGGCACAGTGGTGTAGTGGTTAGCACATTCACCTAGCAGCAAGAGGGTCACTGGTTCGAATCCCAACCACGACACTACCTGCCTGGAATTTGCATGTTCTCCCTGTGCCTGTGTGGGTTTTCTCCGGGCACTCCAGTTTCCTCCCACACTCCAAAGACATGCTGGTAGCCTAATTGGATCCTGTATAAAAAAAAAAATTGGCCCTAGTGTGTATGTATGTGAGTTAGGGACCTTAGATTGTAAGCTACTTGAGGGCAGGGACTGATGTGAATGTGCAATGTATATGTAAAAGTGCTGCGTAAATTGACAGCGCTATATAAGTACCTGAAATAAATAAATAAATAAAAATAAATAGAGGGACTGGCAGGAACACCAGGGGATTTCACACAAAGGAAGCAAAACAAAGAGAGCAGGATACTTTTTCGTATAAGTACATGGTACAGAAGACACATCAGGAATATGAAATGTTAAGGTAACATGCTCTTTAACTAGTGTTCCTCCTGAGGTTTCTAGTAGAGATGAGCCGAACGACCCTCTGTTCAGTTTGCAGCAGAACTTTTGAACATCGCAAACGTTCAGAACTGAAAAACAAACCTCATTGGGGGCCAAACTGGAAAAATCTAAAGTGCCCATTTTGAAGGCTTATGTGAAAGTAATTGGGTGTACAATGATTATGGGGGTCCGGGTACTGCTCTGGGGGACATGTATCAATGAAAATAAGTTTGTAAAAAACATCATTTTTAAATGAGCAGTGATTTACTGATGCTTAAAGTGAAAAGTATATTAAAAAAGAATAGCGCACACATGCAAAAGAAACTACCAAATTTGAAGACAATCCATAAATAAAAATGGGAATTTGGTCCCACCATATGGCCATATAGTGCTCAAGCCCATCACTAGGTCAAAGTACCCCATTATCAGTGGGTCCTACACTATCCATGAAAAAGAGATGAATCCAGCCTGTCTAACCCTTGGAGATAATATTCCTTGCTGGGAGAGATGTGCAAATGCACTACAGGGGACTCCTCCTATATCTACTTGATAGTGGAAACTGATAGAGTACAGGTGTGTGTGGGTGGTGGGGTGGGGTGCTCAACCTCGGTAGTCTGGTCAGACTGAATACATAATAAACAAGCAAAAAATTGGGGGAACATACCCATGTATTTCTAAAGCTGGTGCAGCTATGAACCAAGAGACAAGTATATTAACCACTTAAGCCCCGGAGGATTTTCCTGCTAAACGACCAGGGGGTATTTTGCGATTCGGCACTGCGTGACTTTAACGGACAATTGCGCGGTCGTGCAACGCTGTACCTAAACGAATTTGACGTCCTTTTTTTCCCAAAAACAGAGCTTTCTTTTGGTGGTATTTGATCACCTGTGCGATTTTTACTTTTTGCGCTATAAACAAAAAAAGAGCGTAAATTTTGCAAAAATAACAATATTTTTCACATTTTTTTATATGAAATTCCCCAAAAAAAATGTAAAAATCAAAATTTTTTAACATTTTCGGCCAATTTGTTTTATCCTACCTATGTTTGGTAAAAAAAAATCGCAAAAAGCTTATTTTTATTGGTTTGCGCAAAAGTTATCGCGTTTACTAACAAAGGGAAAGATTTTTGTCATTTTTGTTGTTTTTTTTTAACGCGTAATGGCGGTGATCTGCGATTTTTTTTGCGGTACTGCGACATTGCGGCGGACAGATCGGACCCTTGACTGAAATTTTTGACACTTTTGGGGTTACCAGTGACATTTCTACAGTAATCAGTGCTATATATATGCACTGTTACTGTAAAAATACACTGGTAGTGAAGGGGTTAACTTTATTTGGGAGGGAGGGGCTGTGTGTGTCCCTAGGGGCATGCTTTCTACTGTGATTGGCTGTGGCTTGAGGTGAAAGGACACTGATCAACAGATCTACATAGTAGATCTGTCTGATCAGTGTTTTAACACAGAGGAGAATGACAGGCAGCTTGTTTACACTAGCTGCCTGACTTTCTCCCTCTCCCCTGACGATCGCCGAGTGAGCGGCGGACATCGGGTCTGCCGGTCACACGCGCGGGGGGGGTCCGTGACCGCGCGGGAGCGGGAGCGCGCCTCCGGCGGCGCGCGCTCGCTCCCCAGACCCTCCCAGGCTAGTGACGTTAATTAACGTCACTCTGCCTGGCAGGGGCTGACCGCCGCAGTAAATTTACTTGCGGCGGTCGGCAAGCGGTTAAAAAAGAATAGCGCACACATGCAAAAGAAACTACCAAATTTGAAGACAATCCATAAATAAAAATGGGGATTTGGTCCCACCATATGGCCATATAGTGCTCAAGCCCACCACTACGTCAAAGTACCCCATTATCGGGGGCGTGGCTAGCGATCGGCATGTAAGCAGCGCGGTCTCGGAGCTCCGGTGGCACCTGGTGATCCTTCATTGATCCTGGCACTAATCCTTCCGATCAACCCCTCAATTTTCGCTGACACACCTATCCTGGCACCTCCGGAGCCGGCCACCATGGTCAAAATCGGCCCCCAGGGCACCAAGACAGGTGCGGCCTTCCGAAACAGCCCGGGCCGCGAGGCCTCCCAAGATGGCGCCGGACCCTCTTCCCAGCCGCAGCGTCCGCCCAAGGAGAAGTCGGGCCGGGCCGGACAGCCTCCTTCACGGATCCCTGCATCCTCGGGTAAGCCTGATGGTGTGCCCCAGAAGGCCCGACCCCCGACCACTATTCGGGACCATTTCACTGATTCCACCGTGCTGTCTAAGGGACCCCCCGCTCTATCCCCGGGGCTGCAGGAGGGTTCAGATCCCTGGGCGGCGGATGGGACATGGGATGCGGGGGACTCCCAAGCAGGGGGGGCTCCGGAGGGGGCTACTGAGGCGGGAGATTCAGTTTCTGGGAGCCTCACATTACAGCACATCATGGAGGCTATTCACACTTGCCAATCCACTCTGACCACTCAAATTGAGACTGTCCGGCTGGACTTATCTATAGTTAAACATGAAGTGCAGAAGATTCGCACTCGGATCGCTGCTGCTGAACAGCGTATCAGTGATGTTGAGGACACAGTTAACCCCTTGCAGGCAGAGGTCCGCACACAACGGCAGGATCTACAGGTCCATTCTGATAAACTTGGGGACTTGGAGGACAGGATGCGCAGAAATAATCTCCGCTTTGTTGGCTTTCCTGAGAAATCTGAGGGGAGACATGCTGAGGATTTTCTGGAAACCTGGATTAAGGATACTGTAGGTGTGGAACATCTCTCCCCCCTGTTTGCCATTGAACGAGCACACCGGGTTCCTATGCGCCCTCTCCCTCCTGGGGCCCCTCCACGATCTTTACTGGCAAAATTCCTTCATTTTCGGGACAAGGAAAATATCCTGCGAGCTGCACGCAATCTTCCTGACCTTCAATACAATGGAGTTAAAATCTCTATCTATCCTGACTACTCTGCTGCTACACAGAAGTTACGCATGGCCTTCAATGCGGTCAAACGCAGGCTTAGGGAAGGGCAGTTTGGCTACAGCATGCTTTACCCAGCTAAATTGAGGGTGATCCATGAGGGAAAGGCTCACTTCTTCCTTTCCCCGCAGGATGCATCGGCCTGGCTTGATGGTTTGGGAAGACGGGGCTGAATATGCTTTGATTATTGCAGCTGTTGTTTGCCGGGGGTCTGGGCCTACCTGGGCCCCTCCATACTGATGCTCGGACTCTGTTGCTGATATCCCCTGTCTGGGGGTGCTGTTATCCTGATGGCTGGACGACTCCATACTGGACCGGACGGTCTCCCTCATGTGTTCTCTGAGGAGGTTTTCATCCCCTGAACTTGCACCTGTATCCTCTGAGGCGGTGCCGCCACCTCCGCAGCTTTTTGTCTTTTTCCCTTTTTTTTTTGGGGGGGAAAATTTTTTTTTTCTCCCCCCCACCATTTTCCATTTTTCATTTTTCTTGTTTTTCTTTTTATTTTTTCTGGTGTGTTCCTGCTCCTTTAGGGACACTGAACTAAAGACATTCTGGCATAGTTATGCCTTCTGGGGTTGTTAGTGTTTCTGGGCTAAAGCTCTCTGCCCGTTTTTATGACAGGGAGCCGGGTGGGGGGTGGGGGGGTGGGTTCATGGGGTTGTGGATTTCAGTTTTCTGTTTTATTTTTACTCCGTATGCTTTTTCTCTCAGCAGTGGTGGTCAGCTCTTTATTAGGTGGTATTTCGGCGGAGGTGTGGTCCGGACGGGCCTCCCGGGGGCTTTCCCTGCCCGTGCGCCCGCTAGGTACTGGTATGTATGTTTTTTCAGGTGGGGGCGGGGCGCTCTCGGAGGGGGTTCTCCTCTGGGTGGGCCGCGTTTCTTCATGCTACTTTCTGTTAATAAATGTCTTTGAGGCTTTTAACATGGAATGTGCGGGGTATGAACTCCAAGATTAAGAGGTCTCTAGTGTTTGATCATTTCAAGCGCTCTAAGGCGGACATCCTCCTTTTGCAGGAGACGCACTTAATGGACCCCAAAACAAGGGCGTTAAAGCGACCACGTGTGGCTCACGCATTCCATGCTACTTACTCCACCTATTCAAGGGGGGTCTCGACCTTGATCTCCAGGGCGTGCCCGGTGCGGGTGCTGGAGGTGAAGACCGACCGGGATGGGTGTTATGTTATAGTGGTATTGAATTTTATGGAACGTTTATTTACAGTAGTTAATTTGTACCTCCCTCCGCCAGTGGAGGTTGGACGTCTTGATGACTGTATGCGGACGGTCCTCTCCATGGCTCAGGGGTCTTTAATTATAGGAGGGGATTTTAATGCAGTTTTGGATCCTCAAATGGATCGTCTCCACGGCTCGGGGCGACAGTCGCTGGCATTAGCTGACTGGGCTGCGGCGTACGGTCTGACCGAGACGTGGCGATGGAAATATCCGCAGAGAAGGGAATACTCCTGTTATTCCAGCTCTTATGGTACCTTCTCTAGATTGGATATGTGGTTTGTCTCCTCGGAGGTGCTTCCCATGGTCTCCGACGTGGCGTACCTTCCGAGGGCAATCTCAGACCATTCACCCCTGGTGATGACGCTGGCGGTGGCCAGGCGTCCGGCTGGATCGGTGTGGCGTATGAGCCCTTACTGGCTCGCGGAACCGATGGTGTCGGCTGAATGTGCTACTGCCATGACTCATTTCTGGGCGGAGAATGCGGAAGGGGTGCAGGACCTCACCTGTTGGGACGCCTCTAAGGCTGTCCTGCGCGGAGCATACATGCAGGGGGTTTCTAAGTTCAAAAAGGCAGTGGCAGCAGAAATCGAGGAATTGGCAGATGCTCTGAGTGCCTCCGAACGGGTTTACACTTTGGATCCCACCCCTGAGAATAATAGAACGTGGAAAGCGGCGCAGCGGGCTTACGAGCTGGCCTTGGTGCAGAGGACCCAGAAGCGTCTCCTGTACCAGTCCCAACGTATTTTTGAGACCGGGGACAGGAACGGTCGTTTGCTGGCCTTTTTGGCTAGCCCTGTTCCGGAACCGGTTGCTATCCCTGTTATTTTGGATCATGCGGGGCACTCTCTCTCGGCTACGGAGGACATACTTGGCGCCTTCCACAAATTTTATTCGGACCTGTACACCTCTCGGGCCCATTATACCCCCCCAGAGCTTTATGCTTACGTGGACTCTATTCCTTTCCGCACACTTAGTGTTGAGCAGAGAGCTAGTATGGAGGCCCCTCTGTCGCTGGAGGAGGTGGGGGTAGCCATTAAATCATTCCCAAAACATAAAACTCCGGGCCCTGACGGTTTTCCGGTAGAATGGTATGTACAGCACGGGGAACTGTTGCTGCCGCGACTCCTGGTGCTCTTCAAGTCGATATTTGATGGTGGCTCCCTCCCTCCTTCACTCCAGGAGGCCCTCATAGTGTTGATCCCTAAGCCTAATAAGGACCCGCGATACTGTGACTCTTACAGACCCATATCGCTTATTAATGTAGAGCTTAAAATCCTTACTAAAATTCTCGCATTGCGTCTTAATGGGATAATTGGCTCGATCGTGGGGATAGATCAGACTGGCTTCATTCCGGGGCGCTCGGCTTATGCGAATATTCGTCGGTTGTTCACCAATCTGCAGGCCCCGAACCCCTCCCGTTTACCGAGGGTGGTCCTCTCACTTGATACACAGAAGGCTTTTGACTCTGTGGAGTGGCCGTACCTGTTCTATGTACTTGAGAGATTTGGGTTTGGAAAGAATTTTTTGATTTGGCTTCGGATCCTATATGCTCAACCTCTTGCCCGTATTAGGGTAAATGGGATGGTTTCTGGTCCACTGCAGATACGACGGGGTACGCGACAGGGTTGCCCTTTATCCCCCTTGCTTTTCGCGCTCGCAATAGAACCTTTGGCTCAGCTGCTGCGAACTTCCCCCGCTGTCCAAGGGATGTCGGTGGGGTCTCTGGAGGAGAGGGTCTCTCTTTATGCCGACGACATGCTGTTGTATTTAACTGATCCACACACATCGCTTATGCCCGTTCTCCGACTTATTCGACATTTCGGTTCTTTTTCTGGTTTTCGGGTTAACTGGACTAAGTCTAGCCTGTTTCCTGTCGATATGGACATCCCGCTCTCGCTGCCGACTGACTGCCCCTTGAAATTTACGTTCTCATTTAAATATCTAGGTGTTCAAGTTCAGCAACCTATATCCTTGTATTTCCAAAACAATCTTGTTCCCTGCCTAAACCTGTTCAAATCTAGACTGGAGCACTGGAAGCATCTGCCTTTAACTCTGACTGGTAGGGTCAACTTATTTAAAATGGTTATGTTGCCGAAATTTCTGTATCTCCTTGCCAACTCTCCACTGTATGTGCCGAATAAGTTTTTCAGGGATCTTGATTCTCTTATTTCTGGTTTCCTATGGTACCCGAAGGCGCCTAGGCTTTCTGTTGCCACCTTACAGCAGCCGGTGGCGATGGGGGGCCTTGCCCTTCCAAACTTGCGCTTGTATTACTATGCAGCACAAATGGGACATGTCCACGGTTGGCTCTTCCCTCGGAGGGGCAGTGCGGCTACGGCTGTCGAAGCAGCGGTGGTTTCCTCCTATGAAACGCTTGCTAATCTTATTTACCGGCGCTGCGTTGCGTCCTCCGAGGGTACGGCACTCTTGAAATCCTCTCTGCAGATATATGTCAGATGTGAGTCTCTGTTGGCGGCGACTCCGGGCCTCTGTTCCCCGAATCAACCCTTGTGGTGCAATCCTAGTCTGCCTCACTTCGCTGGGTCTCAGGATGCGGCGCGGTGGGCAGAACGGGGCCTGAAGTATGCCCATCAATTGTTTGAGGGGGGGAATTTTAAGACGTTCTCCCAGTTCCGGGCGGACTTTCGGGTGCCCGGCTCTTGGCAATATCGTTATCTCCAGCTGCGACACGCTGCCTTGGCCCAATTTGGGCCGGGCAGTGTCATGCTAGACAATTCTCCTATGGAAAAGGAATTGTTGCGGGATGAGCACACTAAGCTGACTAGCTTCTACTATGGAATCCTTCTTACTAGTGTGCCATCGCGCCTGGAGGCTGTTAGGGCCGGGTGGACGAGAGACATCCCGGATATCTCGGACGATGATTGGGAAGAAGTGCTTGAGGTATATTTTAGGACACCCATCTCAGCCAGGGACCGTCTGATACAGTTACGTATATTTCATAGGACTTATTATACTCCTTATCGGTTGTTTCTGATGAAGCAGAGACCCGCACCAGACTGTCATAAATGTGGGGGGGACCAGGGAAAATTGCTTCATATGCTGTGGAGTTGTCCGAAAGTTAGACCTTTTTGGTCCCAAGTTACGCACTTTCTCTCGACCTCCTTGGATTTCCCTAATGTCTGCAGCCCTAAGTGGTGCTTACTGGGGATTTTCGGGGAGATTGATCTCAGCACCCATCGGAAGCAGCTTCTCCGACTCTTGTTGTTTTATGCCAGGAAAACTGTAGTGATGCAATGGACACAGGTGGACAGGATCCCACTTGATCTTTGGAAAAATTTGGTCAACCAAGTCCTACCCCTGTATAGGCTGACTTATGAGGCCAGGGGCTGTCCAAAAAAGTTCCTAAAAGTATGGGGTCCTTGGGTTGCTTTATCTGACACGTGCAGCTCCACGCCGCCCTGAGGGTGAGGGCGGTCCGGGTACGGGGGGGGGGCTGTTCTGGGCCCACGCTCCGCTGACGAATGAGGCTGTGACTCTGACCACCATCTGCATTTTTCTGCTGAGTTGTTCCTTTTTCTTTGGGTTTTTGTTGTTTCTGCATATAACGAGCATGTGTTGCATGTGTTATAACTAAGGATATCTGCTTTATTCTGACAAAATTGTAAATCTCTGTATCTACGTATCTATGGGATATCCTTTACCTATTTTGAACCTTTGTGTTATTTCATTGATGACCGGTACTATTCCATGACTCTCTGTATTTCCAATGTTTTGTAGTATTCTTGTACTGTTCAGGTGATAAATTTAATAAAATTAAAATTAAAAAAAAAAAAAAAAGTACCCCATTATCAGTGGGTCCTACACTATCCATAAAAAAGAGATGAATCCAGCCTTTCTAACCCTTGGAGATAATACTCCTTGCTGGGAGAGATGTGCAAATGCACTACAGGGGACTCCTCCTATATCTACTTGATAGTGGACACTGATAGAGTACAGGTGTGTGTGGGCGGTGGGGTGGGGTGCTCAACCTGGGTAGTCTGGTCAGACTGAATACATAATAAACGAGCAAAAAATTGGGGGAGCATACGCATGTATTTCTAAAGCTGGTGCAGCTATGAACCAAGAGACAAGTATATTAAAAAAGAATAGCGCACACATGAGTGCGCTATTCTTTTTTAATATACTTGTCTCTTGGTTCATAGCTACACCAGCTTTAGAAATACATGGGTATGCTCCCCCAATTTTTTGCTTGTTTAAAGTGAAACCATTAAAATGAGAAATAACAATAAAATGAAATTTTCCTTTAAATATAGTGCCTGGGGGGTCTGCTTAATCTGCATGTAATGTGGCACATCTGTACCATGTATAGAACCTGTTGCAGCAATAAAGACATTTATTACACGGTAACCCTATAAAGGTACTCTTAATGAAAGCAAGAATTGGCCTTGCTGTCAAAAATCTAAATATTATGCACCTGTCAAACAGGTGTGGAAACATTTGTCTTTGGGTGTCAGTGGTGCCTTCACACCATAACCCTATAGAGGTACTCTTGATGAAAGCAATATTTGGCTTTGCTGTCAAAATTGAAATGATGTGCACCTGTCAAACAGGTGCGGCAAAATTGGTTGTTGGGTGTCTGTGGTGCCTTCACATCGTAAACCTATAGAGGTACTCTTGATGACAGCAAGAGTCAAGCATGTCAAGCATGTGTTACCCAAATGGGTGGTGTTTTTGCCATGTTTAATCTGCTTGAGGCAAGGTTTACAAACTGTAAATTGTGCGATTGGCTGCACATGTGCTAAAAAAGGCCCAGACAGCTGAGCTGTGGGAAGTGGGCTGGGAGATAACAGCTCCACAATCTGGTGGAATAGGGTGGCTGCTCTCTACACTTACATGACGGCTGTCTCTTTGGGGTTGTGCCTCACCCTCGCTTTCCTCCTCTGCTCTATCTGGCACCCAAGTCATGTCAGTGACCTCTTCATAATCATCCCTTCCATCCTCATTATCACTGGAGACAATTTGGCAATAAGCTGCAGGTGGGGGATCATGACTGCCAATTTTTTGTTTACCAGTGTTATCCCCTCTCTGTAGGCTCATGTTCCTACCTTCGTCAATCTCAGAACCAAGATCTGAACCAAATAATGGCTGTACATTGTCAAGAAGCAAGTGGCTGACGCTGTGTTCAAATAACTCAGCTGACTCCTCCATGCCTGATTCTGGGCTATGACCAGAGTAGATGTTGACAAGGAGGCAGAATGAGCCACTCTGGCAGCTTCCGTGGACTGCACACTAGTCTCTGCTTGGGTGAGGGAGGATGAGGAGGATGAAGATGGTTTAGTAAGCCAGTCCACCACCTCCTCTGCATTCTGTGGCTGGATAGCACAGGCAAAATCACTAAACAGAGGAAATGATGCCCTACCTGAGGACAGACCATGTCCACCTTTGCCTGTGGACACATGCGCTGCTAGCCCCCTCACAGTGCATGGGAACGTCTGCCTCTCCTTGGTGGCATCCCAGACATGATAAGGGGGCGCTTCTTAACAAAATGTAATAAGGATGTGGACATGTGTAGGTGGATGCACTTTAATCAATGGAAAGTGGTTTTTGGTGCACTTTAACTTGAGTACCCAGAGTACCCACTACACAGACATACTCCACTGACACACTACAATATGTTGCAGTAAAAGTGCACTGACACACTGCAATATACTGTGGTAAATGTGCACTAACACACTGAAATATACTGCCCTGAAAGATACTGTGTTAAACATGCACTAATACACTGAAATATACTGCGTTAATTGTGCACTAACACACTGAACTATACTGTGTTAAACATGCAGTAACACACTGAAATATACAGCGTTAAACATGCAGTAATGCACTGAAAAATACTTTGTTAACTGTGTACTAATGCACTGAAATATACTGAGTTAAACGTGTAGTAACGCACTGAAATATACTTCCTTAATTGTGCACTAACGCACTGAACTATACTGTGCTAAACATGCACTAATGCACTGAAATATACTGCGTTAAACGTGCAGAAATGCACAGAATTATACTTCATTAATTGTGCACTAACGCACTGAACTATACTGTGTTATACGTGCAGTAATGCACTGAAATATACAGCATTAAACGTGCAGTAACGGACTGAAATATACAGCATTGAATGGGCAGTAACGCACTGAAATATACTGCGTTAAACATGCCGTAATGCACTGCAATATACAGTGTTCGATGTGCAGTAACGCACTGAAATATACTTTGTTAAATGGTCACTAACACACTGAAATATACTGGGTTAAATGTGCAGTAACGCATTGAAATATACAGCGTTAAACGTGAAGTATTGCACTGAAATATACAGCGCTAAATGTGCAGTAATGCACTGAATTATACTGCGTTAAACGTGCAGTAACGCACTGAAATATACAGTGTTAAACGTGCAGTAACGCACTGAAATATACATTGTTAAACGTGAAGTAATGCACTGAAATATACAGCGCTAAATGTGCAGTAACGCACTGAAATATACTTCGTTAATTGTGCATTAACACACTGAACTATACTGTGTTAAACGTGCAGTAATGCACTGAAATATACAGCGCTGAACGTGCGGTAACGCACTGAAAAATACTTTGTTAAATGTGTACTAATGCACTGAAATATACTGCATTAAACGTACAGTCACGCACTGAAATATACTTTGTTAATTGTGCACTAGTGTACTGAACTATACTGTGCTAAACTTTCACTAATGCACTGAAATATACTGCGTTAAACGTGCAGTGACGCACGGAAATATACTTCGTTAATTGTGCACTAACACACTGAACTATACTGTGTTAAACGTGCAGTGAAGCACTGAAATATACAGCATTAAACGTGCAGTAATGCACTGAAAAATACTTTGTTAAATGTGTACTAACGCACTGAAATATACAGCGTGCAGTAGCGGACTGAAGAAAACAGCGTTACATGGGCAGTAACGCACTGAAATATACTGCGTTAAACATGCAGTAACGCACTGACATATACAGTGTTCAATGTGCAGTAACACACTGAAATATACTGCGTTAAATGTGCAGTAATGCACTGAAATATACAGCGTTAAACGTGAAATAATGCACTGAAATATACAGCGCTAAATGTGCAGTAATGCACTGAAATATACTGCGTTAAACATGCAGTAATGTACTGCTATATACTCTGGTAAACGTGCACTATCTCACTGAAATATACTCAGTTAAATGTGCAGTAACTCACTAAACTATGTAACATTAAACGTGCAGTAATGCACTGAAACATACTGTGTTAAACATTCAGTAACGCACTGGAATTTACGGTGTTAAATGTGCAGTAATGCACTGAAATTTACAGTGTTAAATGTGCAGTAACACACTGAAATATGCTGCAGGAAATTTGCCCTGATAAAATAAACTGACACTGAAGTAAAAATAAATGGTCAAACTACATTTAAGCTGCACTATCACTAGATTCACACTAAACTAATATTCTACACTGACAATAGAATCAGAATGGCGCACTATAGCACACTAACTCGCTGACAGCACTGAACAGAGCCCTGTTCTATCTCTCTCCACACCAATATAACTCTGAAAATGGCCGCTATTGAAAGAATATTTTTATATTGTGGGGCAGGACTAAGAGCAATGACCCATGATTGGATAGAGTCATCATTACTTTTTCCAATTATGGCTCTGACAGTGCTCTGTGCCCCGATTGGGCAAAGCTTTCATTGCTTTAGCCAATCAAGGTTTCCAATGCACTGTGCGGCAGCGCAGTGCATTGTGGTTGTTTGGCCGCTTGAACAAACAGTCGAACGCCCTGATAATTCGGGTGCTGGTCGAACAGCCAATGTTCGGCCTGAACTCATGCTTCGGCCGAACCGTTTGCTCAACTCTAGTTGCTAGGGATTCCTTTGAGAGGTGAACAATGATAAATTGATCTCCCACCCATAACGATCACCTAGGTAAGAGGACACTTCTACACTGACCCCTAATGTTTGGGGCCACCACAATATTAACAGTTATTATTTTCAAGATAGGATTAGATTTTTTTACTCATTTATTTCAAAATTATTATATAAAATGTTGTTGTACTGAGTAGGAGGGTATAAAAATGATCTTCTAAAGGAGTCAAATATGCTAGGTATACCATATTATTTATTCTTATGCTTAAAACATCCTACAATCAAGTGATTATACTAATTTACTGTAAACTGTAGGTATAATTATTTTTAGCGGAAATTTCCCAAGACATTTTCAAGGGTTCCTCTGGGGTAAAATGAGTGAGATATGCTGGTACAGAGTGTCAACTATGTGTCAGCTGAGACTACTGACTTCCCATCCAACATGGTGGCGCCCAGCACTCTCAGGGTTTTTAGATGTTAACACAACCGAGGCTTTAACAGGTAAATAACATGCATAAAATACATCAAATACACAAATATAATCTTATGGGAAGATTAAAATTAATTGTCTCACGACAGGTTTCTTTAAGTGAAGACAGAAGAGAGGGGAGGAAACTGAGAGGGTACATATAGGCTAGTAACTAAAACTAGGAAGTGGATGACAGCCTTGGATAACGTTCTTAATTTTGTTTGCAATATTTGTTCTTCTGCATGTTTCAGTAGCTGAGCATATTTCCACTTTGAGCTACCTGGCAATATCCAACCTGCTTGGACTCTCGCCAGTTCTTTGCTTCAGGTCAGCGTGAAAACTGCTTATGATGGGTAGATGCCTTGTAGCTGCTTGCCTTTGTTTAATGGGACACAGCTCGTTGATTCCACTAAGTTCTGAGGGTCTGGGTCCCTTACCGCCTGGCTTCAGTCCACAGCTAATGTTTTCCCAGCTTTGCTGTGTACAAATGACACATACTAAATATTAAAAGAAGCTTGCATATTTTCTCTCACTGGTCACAATATTTGGTACATCTGTGTCTTAAAGGGAAAACTGTGGCCAGGGAAATATGAAGGCTGCCATCGCAGACCTCTCTTTCGCAAGAAAAAAAAAAATTGGCCTAACTGTCATACTGATTTATTGGAGTACCTCCCTAAGTCCAAATAAAAGTGTCTGTGTTTGATTTCACTGGCTGCATGCATGTTCCAGGACAGTGGCAAAGAAAGTATTAAAACTACTCTTCAACAAGAGGAAACACTCCTGGCAGTTTTAGTGTAGATGCCTAGAGATGCCTATCTGCAGCAGCTGTTAGTTCCCCCCACTATGCCCAAATGATTGACCGTTTTGATTAGGCAAAATTCTCTCACTTTCTGGTAGTTTTGGAGCATGCCCATCCTGCCCTATCCTCGTCAACCTTGTTTATTATTTTTTAAATAGAACAAAGATTGACAAAAGTATATTTAAGAATGGTGGTATATTCAAATAATGAACAGGATGAGTACAGAGCAATGTAAAAATGTAACGAGTAGAGCAACGAATAAACTAATAAAGTATTATATCGAAAGCCTTTGAAAATTCCATCAGAAGGAAAAAGTAAGCTAGTGACTATTGGTTCACTTTGCAAGAGCACTAATTAGGAGATCAATCTAATAGGTATATATTAAAAACAGAAGAGATAATGTGTTTATAAGTACCACACAATATTAAAATAAAGGTAGAAAACCAAAAAAATAGGAGTAGATAGAGAGAAAAGGGTAGAAAAAAAAGGGGGAAGGGAATGAGGCTGGGGGGGGGGGGGGGTTTACAAGTGGTGATGCGATCCCAAATGAATAGAAAGTATAGTCAAGGCAAATAGGGTAAAATTGCCAAGGCAATGGGAGTCTGTCATCAAAGTCTGGAGGTAAACAATACTTAACCCAAGGAAGCCAGAGTTTCTCAAATTGACCGATTCAATCTCTTTCGATTGCTTCCATTTTAGCATGAATAAGAACTTTATTAGTTCTGTGTATGGTTTCAGCTAGAATTAAATATTGAGTTTTCAATGCCTTAGCAATGGTTTGTTTTGCGGCTGTTAGGAGCTGTAAAAGAAGGCAAAATTGATTCTGTGTGATCCCATCAGGTTTAATAGGGCTGTAGTAGGATCAGGCTGTATAGGTGTATCAAATACTTTGGAGGCTAAGTCAAAAACTGTCTTCCAGAATTTTTGGGCAATTGGGCAATCCCAAAAAATATGTAGTTGAGTGCCAGACTCTGAACAGCCATGAAAACAAGCTCCAGAGTAATCAGAAGCATATTTCGATATTCTAGCGGGGACCAAATACCAACGGGTTAGCACCTTAAAGTTAGTTTCCACAACAACAATATTAGAAGAAGCAGACTTAGTGGAGGACCATATGTTAGACAATTCAGTAGCATTAAATGAGCGATTAAGGTCTAGTTCCCATTTGGAGACATATGAGGGAGGACCAGTGTTAGTAATAGCTAAATTTTCTTATAGAGAACAGGTCCTTTAGCATGAGGGTCAGAAATACAAATGCATTCAAAACGCGACATCTGGGATAGTTGGCAGTTGGAATTGAGATAAGATTTGATTTTCAAATACTGGAACAGTTCCGATTGAGGAAGTCCAAATGTATCACACAAAGTAGGAAAAGAATATATGGAGGAGGCAGATACCAAATTTTATATAAAAGGGATAAATTCGCTGTATTCCATGCTTTGAAAGAATTAGGAGTGATCCAGGCAGGGTAAAAAGCGGGATTTTTAACAAAAGAAAGGAGCTGTAAATGAGGATATTGAAGGCCAAGAGAAGTTTTGAATCTGTCCCAGATGGATAAAGAATGTTTCATGTGTTACCCAAAAGATATGAGAGTTAATTGATCTCAGACAATATTTGGGTTAAAAATGAGAGTTCTATGACTGTGAATGAAAACTTTAACACAGCAATTATTTATTTGCATATAGTTTGAAAAGCCTACGTAATTTACAACAATCTAACTATTGTACATACTACAAAATGTAAAATATACCTAGTTTAACTGAACAAATACAATGCATAGAGTATAGACTCATATACAAACACACTACGACCGACACAAATAGAATATATAATGTACCTTTACTCCTTCATAATTACCCTTAATGATTCCTCTCGCTCTCCCATGCCAAAAAGGAAGTCACTCTCTCTCACCTTTCCTCATATAGACCCATCTCCCATAGCCTTGTATAGGGCAATTCTCATTGGTTCAGCTATCTTGCTCTGTCCCTTCCTCTGGGCGCATCTCGTTCAGGATAGGACCATTTCCCCCTCCCATAGTTACGCCTCTTTCTAACCACTCCTTTCTGTTGGGGGGGGGGGGAATTTACTCCTACCTGTGGTGCATTGGCTCCAGAAAGTCTGCCTTCCAGAGATGTAGTTACAGGATGATACTATCTATATGTTTACATGTAAAAAGCAGTTGCCCCCTGGTAGCTCAGGCATGCATTTTAAATGGACTGGTTAATCAGGTTCCTAGGACTGACTGCCGACTGAAAATCACACAACTTCATATAAGTGACAATCATCTCTCAACTAAATGTAAAATCAAACTCAATATCTCATACATGTATATATATATATTTACATTAATAAATTTACAATCTCTAATGGGAATTTATACATAACTCCTCCTCATCATCACAACACGGTAAGGGAGATTACGCCTAAACTCCATATGGCAACACATGATAGGAGTGCAAATAAAGGTACAATCAATTGGTCTTAACCATAACATGTTAGATACTAAAATAGGGTCACAGTCAATAGACACAATAGTTATGCATAAAGGATTTTATTTGATTGCATGGTATTTTGGTAAATGTGCAAGGTGTGCAGCATGATAGTAAGCAGACCTAAACCTCCACAGCATTGTGGGAGATAGAAGGTGGATTTAGAGGTCCGAGGTTTAGTTTAAGCCCAGATAAAAGAGATAGTTCTGTACTGTATAAGCTGTAAAAATGAGATGGAAATGGGATGGGCAAGACTCTAAAAAGATATAAAAACTTGGGCAATAATGCCATCTTAATTACGTTAATTTTGCCTATCCAGGATAGAGGAATAGAGGACCATTGTGATAATAATTCAGTAACCTGTTTTAGTATTGGAGGGAAGTTAGCTGAGTATAAGTCAGTTATCTTAGGAGCACAAATGTGGGCAAGGGTTGTGCTGGGTGTGCCTGGGCACACCCTAATCACCCTGTGAGGTGCAGATTTCCCCTGCTGCCCAGGACCCCCCCGTTTCCCCTGCCTTCCCCTGCTTGCTTACCTACTCTCCTCTCCCACTGGCTGCTGTGGAAAATGTTTCAGAATGTAGAGCAGGAGAATTAGACAATAAACATTTAATTTACTGGTCCCTTCCTTTTCTGAATGGACACAGTGAATGATCGGTACCGATCACTCACTGTGTTTTTTTCATAACTGAAGCATAGTAAACTGTGCTTACTATGCTTCAGTTTGTGTATGAACATAAAGATGCTCAGCACCGAACACTTCTCATTCATTCACTGGCCAGTGCAGCTGCAGAGTAGGGGACTGGGAATCTTTGTCGGCAATCCCATTCTCTGTCTCAAATGTGAAATAACAGAGATCTGTTTTGACTCCAAATATTTTAACAAAGTCTATGAGGTGTCCAAGAGAAGGGAAGTAAATCTTTAGCAAGCTGAAGGTCTAAAGGAGGCAAGGAAATGTTCAGTGCGATTTTTGATAGATAACTGTTAAGCCCGAAATGTGTGCAAAACGGTTTAGGACTGAGAGATCAGGTGCTGTTATATGGGGAGACGACATGAAGAGTAAGATGTCATCTGCTAAAAGACATACTTTATGATGACATCCAGATATTTCAAGACCTTTTATGTTTGGATCAGATCTAATTAAATGGGCCAAGGGTTCATTGAGGAGTGCAAATTGGAATGGAACGAGAGGACCTCCTTAACGGGTGCCTCTTTCAATAGGGAAAGGGTCTGATTAAAAACCAATATATTAGATAAATTTAATTCTGCTTGTCGTATATGGATGAAATCCACTTAAAAATATGCGGTCCAAACCCCCATTTTTGAACAATATATTGTAAGTATGGCCATGAGACAGTGTCAAATGCTTTTCTTATATCAAGCAATAAAAAACACGCAGGTAGATATCGGAATTTAGCGACATGGGCGAGTAAAGAAGTTCTACAAAAATTATCACTTGCTTGGCACGACGGGATAAGCCCAACTTGAACAAGTTTGCCTATTACTTGATTCAAGCGGGTCGCAACTATTTTAGCTAAAAGTTTAATGTCAATATTAGGAAGGAAAATAAGATGGTAATTTGTCCAAGAGGTTGTATCAGATTTAGATTTGGGAAGCACAGAAATGATGGCCATTAAGGATTCTGAACAAAAAAAAGAGGGTCCCCTCAACAACGTATTGAAAGCTTCAGTTAGGAGATAATATATCAGAAAATTTCTTGTAGTAGGAAGCAGAAAATCTATCTGGGCCAGGATGTTTAAGTTTTAAAGCCTTAATAGCCGTGATGACTTCTGTTGAAGAGATGGGACACAAGTCATTCATGGTGGGTTTGTGAGAGTGTTGGAAGAGTAATTTGTGAAAAAAGGGAATCAGCAGCAGCATGGTCAACGGATAGGCGGTCCATTCTCATGCGATTCCCCCATAGAGGAAAGCGGGGATCTGACACCTCCGTCTCCGCACACAGAGCGGAGACGGAGCTGTAATCCGCCTGCTCAGACGGAATGGAGCCATGTAATAGGGGTCTAAAACTGCTGCTTACATGGCAGCCGTGTATAGTGTGTGACGATAGCAATTAGACAGATAGTTAGTGGATAGGGTGTTGAGTCAGTTTAGTGCAGTCAGTGTAGTGTACAGGCATACCCTACTTTTAAAATGTATAGATTGGTTGTAGTGCTCGGTCTCTTCCCGGTGCTCCCCAAGTTTTGTGTCCATGTCACTTACTGTATAGTTATTGAGCAGTGCCATGCCAAGATGACCAAGATTTCCCACAGACGGCAATGTTAAAGACAGGGAGCAGTGCCATGTCAAGCTGTCCAATAGTTCCCATAGACGCCAATGTTAAAGACGGGGAGCAGTGCCATGCCAAGCCGTCCATTATTTCCCATAGACGCCAATGTTAAAGACGGGGAGCAGTGCCATGCCAAGCTGACCAAAATTTTCCATACATGCCAATGAGCACTAAAAGCTGAAAATTGGTCTAGGCAGAAAGGGGATGAAATTTGCCCTGTATTTAGGTGGTTAAAGAGGAAGTAAACCCTCATAAAAAAAAATGAGAAAAAAAACCTGTAAAGACAAAAGCATATTGAGCTAGTATGCATCGCATACTAGCTCATTATGAAATACTTACCTTAAAATTAAGCCCTCGCAGTGCCAACCGCTCAGCGACAGGACGGCCGACATGTCCAGCCATCCTGCTTCCTTGTTTGCGTCCTCCAGCCATCTGAATGCGTGCGGGAGCCGCCGTTCACGGCATAGGGCTCTGAAGGAACGGCACGGGTGGCCGTTCCTTTAGAGCGCATGCGCTGATGTGCATGTTTAGGGGATATTTATAGCACCTATAGGTAAGCCTTAATATAAGCCCCCCAAAGCACCTTGTCCCCATGTTGATGGGGACAAGGGCCTCTTCCCGACAACCCTGGGCTGTGGTTGTGGGGGTCTGTGGGTGGGAGCTTATCGGAATCTGGAGGTCCCCTTTAGCAAGGGGTCCCCAGATCAGATCCCGGCCCTCCCTATAAATGGGTATCGGGTACATCGTACCCCTACCCATTCACCAAAAAAAAGTGTAAAAAAAGTAAAAACCACAGAACACAGTTTTTGACACTTCCTTTATTAAAAAGAAAAAAAAAATAGTGTCCCTCAATATAAATCCATCATCAATCACGACCCCGGCTGACCCAAAAATGTCAAAAATGTCTTCTGAGGTTACCAAACATATGCCGTGCTTCAGCTTTGACAGCTCTTTATAGACAAGGGACGGGGCCATCCGGTTACATCATGTGGTGTCAGAAAGGGGGCCTGCGCAGCTCACATGATACTACAGTGCCCAGGGCAGATCCCCCTCCTGCCCACTCCTTGTCCTGGCCCTGCCAGCCAGCAACCTGCATCCCAGCAGCCATGTGATTCCCTGGGTTTTCCAGGCAGCAACTTGTTACTGGCACCTGCACTTGCGTGTCTCCTATACTCTTTAGACATTCCCTCTGAGCCCAGTATCCCAGTGCTATAAGAGACCTGTTGCTATTACTTCTAGTAAGCCTAGCATCCCAGTGTTGCAAGAGACTCATCCTTATACTGTATATCTATACTCAGTTTCCAATAGCTGCCTGCTTGGGTGAGTTCGAGGACAGCATCCTGGGGGTTGTCAGTAGCAAAATCCATTAACTGGTGAATACCAAGTGGCTTCTTAGGCCTTGGCCCTTTATAGGGCTCTCACTGACCAGGGACATCAGTTATCCAGTCTCCGCAATGTCCTTTGCCTCTTCATGACTCAATAAGACTCTCTGGGTTTCCTCTGTGGCCTTTACCACTGCCTAACTTCAGCTGCTGTTACCAAGCCTTGGTCAGCCATTCTGTCCCCAGTAGGAACAGATTCCCTATACATGCCAAATTTACTGATGCTCAGTTGGACTTTATGCCCTCTTCTGATGGCAACTTTAATTTAATAAACCATGTCCCAGTGCATTCATTTTTTTAAACCTGATTCCTCTGACACAATGGATGACCCTTAAGTTTTACAGCTTAGGAAGAAGCTGCACGATGCCATTAAAACAGAAGTTTTGTGCTATGTAAAGCACTTCCATGTGTACCTTACCTTAAAGGCAAGTTATAAATTGGGGTGGTTGCCATTATTTCACCATAAACCGGCCAGGACTAGGTGCTCCTCGCAGGATTTCTGACAGCGGAATGAAAAGAGTGTCCAAGAGCCAAGGACCACTTGCAGAGAGCTTCAGAAAGACCTGGAATTAGCAGGTACAATTATTTCAAAGAAAACTGTAAGTAATGCACTCAGCCACCATGGCCTGTATGCACACTTACCATGCAAGACTCCATTGCTGAAGAAAAAGAATGTGGAAGCTAGTTTAAAGTTTGCTGCACAAAATTTAGACAAGCTTGTGAAATACTGGGAGAATATATTCTGGACCAAAATTGAACTCTTTGGATGCCATATTACACACCATGTTTGGAGGTCAAATGGCACTGCATATCACCCCAAAAACACCATACCAACAGTGAAGTTTGGAGGTGGGAACAACATGGTCTGGAGAATAAGTTACTGGCAAACTTAATTTCATTAAAGAAGGATGAACAAAAAATGTGCCAATACATTCTTATTAAAAATCTGCTGCCATCTACCAGGATGATGAAGATGAAATGAGGGTGGAGATTTTATGCTTTAACTAAATGTAAGAAAGGTGTATAGCAAAACTGTGATAGGTTGCATATACGAAACAGTTGCAAAGATTATAACATAAGCATGAGTTTTTGTCTCAGAGGTCGAGAAAGCCTGAATCTTTGGTGAAGTCATATTTACGATGGAACTGACTTTGGTGTGAGCTGAGCTGACTTCTTGAGACAATAGGGGTTAGTTGGGTATATTTCTATAATGTAGTGAAAGGGTGAGGTTTATGGGGTGGCGAATACCACGGGGTGTAGATTACTTATGTCTAGGGATAATTACAAGGTTGGTAAACCAGCTGACCATCTTGATTGGTTCTTTGGGATGTGTGGAAGCGGGTGTGGAAGGTAAGGGTGTAAAGGTGTGAGGGACGGGGGGTGTTTAATACTAGGGATGATCGAACTATTCAAAAGTTTGGTTCGGCCAGAACATCCGAACTTCCCGAAAGTTTGGCCCGGATTTCAGAACCCCATTGAAATCAATGGGACCCGAACTTCGGTAATCAAAAAACACCATTTTGAAGCCCTAAAACCCAATAAATGCCTCTAAAAAGTGCCTAGGGTTCTGGGTCATACCCCAGGGACTATTAATCACACAAAAAAAAGTTCTTAAAAATTGTAATTTTTGATAGAGAGCCAATTATTGAAAAAATGTAAAAAAAAAAAAAAAAAAAAATTAAAAAAAGAAATTTCTTTGGATTTAGTATCTGGGGGGTCTAAAAAGTGTACCTGTGAAGTTTCAGCTCTGTAGCATGTCCAGAACCATAAAAAAAGATTGTTTCTACTAGGTCACTTATAGAACAGGTTAGTGGCTTCTCACCTTGCCGGTTTAGTAGCAGGTGTTTTTTTGGGCATTTTTTTGGGTTCTTTGGAGGCAGGAAAAACATCTGAACTTGTGTATAGTGGTATATACACACACATACTTATATGTATTTTACACTTAGACATATATAGGTGTTATAGGAGCGTAACCATATTAGTGTAAATGATTTAATTAGCGCAAGCATATATTTCTGCTACTATCACACCTATATATGTCTAGGTGTGTATATACATATAAGTATGTGTGTATATATACCCGTACACACAAGTTCAGATGTTTTGCCTGCCTCCAAAAACCCCAAAAAAATGCCTGCAACAACACACCTGGGCGTTTTTTTTTTTTTTGGCGCTAGCGTATTTTTGGCATTATTTTGGGTTCTTTGGAGGCAGGCAAAACATCTGAACTTGTGTATACGGGTATATATACACACATACTTATATGTATATATACACCTAGACATATATAGGTGTGATAGTAGCAGAAATATATGCTTGCGCTAATGAAATCATTTACACTAATATGGTTACGCTCCTATAACACCTATATATGTCTAAGTGTAAAATACATATAAGTATGTGTGTGTATATACCACTATACACAAGTTCAGATGTTTTGCCTGCCTCCAAAAACCCCCAAAAAAAGCCTGCAACAACACACCTGGGCGTTTTTTTTTTTACACTAGCGTTTTTTTGGGCATTTTTTTGGGTTCTTTGGAGGAAGGCAAAACATCTGAACTTGTGTATAGTGGTATATATATACACACATACTTATATGTATTTTACACTTAGACATATATAGGTGTGATAGGAGCGTAACTATATTGGTGTTAATTATTTCATTAGCGCAAGTAGATTTTTCTGCTCCTTTCACACCTATATATGTGCAGGTGTATATATACATACATGGGTGTGTATATATACCCCCTATACACATGTTCAGATGTCATGCCTGACTCCAAACATGTGCTCAAAAAATCGCTACAGACGCCTGCAGCCAAAAAGCAAGCTGACGGGGGCGAAGCCATATTACTGCAGCGAAAGTGACTTCAGAGAAACTAGCTTTTCTTTATAGCAGTCACCCTGATATGGAAGGGTTTGGTCACCCTGCCATAGCAGTCACTGTCAGTTCACCCTACACTACACTACGGTCACCCTGGCACTTAACACTTTCCCTACAGAAACTGAATAAATTAAAGCTAACTAAAGTGTAAAAGAGCACCCTAACTACACTAGATATCTCTTTCCTCACACTAATAAATGCTAAATGACACTTTGTAGCAGAAGTCCACGAACTGCTTCCACTCTCTTCCATGTCCCTGTATAACAATGCTAGGAATTTGGCGGGGGCTATCTTCTATACTGGGGGGCGTATTCACTAATGATTGGTCTATGGACCCCCTAGTCACTCCAATCACATTCCTAGCATTCTACTGCCCCCTCAATTGGCTTTTGCTAAAGGTTCTGGTCCAATAATGGGCTTTTTAAAGCCCATTTCCTGTCCCATTGCATTTTGGTCGGTTCTGGTTGCCGAATTCAAAACTTTTTGGGCAAAAAGTTCTAAATTCGGCCGAACCTTGAACAGCCAATGTTCGGGTCGAACCGATGGTCGACCCGAACCGTTCGATCATCCCTATTTAATACTTCTTCCCTGTGTCATTCCATTTTATTACACATCATTTCTGGACTTATTTGTTTTGTATTCTTTGTATGTAGGGATTGCATGGGTTGTTACCGACATGTGGTGAATATATCATGTCAATAGCAACTTTAGAAATGTATCTACCTATAAAAATGGTGACACGTTCAATACTTATTTTACGCGCTGTATATAGTATATTCCAGTAGCTGCCACTGCAAACATATCTGAGAGAAAATGGGTACAGGTGCTCAGCAAAACATGAAGTACTTAAAATCAAAAGCTAAGGCAGCACTCCCAGAATAGAAAGATGAACTCTCAGTGACTAGGTTTATTTTGACATTTCGACGAGGCACAAGCTGGTCCTGAGAAAGATGAACTTGTTGAAACATCGAAAGAACCGTATCACCGAGTGTTCACCTTTCAAGATCTGAGAGTGCTGCCCAATCTCTTGGATTATATACATACTGTATAATCCAAAAGATAAGGCAGCAAATAAACTATATATATATATATATATACAGTATCTCACAAAAGTGAGTACACCCCTGACATTTTTGTAAATATTTGATATCTTTTCATGTGACAACACTAAAGAAATTACACTTTGCTACAATGTAAAGTAGTGAGTATACAGCTTGTATAACAGTGTAAATTTGCTGTCCCCTCAAAATGACTCAACACACAGCCATTATTGTCTAAACCGCTGGCAACAAAAGTGAGTACACCCCTAAGTGGAAATGTCAAAATTGGACCCAATTAGCCATTTTCCTCCCCGGTGTCATGTGACTCATTAATGTTATAATGTCTCAGGTGTAAATGGGGAGCAGGTAAATTTGGTGTTATCACTCTCACTCTCTCATGCTGGTCACTGAAAGTTCAACATGGCATCTCCCCGCAAAGAACTCTCTGAGAATCTGAAAAAAGAATTGTTGCTCTACAACAAACCTAGGCTATAAGAAGATTGCCAAGACCCTGAAACTGAGCTGCAGCATGGTGACCAAGACCATACAGCGGTTTAGTAAGACAGGTTCCACTCAGAACAGGCCTTTCCATGGTCAACCAAATAAGTTGAGTACACGTGCTCAGCATCATATCCAGAGGTTGTCTTTGGGAATTAGACGTATGAGTGCTACCTGTGTATCACTACATACTGTGTATGTACAGTGCCTTGTGAAAGTATTCGGCCCCTTGAACTTTTCAGGCTTCAAACATAAAGATATAAAACTGTAATTTTTTGTGAAGAATCAACAACAAGTGGGACACAATCATGAAGTAGAATGAAATTTATTGGATATTTCAAACTTTGTTAACAAATAAAAAACTGAAAATTGGGCTTTCAAAATTATTCAGCCCCTTTACTTTCAGTGCAGCAAACTCTCTCCAGAAGTTCAGTGAGGATCTCTGAATGATCCAATGTTGACCTAAATGACTAATGATGATAAATAGAATCCACCTGTGTGTAATCAAGTCTCTGTATAAATGCATTTGCACTGTGATAGTCTCAGAGGTCCGTTTAAAGTGCAGAGAGCATCATGAAGAACAAGGAACACACCAGGCAGGTCCGAGATACTGTTGTGGAGAAGTTTAAAGCCAGATTTGGATACAAAAAGATTTCCCAAGCTTTAAACATCCCAAGGAGCACTGTGCAAGCGATAATATTGAAATGGAAGGAGTATCAGACCACTGCAAATCTACGAAGACCTGGCTGTCCCTCTAAACTTTCAGCTCATACAAGAAGAAGACTGATCAGAGATGCAGCCAAGAGGCCCATGATCACTCTGGATGAACTGCAGAGATCTACAGCTGAGGTGGGAGACTCTGTCCATCTCTGTGAGATTTGTCTTTCAACAAGACAATGATCCAAACATAAAGCAAATTCTACAATGGAATGGTTCACAAATAAACATATCCAGGTGTTAGAATGGCCAAGTGAAAGTCCAAACCTGAATCCAATCGAGAATCTGTGGAAAGAACTGAAGACTGCTGTTCACAACGCTCTCCATCCAACCTCACTGAGCTCGAGCTGTTTTGCAAGGAGGAATGGGCAAAAATTTCAGTCTCTCGATGTGCAAAACTGATAGAGACATACCCCAAGCGACTTACAGCTGTAATCGCAGCAAAAGGTGGCGCTACAAAGTATTAACTTAAGGGGGCTGAATAATTTTGCACGCCCAATTTTTCAGTTTTTTATTTGTTAAAAAAGTTTGAAATATCCAATAAATTTTGTTCCACTTCATGATTGTGTCCCACTTGTTGTTGATTCTTCACAAAAAATACAGTTTTATATCTTTATGTTTGAAGCCTGAAATGTGGCAAAAGGTCAAAAAGTTCAAGGGGGCCGAATACTTTCGCAAGGCACTGTATATATATATATATATATATATATATATATATATATATATATATATTGTAAGGGATTGGCTCGGTGGTAGGCGTGGATGACCCCTTTGGGGGTGCGTTTTCACAGAGAGATAGCCGAGCAGTGGTTGCTGGTTGCAAACAACAGCTGGTTGCAAACAACACTGATTTATTCATGCAATTTACTTCACACAATTGCAAGCCTCAAAACAGCCAAAATAAAATAAAACAAAATAAATCCTTGCCACTGTGGGCGGCTACCTTCTCACACACTGGAACCTATCTAATGAAGTCTGTCCCCAACCTACTGTTGGGCAGACTTGGCTGGTCATACAGCAGACTCTCAATAGTCCATGTTTTATCTCTCCACCACAGCACATGTTCATTTAAGCTGTCCCTTTGTTTTTCTCTTTGCTTGGCAAACATTCCTTTATTTCTTCCACATAGAAATAGTTTGTTTATTTACCTTGAGAAGTCTTCACAACTGGTTACCCTCCTTAGCGCACATCACTTCAGGGGGTCTTCTCCCATGCTCACCAGCTTGTCGGGAGGCACTCATCTGTCTGTCCTCCTCTCCCAGCCCACACGGCGACAGGAGACAGCAATCCATAGACTTCCTTTGGACAAATTATAGAGGCCTTAACTTCCTCATTCCGAACAGCTGAAGGCCTTTCAACTTCCTTAGACAGTTCTGGCTACCTCTGCAGCCGACACCCTATAGTAATTGGTGATTTGTCTAACCAAGGTGGAAGTGTAGCTCCTGTCTGTGACTACATTCACAGATTTACCTGACTTCCTGTCACATACCCCCCCCCCCCTCATGTTTCAACCCTATGGTTGGGACACAGTTTTACAGGCACGCATGTGTCAGGCACTTCTCTTGACTCTCACTGATAAGCCTCCTAGTATCCTCAAGCTTCCGGATGAAACTGTTTCTGTCATCTTCATTGACAGATTTCTCATAAATGCCACACAGTTTGTCTCTCATCTCATATACACATTCTTCAACTGCATTTTTGGCATCATTTTGCTCCTTCTCGTTTCTGTCATCTTCATTGACAGATTTCTCATAAATGTCAGACAGCTTGTCCCTCATAACCGTCTGTCCAATCCACCATGGAGGACCGTGATCCATAGGCAACTCAATTGGGCTAGTCTTAATGTCTTCAACATTCTTGAGCCGCCTCTCTCTGCAATCCATAAATGATTTCCACAAAACTTTGAGAACCTCTGCTTCACTAAGCTTTGTTCCAAGTAGGGACTCTTGACGTCCCTCTGTGACTTGAGTTGCCTCTCCATACAGCTGTACACAATCATTGACTCTTTGTTTCTTGAGCTTAGCTTGCTCTAAGATGCTGTGCAGAGGGCCTTCCATTTGCCACAACAGGCTGTCACACATTTCTTCAAAGTGACCCCTGTTCATTTTTCCAGCGACATCATTAACATATGGGTCAAAGGCAACAACACAGTTGAACCCAGCGATCTGGGTGGTATCCATTATAGACCTCCTCTCTGCATCAGTGAAGAAGCATGGAACTGCAACACATTCTTTTACAGGTTTCTTCAATGCACTTTCTGCTGAACTATTTGACAGCTCAAGGTCACCTAGTTCCTTTTCTCTATCTGAATTCCACATGGAATGCATCTCAAGATCACGCTTGAACTTCTGCCACCTGCCTTTCACCAGTTCCATTTTGGAAATATTCCCTGAAAGGCACTTATTCATTTGCTTCACGTTTTCACCAACAGCCATAGTTTTCTCCACTAGGTGGCGTTTGCTTTTTTCTCCCAGATTTATATCACTTGCTTTAGTTTTCTCCGCTTTAGTTTTCTCCACTAGGTTTTCAGCCTGAACTGAGAAATCATCACATTTCTTACACAGCTCCTTTGTTTGCTGAAGCTCTAATGATACATTTTCCAATGCTTGAAGTTTTTGAAAGAACGGTTTATTCCAAAGGGGTGATTCAAGCCACATGTCATCACATTTCTGAGGCTCACTCAGGACAGACCCCAAAACACTGATCCTTTTAAAAACTGCATCAGGCACACTATCCCCTCTTTGGGACAGATCCTCTGTTGCCTGTAATTCCTCTTCCAGTTCCTGCAACGGAATCTTCATCTCTTCTACTTGCTGTTCTAAGGCTCGCTTAGACTCTTCTAGCTCCTGAACGCTTTTCACAACATTATCCTTGGAGCTGACCAAATCTTCCATTTCTGTACACAGCTGTTGGTTAACTCTTTCTAGTTCAACCTTACACTCTAGAGCTTCCTCCAAGGAGCGAGCCAAGAACAGGGCTTTGCTCTCGTTTTCACGCGCCTCCGTTTTTGCACGGTCGCGTTCTTCTGCATATTTTGCAGACACAGTCTTCTCCTCACCAAGCATCTGATCAAACCTCTTTTTCACATTTTCAACATTTTCTACTAAACCAACGCTTTCTTCCATGTGTTTTTCCATATCAGCTATCTGAGCTTGCAATGTTGCGACTTGCTCTGATAGGTTTTTCTTTGCTTCCTCCTCCTCTTTTAATTGTTCCAGGAAGCCATTTTTCTCATCTTCCATTTGTTTGAGCTTTGTGCTAAAACTCAGCCTTTGACACCTCTCTTCCTGTAAGAGTTCCTGCGTGTCTTGCAGCTGCGATTCCAAGATAGAAAAATCTTCCGCAATTTCTCTAGATTTGCTGCCTGCTTGAGAAAGCTGATTTGTGACACTGTCCAACTCAACCTGCAATCGGTTTGCCTTCTCTGACAGCTTAACACACACTCGGTCAACTTCTGACACCTTGACTTGCGATTCCTGCAGCTGTGCCTCTATTTTTTTTCTCTTGTGTTCCGAATCTCCTTTTCCCTGCATAAGAGCTTTCACCTCATTGGCTAGCTTCTGGGAATGAGACTGTAATTCTGCCATATAGGCTTCTTTCTCCTTTAACTGCTGCTGGAAACGTTGGGCTTCACCTTTCCAACTTTCACAGTCTGCACGTAATTCATCTACCACATTGCTCAAAGTGGTGAGCTCATACACAGTACTCAGTAATTGTAACGCTCCTGCGTTTTATGTATGATGTGGATTTACAGCTGCAGAAATATTCCACTTCAGTAGTCATGTAGAGAAACGCTGAGACACCAATCCCAACTCCCAAGACTCATCATGTGTGGATGATCTCAATTCAGCATACAAATATACACACTCAATAAGAAGTTCCTGGAGTGATCTATGTATATAGTAGTATAGAGGTGATAGGCTGAAGAGACAGGTTGAGTAGAGACGATAGGTGACAGACACTTGAGAGGAATGTTCTTGAGAATGAGATAGTAACAGGTGGGATGCAGATAGGTTAGCAATCATGTATGGTAGTAGATGATAGGATAGCAGATGACATACAGGAGAGACTAACCCAGTGCAAGAGCAGATGATAGTAGGCTCAAGAGCTAGCAATCTAGATAGTGCAGATGTAGTAACAGTCCTTAGTATGCAGAGCTAGACAGTGTAAGCTTTAGTATGAAGGTTATTGAGGTTTCCCCTGTGGGGTACTTATCACTAGTAGCAATGTAGCAGAGGAGAGGTTCGACAAGAGCGGATGATCCGGTAGCGGGATACAGGGATCAGCGCAGCGTGGTTCCGACAGCGAGGTATGCTTGCAAGCATGAGAGCTTCAAGACAGGTTAGCATCAAGGCACATCTAGGCACACAGCAGGTTGAACGAACACATGTGAGTGAAAGCTGGTGATTTAAATAGCTGTTCAGTCCGGCGCCTCATGATGATGTCAGCACTCTTAAAGGGAAACACACCTATATGTGCTTCATCTACCTAGGTAGATGGAACGCACCCAGAAATGATGTGATAGGAGGCACTGAGAGTGCCAGAACCTTACAGTACCCCCCCCCCCCCGTAAGGTCGGCTCCGGAAGGCCTCTAAGGCTGGTTGTCGATGTGAGAATCGGATAAGACTGGTTGCCGATTATGAGAATCGGATAAGACTGGTTGCCGATACGAGAATCGGATAATACTGGTTGCCAATACGAGAATCGGATAAGACTGGTTGCCGATACCAGAATCGGATAAGACAAGTTGCCGATGCGAGAATCAGATGAGACTGGTTGCCGATGCGAGAATCGGATAAGACTGGTTGCCGATATGAGAATCGGATAAGACTAGTTGCCGATGTGAGAATCGGATAAGACTGGTTGCCGATACGAGAATCGGATAACACTGGTTGCCGATACGAGAATCGGATAATACTGGTTGCCGATACGAGAATCGGATAATACTGGTTGCCCATACGAGAATCGGATAAGACTGGATGCCGATACGAGAATCGGATAAGACTGGTTGCCGATACGAGAATCGGATAAGACTGGTTGCCGATATGAGAATCGGATCAGGTTGGTAACCGATCTGAGAATCGGATAGGACTTGTTGCCGATACGAGAATCGGATCAGGTTGGTAACCGATGTGAGAATCGGATCACTTGTTGCCGATATGAAAATCGGATCAGGTTGGTAACCGATGTGAGAATCGGATCACTTGTTGCCGATATGAAAATCGGATCAGGTTGGTAACTGATGTGAGAATCGGATCACTTGTTGCCGATATGAAAATCGGATCAGGTTGGTAACCGATGTGAGAATCGGATCACTTGTTGCCGATATGAGAATCGGATCAGGTTGGTAACCGATCTGAGAATCGGATAGGACTTGTTGCCGATACGAGAATCGGATCAGGTTGGTAACCGATGTGAGAATCGGATCACTTGTTGCCGATATGAGAATCGGATCAGGTTGGTAACCGATGTGAGAATCGGATCACTTGTTGTTAGGGTGTCTGCTACATGAACCCCTCACTAGAATCGGACGCATAACCATCCGAAGTAGTCCTAGCAACCAATGCTTCTTCAAACATCCTCAGATCCTTCCTACATACCACCGTGCCATTAGAAGCGCGTACGCAGTCAAGTGCAAGAATCTCAATGTTTTCATTGGAAGCTAGAAATGTGCTTGCAAAAATAGGAGTATCTATACCAACATCTGCCAATTTCTGGGTGTCCTTTTCTGATATAGAACGGGGACAGGGCTGGCAACAGCCTTGGTAATTTCCAGGCTGTTTTTCAGGGAAGACAGTTCGGATTCGCCTGGCCTCCATTGGGAGAGCCTTAGGCCTATGGGGTCGGGTTGGGCAGGATGTAATGAAATGTCCCCCTTCTCCACAATAAAAACAAAGGCCACAGATTCTCCTGTGATCTTTTTTTTTTGTAAGGACAACTTAGTATGTACGGCACCAATCTCCATAGGCTCCTCATCCATCTCTGTAGGATCAGGGTTCAAATGAGATGTGTCAGAGTGACAAGGCTGACTGTTTAAGGCAGGCTTGGACCATGACCAGGCAGGATCACCATATTCATTTGGTTTCCCTTTTTCCCTAGGTAGCCGGGGTCTGCTGTTACCTGGGGCAGGTTTAGGAGTAGATTTTTGGGAGGGGAGACACTGGGAGTGCATCGCAATTGCAAATGATTCCCAATTGTCTAGGATCTGACTTTTTTCTTGCAGTTTCTGGTATGCCCACGTTTTCATTTTGCCAGAAAGCAAATTAATGGCAGCATGCACTTTAATAAAGTCATTATGATAGGTCCTAGGCTTAAGGATAAATAGGAGCTCACAATCCATACGAAAAAAAAGAAAAGAGGAACGGGAACCATCAAACCTGTCTGGTAGAAGGACAAGAGGTTCTGGGGGTTGAGCAGCAGTAGGCTGTGTCAGTCTGGCCACCTGCTGCGTCAGAGCCTGATTGTCTTCTTTTAATTCAGTAAGTGCGTGTATTAACGCAGTTACTTGTTGTGTTAACTGTGTCACCTGAGTGGTCATTTCTGCTGAATCCATTTTATCTGGTTCGTTCAATCTGTAACGCTCCTGCGTTGTATGTATGATGTGGATTTACAGCTGCAGAAATATTCCACTTCAGTAGTCATGTAGAGAAACGCTGAGACACCAATCCCAACTCCCAAGACTCATCATGTGTGGATGATCTCAATTCAGCATACAAATATACACACTCAATAAGAAGTTCCTGGAGTGATCTATGTATATAGTAGTATAGAGGTGATAGGCTGAAGAGACAGGTTGAGTAGAGACGATAGGTGACAGACACTTGAGAGGAATATTCTTGAGAATGAGATAGTAACAGGTGGGATGCAGATAGGTTAGCAATCATGTATGGTAGTAGATGATAGGATAGCAGATGACATACAGGAGAGACTAACCCAGTGCAAGAGCAGATGATAGTAGGCTCAAGAGCTAGCAATCTAGATAGTGCAGATGTAGTAACAGTCCTTAGTATGCAGAGCTAGACAGTGTAAGCTTTAGTATGAAGGTTATTGAGGTTTCCCCTGTGGGGTACTTATCACTAGTAGCAATGTAGCAGAGGAGAGGTTCGACAAGAGCGGATGATCCGGTAGCGGGATACAGGGATCAGCGCAGCGTGGTTCCGACAGCGAGGTATGCTTGCAAGCATGAGAGCTTCAAGACAGGTTAGCATCAAGGCACATCTAGGCACACAGCAGGTTGAACGAACACATGTGAGTGAAAGCTGGTGATTTAAATAGCTGTTCAGTCCGGCGCCTCATGATGATGTCAGCACTCTTAAAGGGAAACACACCTATATGTGCTTCATCTACCTAGGTAGATGGAACGCACCCAGAAATGATGTGATAGGAGGCACTGAGAGTGCCAGAACCTTACAGTACCCCCCCCCCCCGTAAGGTCGGCTCCGGAAGGCCTCTAAGGCTGGTTGTCGATGTGAGAATCGGATAAGACTGGTTGCCGATTATGAGAATCGGATAAGACTGGTTGCCGATACGAGAATCGGATAATACTGGTTGCCAATACGAGAATCGGATAAGACTGGTTGCCGATACCAGAATCGGATAAGACAAGTTGCCGATGCGAGAATCAGATGAGACTGGTTGCCGATGCGAGAATCGGATAAGACTGGTTGCCGATATGAGAATCGGATAAGACTAGTTGCCGATGTGAGAATCGGATAAGACTGGTTGCCGATACGAGAATCGGATAACACTGGTTGCCGATACGAGAATCGGATAATACTGGTTGCCGATACGAGAATCGGATAATACTGGTTGCCCATACGAGAATCGGATAAGACTGGATGCCGATACGAGAATCGGATAAGACTGGTTGCCGATACGAGAATCGGATAAGACTGGTTGCCGATATGAGAATCGGATCAGGTTGGTAACCGATCTGAGAATCGGATAGGACTTGTTGCCGATACGAGAATCGGATCAGGTTGGTAACCGATGTGAGAATCGGATCACTTGTTGCCGATATGAAAATCGGATCAGGTTGGTAACCGATGTGAGAATCGGATCACTTGTTGCCGATATGAAAATCGGATCAGGTTGGTAACTGATGTGAGAATCGGATCACTTGTTGCCGATATGAAAATCGGATCAGGTTGGTAACCGATGTGAGAATCGGATCACTTGTTGCCGATATGAGAATCGGATCAGGTTGGTAACCGATCTGAGAATCGGATAGGACTTGTTGCCGATACGAGAATCGGATCAGGTTGGTAACCGATGTGAGAATCGGATCACTTGTTGCCGATATGAGAATCGGATCAGGTTGGTAACCGATGTGAGAATCGGATCACTTGTTGTTAGGGTGTCTGCTACATGAACCCCTCACTAGAATCGGACGCATAACCATCCGAAGTAGTCCTAGCAACCAATGCTTCTTCAAACATCCTCAGATCCTTCCTACATACCACCGTGCCATTAGAAGCGCGTACGCAGTCAAGTGCAAGAATCTCAATGTTTTCATTGGAAGCTAGAAATGTGCTTGCAAAAATAGGAGTATCTATACCAACATCTGCCAATTTCTGGGTGTCCTTTTCTGATATAGAACGGGGACAGGGCTGGCAACAGCCTTGGTAATTTCCAGGCTGTTTTTCAGGGAAGACAGTTCGGATTCGCCTGGCCTCCATTGGGAGAGCCTTAGGCCTATGGGGTCGGGTTGGGCAGGATGTAATGAAATGTCCCCCTTCTCCACAATAAAAACAAAGGCCACAGATTCTCCTGTGATCTTTTTTTTTTGTAAGGACAACTTAGTATGTACGGCACCAATCTCCATAGGCTCCTCATCCATCTCTGTAGGATCAGGGTTCAAATGAGATGTGTCAGAGTGACAAGGCTGACTGTTTAAGGCAGGCTTGGACCATGACCAGGCAGGATCACCATATTCATTTGGTTTCCCTTTTTCCCTAGGTAGCCGGGGTCTGCTGTTACCTGGGGCAGGTTTAGGAGTAGATTTTTGGGAGGGGAGACACTGGGAGTGCATCGCAATTGCAAATGATTCCCAATTGTCTAGGATCTGACTTTTTTCTTGCAGTTTCTGGTATGCCCACGTTTTCATTTTGCCAGAAAGCAAATTAATGGCAGCATGCACTTTAATAAAGTCATTATGATAGGTCCTAGGCTTAAGGATAAATAGGAGCTCACAATCCATACGAAAAAAAAGAAAAGAGGAACGGGAACCATCAAACCTGTCTGGTAGAAGGACAAGAGGTTCTGGGGGTTGAGCAGCAGTAGGCTGTGTCAGTCTGGCCACCTGCTGCGTCAGAGCCTGATTGTCTTCTTTTAATTCAGTAAGTGCGTGTATTAACGCAGTTACTTGTTGTGTTAACTGTGTCACCTGAGTGGTCATTTCTGCTGAATCCATTTTATCTGGTTCGTTCAATCTGTAACGCTCCTGCGTTGTATGTATGATGTGGATTTACAGCTGCAGAAATATTCCACTTCAGTAGTCATGTAGAGAAACGCTGAGACACCAATCCCAACTCCCAAGACTCATCATGTGTGGATGATCTCAATTCAGCATACAAATATACACACTCAATAAGAAGTTCCTGGAGTGATCTATGTATATAGTAGTATAGAGGTGATAGGCTGAAGAGACAGGTTGAGTAGAGACGATAGGTGACAGACACTTGAGAGGAATATTCTTGAGAATGAGATAGTAACAGGTGGGATGCAGATAGGTTAGCAATCATGTATGGTAGTAGATGATAGGATAGCAGATGACATACAGGAGAGACTAACCCAGTGCAAGAGCAGATGATAGTAGGCTCAAGAGCTAGCAATCTAGATAGTGCAGATGTAGTAACAGTCCTTAGTATGCAGAGCTAGACAGTGTAAGCTTTAGTATGAAGGTTATTGAGGTTTCCCCTGTGGGGTACTTATCACTAGTAGCAATGTAGCAGAGGAGAGGTTCGACAAGAGCGGATGATCCGGTAGCGGGATACAGGGATCAGCGCAGCGTGGTTCCGACAGCGAGGTATGCTTGCAAGCATGAGAGCTTCAAGACAGGTTAGCATCAAGGCACATCTAGGCACACAGCAGGTTGAACGAACACATGTGAGTGAAAGCTGGTGATTTAAATAGCTGTTCAGTCCGGCGCCTCATGATGATGTCAGCACTCTTAAAGGGAAACACACCTATATGTGCTTCATCTACCTAGGTAGATGGAACGCACCCGGAAATGATGTGATAGGAGGCACTGAGAGTGCCAGAACCTTACAGTAATTTAGCCTCTCTTTCACTTTTCTCGTTGTCGCTGAGAGACAATGTCATTTATAGAGCAACATTCTGTTCCTGCGCCCCTTGCAGGTCTATTTTTGTAGCTTCCAAACACTGAAGACTTTTTTCCAGCTGATTACGCAACTCCAACATTTCACACATACTTTGCTCCTGCAAAGTCTTAACTTCAAGTTCCTTCTCCATAAGGATGGTATCTTTCACCTTTATAGTGTCTTGACGTTTTTGCAACTCTACCAATAGAAGAGCAGTGGTTTCTTCCCACTGTGACACATGAGACTTGAATAGTTCATTAGTTTCCTGCAAGTTTCTATGCTCCATCTTAAGCAATTCCAAGGCTTTTTCCTTTTCTTCCATTTTCGGTTGCAAGGCATCCAACTCAGCCCTGCACACATACTCGGTTTCCTCCAAACCGATATCCTCCATTGGCTGCTGGCGTCTCTGTTTCCAGCCTGCCATGCTCTCTTGGGGAGCCTTTTGTTGAGCTGCAAAGCTCCGCTGTTTCAGCATCTCCCCCATTTTGAGTTTACTTTTCATCTGAGTACACTGCGTCTCCATAGCAGTTTCATCAGTGTTGCTAGGTACAACAACCTTCCTCTTTAGTAGACTCTCTTTAGACATGGATGGGGCTCGTTCAGACGGTAACATCCCCTCCATCCATAGAATCCGGTCTCTCATTTCATCTATCTTTGCATTTTTCAGGCGTTTTGATCGCCCCATCTTCAATAACTCCACAAACAAATTTTTCACAGTCCAGCAAAAAATTTTCAGACCACTGTCTCTTTAACACATGTCGTTTTTTTCTCTCTTGCAAGATCTCTTTTCCTGCGCACACAGTTTGTGCAGTCCCTTGCACCAGATACAACAAAGTTCATCAAAAATTTTGAGACCGCTGTCTCTTTAAAACACGTTTTTTTCTCTTTCAGGATCTTCTCTCCTGCACACATAGATTGTGCAATCTCATGCACCAGACAAAGTTCATCAAACATATGCACTTCTTTGCAGGGATCTCTGCTTCTGCCCACTGCATACCTCCACCATATGTAAGGGATTGGCTCGGTGGTAGGCGTGGAGGACCCCTTTGGGGGTGCGTTTTCACAGAGAGATAGCCGAGCAGTGGTTGCAAACAACACTGATTTATTCATGCAATTTACTTCACACAATTGCAAGCCTCAAAACAGCCAAAATAAAATAAAACAAAATAAATCCTTGCCACTGTGGGAGGCTACCTTCTCACACACTGGAACCTATCTAATGAAGTCTGTCCCCAACCTACTGTTGGGCAGACTTGGCTGGTCATACAGCAGACTCTCAATAGTCCATGTTTTATCTCTCCACCACAGCACATGTTCATTTAAGCTGTCCCTTTGTTTTTCTCTTTGCTTGGCAAACATTCCTATATTTCTTCCACATAGAAATAGTTCGTTTATTTACCTTGAGAAGTCTTCACAACTGGTTACCCTCCTTAGCGCACATCACTTCAGGGGGTCTTCTCCCATGCTCACCAGCTTGTCGGGAGGCACTCATCTGTCTGTCCTCCTCTCCCAGCCCACACGGCGACAGGAGACAGCAATCCATAGACTTCCTTTGGACAAATTATAGAGGCCTTAACTTCCTCATTCTGAACAGCTGAAGGCCTTTCAACTTCCTTAGACAGTTCTGGCTACCTCTGCAGCCGACATCCTATAGTAATTGGTGATTTGTCTAACCAAGGTGGAAGTGTAGCTCCTGTCTGCGACTACATTCACAGATTTACCTGACTTCCTGTCACAATATATATATATATATATATATATATATATATATATATATATATATATATTCATTTGTTTATTGCAAGCAGTGTATGTATCTGAATGTGACCTAATATCAGCCTCTTGCAATGCCTGTGCAGCAGAGGAAGCATGCTGATAGGATGAGAGAACACTGTCTTCTTTCACTCTCAAGTCATAGGGTGGAAAGGAGACATGTAAGTAAAAGTGAAACTACAGCAGTTCCTAATCTCTGTCAGGCAAGACTGCTATGCGTGGGAAGGCTGTGCAAATCTCTGAAATGGATAGAATGGACTGAAATACAAATCCTTTGACAGGTAAAATAGGTCTCATATATGTATATTATTTGTGTATTTAACTGTATGCCTTAAGTTCAGCTTTAGACAGCAACACTAGGCATACCATAAAGTATAGAAAAAGACCAAAACTTGGAATGTGCTCACAGAGACCAGACAGACTAAAAAGGCAAGAAGGCATGTCACAGTCTAGCAACCTCATTAATCTTTGCAAGCTCCGAGTCCTAAAAAGTATTACAGGAAAAATGCTCAGTCTAAAATATGAGAAACAAAGTGATCACTTCATTTATTTAAATAAAACAAAAATCACAAATTGCACTTTCATGTTTTAGTCCCAGCTGGAATCAGCAGTCAACACAAGAACTTGCTAACAAAGGAGGAGAGAACTGAGAAGAACCAAAAATGTGCTCCTGAGGGCCCAGGAAGTAGGGCACTCTCAGGACAATTTGGATTGCAACTGTGAACTTCAAAGAGCCTGCATGGCATTTTATATATTTTTTTTAAAAAAGTAATTTATGTGCACCATCTGTTGTGCTCCTGTTTCTCAATTGGAAAAAGTTAGATCTATCAGTAAGTCACTAAAATACCAATATTCAATAGAATTGTGTCTTGGTAGCTGTATGTTAATCATATGAATTCCTTTAATGAATTTCACTTGTCTTTATTAATATTTTTATTGATATTAAAATGCAGACCATGGTTGTGACAGAACCCACTGTCACTGTGTGTTTTGGAGGGGACTGTGCGCAAGCCTCCTACCGACAGACTATGGGCCAGAAGATACTGGAGTTTGGCACTGCCGCCTTTTGACTTTACCATCCACTACTGCCCTGGGAAGCAAAACGGCAATGCCGACAAATTATCCAGGCAAACAGACATTGACTCTTTGGGATTTGTTACCCGACTAATTCAGGCACAGACCAGTTGGAGGTCTAGTACCTGGATTAGTCTACCTTTGGGGGGAAGAGATGTGACGGTACTAACCGTCACTATGGGTGACGGATCACCCTGTCCCTGGATTGTAAACCCCTTTGTGTGATTTTCTTATGAGTTTGGGACATTGCATTTTATTTTCCCTTTATTTTTTTATTTTTTTTTTTTTATTTTTTTTTGAGGGTTAGCCATCATGTCTTTTTTTTATTGTGCCCTTAATTGTACTTTGAAACATACCTAAATGCAAAAACAAAAATGTCATATATTGCAGCTTGCAAGTCCTTAGATGTGGGGGCTGCATTGATTTTGAGTCTTTTGTTCTCTTGTAAGGCTGTGAATAACACAATTTATGTCCCTGTGTGGCTATGCTTGTGATAAAACGCAGTGCCAGACCACTGCCCGTCTCACCAACTCGTGACAAAAGGCCAACCTCACCGGCGCTGTCACTTACTCAACAATGACACTATCAGCTGTGTTCTGCACAAAGATTCTAATCTAAGTGCTGACAGACTGAGATTGTCAATGGATTAAGGCAGTTAAGCAATTAACCCTTTAACCACTTTACCACCGGAGGATTTTGCTGTCTTCCGTCCAGACCACTTTTTGTGCTTCGGCACTTTGCGACTTTAACTGACAATTGTGCGGTACCCAAACGAAATTTATGTCCTTTTTTTCCCACAAACAGAGCTTTCTTTTGGTGGTATTTGATCACCTCTGCGCTTTTTATTTTTTGCGATATTAATAAAAAAAGAGCGAAAATTTTGCAAAAAAATGACATTTTCAAATTTGTCTTTTAAAAAATATCCAATATACTCAATTTATGTCATTTTTTTTGGCCAAAATATATTTAGCTACATGTCTTTGACAAAAAAAAATTCAATGAGCGTATTTTTATTGGTTTGCGCAAAAGTTATAGCGTCTACAAACTATGGTGTAAATACTGAAATTTTACGCAGCTTTAATTTCTGACTGCCTATCTCAATTCATGAAGTGCTAAAATGGCAGGGCAGTACAAGACCCCCCCAAATTACCACTTTTTGGAAAGTAGACATCCTAAGGAATGTTCTGAGAGGCATGTTGAGCTCATTGAATATTTAATTTTTTTTGTCACAGGTGTTTGAAAAATGAATAAAAAAAAATGTTTTTTTTTTTAACACAAAGTTGTCACTAAAAGATAAATTTCTCACACATGCCATGGGTATATGTGTAATTACACCCCAAAATATATTCTGCTGCTTCTCCTGAGTACAGGGATACCACATATGTGACACTTTTTGGGAGCCTAGCTGTGTACGGGACCCCGAAATTCAATCTCCATCTTTAGGTTTTCTAATGGCGTAAATTTTTGATTTTACTCCTCACTACCCAACACTGTGACAGGGAAGTGAAGGGGTTAAACTGGGGGAGATCAAGGGGTTAAACCTTTATAGAGGATAGATGGCGGGTGGCCTAAACCTATTCGGGCCTAGCGCAAGCGCAAATTAGGGTCACCAGTGACACTAAATACAGTGATCAGTAGTTATCTGATATACTGTATATATTAGTGCACTGTTTTATATGGAGTGAAGGGGTTAACTGGGGAAGATCAAGCGGTTAAAAGTTTATTAGGGAATAGGTGGCGGGTGCCCTAACCCTATATGGGCTTAGCGCAAGCGCAAATTAGGGTCACTAGTGACACTAAATACAGTGATCAGTATTTACCTATATACTGTATTTAGTGCACAGAGTAATAGGTAGTGAAGAGGTTAACTGGGGCTGATCAAGGGGTAAAAACTTTATTAGGGGATAGGTGGCGGGTACCCTAACCCTATTTGGGCCTAACGCAGGCGCAAACTACGCTCACAAGTGACACTTATACAGTGATCAGTAAAATATATGTATACCACTGTATATAGTGTTCACTGTGAGGGGTTTGGGGGTGATCAGGGGGTGATCAGAGGTGATGAAGGGGTTAAATGTGCCTATGTGAGGTGTGTCAGTGTAGTGTTGGTGGAAACTCACGTTTTTGGTGTGTCTCTGTCTCTCTCCTGGAACCGAAAGGACTTCAGGAGGAACAGTGACATCACTTCCCCTGTCTGTGTTTACATTACACAGACAGGGGACAGATTGCCATTGGTGGGGACCGATCTACAGACACTGACCAAAAATCATTGGTCAGTATCTGGTGATTGATCGGTTCCCTACCGAATGCCATCGGTATCGGGACCCGCGGCGCGCGGGAGCGCGCTCTGGAGCCGCGATCGCGCATGACGTTAATACTACGTGGCTGAGCGGTATCGTGCCGCACTGCCGCAGTAGTATTACCGCGCGCGGTCCTAAAGTGGTTAAACTACCACCACCTGCTTTACCGAAAAGCAAGAAAATTTCACAAGCTTACCAATAACAACTATGGAAAATAAACATCTGTACACACATTGTCACCACAGACAGGTATGTTCAGTGAGTTATACTACAGTAGCGCTCTTCAAGAGACAGGGATTGTTTTAGCTTGCGTTAGCACATTAGAGATAGTTTTAAAACTTTTCGAAATATAGTTTATTAATGAAAAGGTAAAACAGGTGCAAATAAAATATCTACAGAAAAAGGGTGTTATAAGGAAGCAAAGAGAAAATAGAGCCACAGAGAAATAAAAAGGAGTTTCAAAGGAAGAACAATCCAATAGTCCAATGAATAAGAAAAAACGGTACAATGGCTTTCACAGATCCTGTTACGTGTTCCTTGGTTTGATGTTAAAACTTGATCTCCCAAAATGGGGATGCATTCCACTTTTCTTCACATCAAGGGGGGAGTTGACAGAGACCGTCTGACCAATAATCTTGTCTAAGGGGTGGTTGTTGGTATGTCACCACGTTTATGACCAGGTCCCAGATACAGTTTTCTATAAGTATTTATATCTTTGAAGTCTTCCCCGAGCAGAGCGTTTTGAACACCTCTGTGAAAGAGAAACCTACTGGATTTACACTCTTGATAGTATGACACCTGGGGGCCTTAATACGGTGCGGGCCTTTTCGCATGCACTGCACTTGCATGCACACTTATCCCTTAAGCCCTATGTATAGAACACCCCCCCCCCCCACTCCATATTCCCCCTCCCCCTCCCATTATTCCCCAAATACTCCAAATACTCTTATTTTTCCCCCCTAGCCCCATAGCTACCACATTTAATCACAACATATTCTCATTACACACCAATTACTACAATCACATACATACACATACTTATTCTTCTCATTTTAGATTCCCACTCCTTACATATCCAACATCCCTTATACAGCCTGCCCCACATATCCCTTACATATCCCACATCCCTTATACAGCCTGCCCTACATATCCCTTTTAAACATAATTACTATGGTCAGGTGAACTATTAAATCACATTAATACATTTTTTCATATATATATTTTTATATATTATTTATATATATTTTTCATATATAGTATTTCATATATATATGTATGTATATATATATATATATCTATATATATATATATATATATATATCTATATATATATATATTTTTTTTTTTTATACAATTTTTATACATATTTTATACATTTTATAATTCCCATATATTTTCTTCATGTAATGACTCAATACATTAACATCACTCTTGATTACTATTTATTTTTACTTATATCATCACTAATGTTATTGGTTCACAAACTCATTTATGTCATCCATTTTCATTATGTGTCCACCCCCAGGGGCCATCCTTGGCAGCACAGTGTGGCTTAGTAAGAGGTGGGCAGGATCAGGATGTTTTCTTCCCAACCCACCTGCTTCATTGTATTCAAAAAGCCACTATTGCAATGGACGTTGGGGAGGCCTGATGAAGGAGCATGCATGCTCCGAACGCGCGCCAGGACACGCCCATCACTGCCAATCGAGTCGACAGGAGACGTTAGCTCTTCCTGCTCTCCTTCCTGCACCTGGAGCCCAGAACTTCACCGGAACTGCCAGAACAAGGGAAGACACAGGATCTCTGCTCGCCACCAGGACTCCGCCACTACAGCGTGCCCCATACATTCAATGCCTGTATCATACTCCACTATGTATAAGTGTTTTTATTATAATAAATTGCCTTTCATTTACTTGCTGCACTGAGATTGGTGCCACTCTCTCCCCCCCCCCTGTCTACTTCACACAGAGCTGGTTCATACTCCGCAAGCTGGCTAGAGAGCTCCTCAGTGCATTTAGTGCGATCTTGCACCAGCATCATAAACTTTATTTTTTGACCTCCTTTCTGAACTTGATTTTATTTTTCATTTTGACTGTCACTTACTTACTTTTGCCTATTGAAGTCATATTGCTACCCATGTTTTTTGCTTCATCGGCTGTTTATCCCCTTAGCACTCATCATCCTCCCCTCTCTTTATATCTTTGAATATCTTCAGGGTACCCTGCATATTATGGTTCACCATGAAATTAGCTTTGAAATGTACATAGGTATGATAGGTCTTGGATATCTATTTCTCATAGGAGGGGTGTGGGGGCCTAATCCACTCTGGTACCTCTTAGCATAGGGGTGTATGGTTAAAAATGCTACTGAGAAAGGTAAATATGACTTTATTCTGGCTGTGCTATTATTATTTCATAACATATACTGAAGTTTTAGAATCTTGGCTGCTAAACAGTTTATCAGGAATGTTGATTATTTTTGAATTTACGATGGGGGAAATGTGCAGATGTCTGAAAACTCTAGTCACTCAAGCGGACATTTTTATTGGGGTTTTTCAAACTGAAGTGGGGATTTGGCTAATAGGCTTGAGAGGGCCTGTATCTGTCCTGGTCTGATAAGAAGGTTCTGGCATCAGTTAACAGTTTGTGCATTGTATAAACTAAAGGAAGGAGGGGAAGGATTATTGTGGCTATGCCTTTGTATAACAAAAATGGCATAGGAGACTTGTGACGTGAATAAAATGGCTGCTACACACACAGCTATTTGTGTGCCCAGTATGCATTACCATTAAAAAGCTCAGTCCATTATACTGCTCAGTCTATGGAATGAACCATGGTTGTCATCCAGGCTAGACTTCCAATATGTCTGCCTTTGTTCATCTCCATTACATGGGGGTGGGGATATTAGTGGTTTACAAGTTCAGCTCACCGGAAGTAACAAGGACACTTACTTTCTATACTTGTTGAAAATGTTCTTACCTGAAAAAAGCTAATGCCACTAGGGATGGGTAAATTTGATCAGGTTTGATTCGCAGGGAATTGGAAAGCTGCCAGGAGCTCTGGCCCAGTGTAGCCGCTCCTGTCCACCCAGGGATATGAGCTGCAACACAGCATCAAAGCTTTTAGCCTGGGACATTGATCTAGGCACTTGGGGGGTGCCTGCTGATGAGAAAATGGAAAATGTGGCCAGTCAGGAGGCAAGGATAGAGTTGACTGTGCTGCCACAACTGGGCACCTCATTCTGCATCTTTCTCAGTCACCAGAACACTGACCCAGCATACTGGAGAAGTAGCGTCCCTTACTGTGTCTATGGCCATGTGTGCCCTGCCACTCACATGAACACCCAGGGGCACATACATTACACATGCTTGTGGACAGAAGGATAGGCTTTCTGTGCAAACTAAAGGTGGCTGGACATCTGCCACTGTCATGTAGCACAGGCCATAAACATGCAGAAGGGGGCTGATTCTAAATAATGGAATGGGAGTAGTTTTGCCAAGCTGACATTAAAATGATGGGCATGGAGTGTGGCAGCTGCAGAAGATACACCTGCTTTGAGAATGATGCTGCTTGAGATAGTGGGGTAAATGTAGGATAATTCTGGGCAGGTTTAAGCCTTTGCTTGACCTTCCTCTGCATGGCCTTGTGACTCTCTTACCTGCCTGACATGGTATATTCAAAGCCTCTAAAACCCTTTGTGAGACTTCCCTCCCTGTCACTAGATGCCAAAGTGCAGTGAGTGCAGTAAGGGAATGTTGTGGGGTGGGGGGAGAGGTGGAAAGTGAAGAGGAGAACAAGCGTTTTTCTGCCAGCTTGTCTCACTGAGGTGCTACTCCCACCAAGCTCATGGCTGGTTCTTTTATAATAGGTGATACGCTACAAGCAGAGCCTGCTAACCACAATGGTGCTGTACATAAGACCTAAGCTGCAGATGTCTCTGGACAGTCCCTGAGGATAGAAGTGGTCTTTACCTGTGAGGCAGTGCCATCAGATAGATTAGGGTGACTGCTCCTTCTCATCCTCTGCAAGATGCCCCTGCCCAGAAAAAAATCCCCCCCTAGCTGCTATATTGCCTCTCCCTCAGAATTTTTCTACTCTATTTGCCTCTACCCAGTGTTATTTAAACAGTAGAAGCGCTTTGGTGGATTTCAGCAGCACAAACACTGGGTGGATTCTTATTGTGGACTCTCTTTTGGACTTTTTCATGGATTATTTTTTTTAGGCACACATATATATCACAGCGCTACTTTTAAAGTGAACTATTTATAATTTATCTATAGCATATTTTATTGTCTTTAGTTGTCATTAAATATGTTATTATCTGTACTACCGAAGGTAAACCACTTTTGTTTTGTTACAGGATTGTGTGATGTATTATTATAGCAGGGAATTACATTAGTATACTACAGGTTCTTTGCATGTCAGCCTAATAATACAATGTTCCATAATGATTATACTTAATGTACTGGTTGTAAAAATAGAACAGCATACTGGGGAAAGGAAATTACATTATCATCCAAAAATGTACTTAGGTTTATATTTTTTAACCATAAGGAGATATATATCGCTTTGGAATCATTTGAGGCCATCAGTTTCCATAGATACTGAGTGAAAGTTCCAAGCAGTAAACAAAGGGAATAACAATGCTTTTAGTAGAAGAAGTAATCAAAGGGAGCAATTTCCCATTAATAAGTAACTGGTATACTATAAAACATGGAAACCTATTTGGTGTTGTACATATCGAACAGAGAATATATTAATTTTACATAGTTATAGGGTTAGTTCCCCTTTATCAAAAAAATCACCAACAAACTATACTAAAACTAACTAATAATACACAACCAATTAAAATGCCTGCAGCCTTTTATTGGAGAATAACAAATTAAATTACATTTATTCAAATATGCAAAAAAAACTTTAAACAAACATTCGCCTTGAAAGCTTAACTAACATCCTACTTAGTCTTAGTGACTCAAGTGACAAGTCCATTAGGAGGACAAAATCTTACGGTTGAATCAATTTGTCCACCCATGAGTTGGCGACATAATCTCTCATAATAAATTCAAGCCAGCAATATACAGTGGTCAGCACAATTGTGTATACTCCAACAGATTTGTCAAAAAACCTTTACTTTCCTCTCAGAATTAACATTTTCTATGGGATACTATACTAAAAAATACTCCCACAAATGCAGGCCATTGATTGCAACCAATGTTTGTTAATTTGCACACATAAAAATATATTTTTCCTAACAAATTAATTCAAGACCATGTTGCAAAAATGAATACAACCCAATGAAAGTCTTAGGAGCAAAGCTAAATTTTAGACAACAAAATCCTAATTAACATAAATTCAACTACAGGTGAGTCTTAAACAGGTGTCCAGCAGACAGTGGATTATAAAAGGGCGTTACCTAACCACTTAAGGACCAAGTCTATTTCTGACACTTGCTGCTTACAGGTTAAAATCTGTATTTTTTGCTAGAAAATTACTTAGAACCCCCAAACATTATATATATATATATATATATATATATATATATATATATATATATATATATATATATATATATATATATATATATATATTATAGAAAAGACTCTAAAGAAGAAAATGGTGGTTAGCCCATTTTTTTGTATATTGTGAAAGATGATGTAACGCTGAGTAGATAGATACCTAGCATGTCACACTTTAAAATTGCGCATACTCGTGGAATGGCGATAAACGACAGTACTTAAAAATCTCCATGGGCGACGATTTAACATTTTTCAAAAGTTAACAGTTTAGAGTTACAGAGGAGGTCCTTTGATAGAATTATTGCTCTCCCTCTGACAATCGCGTGTGATTTAAACACCATTTACATTTGCGGGCATGACTTATGTATGCGTTCTCCTTGGTGTGCGAGCACTATAGGATGGGGGCGCTTTTACATTTTTTTTTTTCCTATTTATTTTATTACATTTTTTTCACTGTCCCTTTAAAAAAATGTAAATATCCCTGGTGACAGTAATAGGCAGTGACAGGTACTCTTTATGGAGTAATCTGAGGTCTAAAATACTACTTAAAAATATTCAAAATGCCACAATCCGCATTTTTGAATACTGATGCTTTTTGCAAATCGGTGCTATTGGCAGCAGAGTGATTTGGAAATGATGTTGTGATGTTGCTTCCAGTATACTACATCAGAAACCCAATAGAAGCCTAATCTGGGCTTTGTTAGGGACTTCAGGCAGCAGGCAGACATGGCGGATGATCGGTGGGACAGGAAACCCTGGACATCCCCTCCCCCGCTCCCTGTGATAACGGGCGAGCAGCTGCCTGAGCCCCATCAGTTGTTATCAATGAAAAGCAGACCGCCGGTTCTAAAAAATGGTACCGGGGTGATGCCTCTAGCTGCAGGCATCACCCCAGTACAACCACTTACTCAAACCGATGTACAGGTACTTCAGTTTGTGAAAAAACCCCTCCTATTTCATGCTGTCAGCAATGACACCACATGGAAGAGAAATGTCACAAGGCCTAAGAAAGAAAATAGTTTCTTTACACAAGAACGGTGAAGGCTACAAGAAGATTAGCAAGGCTTTACTTATCAGTCAGAATACTGTAGCAAAAGTGATACAAAAATTTAACAAAGGAACTTCAACCATCTCACAAAGACGTCCACGGTATTTAACATCTCAACAGGAGCATCTTCTGATAAGAAGGGTTGAAGAAAATCGCCATGCAGGTTCACTGCAGTTAGCTAAAAAAAAGTAAAAAGCCTAACTGGGAGCTTGTTAACCACTTAAGCCCCAGAAGATTTTACCCCCATTCCGACCAGGGGGTATTTTGCGATTCGGCACTGCGTGAATTTAACGCACAATTGCGCGGTCGTGCGACGCTGTACCTAAACGAATTTGACGTCCTTTTTTTCCCACAAACAGAGCTTTCTTTTGGTGGTATTTGATCACCTGTGCGATTTTTTGATCACGCGCTATAAACAAAAAAAGAGCGTCAATTTTGCAAAAATAGCAATATTTTTCACATTTTTTTATATGAAATTCCCCCCAAAAAAAATGTAAAAATCAAAATTTTTAAAAATTTTCGGCCAATTTGTTTTATGCTACCTATGTTTGGTAAAAAAAAATCGCAAAAAGCGTATTTTGATTGGTTTGCGCAAAAGTTATCGCGTTTACTAACAAAGGGAAAGATTTTTGTCATTTTTGTTGTTTTTTTTTTTTAACGCGTAATGGCGGCGATCTGCGATTTTTTTTTGCGGTACTGCGACATTGCGGCGGACAGATCGGACCCTTGACTGACATTTTTGACACTTTTGGGGTTACCAGTGACATTTCTACAGTAATCAGTGCTATACATATGCACTGTTACTGTAAAAATACACTGGTAGTGAAGGGGTTAACTTTATTTGGAAGGGAGGGGCTGTGTGTGTCCCTAGGGGCGTGGTTTCTACTGTGATTGGCTGTGGCTCTAGCTGTAAGGACACTGATCAACGGATCTACATACCAGATCCGTTTTATCAGTGTCTTTGCAGCGAGGAGAATGACAGGCAGTTTGTTTACACAAGCTGCCTGACATTCTCCCTCTCCCCCGCCGATCGCCGAGTGGCCGGCGGACATCGGGTCCGCTGGTCACACGCGCGGGGGGGTCCGTGACCACACGGGAGCGGGAGCGCGCCTCCGGGGGCGCGCGCTCGCTCCCTAGACCCTCACAAGCAAGCAACGTAGCCCTACGTTAGTTTGCCTGTGAGGGGCTGACCGCCGACGTAGATAGTCGTGCGGCGGTCGGCAAGTGGTTAACCATGACACAATATGGCATACACTACAGAGGATTGGCATGCATGGATTTCGTCCACAAAGGAAACCTCTCCTAAGCCCATGCACAAAAAAATCCCAACTAGAATTTGCCAGGGTCCATGCTGTAAAAGAAGACGACTACTGGGACTCTGTGCTCTGGAGTGATGAGACCAAGATAAAAATATTTTTGGGACTGATGGCTTCAAAACTGTATGGTGTAGCTCAGGTGAGGAGTACAAACAAAAATGCATGGTTCCTACAGTGAAACATGGAGGTGGCAATGTCCTTCTGTGGGGCTGCATGAGTGCTACTGGTGTTGGGGTGCTGCATTTTATTGATGGTATCTTGAATTCACAGATGTACTGGTCTATATTAAATAAGAAGATGCTACCATCACTCTGTGCCCTTTGTTGTCCAGCCCTTTTCCAACATGACAATGACCCAAAACACACAATTATATCCAGTGTTGCATTTCTAAAGAAGAACAGGGTGAAAGTGATTAAGTGTCCAAGTATGTCTTTTGATCTGAACCCAATCGAACACCTATGGGGAATTCTAAAGAGACAAGTTGAGCATCACTCCATCCACATCCAACATCCAGGCTCTAAAAAAGGTCATTCTTGAGGAATGGAAAAGGATAAATGTTGCATCATGTCACCAACTTGTTCATATTATTCCTAGAAGACATGGTTCTGTGCTTACAAATTATGGAGGTCATAAAAAATACTAATTTGAGTAAACTGAAGATTTTGTAATCTAAGTTATATTACTAACCTTATTTTTACGTAATGAGCTAAGCAAATGTTCTATGAACTCAGTTTTGTCAAACTTTTGGAAATTTTTCTTTTGTTCATTGATATATTAATTAAAAACCTACTTTTCAAAAGAGTGTACTCATTTATGCTGAGCACTGAAAAAAGGGGTTGGTGGGTGCGTGCCCTCTGCTTATTATGTTATACTTACATTATGTATTATTTATGTAATGTCAAGTGTTTGTAACAAGTGGTAAAAAAAGGGTACCGACATCCCCAATCAACACTAATATTATGGGATTAACCCAAATTAGACAAAAAAGGAAAAGGGCTCCAGGTGTCAGGGCCCATTGCCAGAAAAAAAAGAGAGGAAAAGAGAAGGGAGGGGAGGGAAAAGTAAAAAAAGAAAGCAAAAGAAAGGGAGAAGAAGAGAGGAAAGAAGGGGAAGAAAAGAAGAAATGAAAAAGAGAATAGCCCAGAATGGGAAAGAGGTGAGAATAAAAAAGAAGGAATGGGGAAGAGGAGAAAGAACAAGGGGGGAAGGGAAGGGGGAGGGGAAGGGGGGGGGGGAGGGAGGAGGGGGAAAGAAAGAGGGAAGGGGGGGAAGAATACAATAATGGATTAAAAACAACATTCATCAAGTAATGGAGAATACTCATATTATCCAGTGTTCCACATTGGATATATTTTATATTGTGCCTGTTATGATATATCTGTACAAATATGAGTATTCTCCATTACTTGATGAATGTTGTTTGTAATCCATTATTGTATTAATACATTTTTGATAAATTTTAATTAGTATCTAAGTGTTTATCTATATTCGAGGTACGGTACCATTAAAATCCCACTAGCCCTCTTCTTTTTCTTGATTTTCCGCTTTTTTTTTCTTCTTTTTTCTTTCTTCCTGTGTTCTGTGCATTCCTTCTCCTTCCTCCTCTCCCCCCTTTTTCCCCTGCCCCCTCCCCCCTCCTTTTTCTTCTCCCTCCCTTCCCCCCTTCCCTCTTTCTTTCCACCTCCTCCCTCCCCTCCCCCTTCCCTTCCCCCTTGTTCTTTCTCCTCTTCCCCATTCCTTCTTTTTTATTCTCACCTCTTTCCCATTCTGGGCTATTCTCTTTTTCTTTTCTTCTTTTTTTCCCTCCTTTTTTCCCCTTCTTTCCTCTCTTCTTCTCCCTTTCTTTTGCTTCCCTTTTTTACTTTTCCCTTCCCTCCCTTCTCTTTTCCTCTCTTTTTTTCTGGCAATGGGTCCTGACACCTGGAGCCCTTTTCCGTTCTTGTCTAATTTGGGTTAATCCCATAACATTAATTATGTATTATTTAGTTTGCATTAGCATGCTTTTTTTTTAATACTGTAGAACAGTTTGACCTCTTGGCTCCTGATGAAATGCACTCTTTTGGGTCCAGGAAACGTGTCGTTATTACCTATCTATAGAAGTGTAAGTCTGTTGTAAGGGGGCTATCTTTCCTTATATCTGAATATTTTTAATGTACTCCAATAAAGTGGGTGATTTGGATATATATAATTATGAGGTCTTTGTTGTAAAGCTATACTCTTGCTTTTCAGAGATATTTTATACTAATTGCAACCCACACTGTACTTGTGGACTTCCGTCAGTATACGGCTTCCTCCCAGTCATGGACATAGATATCAGTAGTCGCCCCTCTACAAAGCTAGCCGACAACTTAGCCCTTACTGGAATCTTCTTCTTTATTGAACAGTTTCACACTCAATTTATACACACATGAGCACATCCCCCTCCTGATCAGATTTCCACACACAGGTCAGGGGTTGCCTGATTACATTATGATATGCAGATGAAATTGTATACAGAAAAAAAATTAACCTGAACTAATTATCTAGCCATCTGGACAGAAACAATGTGAGTTCATTACCATTTAACAATGGGACAGGCTTAACAGAATGCACATCTCACCTTAATACACAGACAATAGGGTGAGCCTGTGTCTGACATTGAAGTTCAATAAACATTAGTAATCATAAGTAAACACAGAACCCATTTGAAGAACGCCAAACCATTAAGTATCTGTCTTTCACTCCCAGTAACAGTGAATACCGTCACACTAATGATTTTAGATTTTGTACAAATAAAGATATATTGTTTTTACTAAGATGGAATTCTGTTCGATGTGGTGCTTTAAAAGTCCTGCCCTCACTGAACTGACATGCTGGATCTAGTAACACTGTCTGCCTCCCTTCAGCAGGGGGAGCAGACAAGCAAAAGGCATTCCATAGACTTGTGTATGGGCAGCATTGGACTGTTAGAGTTGAAGTCCTGGATGGGAGCCGTGCTGTGGAAACCTATGGACCATTGAACTACAGTACCTACAAGGAGTCAGTGAGAGGGTGAGAGGGAGGAAATGCTGTATTTCCATGGATGCAGACCAAGGAGCTTTCTCTTTCACTGTTACTGTGTGCACATCAACCTGCCACAAGCCAGTGGCCATATGCTGAGGACTGGATTCACTTCAGGCAGTTCCAGAAGTGAGCTGACATCTGAACAGAGGAATCCATGCTGCTGTATCGCTGGGACTGTTGAGAGAACACTGTTGCCACCAACCTTTTGCTAGCAGAGACTAAGCACATAGGGCCTGTACATAAAACTAGCAGTATTATTTACTGCATGGAAACTGGAACTGTACTCATGTGCACCACCATAAAAACTGGGCCCCAACACTAGCCTGCTTTATACAAAGAAGTTATCGCAGTATTGCTTATCATTAATTATACTGTTTTGTAATGCCGTTACTTATTGCTATGTTTGTGGATTACCAGGTTTACTCTAATTTAGCTGTATATAACTCCAATCTATGCTGCTATAGCCTAGTGAACATATTGTTTAATGAACTGTGATTGACTTAAAGCAGTTTTAAACCCCAAATTAAAAATGTATTATATTTCAGCTTAACAATAATTAGATGCAGTGGCTGCATTACTTGTCTTTTCTTTTTTTCTTTTTTTTAAGGTCTGCAGCTGTTTTATTTACAAGTTTCTTTTCTTTGGCTTTTTTCCCTTTTCATTTACTTGGTGATCTGGCCAGTAACACACCTTCTGTATTAAAAGCACCTCCACTCTGGATGAAGGAGTACGGGTGGCACAGAAGGCAGCAGCATTGGCAGTCTGGGGTAAGAGAAGTGTTAACTGTTTAGCAGATTTAGATACACACAATTACACAAAAAAAATCGATGGTAAACTCCAGCTCACACTTTCTAATCAGTTACAGCAAAAAGTTTTTTCCTTTTTGGATAAAGGGTTTACATGAATAAATAATAGCTGGTCATTTTAATCACCCCTGTCAGTGTTTGTCTTATCCATGTAAACTGAAACATTCTGCTGGAGAGCTTGAGCTTGTCAAACACAACAGAACTGCTGACTGGATCACCAGATGAAAACAGAAAAAAAGTCTAAAAAAGAAAACTCAATTTTTATGATTGTAATTTGCAAATACTTCAGAATGTTATGAAGAGTGATCAGATGAATTGCAATTAATTGCAAAGTCCCCTTTTACCATGAAAATTAAGTTAACCCCCCCCCTAAAAAAAAAAACTTTACCACTACATTTCAGCCCTGCCACAAAAGGACCAGCTGACATCATGTCAGTGATTTGCACATTAACACAGGTGTCAGTGTTGACAAGGACAAGGGTGGAAATCACTTTGTAATGCTGACTGAGTTAGAATAACAGTCTGGAAGCTTTAAAAGAAGGGTGGTGCTTGAAATCAATGTTCTTCCTCTGTTAACCATGGTTACCTGCAAAGAAAGATGTGCAGTCATCATTGCTTTGCACAAAAAGGGATTAACAGGGAAGGATATTGCTGCTACCAAAATTGCACCCAGATCAACCATTTATTGGATCATCAAGGAGAGAGATTCAAATGTCGTGAAGAAGTGTGAGTGCATCTGCATGCACAGTGAGGATTGGAGGATGGTCTGGTGTCAAGAAGGGCAGCAAAGAAGCCACTTCTCTCCAGGAAAAACATCAGGGACAGAATAATATTCTGAAAGGATTGGACTGATAAGGACTAGGGTAAAGTCATTTTCTCTGATGAATCCCCTTTCCAATTGTTTGGAGCATCCAGAAAAAACCTTGTCAGGAAAATGAAAGGTGAGCGCTACCATTAGTCCTGTGTCATGCCAAAAGTAAAACATCCTGAGACCATTCATGTGTGGAGTTGCTTCTCAGCCAAGGGAGTGGGCTTACTCACAATTTTGCCGAAGAACACAATCATGATGAAAGAATGGTACAAAAACATCCTCCGAGAGCAGCTTCTCCCAACCATCCAAGATCAGTTTGGTGACGAACAATGCTTTTTCCAGCATGATGAGGTGCCTTGCCATAAGGCAAAAGTAATAACTAAGTGGCTTGGGGAACAAATATTGAAATTTTGGGTCTATGGCCTAGAAACTTCCCAGACTTGAATCCCATCGATAACTTGCGGTCAATCCTCAAGAGGCAGGTGAATAAAAAAATAAAACCTCACAAATTCTGACAAACTCCAAGCATTGATTATGCAATAAGTGGGTTGCCATCAGTCAGGATGTGGTCCAGAAGTTGTTTGACAGCATGCCAGGGCGAGTTGCAGAGGTCTTGAAAAAGAAAGGTCAAGACTGCAAATATTGACTCTTTACATAAACGTAACCACTTGCCGACTGCCACACGACTATTTACTGCGGCCGTCAGCCGCTCCTGGGCAAAATGACATAGACCTATGTCGCTTGCCCACGAGCTCGTTCTCTTCCTTCCCCGCGCATGTGACCGGCGGGTTCGATGTCCGCCGGCCAGTCGCGATCTTCCACAGGAGAGAGAGAAGGACAGACGGCTGATGTAAACACAGCCGTCTGTCATTCTCCCTGATGTAAGCACAGAGGCTATGCGATCCTGCTATGTAGGATCGTGTGTCTCTGGTTACATCACAAGCCACGCCCCCCACAGTTAGAATCACACCCCTAGGGACACACTTAACCCCTTGATCACCAATAAAGTTAACCCCTTCCCTGCCAGTGTCATTTTTACAGTAACAGTGCATATTTTTAGCACTGATTACTGTAGTAATGTCACTGGTACTCCCGAAAGTGTCAAAAATGTCAGCCAGGGGTTCGATCTGTCCGCCGCAATGTCGCAGTCCCGCAAAAAAACATTGCAGATCACCGCCATTACTAGTTAAATAAAAAAACAATAAAAATTACATAAATCTTTCCCGTAGTTAGTAAACGCAATAACTTTTGCGCAAACCAACTTAAAATACGCTTATTGCAATTTTTTTTACCAAAAATATGTAGCAGAAAACAAATTGGCCTAAAATGTTAAAAAATTTAGATTTTTACTTTTTTTTTTTGAGAATTTCATGTAAAAAAATTTGAAAAATATTGTTATTTTTTCAAAATTGTCACTCTTTTTTTGTTTATAGCGCAAAAAATAAAAATCGCACAGGTGATCAAATACCACCAAAAGAAAGCTCTGTTTGTGGGAAAAAAAGGATGTACATTTCATTTTGGTACAGCGTCGCACGACTGCGCAATTGTCTGTTTAAGTCACGCAGTGCTGAATCGCAAAATAGGGCCTGGTCTTTGAGCAGCCAAATCCTCTGGGGCTTAAGTGGTTAATGTAACTGTCAATAAAAGCCTTTGACACTTAATAAATGCTTGTAATTATACTTCAGTATACCATAGTAACATCTGACAAAAAAAATCTAAAAATACTGAAGCAACAGACTTGTATCATTCTCAAAACTTTTGGCCAGGGCTGTACTCATGTATCTGCATACTGCTATTTATTTACTGCATCCAGTGACAATACTGTATATTGTGCTCATTAACCACTAACCAGTCTGATGTTTGCTTTTTGACACTGCACCTTCGCAGTGTGCTGGGTATCTATACATGTGCTCCCAGTATCCATTTGCTTAACCTGGTGTGCCAGTGGGACAGAGGTTGTTCTCAGAGTTGAGCCAGAACAGAGAACCCAATCTACCAAGCATCTTCTCTGGGGACAGCTACACATTGTTAAAATTTGAACATTTGAGAAATTTTCCATCCTGATCCTTCAAATTTTCTTGTTACTGTAATAGAAAATGAACATCAATGTGACCCTTCTAACGATTATAAAAAAACAATGATTGTCCTTGTAATTAATATTGTTGAACTGAATTCTACTAGTGCATACCCAGTTTAACTCTTTTCCTTCATATTTACTACATACAACTGTGATTATGAGAATTGTCTATTTGGTGTATTTTTAGATTTGTTCTCCCACAATATGTTCTCCCAATGTGTCTGTAGAATTAGGTTTCTGCCAGAAGACTGAGGATATAAGGTGGGACACACTTCACCAGGAATCAGCAGGCTCCATAAGAAATGTTTACAGCTGGGGGAGAAGTTGGAGAAAGTAGGTGATGAAAGAATTATTTTTACAAAAGCTCCAAAAATCATTGCAGTAATATTGGTTTATTATATTTGCAACATTTTTTATGGTTGCCAATACATGAGCTTCCCTGACCTTGCTCTGCTGTGCTGACTTTAACAGCCATCAGTGACTGTGTGCAGTCCTCCAATCATCAAAACATTTTTTTTCTCTCTCTTTACTTTTCTTTTCTATCATAGAGTATAGATTTTGATATTGTGATTGTTTTCTATTTTTGTATGACTTGATGGTCGTAAAATTTAATAAAAAGAATTTATAGAAAAATAAAAAACATTAGAGAGATCAGAATTCAGTTATGATTATTAAATAGCTTACACAGTCAATATTAAATTCTGAATGTGAATAAGCTAGCATATTCACAAAGCCTTTATAAATTATAAACAATCATTGACAGACTTGACTGTTTCTTTGGGTTGAAAAAGGATAATTTAATATAAAATAAATGAAAATTGGATTTAATCAAATGAGAACAGATTTAAGAAATTATTTATTTTTGGTAAAACCAATTGATTTAAGTGATTACTTCTTTTTTGGTAAAACCAAATAATTATTGATGGAACTACCCATTTAGGGAAGTTGAGTCTTCAAAAATGTGATTCATTCAAAAATAGTTTTTATGAAGAAAGAACATTAATACTGTACATTAAATGAATCTGGAGAAGCCTTTTTCAACCAGGCTGCACAGGCATCCTGGGATGCCTTCAGGCTTCTTTAGGGGTGCCTTGGCAAAATGCCTAAAAATTCCCCAAACATTGTATACAAGCCAGCGGGAGGATCAAGGCTGCCTTTTAGTTACACAGAGCCCCAGGTTTTCAATGTGCACCAGTACAACCTTCTATAATAACCAATGACATTATGGGTTGATAGGGAGGATGCTGGGCGCCTGCTCAGCATCCTGGTTTGCACCTCGGCTGTCCCTCTCCTTCAGCACTGGGGTCACAATAGCAGTGAGGGGGAAAAGAAACATTGGAATACTAGTCAGTACCAGTGTGAAAAGGTGTATTTACTTTGGAAGAATAAATCACCTCTAATGTTGGGTGTCCTTTTGTGTGGATATTGCAATATGTAAAAATATTAGTTTAATGTTTTTAAATTTTAGAATAGAATGCCTCATGCATAATTTTAAAAGGTTCCTTGGTTAAAAAAAGGTTGAGAAAGACTGATCTAGAGCCTTTTGTATACCTTATGTATACCTAGCTTAAAGCGGAACTTTGCCTGTATGATGAAGTTCCGCTAATCCTTTTTTTCCACCTCCTGGCCAATTTTGGAAGTTTATTTTTTTTCTAGGAGCAGGTACCTAATCCTGGCAGGTTCTTGCTCCACTCTTCCCCAACATCCTCCTCTGTCCGCCACTTCTTAACACACTTCACATGTTCCAGGAGACAGAGCAGCGTGTCTTGTATATGTGCAGTTGGAAACCGACTGTGAAACAGCAGGAAGTTATAGCCAGAAGGAAGCTGGCAGTGCAGGGGACCCGAAGTCTGGTGAAGAAACCGTTAAGGCGATGACAGCGCTGGATCCCTGGACTGGTAAGTGTCTGTATATTGAAAGTCAACAGTTACAGGATTTGCAGATGTTGACTTTTAATTTTTTTTTTTTTCCACAATGACAGGAGCTCCTCTTCAAAGCCCAACTGAAAATCTCCCTTCTCTTTGTCCACCAAATCTAAACCACTTGCCAACAGCCTACCGCATATTTTTTGTGGCAGGTTGGCTCTATTGCGCAAAATCACGTACCTGTATGTAATTTCATGCAATAGCCACTGGGTGGTATCATTCCCAAAAAAAGGCAGAATGGCAATTTGCCTATGTAAACAAGGCAGATCACTGTTCTGACGGGGAAGACAATGGAAATCTTGTGTCCTATGCAGGAACACAACATGTTATAATGTGTGCTCAAACCAATCAATATATGCTTATTGGGCTTTTTCTAGAAAAAAAAATGTAGCAGAATGCATATTGGCCAAAATTGATAAATAAATTAGATTTGTTATATGTTTTATAGCATTAAGCACAAAATATTGTTTTTATTTTTCAAAATGATCGTTTTTTTTTTTTTTTGTTTATTTTGATTTTTACATTTTTTTGGGGGGGAATTTCATATAAAAAAATGTGAAAAATATTGCAAGGGGTGTGTATGGTTCCTGCGCTGTCTGGAGTGTTGTGGGTTTCCTTAATGCTGCACCACTGTTACTGATACTAAAACAGTTAAACAATATATACAATGGGGGTAGTGATGCGCTTTAAGGTGAAAAAATATATAAATAAATATCAAGTGCTTGTGATGAACGTGAAGGGAGAAAATATTCTATGTAAAATATATATATATATATATATATATATATATATATATATATATGTATATGTAGTGTCTCCTTTTACCTGGTGGGTGTCTATATAAAATTATTCCGGTTGTAAAAGTGCTGTGTGCTTCAAGTTTCTAATCCAATAAATTATTAAATAAATAAATAAGTAAATGAAAAGACAATATTTCATCAAGATAAATATGCGATCTCTAGTGTGACACACACATATTTTAGTGCTCATAAAAAGTTCTGAGTGCTTGTTAAATTCCACCTCATCAATGAAACAATATATAAATAAACGTGATTAAAACTGTATTCAATCAGTATAAATGTGCACCAATGCAATCTTAAAAGAAGTCTATGTTGAAAAAGTCCAAAAAAACTTTCAAAATTATGTTTCAATCCTTCTCTTATTGTAGATGATATTAACATAGATATAGTGACTTTTCTCCTCCACCTTGTGCCACTTATAGCTGTGCTAAACTCTCATCTCTATTTCAAGGGTTATGTGCCTGTGGTATATCTCCGGGGTCTCCAGGGTAATAGTCGTTCCTCTTTCCCCTTATCGATATCCGATCTGTCTCCAGATATCCAGCGCAGGTTCCAGAAAGCACCGACCCCTTAATTATAGGGGGTCAATGCAAGCAGAATGATATCAGAATAACCCGAATATTTTCCCAAGGCTTAAAGACCCAACAGGAAGCTTAGATTCTTGAGGCACACTGCAAACACCCATATCAGCTGTCTAAAGTAGTCCATACAGTGATAAAATTTAGGTCAATTCATCAGGCAGTTCGATCAGTAGGTGGCCCTGCCAATACCACCCTGCCAGTCATCTTTTGATTAAAAAAAATTGAAGGAGCCAAGTAGAGGATTGTCATCCAGACAGCACCTGCATCCAGTCAGATGCAGGCACTGTTCAGGTACTTTGACAGCTGGTGGAACTGACTGTCAGAATACATTAACTGTCAATGGAGATATGTCTATTGCACTCTTTAGCATTGATGGAGGAATCTGTTTGATTTCTTTTGTTCAGCTCACAGGTTGAACATAAGAAATCTACAGCATGTGCATATGGGCAGTTTAAGATTACCCTTTGTTGTTAGAAGCTCTAGGCTCTCTGACACAGTTGTGGTATTTTGGGAAGAGGGGACTGGTGATGTGTGCTCTGCCAAAGGGCACAGCCAGTCAATCAGTACTACTGCCTAATCCCAGATCTGGCAGAGCACACATGAATAATGAACATATATTCAAGAACGGTAGAAACTCAACGCATTATTTTACAATTGTCAGTTGAATGGTCTCTGCATTTTATACTATTCATCAGAATAAATGTATAGTCTATTCAGCAGGGAGGGCTCAGCATTTTATCCTCTTTAGCAGGATAACATCTACTGTATGATTTTATTCACATTACACTTTTCTTTTTAAACTTATAATCAGAATATGCCCTGCTCTTTACATGATTATGTACAAATCATGCTTCTTTGTGTTTTTGAGTTTCAAAATATATAGTAAAAACTAAATACGGCCTGTGATCTCATCCCCATCTGTCGTTCCTACGTTGACTGCTCTATGCCATACCCTATACTCAGTGCAACTGGCTGTAAAAATAGCAGTTGAGCCTTAAATACTACAACATGAGATCCGCTCTCCCACTATAAAGTACAGGGCTGGGCTGTCACTTTGGTTAGCGCTGAGCATTCAGAGCCCCGCGATAAATCTTAACGCAAGTAGGACAAGGCTTTGACACTCATATCTCACACCTTACACATATTGCTTACAATCATAACCTTCACACTCTTCTCCCATGCATATTGCCCACCGTCATTCCCTCCGCATTCCTCTACTGCACACACTGCCCACTGTCATATCTTCTTCAATAATCTCCTGCATACACTGTCCACTGTCTTATCTTCTGCACTCCTCTTCTGCACATACTGCCCACTGTCATATCTTCTGTACTCCTCTCCTGCACATACTGCCCACTGTCATATCTTCTGTACTCCTCTCCTGCACATACTGCCAACTGCCATATCTTCTGTACTCCTCTTGTGCACATACTGCCCACTGTCATATCTTCTTCAATAATCTCCTGCATACACTGTCCACTGTCTTATCTTCTGCACTCCTCTTCTGCACATACTGCCCACTGTCATATCTTCTGTACTCCTCTCCTGCACATACTGCCCACTGTCATATCTTCTGTACTCCTCTCCTGCACATACTGCCCACTGCCATATCTTCTGCACTCCTCTTGTGCACATACTGCCCACTGTCATATCTTCTTCAATAATCTCCTGCATACAATGTTCACCGTCTTATCTCCTGCAATCCTCGTCTGCACACACTGCCCACTGTCACATCCTCTTCACTAATCTCCTGCATACACTGTCCACTGTCATAGCTTCTGTACTCCTCTCCAGCACATACTGCCCACTGCCATATCTTCTGTACTCTTCTCCTGCACATATTGCCCACTGTCATATCTGCTGTACTCCTCTCCTGCACATACTGCCCACTGTTATGTCTTTATGTACTCCTCTCCTGCGCATACTGCCCATTGTCATATATTCTGTACTCTTCTCCTGCACATACTGCCGACTGTCATATCTTTTGTACTCCTCTCCTTCACATACTGCCCACTGTCATATCTTCTGTACTCCTCTCCTGCATATACTGATCACTGTCATATCTTTTGTACTCCTCTCCTGCACATATTGCTTGCTGTCATTTCTTCTGTACTTCTCTCCTGCACATACTGAGCACTGTCATATCTTCTGTACTCCTCTCCTGCACATACTGATCACTGTCATATCTTCTGTACTCCTCTCCTGCACATACTGCTTGCTGTCATTTCTTCTGTACTCCTCTCCTGCACATACTGATCACTGTCATATCTTCTGTACTCCTCTCCTGCACATTCTGCTTGCTGTCACATGTTCTGTACTCCTCTCCTGCACATACTGCCCACTGTCATATCTTCTGCATTCCTCTTCTGCACACACTGCCCACTGTCATATCTTCTTTACTCCTCTCCTGCACATACTGCCCACTGTCATATCTTTTGTACTCCTCTCCTGCACATACTGCCCATTAAAAACTGGGACAATGTCTAGCATGCCGGAGGACCTTCCAAATTACTGACGCGTTTTGTCTCCAGTAAGAGAAATGTTGCAATAGTGAGTCTACAGCAAGAGCTCTGCAAGTCACAATGACCCCTGTGGTGGGATGACTGTTGCACACCATAACTGAACCAGAACTTGCAGCAAGCTTGCATAATGTTTGCAAAGAAAGTTGATCATGTAATGCAGACTTGCTGCAATTGTGCAACAAACTTGTGAAGCCTGACAAGCCTAGCAATAGTTCAGCAAGTCATTGTCAAACTTGCAGCTAATTGCTTGCTATCTCAGCAGTGTCATATCTTCTGCACTCCTCTCCTGCACATAATGCCTGCTGTCATATCTCCTGCAGATATTGCCTGCTGTCTTGCCCTATGCAATACTCTACTACACATACAGCCTACTGTCATGCCCTCTGCGCTCCTCTCCTGTGTCCTGTGTACATAGAGACACATTTAACGCTGGGTATCATAAGGGTAACAGAACAGTTAACACTTGGCACACCTATACTGTTCAGTTCAGGACCATCTAAGACTTTCATTATTTCTCCTTCTACTTCTTGCCATGGTTGGGGGAGCTCAAGCCCCAGGCCCACCCAGAGGCCTCTTGATTAGTCCCACTGGAGCTCCTCATGTTCCCAAATAGGTCCATAATCACAACTCTGCCAGAGCCAACATAGTGGGAATGAGGATCACATCCCACACTTTTGCGCTCCTTGGGAACATAAAAAGCCACCAGCAATATTAATCTATATCACCACAGCATTTCAAAGAATAAGAATGTCCAAACCAGTGGTTTGTGAATTTAGTAATTACTTTTTACTTATTAAAACAAATGTCTTTAGAAGAGAAGGATCATCTAAGTGGATCCAGCATCAATCTGATGCAGCATCTGTTCCCCGCTGCTCACAAGACTGAGAACTGAGTTATCAAAGACTGCTGATCGCTCAGTTCTTAGTCAGTGAGTGGTGACTGACTGGAGCACTGAGCTGCCGGTCCAGGTATATGGGTGAATCTCGACTGAAAAGTCCAGACCTTTCCAGAGCTTGAACTGGCTGAGTGACGTCAGCGGCATTTAGCCCACTGTTGGCTGAAAGTGTGTCACGGGAGTGCAGAACGGACTGTGCTCCTGTGATTCATAGGAGAAGTAGGGCCAAAAATGTTTTACTTCTCTTTTAAAATGTCTAAAATTAAAAAGCTCTGTTGGGAGAACCCATATCTGGTTGTCAGCAGAAATGTTCCCCTGCTTTTCCATTAAATTGGAGAAGCACCTTTCTCCTCCTAAGGAGAGTGCCAAAAATATTTCCTCTAACACGGTGTTGCAGTTGTACTGCCTTAGTTAAAAAAAGTACAAACTTAAAGGGTAACTAACTTTCGTGGGGGGAAAAAATAGCAAATAAACAAAAAATATTATAGCGTATACAATTGCGACACAAGTCATATTATAATTGAATGTTATTAAAAATTACCTTTCCTTTTCAATCTGCAGCCACTATAATTTTCTGAAAATGTAATGCAATATGGCTACCTGGAGTTGTTCTGTACACAGAATGTATACTGACCACACCCCCAGAAACATCATTTCCTGCTTGTGTGATTGGCTCACCAATTTTTCCAGAAGTCTGCCTAAGATACAAGTCAGATTTCAGGCATCCCCTGCCACAAAAATGTCATTTTTGGTGAAATACTCTTAATAGGAATACATCTAAAGGGATGCAGGCCCACTAGCTTTCCTCATTAGTGCTCTGCAGCTGCACATCTGATCGATAATTATTAAACCTCTCCCATTAGACCCACTCAGCACGGAGGAACAAACAGTAATTTCTTCAGAATAACAAAATGTAGGATTCTGCAACATAGGTTGTTATAATCCTTAATTTTGGTGTGGTTATGAGTAAGCGATCTTCTGTACCGTGAAACGCGTCAACCTGTTGCATGTCCCTGTGATGCACTGTCTGTATTGATTCTTGAGGAATAAAAGACACTTCTAATTTCATTTACTTCTGAGTGCGGTCCATTTTCCTTTTGGTTTATATTGTTATAATCCTTGCAATGTACAGAGATCACCCAGAGGAGGATGTTCTTTTCTCAACAAAAGTGGAGTTACACTTTAAATCTTCTCCAGAAACCTTTTAAAATTCATGATTCCTTCCCAGGGGCTTTATACACCCCAAAGAAAACAAGTTTGATGGCTATAAAGTGCTACCCAGTAACACCTAAGTTGGACCACCCATTAAGTGTCCCCCCATGTCTTGTAGATGTCCAGTCCTTTTTTGAAGAACTTTACCAAGTCAGATAGAGCCAGTTCCTTTGGAAGACCAGCTCACTTTTTCAGAGTTACTAGTCTATAAAACTCTTTCAGGATGTGTGATTCCTTTTATGATAACATTCTTATCGGTAAATGCAATGAATTTCGCTGATATTTCTTCATAAATGGAGTCTTCTAAGCATCTTATTATTTGAGCTGCCCTACCCTACACTATTTCCAGTTCCACCATATAATTTTCGGTAATTGATAATAATGAATGCAGTTTGGTTTTCTTTGTTTACCTCCTATTTAATTGTCATGTTTCATGTTTTTAAAGCATCTCTGCTGTTTTATTGTGCCTGACATTCCATTAAAGGGTCTCCTTGTATCCTTTACATCTGCAATCATTCTCCTCCTTTGAGGTATAATAAATTGTAGATGTGTGCACTGTGCAGGGTTTAGATCTGTCATTTAGAATTGTCTCAATTCCTTTCACTAATTATCGGAGTGTGGCAGATGTGAATGCTACATTTCTCGGAGTCAGATATTCAGAGCCCTGGATCCTCCAGCAGCTAACACTGAGTTTTAGGGCCCCTTCTTGTATAAAAATATTAGCGTAGGCAGATTGAAGTGAATGTGATTCTAGATCAACTCAAATGCTTGTTGACAAATGTTAAGCTTTGATTTTAAACTACACTCGGAAATGAGCTATTTTGTAGAGTATGGCAATTGCATATCTAGTTAGTTAAAAGTGCTCTCCAGTCATACATTTCAGTGTTTTAGTTTTAAAAAAACACCTCCATAAAAAATAAAAATAAAAATAAAAAGGCAGAAAAAAACTCGGATTCAGCATTGGAAAATATACTTGTCTTTGCTACAAGGCTGGATTAAACGTTAAGCAAAAATAAGTATGTGATTAGGGCCACAAGGGAATGGTGCACCATAGAGTTTTTTCCCCTAGCTATCATGCCATTAAAGGATAAGCACACTTTAATGCCTTCTGGAACAGAAGATTTTCCTCCTTAATGACCAGGCCATTTTTTGTGATTCGGCATTGGGTTATTTTAATGGACAATTGCGCGGTTGTGCGATGCTGTACCCAAAAAAAATTGATGTCCTTTTTTTATGACAAATAGAGCTTTCTTTTGGTGGTATTGGATCACCTGTGCGATTTTTATTTTTTTGCGCTATAAACAAAAAAAGAGTGACAATTCTGAAAAAAAAAATAATATATATATAATATATATATATATTTCACTTTCTGCTATATAACATTTCCAAAAATAAATAAAGTGTAAAAATCTAATTTTTTCATAATTTTAGGCAAGTTTGTATTCTGCTAAAAAATCCCAATAAGCGTATTTTGATTGGTTTGCACAAAGTTGTTGCGTCTACAGACTAGGGGAAAGATTTATGTCATTTTTATTTATTTATTTATTTTTTACTAGTAATGGCGACGATCTGCATTTTTTAGCAGAACTGTGACATTGTGGCAGACAGATTGGACCCCTAACTGACATTTTTAACACTTTTGGGGGGACCAGTGACATTACTACGCTAATCAGTGCTAACAATATGCACTGTTACTGTAATAATGACACTGGCAGGGAAGGGGCTAACCCAGGGGCGATCAAAGGGTTAAGTGTGAGCCTAGGGGGTGTTTTCTAACTGCAGGGGGGTGGACTTGTGAAATCAATACAGAGACCTGTGTTCCTAAATAGGAGGAACACAGGAGCTTTACATTGATTCCAGAGAGAACAACGGTCTGCTGTGTTTACAACAGCAGACTGCCGTTCTCTCTTCATGGGGAGCAATCGCAGGTGCCCGGCGGCAATCGCAGCTGCCGGCCCTGTGAATCGGCTTTCCCGCTGGCGAGTGGGTGCACACCTCAGGTGGCGCGCGCACCCCCAGGAGCACTCCTGCGCAGGGCCGTCGCGTCAAGGCAGGCAAACCAAGCAATTGCTTGGGGCCCCGAGCTGGCCTGGGGCCCCAAGACCCGACACAGACTGACATTATCATCCAGGGCTCGAGTCCAGCTGCGGGAACGCAGGGGAACGCAGAGGAACGATGACGTCGGTTCCTGAACTCTTTCCATTGCAGGAATGCAGTTCCCATTACCTCCTGTAGGGGGCCCGGCCGGCAGCTGTGTTTCACAGAGCATCCGACAAAATTTTACAACACAGGCACATTTTTTTTTTTTTTGCTTCTGAAGTTCTGCCTGTTTGCCAAGTTCCCTGCTGCTCCCATGTGGTCTGAGTGACCAATGACCGTATATCCTGGGCCCCAAGTTCCAGTCCTGGTGGAGTGATATCTGTGTCACAGGGAGCAGAGGCTGTCAGCAAACAGCAGCTTCTTCACTGACTGTCTCGTGTCTCCTTCAGCAAGTAAGTGCTGAGCTGAGGAGAGGGCAGGCTCAGGGGAAATCAGCAGCAGCCAAAAGCCACCAAAGCACAGAGGGACAGTATGAGGAAAGTGGGGACCAGCAAGTCTGCAGTGAATGTTGCTTAAATAAGGTATTGTCATTGTCACTAAAAAAAACAGCTTCTTTCTTCACCTATGCCATGCCTCTGTTGCACATGATTGATACAGCAGCTAAATGTGATCATTATCATCATGTTAATCACACAGTGCAGTTGCATTGAACCACAGCATCTGTATTGTGTGATTATTATAATGATGATAATGATGATGATCACAGGACGGACAGTGAAAACCATTCTTAGGCCTCATTTAGGGCCCTTTTAGGGACACCGGACACTTGGCGTTGCAGATATATGTCTCCTGTGCAGGGCCATCTTTTACCAGCATGGGATGCACAAAGTGTTGTGTGCGCATCCGCCTCGCCTGCCAGTGTCCTATTCATTTCTACTGGGAAACGCAGTTGCATGGGTACAACCACTGGGTCCTATTCTAACATGCAGGTAGGTGTGGGTGCAGGTCCAAATAGAAATGAATGGGAAGCTGGCACGTGGACGCCCACAATACTTTGTGCATCCCCATGCTGGTAAAATACAGCTCTGAACAGGAGACACAACCTACACTTTCTTCATGTGAATGAGCCCCTTACACTTGTGTTTAGGGTGCAGAAAAATTTTTTTTTTTTTTTTTTACCATCCCCAAACATTTACCCTTATACTGCAAAACAGCAGAGGATGGATACTATATGATGTGGCCATGATGCTTTTTGTGTAGCAAAAATGATCCCCATGGTTGTGTTCAGCCGCCACTTGCACCTGTTTTCCTGGGCTCTCCCATTCCAACAGGTTGGGTTGGCATTGCACAAAGAAGAAGAAGGAACACATGTTTCTTTCTCTCCTCTGTGAAAAATAAAGCTGGAGGCTTTGCGTGTGTGCGGGGGGGCCTCCATGTCCATTTTGCTTGGGGCCCCCAAATTCCTTCAAACGGCCCTGCTCCTGCGGACCGCCGTACAAGTACAGCGATTCGTGGGTACCTGCCACCTTATAACTGCGGCGACTGGTCAGCAAGTGGTTAAAACAAAGTGCAGTTTTCTTTTTTGCCCCTTTGATCTGACCTAACTGATTCCAGCCTCCCCCACCACAGATATCTACAGTGCTCAGCATAAATGAGGATACCTCTATTGAAAAATAAGAGTTTAATCAATATCTCAATGAACACAAGAACAATTTCCAAAATCTTGACAACATTTAGTTTCATAGAACATTAGTTTAGCTCTATTACATGAAAATAAGGTAATAATATAACTTAGAATATAAAATCTTCAGTTTTACTCAAACTAATTGATACAAAAATGAATATACCCCACAACAAAAACTACTACATCTAGAATTTTGTATGACCTCCATGATCTGTAAGGACACCACCAAGTCTTCTAGGCACGGAATGAACAAGGAAGTATTTTGTAGTATAGTGTCCCATAGAAAATTTACTACTTTATGCTGAGCATTGTACATACCGAGATCTGAATACTGGGACCACGTTGTTTATTTATATCATGCTCTGTCAGACCATTTTCCTCATGGCCGTGTAGGCACATTAAAGCCCCCCTAGAGTTTTACCTTCATCTCCTGGCCAGGTGGAGGAGGGTGAGATTGGTTAGCTCAGGGAAAAGGAATAGGTCGCATGGTAAGTCACAGCAGTGGGAACCAGAGCTAAGAATATGGGATCTATGATTTTAGTGCCTTTGTTTTAGAATGTAAAGATGAATTTCTGCACAGTGGCTACAGCTACAGATGTCAGGGAAGGCATGCTGTTAAAAAGGTTCCTGTACTACTTTGATGAGACTTCGACGTGACCTGGAGTCCCTTACACTATTGTGTCACATGAAAGTCACAAGCAAGTCACACTGCATAGTCGTACTGGAAATCACACAACATGGGGTCGCAGCAGTGTGACCGAGGCTTAGCAGCCTGCCATCCCAGTAACGTAAACTAACACCAGTCACTCCTAAACTGTTAGTAACTGACTGAAGCCCCAATTTAGGAGTTATACTAAAGCTCTTTTAATGCTTGGTAAAGATATGTCAATTCTTTAATGTCCATAGTCTGGACACACGTGTACTTTGAAAGAGAAGTATGGGTTTAGGTTAAAAAAAATATTATACACACCTAGGTGAAAGCAGCATCGCTCCTATGCTGCATCTGTCCCTCGCCAGCTCTAAGACTGAACAGAGCGATTAAACCCCACTGATCGCTCAGCTCTCAGCTCAGACTTCAGGCAGCAGAGAGCTGGTGACTGACAGTCACCGGCTCTCTGCTCTGCCCATTCAGTGTTCACTGAAGCGTGGGCAGTTGGGGGATATGGGAGGAGCTCACAGAGAGGCTGAGCCAGCTGCTTGTCCTGGCATCAGGGTGGATCCTGACCATATGGTCAGGTTCTTCTCAAAACCAGGTCTGTGATGTCAGCCAACAGCTGGCTTTAGCCCGCTGTTGGCTGAAAATGGGTCACAGGAGTGTAGAATGAATTCCACACCTGTGATCCGTAGGTAGTGTACAGCCCAAAAAAGCTTTGACAATACTTCTTCTTTAAAGCAGTTGGAAATAAAGGCAGATGCTAGAGGTGCTACAGTCATGTGACTTCTAGAGCACCCTGAGAACTACAAAATCCCAGTGCTCCTATGCAATTCTTGGTCATATCTTATTGCTCAGAGTTCATCCTGTCCACTTAAGGCTCCCATGTCTGCCTATTGGTCCAAATCTATGATGGGCTGCTTCACTGTTCATCGGTAAGGCTTGGGAACTGGAAGTTCTCATCCACTAAAGTTGCTCAAGATTTACATATTAAAACACTCCAGTTTTTGGGCTTCTGGGATGCTCAGGAGGAAATCCGAATACCTTCAGGTGACTACATATATTTCCTGTTACCAGGTTACACGCTTTAAATCCTATGTTTAGGTTAATGTATTTTTTTTTTAAAGCAGCACAAGGGATGTAACTAACATTTATTGCAAAGTGTTCCTGGTGCTGGTGGCCATTGTGGAAATCCTAAGTACTCTGGGGTTTATTTACTAAAGCTGGAGAGGGCAAAATCAGGCTCATTTCCAATCAGCTTCCAGGTTGTATTGCCAAAGCTTAATTGAACAAGCTGAGGTTAGAAGCTGATTGGTTTCTATGCAGAAGTGAGCCTGATTTTGCACTCTCCAGCTTTTGTAAATAAAGCCCACTGTCCCCCTCCCATAACCAGCCACCATAATCTTCCAATGTATTTGAATGGAGAAGGAGGGCAGGAAGCGTGGGCATAATAATCATGCTTGATCAATGTTTATCACAGGTCCAGCATTGATAATACCCACTGAAAAATTATGGCTGCAGGGTATGAGATGGGGGACAGAAGAATTTGGTTACCCACTATGACAACTGGCACCAGCACAAGGGACACTTCTCATTTAATGTAAGTAGCACCCCTTGTGCTGATTGTTCTTTAATTTTTACTGAAACATAGACTTTTGTATACCATGCCTTAAAGCGGAGTTCCGGGCACGAAAACGTTTTTTCAATAACAGTCAGGGCTAGTACATTCCACAATGGCTAGCCTCTGATCTGTCCCGGTTCGCACTTTCCTGCAAGAAGAAACACTCACTTATAGAATTTCTTCTCCAGCGTTGCCATCTCTGTTGTGGGCAGCTGAAGCCGGCGCGATCCTCTTCTGCGTCTTCTTCCGTGTCTTCTTCTCCCAGAATGCGCCTGCACCGGCCCCTCTCGTCACTTCCGGTGCTGCGCTGTATTCCTCCACAGCTTCTGGGCATGCCCAGAAGCTGTTTAGCAGGGAATGCGGCATCGCCCCGGAAGTGACGAGTGGGGCCGGTGCCGTTGCATTGATTCCTGGGAGCGATGACGTTCAGCTCCCAGGAATCATCGCAAAGAGGAAGTGGCGGCGGAGCCGCGGCACAGAGGGAGGAAGTGGAGAATAGGTGAGTATTTTCTATCTACAATTACAAGGTGAGTAAAAAAAAAATATATACCTACTGTAACTATCCAATTCCTTTTCAGGTGAAGAAAATCCAGCGGATGGGCACAAAATCGATTAGGTCGATTTTGTGCCCGGAACTCCGCTTTAAATATACAGAGCAGAGTAAATTAAATAGTTTGTAACATAAAGTTTCAATGTAACAGATTGTTCTGGTCATCAGGATATTCCTCCATAAGCAGGAAGAAGAGACAAAAGGTTTTGATCTTGGGAAATAGAAGAATGGCATTTTGTAGACCTTTTTAACACCATTATATTACCGTGCATAAGAGACAATCTCTATGGTTAGTGGTATATTCACAAAGCCTAAACATTTTGCAATGATTTAGTCTGTATCTTTCCATCAGATTTATAAATCATGGTCATTCCTTAGCAACAGGGCACTAAACATTGCACTTGTGCTTGAAAGTGCACAAAGTTTTAGCGCAGCAGACAAATCTCGATGTTGTATGTATTAGGAATAAATCCTTCACCACAACACTATGTTCTTTCTGGAGCAGTGAACATTTCTGTTATCATTAGTTTGTCATGTAAGGTCCTAAAAACGAGGGAAAGCACTTCAAGCAAGTTCATTAATATTTCATTACAAATCTGAATCCTGCTGAGAATTGACAGACGGCACTCCAAGCAAGTGCTCTATATTAAGAGAATCACTGCATGGCTGGGAGATGCTAGGACTGACATGAGGGACGCAAAGCAACTTAATTCACTTCTAAACGGAGATGACTGGAAACAATAAACAGGCTGATAAGGAGTATGACGTGAAAAGACTTTAACCACTTAAGCCCCGGAAGATTTTACCCCCTTCCTGACCAGGGTTTTTTTTTGCGATTTTTTACTGCGTGACTTTAACGGACAATTGCGCGGTCGTGCGACGCTGTACCTAAACGAATTTGATGTCCTTTTTTTTCCCACAAACAGAGCTTTCTTTTGGTGGTATTTGATCACCTGTGCAATTTTTTGATCATGCGCTATAAACAAAAAAAGAGCGTAAATTTTGCAAAAATAACAATATTTTTCGCATTTTTTTATATGAAATTCCCCCCCAAAAAATGTAAAAATCAAAATTTTTTAACATTTTCGGCCAATTTGTTTTATGCTACATATGTTTGGTAAAAAAAAAATCGCAAAAGGCGTTTTTTGATTGGTTTGCGCAAAAGTTATCGCGTTTACTAACAAAGGGAAAGATTTTTGTCATTTTTTGTGGTTTTTTTTTAACGAGTAATGGCGGCAATCTGCAATTTTTTTTTTTTTTGCGGGACTGCGACATTGCGGTGGACAGATCGGACCCTTGACTGACATTTTTGACACCTTTGGGGTTACCAGTGACATTACTGCAGTAATCAGTGCTATACATATGCACTGTTACTGTAAAAATGACACTGGCAGGGAAGGGGTTAACTGTATTAACTGTATTGGAGAGGGAGGGGTTAAGTGTGTCCTAGGGGCGTGCTTCTAACTGTGATGGGACATGTCTACTAGTGTAAAAACAGAGATCAACGGTCCTACATAGTAGAACCGTCTGATCTCCATTTTTACACAGGGGAGAATGACAGGCGGCTTGTTTACATAAGCCGCCTGCCTTTCTCCCTCTCTACCGACGATCGCCGAGTGATCGGCGGACATCGGGTCCGCCGGTCACACGCACTGACTCCTTAGTGAACGAGCCGGGGCGGGCGCGCTATTGGCTCACAAGCCGGTGACAGGCTAGTGACGTATATATACGTCACTTTGCCTGGCCGGGGCTGACCGCCGCAGTATATGTACTTGCGGCGGCCGGCAAGTGGTTAATAGTTAAAGGAAACCTGTACTGTGAGAAACATGGAGGCTATTCCATTGCTCAATTTCTTTTGAAAATGCTAGATGCCCAGCTGTCTAGGCGATCCTCTGAATTTAATATTTTCTAAACGAATCACTTGGAACAAGCTTTCAGTTAGAGAAGCCAGATCATCTGACTTGCTTGCATGCTTCAAGTTAGAAACAAAGTGAGTATCAAAGCTTTTGCCTCAGGATGACAACCTGGTGAGACAGTGTTTTAAAAAGAGGTCAGCAATGACCAGACTTTGCATTCTCGTCAAAAGTGAATTCCAGGCAGAAATAACAGACACATCATAAAGGATAAGTAAACCCAAGAACAGAAATGTAAAACAGCCTACAAGCCTTGCATCTAGTGGCTGCATACACCTGGAGTCCATACACAGTCAAGCGCCTTTACAAAAGCACCAATGCGACACAGTTAGGCATCTTCTTCCTCAAAAATTCCCAAGAGATTATAGGGAGTGCAGAATTATTAGGCAAATGAGTATTTTGACCACATCATCCTCTTTATGCATGTTGTCTTACTCCAAGCTGTATAGGCTCGAAAGCCTACTACCAATTAAGCATATTAGGTGATGTGCATCTCTGTAATGAGAAGGGGTGTGGTCTAATGACATCAACACCCTATATCAGGTGTGCATAATTATTAGGCAACTTCCTTTCCTTGGGCAAAATGGGTCAAAAGAAGGACTTGACAGGCTCAGAAAAGTCAAAAATAGTGAGATATCTTGCAGAGGGATGCAGCACTCTTAAAATTGCAAAGCTTCTGAAGCGTGATCATCGAACAATCAAGCATTTCATTCAAAATAGTCAACAGGGTCGCAAGAAGCATGTGGAAAAACCAAGGCGCAAAATAACAGCCCATGAACTGAGAAAAGTCAAGCGTGCAGCTGCCAAGATGCCACTTTCCACCAGTTTGGCCATATTTCAGAGCTGCAACATTACTGGAGTGCCCAAAAGCACAAGGTGTGCAATACTCAGAGACAAGGTAAGAAAGGCTGAAAGACGACCACCACTGAACAAGACACACAAGCTGAAACGTCAAGACTGGGCCAAGAAATATCTCAAGACTGATTTTTCAAAGGTTTTATGGACTGATGAAATGAGAGTGAGTCTTGATGGGCCAGATGGATGGGCCCGTGGCTGGATTGGTAAAGGGCAGAGAGCTCCAGTCCGACTCAGACGCCAGCAAGGTGGAGGTGGAGTACTGGTTTGGACTGGTATCATCAAAGATGAGCTTGTGGGGCCTTTTCGGGTTGAGGATGGAGTCAAGCTCAACTCCCAGTCCTACTGCCAGTTTCTGGAAGACACCTTCTTCAAGCAGTGGTACAGGAAGAAGTCTGCATCCTTCAAGAAAAACATGATTTTCATGCAGGACAATGCTCCATCACACGCGTCCAAGTACTCCACAGCGTGGCTGGCAAGAAAGGGTATAAAAGAAGAAAAGCTAATGACATGGCCTCCTTGTTCACCTGATCTGAACCCCATTGAGAACCTGTGGTCCATCATCAAATGTGAGATTTACAAGGAGGGAAAACAGTACACCTCTCTGAACAGTGTCTGGGAGGCTGTGGTTGCTGCTGCACGCAATGTTGATGGTGAACAGATCAAAACACTGACAGAATCCATGGATGGCAGGCTTTTGAGTGTCCTTGCAAAGAAAGGTGGCTATACTGGTCACTGATTTGTTTTTGTTCTGTTTTTGAATGTCAGAAATGTATATTTGTGAATGTTGAGATGTTATATTGGTTTCACTGGTAAAAAAAATAATTGAAATGGGTATACTGTATATTTGATTTTTGTTAAGTTGCCTAATATTTATGCACAGTAATACTCACCTGCACACACAGATATCCCCCTAAAATAGCTAAAACTAAAAACAAACTAAAAACTACTTCCAAAAATAGTCAGCTTTGATATTAATTAAAGAGTTTTTTGGGTTCATTGAGAACATGGTTGTTCAATAATAAAATTAATCCTCAAAAATACTAATTTGCCTAATAATTCTGCACTCCCTGTAGTTCCTTGAAGTCCTTCTCTTCAAGTAATGCACTTACTATAATCCAGGCAAAAGCCAAAGTTCCAAAAGCATGTGCCACCTGTAGCAGAATTCCCAGCCGTTTTGCTGGATGTGGGTCCGCCATGGTTACCGCTAGCGACAACAGCACATTTAAGCATGTTCTCTAAATGTGAGCACTGAGACAGTAAACAGTCCAGCATCTTTGGGTTTTTATATTTATTTAGGAACTTGGATGGGAGAAGGGATGAGATAGATACTCCTCTGGCTCAACTATGCACAAAAGAATGGGACACTGAAAATGCCTCCTGGTGCTGACTTGACTCTGGCAGGATGCCGGTCAATGCTGGTTAACACTGACTAGATGTATGTTAACTCTGAACTGACTTTGACACTCCCCGGTGACACAAAGTCCTTTGTACTGCTTCCTTTATCACTCCTGGCCGAGGTAGCTACTTGTGAACACTGCTGCAACTCTCAACGCTTCAGGGCCCACACCGGCACCCTCTTTACACTGACTTCTCTTCAGGGCATAAACTCTGGCACCCCCTTTCTAATCTTTTTCTACTAGTTATCTGGCTCCTGGATCCCTCTAACCTTCCGGAGTGGTCCCCGATCCTAGGCAGACCCCTGGGCAGTTTACAGTACTCACAACGCTGCTTTCCTGGAAACTCCTGCCCCAGCAGCTCCTCTTGGTCCTCAGCACACTGGATCCCTCTCTGCAGCCCAGCTCAACCCTCTGTCCTCAGGCCAACTGCCCAGGACACTTTCCTCATGCTGGCAGGAGGAGAGACAGCCATCACCCTCCTCCTGGGACTCTGCTTCCCGTCAAAGACACCCTGTCATGTGCTCCCCTCAGACTTATATGCCATCCCAGGATGCATTGCGGCATATTCTGTCCTCTGGGATAGATACAAGCCCTGGTGTGCTATTGGTCAGGTTTCCTTCACTGTCCCTTGTTGGACACAGTGGGGAGACTCCCCAAGCTCAACAGGCACACCTGGAAACACATGACAGCCTAGCTGAACAACCAGACCGCCCCTGATAAGCAGGCAGGGCCCCCTTTATAATTTGTCCTAGCACCTACCTAGGAGGGTGCTACACACCTTTGCAAGAAACACTGGTACCCTAGAAGAAGCTACAATCTCTGTCAATGAATGCAGTGAATGCAGCAATGTACCTGGTCCAGAGCTTTTTTGACCATACTTCTTTTCTTGGTTACAGGAGTGCACCTTCTACAATCCCATGACCCAGATTTGGTCCAGGCTCTGCAGGGATCCCAACTCTATTGTTGGGATCCCCCCAGATGCCTGACTGGCAGCTGGCTCAGCCTCTCAACACTTCACTAAAGCCTGAGCCAGCTGCTTTCGGTCACTCCCCAGCCTGAAGCTCCAGTGAGCGCTGGAGGGACAGAGCACTGAGCGATGGCTGACAGTCACCACTCTCTGTTCAGTGAGGACCGAGAACTGAGCAATCAGCGGACATGTGATCGCTCAGTTCTCTTTCTTAGAGCCGGCAAGGGACACAGGGTAAAGGTGAGACACATGGTATAGGTGAGAATAGATGTTTGCTTGTTTTTATGTCTTGCACTTCTCTTTTTAAAGTTTATTGCTGGGTACTTAAAGCCTAACTACAGGTTTCTTGCGCTAGGTTCACACTGGTGCGATGTGGGAACCACAGCGATTCCTGTGTGGATTCCTGCACTGCATAAAAATCACAGGTAATGCACACTGTGCTCTGCGAACCGCTGCAGTTGTCAATATAAAGTTAATGACACCCCCAAATCCGTTCGCAGAACCCAGTGTGAAAGGAATGGAATCGGATCTGAACACCCATGTGATCCTATTCCAGTGCAGACAATAAAAAGGGTCCTGCACCATTTTGGTGCGAATGTGATGCGATTTCAGCCATACAAACTGTATAGATGAATTTGCATCACACAAACATCGCAAGGAATCTGCACAGGAATGCAGTGCAAATCACATGCAATGTCTGCAATCGCATAGGTGTGAACCCAGCCTCAATAGTTCATTTGGGCCAAAATGGTCCAAAAGAATTATTACTTTACTAACAGATGCACCCACTGTGAGAGCTGTATAAACTGAATGTAGCATCAACTACATACAGCATACCGTGCTGTGCTCCAGTAGCGGTATGGGGACTTCTCCTGTCCCCTTCCCAGAACAAAATTGAGTTGGGCTGAGCGCTGCTCAGCCATTTACAAGGGGCTTTGGATTCCTCCTGTTTTGAATTGTATTGTAACTGTATTGTCTTCCCTCACATTGTAAAGCGCTGCACAAACTGTTGGCGCTATATAAATCCTGTATAATAATAATAATAATCAATGAAAATACAAATAAATAGCGTATTTGGTTTGTGATGCTCAGATGCAGTGGAGTTCCGCTTTAACTTGGAAATGAGTCTGCTGAGCATGGTAAAAGGAGAAGGGCAATCAACACAAATTACGCTGAGAATGGTAATAAAATGATTTGGGAAAGACATGAGTGTAAGCTGCTGGGGCTCAAAGGAGCAACAGATTTGCATTGCAATAAACAGCCTGCAGTGTTTACAGCTCCTGTCACTATCTAAGTTAAAGGACTATTCAGAGACCTAACCCAATAAACATCTGTGTTACACCGCTGCCCTCTGAGAAAAAGAGTCTGTGTTTAGAGAGGAGAAACTGACAGCTTTATCTATCATTCATGCTGCAAACCCATATGCCCATGTGCCCTCTGAAAAGACACAAACTCTACAATTTAAGATGCTTCTGTCAAAGTAATAGCTGCTGCTGAACATAACACTGCGGGTATTAAAGCTGAACTCTGATCTGGCTAAAAACATTTTGGACCTATTCACATGTCTTTTTCCCCAATGTGTTTTTCTTTTAAAATTAATCAATGGAAACACTTTAAAACCCGGGTAAACATGGAGGAACCCTTTAAAAAATGTTCAGGTCTTAACCACTTAAGCCCCGGAAGATTTTACCCCCATTCCGACCAGGGGGTATTTTGCGATTCGGCACTGCGTGAATTTAACGGACAATTGCGCGGTTGTGTGACACTGTACCTAAACAAATTTGGCGTCCTTTTTTTCCCACAAACAGAGCTTTCTTTTGGTGGTATTTGATCACCTGTGCGATTTTTTGATCATGCGCTATAAACAAAAAAAGAGCGTCAATTTTGCAAAAATAGCAATATTTTTCACATTTTTTTATATGAAATTCCCCCCCAAAAAAATGTAAAAATCAAAATTTTTTAACATTTTCGGCCAATTTGTTTTATGCTACCTATGTTTGGTAAAAAAAATCGCAAAAAGCGTATTTTGTTTGGTTTGCGCAAAAGTTATCGCGTTTACTAACAAAGGGAAAGATTTTTGTCATTTTTGTTTTTTTTTTAACGCGTAATGGCGGCGATCTGCGATTTTTTTGCGGTACTGCGACATTGGGGCGGACAGATCGGACCCTTGACTGACATTTGTGACACTTTTGGGGGTACCAGTGACATTTCTACAGTAATCAGTGCTATACATATACACTGTTACTGTAAAAATACACTGGTAGTGAAGGGGTTAACTTTATTTGGGAGGGAGGGGCTGTGTGTATCCCTAGGGGCGTGCTTTCTACTGTGATTGGCTGTGGCTTGAGCTGTAAGGACACTAATCAACGGATCTACATACTAGATCCGTGTGATCAGTGTCTTTACAGCGAGGAGAATGACAGGTGGCTTGTTTACACAAGCTGCCTGACATTCTCCCTCTCCCCCGCCGATCGCCGAGTGACCGGCGGACATCGGGTCCGCTGGTCACACGCGCGGGGGGGTCCGTGACCACGCGGGAGCGGGAGCGCGCCTCCGGGGGCGCGCGCTCGCTCCCTAGACCCTCACAAGCTAGTGACGTAGCCCTACGTCACTTTGCCTGTGAGGGGCTGACTGCCGACGTAGATCGGCGTTAGGCAGTCGGCAAGTGGTTAATGAATGCCTGCCAATATTTCCTTTGCATACACTTTATGGTCCAGTTGAGATATTATTTTTTATTACAGGCACATATGGCACCATCAATTTATACAGCACCTTACATATTTGTTATACATTCACATCAGATATAGATGAATCCGGGCTGGAATTACTGTGCCTTTATATTTGGATTGCAGTTTGGACCGTGTCAGGATGCTCCTTTAAGAGTTTTATAAGTAGGATTGGTTTCTCCCTAGGAGTGGTCAAACTGGACTATGGGGGATGTAGTTCGAAGGAGGGCGTAAACCATGAGATGGATGACTAATTGGACCACACTCCCAGGGAGCTTTGGGACCTGCGGAGGATCATGGGAGAGGAGATATACTGGGGGCGTGGCCGGTTACGCGCTTTCTTGCTTCGGGGACTCAGAGAAGGAGAGCTGTGGAAGGACTGACCGGGACGGAGGCCTGAGAGTGCAGCCTAAAGTGTGGAGAGCCCGTCCTTAACGGAGTAGATGACAGAAGTCACGGGGATGTGACCAATTCAGAGTGAGAGCTGAAGGGACAGCGAGCGGCGCTGAAAGGAGCGGCCTGGTACAGTGTTTGCTGAGAGTCTCCCTGTGACGCAGCATCAGAAAGCAGATGTTCTGTCGGTGGACAAGAAAGTCACTCGTGGACACTGATGCTACATAAAAGTGCCTGGTGACCTGTGGAACTGCAAGTATATCTTTGAACACAGAATACACTGACAGTAGTTAGGATCTTATTAACATCTTTAACCTTGGATTACAAATATCACAAGAAGAGTGATAAAGAGCTCCAACTGCCGGTGAAGAAGTGCAAGGCCTTGCTAGCACAGAGACCCCATTTTCTTTAGTTCTTAAAGGGGGCTCCCGGTTACAGCATATAATTCTGCAAGTTGATTTAGATTGATTATTAAACTAAATAGGAAGAAGCAGATTACAGCCTTAACCACTTCCATACAGTGCAGTTACACCCCTTCCTGCCCAGACCAATTTTCAGCTTTCAGGGCTCTCACACTTTGAATGATAATTACTCAGTCATGCAACGCTGTACCCAATCAAATTTTTTGCAATTTTTTTCACCTAAATAGAACTTTCTTTTGGTAGTATTTAATCACCACTGGGTTTTTTATTTTTTGCGATATAAGTGAAAAAATAGCAAAAATTTTGAAAAAAAAAACATTTTGTTTAAGTTTCTCTATTATAAAATTTTGCAAATAAGTATATTTTTTTTATATTTTGTGCCAAAATTTATACTACTACATATCTTTGGTAAACATAACCCAAATTAGTGGTTATTATTTAGTCTGTGGGAAAGTTATAGAGTCTACAAGCTATGGTGCCAATCATTGAAAATTGATCACGGCCTGTCTCATTTCTAGAGGCCCTGAAATGTCAGGACAGTACAAATACCCCCCAAATGACCCCTTTTTGGAGAGTTGACGTTCCAGGGTATTTAGTAAAAGGCATGGTGAGTTTTTTGAAGTTGTAATTTTTTCCCACAATTCTTGGGAAAATGAAGAAATCATTTTTATTTTTTTTTACACAAAATTGTCATAATAACAAGTTATTTCTCACACACAGGATATGCAGGAGAGCAGCGGGAACGGGGGGACGTCATATGACGCCCACCCTGATCTGAGCATTGTTACTAACCATGTGCATCCCTTTATGGCCACAATGTAGTATACTGTAGTGTTCCAAATACCAATGGACCAGGGGATTGGAGGAAAGCTAACGTGATACTGATATTCAAAAAAGGGCAGAGGCATGTACCGGGAAATTATAGGCCGGTCAGCCTGACATCGATAGTATGTAAACTTCTGGAGGGGATGATACTATATCATAGAGTTTGTTAAAGACAACAACATCATCAGCAGTAATCAGCACAGGTTTACAAATGGGCGTTCTTGTCAAACCAATCTGTTAACATTCTACGAGAAGGTGAGCTGTGAGCTAGATAGGGGGAGACCAGTGGATGTGGTGTACCTGGATTTCGCTAAGGCGTTTGATACAGTTCCCCACAGGTGCTTAATTTATAAAATAAGGTCTTCAGGCATTGACCACAAGGTTTGCTCTTGGATACAGAACTGGCTAAAAGGGCATGTCCAAAGGGTTGTAATAAATAGCGCATACCCAGACTGGTCTGGGGTGGTAAGTGGGGTCCCCCAAGGCTCAATCCTGGGACCAACCTTGTTACATTTATTCATAAACAGCATTGAGGACTGGATCATTAGTTCTATATCAGTTTTTGCAGATGACACAAAATTGGGCAGGGCAATAACTGCACAGCATGAGGCAGATATCTTACAGAATGACCTGAACAAAATAACAGAGTGGGCAACGACATGGCAAATGAGGTTTAATGTGGAGAAGTGTAAGGTTTTGCACTTGGGGACTAAAAACATAAAAGCACAATACACTTTAGGGGGGGGAACCTTTGAGGGAATCAAAAATGGAGAAAGATCTGGGAGTCTTGGTAGAGGATAGACTAGGCAATAGCATGCAATGTCAAGCGGCAGCTGCCAAAGGTGGCAGAATGTTAGCATGCATAAAGAAGGGGATGTATTCTAGAGATAAAACTATAATCCTACCACTTTATAAAACTCTGGTCTGACCGCATCTGGAGTACTCTGTCCAGTTCTGGTTCCAAGAACACTACAGGGTTACTTCACTCTTTTACCGACAGCAGCCATCTAAGTGAACCAGGAATCCCACCGGACTTTGTACTGGGACTGCCTCCACCCACCTTCCAACCCTCAGTGCAAATATAGACTACCATAGCAGTTTCTACATTCTGTTTGCGCCAATCTCTCCTATCTATGTCCAGTTCTGGTTGCCAGTCCTCAGGAGGGATGTGTTGGAGCGTGAGAGAGTCCAGAGAAGGGCAACTAAACTAATTAGGGGATTGGAGGACCTTAATTATGAAGAGCGTCTTAATTATAAGAGCTTTATTTATTCTCCCTGGAGAAGAGACGCCTGAGAGGAGACATGATAGCAATTTACAAATACCTCAATGGTGATCTCAGCAGAGAAAAAAAGCTATTCAGTCGCAAGGATTGCATGAGGACACGAGGACATACAATGCGATTAGAGGAGAAGTGTTTTAACGTCAGGCAACGCAGGGGGTTCTTTACTGTTAGGGCTACAAGATTGTGGAATTCTCTACCACAAGAGGTAGTTTCTGCGGGAAGTATGGCTACTTTCAAAAGACTCTTGGACATACATCTCAAGGATCAGAACATTAAGGGGTATGAGAGATGATTACAGCCACACACACCTACACAGGTTGAACTGGATGGACTATTGTCTTTATTCAACCTCAACTACTATGTAACTATGTAATGCAAGGGGGGCTTTGATGGAAACTCTGATGTAAGGGGGCTCCAATGGGGACATTTATTTGGAATTTCTTTGCTCTGTTTTACTGAAGTTTTTTCTCTGGTATTTTAAATCACGAAAGAAAGAAAGAAAGAAAGAAAGAAAGAAAGAAAGAAAGAAAGAAAAACTCCCAGTAAATGTATTAATTCATTTAAATTTGATTTTTTCATTCATACAACTCATTCTTCAGTCCACAAATAATTGTAAAATATATGCTCCAACCCTCGTACTCAAAGACCCCTGGTGCAGTATAACACTTTTATGACAAGGACAACTTAGGAGAAAAGATAGTAAACAACAAAGAGAGAGGCGCCTCTAAGAGTAGACTGTAATGCTTTAATGAACAATTCACAATAGTAACTCACATGGAGTAAATGGAGATGAGTATGGTGATGCAGGCCAGTCAACTGGATCCTCGGGTGGACTTGTGATCATCCTCTGGCACAGCAGCGCCTTGTAGCCTGGAGCAGTCTACACGGCGCTGCTGTGCCAGGGGATGATCACACGTCCACAAGTGGATCCACTTGACTGTCCTGCATCACCATACTCATCTCCATTTACTCCATGAGGGTTACTATTGTGAATTGTTCATTAAAGCATTACAGTCTACTCTTAAAGGCGCCTCTCTCTTTGTTGTTTACAGTCTACTGGAATCTTGGCTTGTTCCCATCTGATGGCAGCCCTAAGCCTCTGGACTTTTCCCATTTCCTTTCCTTAGAATATTGTCATAGACTTATATATGAACTTATGTAGGGCTTGCGGCTCATGCGCCTGATTAACTCTTGTTTATAGGAGAAAAGATGGTCACAGGGATTTGTTTTAAAAGAGGGACAGTCTTTTCCAAATAATTTGGGAGCTATGTATTTGCAGCTTTAACAATAAAAACAAAATAGGTTACCAAAGTTCTTTAAAGGCAAGCACATAAAACACATATTTTTAGCATTTGTCTATGAATAGTATACTTAATTTTAAACTAAAAAAAAATCATATCTCTCTGCAGTTTCTGCAGGTACAAGAACCCCCAAAACATATTAAAAGCGCCACTATACCCCAGGATTACAGCTTCATGAAGAAAAAGAGAGACTGAGTAAACATTAATGAGGGAAAGAAGTATTTCAGATTACTTGTATTTTTTATAGTCTTCCAAAGGTTATTCGTTTGCACGAAGTACTCTTTAGGTCCAAAACACATGGGCTTTGTTCACTCTCAACCACTTTACGACCGCCCACTGCAGATATACTGTGGCAGGCAGCCGCTCCTGGGCAAAGCTACGTAGGTATACGTCGCTCGCTCTCAGGAGGCTAGGGGGTGAGTGCGCCCGCTCGTGAATCGGGAAGCCGATGCATGTGTCAGGTGGCTCCGATTGCCACCTGACACCCGCGATCGTTCCCAACTGAGAGAGAAGAACAGTTAGCTGTTGTACAGCTGACCGTTCTTCTCCCTGCAATGATCATAGAGCCCATGTGATCCTTCTATATAGGATCACATGTCTCTATGGTCATTTCAGAAGCCCCCCCCCACGCACAGTTAGAATCACTCCCCTAGGCTCACATTTAACCCCTTGATCACCCATGATGTTAACCCCTTCCCTGCCAATGTCATTATTACAGTAACAGTGCATATTTTTAGTACTGATTACTGTAGTAATATCACTGGTACTCCCAAAAGTGTCAAAAATGTCTGTCACAGGTCCAATCTGTCCGCAATGTCGCAGTCCCACAAAAAAAAATTGCAGATCACCGCCATTACTAGTTAAAAAAAAAACAATAAAAATGACATAAAACTTTCCCGTAGTTAGTAGACGCGATAAATTTTGCGCAAACCAACCAAAATACGCTTAATGCAATTTTTTCTACCAAAAATATGTAGCAGAAAACAAATTGGCCTAAATTGTTAAAACATTTTGATTTTTTAATTTTCTGTTATAAAATATTGTTTTTTTTTTTCTTTCAAAATTGTCGCTCTTTTTTTGTTTATAGAGCAAAAAATAAAAATCGCACAGGTGATCAAATACCACCAAAAGAAAGCTCTATTTGTGGGAAAAAAAGGACATCAATTTTATTTGGGTACAGTGTCGCACAATCGCGCAATTGTCCGTTAAAGTAACACAGTCCTGAATCGCAAAATAGGACCTGTTCATTAAGGGGGCAATTCCTTCCGGTCCAGAAGTGGTTAAGCTGGCTATAGGCAATTAGTATTTTGTTCTGCCAATGGACAAATAAAAAAACTAACAGATTCCACCATCAACACAAATGGGGTGGGTGGATGAATCCCCTCTAATCCCCTCCATCCTTCCCCGGGAATCCTTCTGTAGTCAGGGTACACCAATGAGCAGCTGATCATGAACAATTTTCCAGCTTGTCCCTTCAACAGAAGTCCACTAAGTTATTGACTTCAGTTGGGCAGGGACTAGGGTTGCCACCTCCTCCCTTTAAACCCAAACACATATGAATTACACAGGTTCTGAGGCAAATTTAAGGCAGGTAAGGCACCAAATGAATTTAATTACCACCTTAATCAGCCACAGAACCTGTGTAATTGATATGTGCTCGGTTTTAAAGGGATGAGGTGGCAACCCTAGCAAGGACGGCCACACATTGATCAGAATTCAGCCAATCCCTGGTGAGCATTTCCCTCAGGAAGGTTTTACAAGCATTTAACAAGCTTCAAATGGCTTTCTTTAAGCCCTAAAGCTGCAGTTTGGGAACATTAGGTATACATTTTCATGACAGAGCTGGTTGTAGATTGAAGGTAAAATGCCTTATTTAAATTGTGCACAATATGATGATAATTTATAAGCAGTGAAAACTATATCCCCATATTTCCAAATGGTCAGTGGACCCAAAGGAATAGAGCTCTGAAGAAGAATTACTTGAAATTCCCCCCTTTACCCGATGGTACCTACTGATCTGTTAAGAGACTTGTTTCTTGAAAAGGGACTTGCACTCTTCCAGATGTATCAGTTTACAGGGATAAGACAAACCATTTACCACTGGCAGGGGTACTTACAATGATCAACTTTTATGTATTCATGCAAAACCACTGTTATCCCAAAAAGAAAAAAATGTTTGCTGTAACTGATTAGCAAGTGTGAGCTGGAGATTGGCTTTGATTTGTTTGTTTATTTGTTAAGATGTTTCTGAAGAATAATACAAACAGGTTAGGAAAGCTGCACAGACATGGACTCTTCACCACAATGTCTCAATCAGGGAAATGTGTGGTTGCATAGCATAATTAATCTCCATATGGCTCTATAACAACCAAGAGCCTAGCAGAGAATCACTACTATTCAGAACACAAGCAGCTACTTGTGCATATCCTCAAAAACAGCATCTCTCCTAGTAAAGTCCACAATAGCTCTGGTAATGTGGCAAACAGCTAAGGAGATCCAAGGCCCATTGACAAAGGGCCACCTTACTGGAACTGGAGTACTCTGGCAGTAAAATGGGTAAGAACTCTCCAAAGTAGCTGGGTCTTGCCAGTTTTGACAGTAGACGGCTGCTCACCTGGCTGTAGATGGGTTCTTCCGAAGTTAGGTCATTGGAAGAGATTCAGGGCTTGGGTCTGGGTTCCAACTTCTGGGACAAGAGGACTCATCTCAATTTTCAGGTGAATCAGTGAATGATGGTTCAGATGGCTCCACAACAGGGGCACTTGAGCTGGGTGGTCGTTGGGCTGGGTAATATTGGCAAGACTCATTACTTCTCCTTGGGGTCTTGGAGATAATAGTGAAAGAAACAGAAGCAGACAAAATTGAACCTTCTGTGGCAAACATGTTTGTGGCTCACAAACCTAAAGAGGTTTTTCAAAATAATCCTCATGGACCCCTCTGTGGGTCTCAATGGGTTGGAGGAGTTCACAGTGTTGGCATTTCATTGTTTCTTGAGTTCCTTCTCTTTGGATATTAACTGGCACACCTGGAATAGGACAACTTCAGTAACTTTTTCCCATGATGTTTGCAATTTTCCTTGCTGGCAACCACCTGCCATGGCAAACTTGATAAGTGATCCACCATGACTAGATTGTAATGGTATCTGTCTTCTGACATGTCAAGTGTAAGAAAGTGTCAAGTGTCAGTACTTTCAGTTGAGTAGATATGTACAAGCTCAGGGGCGGGATTTGGGCCTTAGCACCCTTTGACACTAAACAAACTACGCAGTGTCTGCAGACTTGTTTAAACAACTGGATCAGACCTACCGTCAAGGCTTTTCTCTTGAACCAGGTGAACATTGTGTGGACACCCCAAAGCCCCACTTCTATATGGATTCCTTTTGCAACAGAGAGGGCTCAGGCCCTGTCAGTATGACATGCAAGGTTACTCAGGAGTCATGGGTGAACAATGTTTTGCTGTACAGTATACTATCACTCAGGATGAGATGGGACCACTCACAAAATTACTACATTTTCTTTATACGTTTCTGCCCAGTTTTATTTTTCTAGCACATGGGTGAGGTTCACCTAAAGCCTACTCTTGGCCTTCCCCCATTAGGCCAGGGATTTCTAACGCTTCTTTTAAAACATTTTTGTTTCTTGCAGCTCCACTACTTGACTCCTGTAATTCTAGTGCTACAATTCTCAACCTCCCCAGCATAGGGAAAGTGACCTTCAGAGGCTGACTGGCAACTTTTGGCCCAGGGGGCAAGTACAAACCAGAGGCCCATGGTTCAGCAACTCGGCCTCCCTCCCACTCTCCCTCTTCCCGTCCTCCTCTTGACCCCCATTCCAGGCTGAAGGCCTGTTCAAGGTACTATCTACTCACCAGCTGAATCCGGGTTTCCAACCTGGCCAGCAGGGGACGGTTGGGGGGGAGCTGGGGGAGCTTGGTCGGGGCTGACCGGGGGAGGAGAGTCTCCAGTGGGGCATGGAACTGGCCTCTGCTCAGACACAGTTTACACCGTCCATGCTGGGGAGGGAGGCATGCACTCTCTCCTTGTCTTCATCCCACACTCAGCAGGTCAGTGGTGAGGATTTTTTACTTCTCTTCACCAGGAATCCTTTTCGGCATGTCTGTGGAAGAAGCGGTGCAGCCTTTTAACAGGACATAAGAGCAGCCCAGGGGGCAATTGCCCCCCTGCTTCAGTCCTCCCCTGGTGACCTTTACTGCCTAAAGCCTTGTATACATGGGCCATCGGGAGACGTTTGGCCAGCTTCTGTCGGACGAGCATGCTGGAAAACCGACTCCCGATCAGTGCTCTCCACCAATGGCAGAGAGCGCTACTTGGAGTGTTTTGGCGGGGGACTGTCCCCCTGTCAGAACAGAATAGCTCAGTGGGGGAGATTGTTGTACTAACTTGCAGTTAGTACAGCGGCTCCTACCTGAGCTGACAGTTTTTTTTTCATTCAACATCTGAGGCAGTATTCACCTTCTCCATGAGGGGGGGGGGCATCCTTCTGCATGCCCCTTGCCCTATATTGTCTTGATGATACACCCCCAGGGGATAGGTCCTTGATGTCCTGGGATTACAGGAATGGGATTTAATAAAGTTAAGTGGGAACAGAAGAACAGAGTAGACTTTTTTCAAGGGACAGCTCTGTCATTGGAGGTGAGTATTGCAACAAAATCTGTTTTTGTTTTCATTTTAAACACTGCTGGGCTATTCATTTTTAAATTTTTGGTTTATACTGGAGTTGGGCTTAACACAACAGAGTCAGCAATTTCAGCATCTATATTTCTATCACTGTAAAACAGGTTTAGGATTTCTCATTACGATCTCTGTCTTTAGGAAACAGTATTTACCTTAGTCCAAAAAAAAAAAAAGGCAAACATAGCTGTTAGCTTCTAATAAATGTATTTCAGATTCAAGTAAATGGCATAAATCTGTTTACAGACCATCAGCCACTGCTTCCCAATAAGACTACCCTTCAGGCAAGGGGACCGGTTACATCAATTTCCTAACATGCATTTTATTTATGACAGACTTAATACATCATTCATATTTCAGTCATACATGGCTTCATCCTGGGGAACAGAAAACAAATTTGATCCCTGTCCCAACTATTCAGCTACAAATGTGCTCAAAGCTAAAAACTTACAGAAGATGAGAAGATTCCTCAAGTTCCAATATGCCTCATTTTCAAGTGTTCAATCATGCATGGAGATGTCAAGAAACATTTAGCAAAAGGGAATTTATAATTATAATAAACACATTTTCATTAATGGAAAGGAATATAATCTTCTTTAAAATGAAGAACTGATTTTTTTTCAACTATTTTTGGTTCAGATTTCGAAAAGGCTTCTAATAGTTGTTTAGATTTTTTTTTTCTCTCATGCTAAGAGTAGTAAATCATTATTGATCTGTATGGCTTTCACTGGAAATTAAAAGAAAAAGAGTAAGTCTGGGACTAGTCTGAATGACTCTAACTCCCCCTTAGCATCATTCTTTAAATAAAAACCGTTATTTTAATACATTTGTTATTGTGTCAGCCGCCTCCAAAAAATGGCAACTTTTGATTTCTTACCATTACTGAAGAAAAGTCTTGTTGCCAACAATGCTACCCACAGTCTCCTGGCTCTGAGTACATCCTGCTGTGTGCCAAAAATTCTGCACCTGAAAGACAGGTAGCTTATTCAGCTCACTGCTGGATCTCCAAACAGTGCTGTCTAGCGGGATGACAGGAACAGCATGTTTTCAGCAAAGATGGATGAAAACCCATGGCCAAGTCCTGCTACTGTATAACTGATGTATCTGCAGAAAGGTTAACCCATTGCCATTTTTTTTAGAGGCTGCAAGTACAAATCCACATTTCCTAGTGAAAGTGCAGTTATTTGCCACCTTTTTAACCTGTGGAATAGGGAAGAAGAAGCTCTGGTCATAGCTCGCACTGGACAATGGCCTTGTAACCTTCCCCTATTTGATCCCATTGCTGCCTGGCAATTGGCTGCTAAGTCACCGAGTTCTGCTTCATAGGAGAAAAAGGAGATAATTGCTTGCTCTTGGCTCCAGGCATCCAGACAGAGTGGCAGGGGAGCAAAGGGAAGATGAGTGTATGCAGGGTGCTTACCTAAGAGAACCTGTTGCTTTGCCTTGAATAACTAAGAAATGCTTCAATCAATATGTCAAAGTAATTGAAACATGGGCTGGTCTGGTCACTGAGCCATTTACCTATGCAAACTACTCCATGATCATAGAAAGACAGATGCTCAGAGCACATAGAATATAACGGCTAGTACAAACAAATGATCAAGGCTCAAATTCAAACAAACAACTAAATACATAGTTTTAAACAGTTTTTAGAGTTGTTAACAAAAATAAAACACAAGCAGCTTTATTCTTGGGGCTCCTTTTGGGGCTCCAGCTCCTTGAGTTGCAAATTCATGAGAAAATGCTTCCTACTAACTATTGTAGTTTCTGTTAAGGAGATCAGTCACCTAAGCTAGCTAGCTTTGCCCTGGGTGACCAGTAGGGATGGGCTTCATGTTTGACTAGAACCTAAGTTAGACTCGAACACAGCCCGTACGCCAAATGGCAAACACATAGGGTTCTTCACGGGAACTTTGAGTTCCTGCATCCATAACGCACTGTGCACTTGCAGTGCATTATGTGATTGGCCAAAGCATGGACTCTGCTCTCCATGCTTTGGCCTGTAAAATCATCTGTGCCATGATTGGTCAAAGGCAGGTGCCTTTAGCCAATCATGGCTCAGGGGCGGCTGTTAAATTTACTACACTCTCCCTGAAGGAATTCCACTTATAAATCACCTGCTGCCCAAGGGATTCAAATCCACAACCTCTCAATTGCAAGCCTGGTATTCTACCACCTACACCACCGTCAAGCCTGCTTAGGCTGAACACACTCTCCCTGCCTAACTAACTAACTTCTATCTCTAGAAATTTTTCATATTTATTGTTTCATTTTAAACATTATTAAAATCACTGCTCCTGTAAAAACGATTGTTTTAAAAAAAAATGTTTGCATTGATTCATGTCCCCCAGGGCAGTATCCAGGTCTCCGTACACTTTTTAAATGTTCGTGTCTCATAGACTTTAACCTTCCTAGCGGTATTCCCGAGTGTGACTCGGGGTAAGATTTTAGTGCCAAAAGCGGTAACACTGAGTCACACTCGGGGTAGCGCTAAGAAGATCGCTGGATGCTGGAGGAGGTTTTACTTACCTTTTCTCCGGGATCCAGCGAAGAATGCAGGCGGTGTGCGGCGGCGGAGCTTCCTCCCGATCGTCTGCGAGCCCCGGCTTCCGTCTCCGGCGACGTGACGTCCGCCGGGGGTGGAACCGGCGGCAAATTCAAATGTAAAATGCACCAAACACACTGATACCGTTCAAAATAAAATAAAATCACATTACATTGCCCCCCAGTGCCCTTTCCTGCAGTTTTACTGTACTTTTTATGTAAATATATGTATATATATATATATATATATATATATATATACAGTATATATATATATATATACGTATATATATATACACATATACATTGTATATATATATATATATATATATATATATATATATATATATATATATATATATATATATATATATATATACACATATATATACATATATACATATATATGTATATATATATATATATATATATATATATATATATATATACACGTATATATATATATATATATATATATATATATATATATATATATATACACGTAATTCTTGTGAATGAGCAGCCCAAACCAACTGTATACATTATATATATATATATATATATATATATATATATATATATATACGTATATATATAATATATATATATATATATATAATATATGTATACATAATATATGTATACATACATATATATATAATAAATGTATACAGTTGGTTTGGACTGCTCATTCACAAGAATTACATGCAAAATAATGGTACCGCTTTCAACACCTAAAATCCAAAAGAATCATACCGCCAGGGAGGTTAATAGAGTTTGCATGTTCGCTAGAACATTTCCCCTGTTCGAGATGTTCTGGTGCCAACCGAACAGGGGGGTTGTTCGGATCATCACTAGTTTTCAGTCTTCCTAACACCCACATTAAAAAAATACTCTGCAAGGCTACCTCACATAGATCCACCCAACAAACTCCTCCTGAAGCCGCTTGATGTTCAAGCCAGGTGAAGCCAAGGGGTGACATCACCCAGACTTGAACAAAGGTTTTCCAACTTCAGAGGCAAGGTAAGTAAGAATAAAATACAGGGCTGCCTGCAGAGGGAAAGGGGGAAGGTTTGAGGGAGGACAACTCATTCAGAGGTGAGCTTTAAATACATATACAGTTGCATCTTATACAATTAGAATATCATCAAAAAGTTAATTTATTTCAGTAATTCAATTTAAAAAGTGAAACTCATATATTTTATATAAATGCATTACACACAGAGTAAAATATTTTTCAAACATTTCTTACTTTTAATTTTGATAATTATGGCTTACAGCTGTTGAAAACACAAAATTCAGTATCTCACAAAAATAGAATATTACATAAGACCAATAAAAAAAGGGTTTTTAATACAGAAATGTTGGCTTACTGAAAAGTATGTCCATGTACTGTATAGTATGCACTCAGTACTTGGTCAGGGCTCCTTTTGCATAAATTAATGCATCAATGTGGTTTGGCATGGAGGCGATCAGCCTGTGGCACTGCTGAGGTGTTATGAAAGCCCAGGTACATTTCTATATTAAAAACCTTTTTTTTTTTTATTGGTCTTATGTAATATTCAAATTTTCTGAGATACTGAATTTACTCAATAAATTAACTACATGATCAATGCACATCTTATGCAGGTGGAAAACACAAGGTGCAGGTAGGAATGTTTAACATGCCTTAAAGTACAGTTAGGTCCCCTCCTTGGGATTAGACAGCGATGGGTCAGCAGCATACTGATGAGCTCATCCCTCTCCTCATTCTCATCTCTTCTTCTGTCAGCATGTTCCATGTCAACACTTCTGAAGTAAATGAAATACAAATAGTGCAGCGCTAATAAAATGTGCATTCAAAACATAATAAAATTGCATTCCAAATGATATAAAGGTCCATAAAGTCCACAGCTTATGGGAGATTTCCAGTGCAGGAAGGGAAAAGTAGGGGCACCACCACATATGTGACTCCTTCACCAAGGGGTATTAAACAATCACTGAAGATGACCAATAGGGACAGCAATCTTCTTAAGGAAATCGATCCCAAACGGACTCACAGTAGATAATATCATCCAAGGAAAAACATAAAGAAAGGGATCTAATGCTCTCTGTCACAACAATTTATTAGCAAGACATGTAAAAATCCACTTACATAAATGGCACTGACACAGTGCTCAATGAGGGCATACAACATAACGATCCACACATCCGGAAATCGGGCTGCCGCGGGTGACGTCAGACTCCTCCCCCCCATGCGCGTTATGTCAGTGGGTGTGACTTCGTCAGCTGGCTTTTTTTTATTGGTCTTATGTAATATTCTAATTTTCTGAGATACTGAATTTACTCAATAAATTAACTACATGATCATTGCACATCTTATGCAGGTGGAAAACACAAGGTGCAGGTAGGAATGTTTAACATGCCTTAACAGCTTTACGTCTGCTCACATTGTTGCTACTGCGACAATGTGGCTCGTTATCGTCCAGTGACGTAGACCTACGTCGCTGGACTCCTCCCCTTGTGTATTCAGTTACAGCAGGAGTCGGGCCAGGGGATGAGCGGTGGTGATCGCCACTGCTCTTCCCCGATCGTCGGGGATCGAGTGTGGAGATCCGCCCACTTGTGTAAACAAAGCGGGCGGATCTCCTAAGTGACAGGCAGGGTCAGATTGCAGGGTTCAGCATAGTCTCCTCCCCCCACACACGTTAGTAAGCACCAGGCATACATTAACCCCTTGATCACCAATAAAAATTAACCCCTTCCCTGCCAGTGTAATTTTTACAGTAACAGTGCATATTTATAGCACTGATTACTGTAGTAATGTCCCTGGTACTTACCCCCAAAAGTGTCAAAAATGTCAGTCAAGGGTCCGATCTGTCCGCCGCAATGTCGCAGTCCTGCAAAAAAAATCGCAGATCACCGCCAGATCGCCGCCATTACCAGTTAAAAAAAAACAATAAAAATGACATAAATTTCCTGTAGTTAGTAGCTGCGATAACTTTTGCGCAAACCAATCAAAATTTGCTTATTGCGATTTTTTTTTTTTTTTACCAAAAATATTTAGCAGAAAACAAATTGGCAAAAAAAGTAAAAAAAAAATTAGATTTTTACATTTTTTTACGGGGAATTTCATATAAAAAATGTGAAAAATGTTGTTATTTTTTCAAAATTGTCGCTCTTTTTTTGTATATAGCGCAAAAAGTAAAAATCGCACAGGTGATCAAATACCACCAAAATAAATCTCTATTTGTGGGAAAAAAATGACATAAATTTAATTTGGGTACATCATCGCACGACTGCGCAATTATCCGTTAAAGTAACGCAGTGCTGAATCGCAAAATATGGCCTGGTCAGGAAGGGGGTAAAATCTTCCGGTCTTAAAGTGGTTAAAAATACGCTCATTGAGAATTTTTTTGTCAAAGACATGTAGCTAAATACATTTTGGCCTAAATATATGACAAAAATTGAATATATTGGATATTTTTTAACTGTCAAAAGTAGAAAAATATTGTTATTTTTTCAAAATTATTGCATTTTTTTATTAATATCGCAAAAAATGAAAAGCGCAGAGGTGATCAAATACCACCAAAAGAAAGCTCTGTTTGTGGGAAAAAAAGGACGTAAATTTTGTTTCGGTACGGCGTTGCATGACCGCGCAATTGTCAGTTAAAGTCGCACAGTGCCGAATCGCAAAAAGTGGCCTAGACGTAAGACAGCAAAATCCTCCGGTGGTAAAGTGGTTAAAGTACAGTTAAGTCCCCTCCTTGTGATTAGACAGCGATGGGGCAGCAGCATACTGATGAGCTCATCCCTCTCCTTATTCTCATCTCTTCTTCTGTCAGCATGTTCCCTGTCAACACTTGTGCAGTGAAACTCATCCTCCTTCTGTATGATTGCTCTGCAAAGCAATTTAAAATACTGATAGGAGTCTAACTCAAGTACTAGTAGTTACATTTAAACATAGATTAAATGGTTTTTGGTAATGAATACATAACTGGGCAAAAAAAAAAAAAAAAAACTGTATAGGAACTCTATGGAGAAAAAATGGTTTAACACAGACAAGTGCTAACTGTAATTTTAATTTGCACTGCGATGCACTTATTTGCAGTCTTCATTGTTGGTCTACCTGAACAACATCCCTTGTTGGTCACTGTGACTTACCATGGTATTCTTTCTTTACCTATCAGAGTCAGGCTACACTATGATTACAGTTTTGTTTTTCTTTTTGCTGACTGCGCTTTAGCACCCGGTGCACGTGTATACGCATCCTCAATCATCTAAATGAAAAATGAGGCTCTTTATATTTTTGTGACTTCCATTGTCAATACTAAGAGGCAGGGGGAGGATGAGAAGACAGTGATGACTCTTGAAATGCACTGTGTAGGATTTCTCTGCACAATCAGCCAAATTGCCTGTAATTTCCCTTTCATCCATATAACAGCTTATTCCTGACAGTGGCTGGATTGATCCAATTGTGTAAGCCAGGCTGACTCAGAACACATCCGTGTGGATGGAGGTCATCCAAAACATCCACATATCTGTGTCTTGTATGTGCTCTGTCTTTTAGTTCTTGCATATGTCATTTTACATACATCTGGCAAAACCGACCCATTTGCTGAGCTTATATTTATTTGCAGTATTGGAAATTGGTGAAAAAAGTGAGCTGCAAATGCTATCCAGTAAACACTGCAGTTGTGTTAAAATAAACTTTATTTTAAAACATTTGCAAGTTACCTTATTCCAAGTTTTCTGTTGATGCCTGGGTGAAAAATTAACAGATTGGTCATGCTTTCTGTAAGCATCCCAAGGCTTAAAACCCATGTTCAGCTTTATTGGAAAAAAAATCAGTTGCCCAGCATTACTCATTTACAGTATTAAACAATCGTATCAATAAATCCACGCCGGATACAATATAAAAAAAGCTGCTGTGCACTGTGCCAAGATACATTAACACAGAAACAATATAGTATAAAAAAGTGCTGCGCTAGAAGTGAATAACTTAACCACTTGCCGACTGCCGCACGACTATTTACGTCGGCAGTCAGCCCCTCACAGGCAAAGCAACGTAGGGTCTAGGGAGCGAGCGCGCGCCCCCGTTCCCGCGCGGTCACGGACCCACCCCCCCCCGCGCGTGTGCCCGGTGGACCCGATGTCCGCCCGGGCACTCGCGATCTTCCGTTACACCGGAAGAAAGGCAGGCGGCTAATGTAAACAAAGCCGCCTGTCATTCTTCCCTGTGTAAGAATGGAAATCAAATGGTTCTGCTATGTAGGACCGTTGATCTCTGTTCTTACACTAGTAGCAACAGCCAATCACAGTTAGAAACACGCTCCTAGGGACACACTTAACCCCTCCCTCTCCAATAAAGTTAAATAGAGAGAAATGGTCAAAACACTGTCAATTGCAAACCACCTCCATCCCGAATTTTCATAGGAAAGCAAAAAAGGACGCCCAGTGGGACTTTGAGTGAGGTGGATGCAAAAAATGATTGAAGAGCATAAGTATACAATAACAAATTTATTTAGTACATGTATTACATATCAAAATGCATATTAACAACAGACATCAATACATAGCATAAAAGCGTAATGGCATAAATAGCATGAATAAAAATGAACAACATGCATAAACTCATAAATGGAGTGTAAGCTCGACGCGTTTCGTGGGTCCTAGTTGCCCACTCATCAGGAGCATGAGAGAGTATGCCTGTACAAAAATAAGAAACTGGAATGAGTCTAATGTGGATATGCATAAAATTAGCCAGCAGTTGTGAGACTACAACATAAATATGTATACCCCAAGTGGGGGAGTCGCACTTACATGTGGCTAGGTAAAAAATGAAAAATAGTGGATGAACGCTGTCCCAGGGTGGAACGGACAGGTGCTGTATTGCGCTTGCCTGTCCCATACACCACGTACATGGCGCTCTGGGACTGGATCTACCTGCTCACTTTGAAGGCTACCAGGTTTGAATCACTCCTATCACTCACCCTCTACTTCCCCTCACTTCCTTGTCACTTCTCATACTTACTATTATCTCTTACCCCTTTTTTCAGAGGTTACTTTCTCTCTCACTCTTTTCAGCTCATTCATGGCTTGTGGGTCTTTCCTTGACCACCACTATCACATCTTTCACTTATATGCCTCTCATCTTTTGGGCTTCACATTGCTGTAATTGGTACACCGGATATATACTTTTATTATATATACACTATTTTTATATATTTATATCACCTGGTTGTCACCATCTTGGTGATTTAGCCCATACTATCCTCACTCATTTGCACCGACTTTGATAGTGCCTCTTGTCATTAATTTCCATATCACTTTCTCTATCCCTGATTCTTCTACTTCACCTTCTTTTCCCATTTTTGTTTCATGGTTTGCACACCTTAGCACCCTCTTTTGGGTCCACGGTTTTCCTTTCCCTGCTTGTACTTTCTGCCTTTACTGGCATAGATCCATTCATATTGCTATCGCATATGAATTTTCATATCTTTATGCGATATTCTGATACTCATATACACATATATTTATATTTTTCCAGTAATTACTATACCATCAAGCAGGATGTGGTACCCATCACCTACGATTTCTCACCTGGCCCTCCATTCTGTTGCCGTGCATCCATGTCCCGTCAGATCCCGGATCAGACTCGATTTTCCACCCTGGGACAGCGTTCATCCACTATTATTCCTTTTTATACCTAGCCGCATGTAAGTGCGACTCCCCCACTTGGGGTATACATATTTATGTTGTAGTCTCACAACTGCTGGCTAATTTTATGCATATCCACATTAGACTCATTCCAGTTTCTTATTTTTGTACAGGCATACTCTCTCATGCTCCTGATGAGTGGGCAACTAGGACCCACGAAACGCGTCGAGCTTACACTCCATTTATGCGTTTATGCATGTTGTTCATTTTTATTCATGCTATTTATGCCATTACGCTTTTATGCTATGTATTGATGTCTGTTGTTAATATGCATTTTGATATGTAATACATGTACTAAATACATTTGTTATTGTATACTTATGCTCTTCAATCATTTTTTGCATCCACCTCACTCAAAGTCCCACTGGGCGTCCTTTTTTGCTTTCCTCTCCAATAAAGTTAACTCCTTCACTGCCAGTGTCATTTTTACAGTAACAGTGCATATGTATAGCACTGATTACTGCAGTAATGTCACTGGTAACCCCAAAAGTGTCAAAAATGTCAGTCAAGAGTCCGATCTGTCCGCCGTAATGTCGCAGTACCGCAAAAAAAAAACGCAGATCGCCGCCATTACTCGTTAAAAAAACAACAACAAAAATGACAAAAATCTTTCCCTTAGTTAGTAAATGCAATAACTTTTGCGCAAACCAATCAAAATACGCTTTTTGCTTTTTTTTTACCAAACATAGGAAGCATAAAACAAATTGGCCTCAAATGTTAAAAAATTTTGATTTTTTTGGGGAATTTCATATAAAAAAATGTGAAAAATATTGTTATTTTTGCAAAATTGACGCTCTTTTTTTGTTTATAGCGCATGATCAAAAAATCGCACAGGTGATCAAATACCACCAAAAGAAAACTCTGTTTGTGGGAAAAAAAGGACGTCAAATTCGTTTAGGTACAGCGTCGTACGACCGCGCAATTGTCCGTTAAATTCACGCAGTGCCGAATCGTAAAATAGGCCCTGGTCAGGAAGGGGGTTAAATCTTCCGGGGCTTAAGTGGTTAATTAAATAATGTCGCTTAAATAAGCAAGTAAATAAATGTCCCAAGAAAAAAAGAGGAAAAAAGTTGAAATAGTGCAGTATTCCCACAGCCTTGTTGATTAGTCGGAATCCTATGATACCTCACAGGCTCAGGTCCTACTTACCAGATAGCCAGCGACCCCCTATTAGAGTGATCATTCTGCATTGTGTGTATTCCAGCTCACCAGCATAAACGATCACCCTCCAACATAAAGCCCCATCCCGTATACAACACAGCACAAGGTGGATATCAATGGGGCAAATTCCAAACACTCTAAAGCTCCAGATAGGTTTCAGATGCCAGCAATCCACAGCTCCAGAGACAAAAACCGACTAACCTCGACCGTGAATGCGTAGTGGTGTGCATATGTCCACCCGGCTGGTTTCGTCACAACTGACGTCACCAGGGGCACCTCTGTTGTTGTCCACCCACCGACTTCTCTGAGGTCCAGCACTGCTCCTCTTTTGGATTCAGAGGTGCCCATGTTTATTTAACCAACTTCTGGTTAGCCCAGGATGTCGAGAACATGTCCCTCGGGGGAGTGTGATCATACCACCTGTGCTATCTCTGTTGTTGTTCCCCCACAGATTTACTGCTCTGAGGTCCAGCACTGCTCCGCTTTTGAGTTCAATGGTGCCCAGCTTCATTCAAACAACCTCTGGTGAGCCCAGGAAGTCAAGGACATGTCCCTTGGGGGTGTGTCATCATACCACCTGCACTATCTCTGTTGTTGTGTTGTTGTCCCCCCACAGATTTACTGCTCTGAGGTCCAGTGCTGCTTCTCTTTTGGGTTCAATGGTGCCCAGCTTCATTTAAACAACTTCTCGTGAGGCAAGGATGTCAAGAACATGTTCCTGGGGGGTGTGTCATCAAACCACCTGTGCTATCTCTGTTGTTGTCCCCCACAGACCTACTGCTCTAAGGTCCAGCGTTGCTCCTCTTTTGGGTTCAATGGTGTCCAGCTTCATTCAGCAAACTGCCAGTGAGTCCAGAATGTCAAGGACATGTCGTTAAGGGGTGCGTCATCATACCACCTGTGCTACCAGGGGAATGCTGGAGGGAACAGCTCTTATGAAGAATTTAGGCCTGCCCATTGTCAGAAAATGAAGAAGAAGGAGAGGAAATCCTGTGATGTCACATAATTGGACCAAAGATCCCTGTAAAAAAGGTATATACATTGAAGATGTAAAAAAAAAAAAAAAAAAAATTGTTGAGGAAGGTGTCTGATTAGTAAGAAGGGATTGGGGGATGGGGGGATTTTGAAAGATAAAACTGGGCTTTCCTTTTTTAATTTTGACTTATAATTGCTTTATATTAACAGCTGGCACCCTAAAACCCCACCATTCTTTTGTAATTATTATTGCTTTATAATGAAGTTGAACTCCAGGCAAACAGTTAAAGTGGAACTAAACTCCACTTTCCTTACAGCGATGCACATCCACACTTTCCCTCATTCTTAAGGCTTTTATCTTCGTCATCTTCATTGTTTTCTCGGGTTCAGCTGCCTTGCCTATCTTGATTGGATGGCCCATGATGACACAACTCCCATTCATGTGCAAGGGAAAGAATTTGTCCAAGCACTACTGAGGTTGTACACTGGGCTGCGCATGCGCAGCTTAGTGTGCAATCTTTAGAAAGTTACTAGCAGACAGGTAAGACACATTTATTGCAGTCTCTTCCATAAAAAAGACCTTCCTTTTAGCAGTTTATTCCAATTTATATACAAAGATTAAATACATATACAAGAGCTGTTTTGCCTGCCAAAGGATAGGAATTTCTGTCCATCCAGTCCTGAGATTGACACAGCTCTGCCAAACTGAACAGTCCCATCTGGCAGGGGAGGAGACTTGATTGTTCCCTGCTATAGGGGGTGTAAACTGGCGCAAGAGGAAGTTGGAGGGATACCATCAATTACTGACAGATTGCAATATTGTGGGAATAAAAAATATATATATTTAGCGTGATATCAAAGTCCAGCTGAGTCCATGAAAAAAACCCAAGTCTTTTGAAACACTTGAAGACTGCTCTGTCCAAGTAAGAAGAAAACCTTGCAGCAAACTGGAAAAGAAGACAGGCCCCACTCTAAGTGTAATATGACTTTAAGTTTAATGAGAACACAGCACACTATATACTCACAAGACAAGAATTATAACCAGCAATGAATGATGGCCTTGGGATTAGTCCGAAAAGTCAGTAATTTGGCACACCACAATATATAAACAAAAATATAAACAAAAACATATATAACAAAAACATATATAACATGAATAAATATAATTATATAGACAAAATGTAATAAATATGTATTAAAGTATGTGCTACCGCATACATGTACATGTGTGAGGACCCCGAGATAAATATTAAATCAATATAAGAAAATATAAAAAATATATTATATTAAATTTTCCATTGTATATATGTATGTATGTTTGAAATTATTAAAATAAAATCTATAAAATCTATAATATCCAATTAAAAAAAAAAAATATATATATATATACAGTGGGTACGGAAAGTATTCAGACCCCCTTAAATTTTTCACTCTTTGTTATATTGCAGCCATTTGCTAAAATCATTTAAGTTCATTCTTCTTCCTCATGAATGTACACATAGCACCCCATACTGACAGAAAAACACAGAATTGTTGACATTGTTGCAGATTTATTAAAAAAGAAAAGCTGAAATATCACATGGTCCTAAGTATTCAGACCCTTTGCTCAGTATTTAGTAGAAGCCCCCTTTTGATCTAATACAGCCAGGAGTCTTTTTGGGAAAGATGCAACAAGTCTTTCACACCTGGATTTGGGGATCCTCTGCCATTCCTCCTTGCAGATCCTCTCCAGTTCTGTCAGGTTGGATGGTAAACGTTGGTGGACAGCCATTTTTAGGTCTCTCCAGAGATGCTCAATTGGGTTTAAGTCAGGGCTCTGGCTGGGCCATTCAAGAACAGTCACGGAGTTGTTGTGAAGCCACTCCTTCATTATTTTAGCTGTGTGCTTAGGGTCATTGTCTTGTTGGAAGGTAAACCTTCGGCCCAGTCTGAGGTCCAGAGCACTCTGGAGAAGGTTTTTGTCCAGGATATCCCTGTACTTGGCCGCATTCATCTTTCCCTCGATTGCAACCAGTCGTCCTGTCCCTGCAGCTGAAAAACACCCCCACAGCATGATGCTGCCACCACCATGCTTCACTGTTGGGACTGTATTGGACAGGTGATGAGCAGTGCCTGGTTTTCTCCACACATACCGCTTAGAAGTAAGGCCAAAAAGTTCTATTTTGGTCTCATCAGACCAGAGAATCTTATTTCTCACCATCTTGGAGTCCTTCAGGTGTTTTTTAACAAACTCCATGCGGGCTTTCATGTGTCTTACACTGAGGAGAGGCTTCCGTCGGGCCACTCTGCCATAAAGCCCCGACTGGTGGAGGGCTGCAGTGATGCTTGACTTTCTACAACTTTCTCCCATCTCCTGACTGCATCTCTGGAGCTCAGCCACAGTGATCTTTGGGTTCTTCTTTACCTCTCTCACCAAGGCTCTTCTCCCCCGATAGCTCAGTTTGGCCGGACGGCCAGCTCTAGGAAGGGTTCTGGTCATCCCAAACATCTTCCATTTGAGGATTATGGAGGCCACTGTGCTCTTAGGAACCTTAAGTGCAGCAGAAATCTTTTTGTAACCTTGGCCAGATCTGTGCCTTGCCACAATTCTTTCTCTGAGCTCCTCAGGCAGTTCCTTTGACCTCATGATTCTCATTTGCTCTGACAGGCATTGTGATCTGGAAGGTCTTATATAGACAGGTGTGTGGCTTTCCTAATCAAGTCCAATCAGTATAATCAAACACAGCTTGACTCAAATGAAGGTGTAGAACCATTTTAAGGATGATCAGAAGAAATGGAAAGCACCTGAGTTAAATATATGAGTGTCACAGCAAAGGGTCTGAATACTTAGGACCATGTGATATTTCAGTTTTTCTTTTTTAATAAATCTGCAACAATGTCAACAATTCTGTGTTTCTCTGTCAGTATGGGGTGCTATGTGTACATTCATGAGGAAGAAGAATGAACTTAAATGATTTTAGCAAATGGCTGCAATATAACAAAGAGTGAAAAATTTAAGGGGGTTTGAATACTTTCCGTACCCACTGTATATATATATATATATATATATATATATATATATACTCTAATTAAAAAATATACAGTATATATATATATGCATGAATTTAAACATGGACTAACATGCTGGACGACATCATACATGTATACTATACAAGCCAATACTGGCTTTTGGGAATGTTTTGAACCCACCTAGGGTGATGGCAGCTTTGGTAATGGAGAAAAGGGTTGCCAGCTGTGGGCTTAGTGTAATTTTTAGCTTCAATTTTCTCTTCTCTATGGTATAACAATAAATCCAAAAATGCCAATTCGGTATTACTAGACACCGATGTAAATGATAAATTGTACGGATTGGATTTACAATGTTGTACAAAATCCAAAAAAGTTGATTGTGGGCCGTCCCAAATAACCACTATATCATCTATATATATCTCCCATAAAAAATAAGATGGGAGATATAAGGACTGTTCTTCCATATGTGGTGGGACTCCCACATACCCACAAAAAGCCAGTATTGTAGGTTATGGAGGAATTGTACGAATGACGAGGATTATCTGGAGCAGAGTAGGCTACTGAAAACCAAATTCATTGAAAAATCCTTTCCAGAACCCCTGGTAGATACTGCACAGAATATGTACCTGAAAGGCACCAATAGGAATAATACCATCAAATCCGATACATATCTAAGCAGTCCGCGTTTTGTTACGCAATTCCACAACAAATTTAGGAAGATGGAACAACTGATAACCAGACATTGGTCTATCTTATTGGAAGACCCTCACCTTAGGGATAGCTTACCTTCGAGGCCTAAAATCACTTATAGGAGAGTGAGGAATATTAAGAACATGGTGGCCCCTAGTAAATTAAAGAGTACACCCCTCACATCTCATTTGAGCCTCATTCCCTTGGTGGGCATGTATATAATTATGCCTCACGTGTAAACACGTGACACATGGGCAAAAAGATTATACGATCAAGGGAAAGACGTATTCTATAAAGAAGTTTTTTAATTGCTCCACAGAATTTGTCGTGTACTGTCTGACATGCCCTTGTGGTCTCTTCTATGTTGTAAGGACTATACGCACAATAAAGAAAAGGTTTGGTGAACATCGTCGTTTTGTCGAGGCGGGGGATGACAAACACAGTTTTCCCCGCCATTTTCTGACACACCATGACCATTCCTCGCAGGGGTTGAGGGTTTGGATCTTGGAATCCATACCAGCTACTCCCTCTACAGCTCAACGTTACAGAAAGCAATGCCAAAGAGAAGCTTTTTGGATCTATACATTGGACACCTTGGTCCCTGGGGGGCTGAATGAGGAAGTAGAGACCAACACACTGGTATAGGGTCGTTTACTTATTCAGATTTAGGCTTGGCTGTACGCATCCGCATGTGTGTTATATGTGTGAGGTTAAAAATTCCCCTTGCAAATCCCTTATGTAAAGTTCAATTGTGTGTGTTTTCTATATGATGCCCCTCCAGTCCCCCCCCTATTTGCATTCGGGTTTGCAAGTAGGTGGGATATTTTTAGACATTTTTTAGCTTTTTAGATTGCTTTGTATATATATATATATATACATACATATGTGAAAGATATAACCGTAGTATACATGTATGTCGTCCAGCATGTTAGTCCATGTTTAAATTCATGCATATATATATTTTTTTTAATTAGAGTATATATATTTTTTTAATTGGATATTATAGATTTTATAGATTTTATTTTAATAATTTCAAACATACATACATATATACAATGGAAAATTGAATATAATATATTTTTTATATTTTCTTATATTGATTTAATATTTATCTCGGGGTCCTCACACATGTACATGTATGCGGTAGCACATACTTTAATACATATTTATTACATTTTGTCTATATAATTATATTTATTCATGTTATATATGTTTTTGTTATATATGTTTTTGTTTATATTTTTGTTTATATATTGTGGTGTGCCAAAGCTTGGTTTTTTTAAGAGATTTATATGTACTTATTGATCTAGTAGCAGTATGTGCAGTTCTTATAGCACATTGTTTTAATATTGTAGCATAAGTCCTGTAGTGTGTTTTAATTCAGAATTGCACTCTTTCTACTCCAAAGTATGGTATTTCTAGAGATCTAAGATCGTAGAGGATTGAATAGCAATTCGTTTCCGGTTTAAGATCAGGTGGAAGCCTATTATGATTCCCCTATATAATTCCCTTTTCCATGATGGCGTCCCTAGAGGCCTGAGGAAGGAGTGCATGCTCCGACAACGCGTCGCCTATTCACGTCATCACGTCCCACGTTGCTAGCCCGAAACCGGAAGTGCGCCGCAGGAAGCCCCGACATCCCCCGCAGTGTCCCCAGAGTTCGGAGAAAGCCGCTCCTCCATCGGCTTGAGCGGATCACACGGCGGATCGGTCGGATCCTATCCATACAGGCACCCGGATTACTGACTTTTCGGACTAATCCCAAGGCCATCATTCATTGCTGGTTATAATTCTTGTCTTGTGAGTATATAGTGTGCTGTGTTCTCATTAAACTTAAAGTCATATTACACTTAGAGTGGCGCCTGTCTTCTTTTCCGAATTTTTCCCTGCTGCAGTCTCACTTTTATTTAAACGTCTATTCCCCATCCCCCACCCTTTGACCGAAGAGTAAGGCCCCTTTCACACAGTGTGTCCGTCAAACGGACTCCGCTTTTCTCAGCGGGGGATCGATCCGCCGATCCCCCGTGGAGCAGAAGAATGACAGCTGTGTCTCCGTGCTGTGTGCAGAGACACAGCTGTCAGTTCCCCATGCATCTCTATGGGGGAAATCGGATGGGAACGGACCGTCGGTCCGTTCTCATCCGATCCCATCCGATCCGATCCGCTGGACGGATGGAAAATAGGGTTTCCATCCGTCTAGATTTGATGGATCGGATTGGCTCGGATGTCAGCGTACATGTCTCCGATGACATCCGATGCCCCATAGGAATGCATGGGGGGACCGTTCAGATCCGCCAAAAAAACGAACAGGCGGATCTGAATGGTCCGCCTGTGTGAAAGGGGCCTTAAGGGAGAAGTAGCTAAGTAATGAGCTAATTTCTCTGTCACTCTATTCCCTCCTGCTATCAGCATGACTCATTGCACTGCAAAACAATTGATTGGCTCCTTGTGTGTCCTTATTTTCCCTCCCCCTGCTGTACAGAGGAATGCAAAAGGCTGCTACCAAGTCAAATTCAGTTACATACACTGCCTGCATTAAACAATATAAATGTAAGAAGAATAGAGGAATAGTCGCACTTCCCATAGGATGCAATCAAACCACGCTTAGTCGTGTTAAAATGCGTCATTCTTTTGTCCCCTGCATGATGCCTGTTACATCCTGTGCCTTTTTTTTTTACTTTATTAACCACTTCTGGACCGGAAGATTTTCCCCCTTAATGATCAGGCCATTGTTTGCAATTCTGCACTGAGTTATTTTAATGGACAATTGCACGGTTGTGCGACGCTGTACCTAAATATAATTGATTTCCTTTTTTTTCCACAAATAGAGATTTCTTTTGGTGCTATTTGATCTCCTCTGCAATTTTTATTTTTTGCTCTATAAACAAAAAAATAGCGACAATTCTGGTAAAAAAAAAAAATATATATATATATTTTCACATTCTGCTATATAACATTCCCCAAAAAAAAAAAAAAAAAAATCTAAATTTTTTAACATTTTAGGCCAATTTGTGTTCTGCTACATAAAAAAAAAAAATCGCAATAAGCGTATTTTGATTGGTTTGCGCAAAAGTTTCTACAAACTACGGAAATAATGTATGACATTTTTATTGTTTTTTTTTTTTTATTTATTAGTAATGGCGGCGATCTGCGATTTTACGTGGGACTGTGACATTGTGGCGGACAGATCGGACCCCTAACTGACATTTTTGACACTTTTGGGGACCAGTGACATTACTACAGTAATCAGTGCTAAAAATATCCACTGCTACTGTAATAATGGCACTGCCAGGTAAGGGGTTAACACTGTGGGTGATCAAGGCGTTGAATGTGTACCTAGGGGCGTTTTCCTAACTGTATTGGGGCGAGGCTTATGGAATGACCATAGAGGCCTGTGTTCCTATATAGAAGGATCACAGGGGCTCTATGATCATTCCAGGGAGAAGAACGGTCAGCTGTGTTTACAACAACTGATCGTTCTTGTCCCTCAGCAGGGAGCGAACGCGGGTGTCAGGCGGCAATCAAAGCCGTCTAACACACACATCAGAGTTCCCGCTGCCGAGTGGGGGCTGGAGCGCATCGCCGGTGGCGCTCGCTGCCCCCCAGGTGCAGGCGCGCGACCGACGTAAGTCTACATCGGTTTGCGCAGGAAGGCAAGCCTGCCGCAGTAAATTGGTGGCCAGCAGTCCCGAACTAGTTAATAAATTCTGATTGAATCCTATGGGAAGTGCGACCATTCCTCTACTCTTCTTACAATTGGAATCTGCAGCAGTGGCAGGGTGTGCACCCCAGCAGGATTTTGTTCTCAGCCAATGAGAATCACCTGGATCAGCGGTTTTTGTCTTGGCTTGTGAGGATCTACGTTATATAAATGATTACAGAGCTGAGACAGTTTGTGTCTTTTATATCTGCTTGGCGTTCAGCTATAAAGCTATTTTAGGCATTTCTGATTTAAATAAATGATGTAATTATAGTTAAGCATGTTTTCATTTTTTTTTACCTTTTAACAGCTTTAATTTAAAAAAAAAAAAATGTAAACTGCTATTTTTACATAAATATTGTAATTATATATTTTCACATTTTTTTGTCTTTGAACGGCTTTATTTTAAAATATATACGCACAAAACTGACCTTTTCGTGTGACCTTCATCACAACAAAACTAGATCCAAATCCAAACTCAGCAGTCAATGTAAACTATTACAGAGGTAAAGTGTATTCCAACCATTAATTGTTCTCCTATGATATACTGATGGAGACATTGCATGTTCCCCGCTGGATTCCTGTGTGCGCCAGACATAGCTGGTAGTTGTGGTGGTGAGAAATCATCCCAGCCTAGGAAGGAGTCAGAATGGAGTAACATGCTTTGGAATTCTGTATTTATTAAAGCAAGCCCCCAGGCAGTAATTCAGAAGTATCCTTTCTAGAAGGTTTACACTTCTTGAAAAGAATAATGATACACAGTGTGGGGTTGGGTGAGACACTGTATCATTACTGTATAAACTCTGCTTTGCACACGGAGATATATTGGTAGTGCCCGACACACAAGACATTTGCTTCCATGCAGTGTGGTTATGGTAGAAGATATATTGGTAGTGCACGGCACACAAGATCTTTGCTTCCATGCAGTGTGGGTATGGTAGAAGATATATTGGTAGTGCCCGGCACACAAGATCTTTGCTTCCATGCAGTGTGGGTATGGCAGAAGATATATTGGTAGTGCCCGGCACACAAGATCTTTGCTTCCATGCAGTGTGGGTATGGTAGAAGATATATTGGTAGTGCCCGGCACACAAGATCTTTGCTTCCATGCAGTGTGGGTATGGTAGAAGATATATTGGTAGTGCCCGGCACACAAGATCTTTGCTTCCATGCAGTGTGGGTATGGTAGAAGATATATTAGTAGTGCATGGCACACAAGATCTTTGCTTCCATGCAGTGTGGGTATGGTAGAAGATATATTGGTAGTGCCCGGCACACAAGATCTTTGCTTCCATGCAGTGTGGGTATGGTAGAAGATATACTGGTAGTGCCTGGCACACAAGATCTTTGCTTCCATGCAGTGTGGGTATGGTAGAAGATATATTGGTAGTGCCCGGCACACAAGATCTTTGCTTCCATGCAGTGTGGGTATGGTAGAAGATATATTGGTAGTGCCCGGCACACAAGATCTTTGCTTCCATGCAGTGTGGGTATGGTAGAAGATATATTGGTAGCGCCCGGCACACAAGATATTTGCTTCCATGCAGTGTGGGTATGGTATGGCTGTCAGCTTCCCCACCACCATGACGTTACAACCATCGATACAGATCTAATGTGTCATGTAGACATACTGTATATACAGTATATACCTTCCTCTAAGTGTCCTTTGACCTGTCCATTGATGTAAAGAGTCTTGCCTCTCCTCCTGTGGAGGTGGTAGTCCTTACTGCTAACAGACAATAAAGCGGATCTCAACCCATTGATTTAAAGTGGGAGCAAACTCCCATGTATGATGTTTACCTATAGGTAAGTCTATAATAAGTCTTACCTATAGGTACAGTAAGGTCTCATGCACACTGGACATTTTTACAGTGGCTGTTTTTGGCGTTAGACCTTTTTTTCTGCAGCCAGTAAACTCCCCAGCATGTTATCCTATGTGTCAATGCACACATAGGCTGTTATCAGCAGGGGCGTTTTCTAGCTGTAAAAAAAACTTCAGAGCTAGTGGGTTTTAGGAGGCATTTTTCAGCTGTAAAAACTCTGAAAAACGTGGCTGTGCACTGTTTAGAAGATATTTACTTTACATGTAGTCGGTAACATCAATTGCACATGCGCTCTGAAAGAACAGCATACCCATGCCATTCCTTCATAGCCGTGCCATAAACAGTGACGTCGGGAGTGATGTCATCGCCGGCTCGGACATTCATATCGCTGAAGCCCGCGAACCCGGAAAGAAGACCATGTGAAGATGGAAGCGCCTTTAGCGGTGACAGTGTGTCACTGGAGGGCTTAGTTTTCAGGTAAGTCTGTCATAATGCATACTAGCATATTATGACTTAAACTGCCCGGGGGCCCATTTAAAAAAAAAAAAAAAATGTATGTGGTTTACTACTGCTTTAATGGTTTAAAAAGACAGTATGTCAGAATTGCTAACTATCACATTTTGTGCTCTCAACCTAACTGTGAAACCATCAAATTGCGTGTGTCATACCTGATCAACATGTGCAGCACCACGGTAGTTGCAGATCAAAAAGAGCCTAAGATGGCATCTTCCTTGGCTGAAATGAATAGGAGGGTTTAGTTCCGCTTTAGGATGTTAATGACGTTAGAGTGCCACCTGGTGTAGTAATACTCTGATCTCGCCCTCAGCGCTGATTAACAACAGCCTGGGTTTAGAGGAAATGGGTCGAATGATGCTGGCTGTTATACAAATAAGGGCTCTTTCACACGGGCGTTCCGATCAGATCCGCCTGTCAGTTTTTTAGGCGGATCTGATCAGATGCCCCATTCAGCCCTATGGAGCAGCGGATGTCAGCGGTGACATGTCCGCTGACACCCGCTGCCATCCGCATCCGATCCTGTCCGTGAAATCCGGAGGGATGAAAACCCTATTTTCTCATCCGATTCCCCATAGAGAGCAGCGGGGCTCTGACACCTCCCTCTCCATACACAGTGAGGAGACGGAGCTGCCATCCGCCGGCTCAGCGGGGATCAACATGACAACATGACAACACTGTGCCTAAGGCATGTGTCCATTCTGCCCTCCCCTTATCCCGGCCCGAGCTGTAGAGGAGGTTTGCAGTGGTGAGATTCAGCACTGCAGCTTATAGATAAACACTCCTGACATAGCAATGAAGATCAGGACTCACTCTCCCTTTAGTGTTTGTAATTAATTTTAGATTTTTACGCATGCAGCAAGAAAAGCACGAACACCTAACTGTGGATAGGTTCCCCAAAAATGAAACTCTGCCCAGCAAATGCAGACCATCAGATCTAGTATAAATTTTAAGGGGCAACCCCATGCAAAAATCAAGAAAAAAAAAAAAGGGTGCGGTGCCCATCCCAAAAAAACAAAACAAATCCATGCAGACCCTTATCTGAGCATGCAGCTTAGCAGTCCATAAAGGGGGAGGGGAAAAGTGTTATCCACATGACTGCAGAGGTGCATAGGTCCGGAGAACCATAATAACGAATACCCCTTACCCCTTCCCCATACAAAACCACACTTACAAATGATTAAGTTGGAAAGGGCAAGGCCACAGCTTTATTAACTTTCAAAACCAAACAAGTATACATTTAGACCAGTGCCAGTCACAGTTGTACTGTGAGCACTCTTAGTCCTTAACAAATTAATTCCAAAAGGTGAAAGGGGGAGGGTCTGTCGTTATCATCAGTGCAGGACAGACAGCCTACCCCCCAATTTACAAACAAGGGCATAACCCATTACTATAATTTTAACTGTTGGCAAGGTCAAAAACCGCCACGAAAGCTGTGACAGACCGACCAAGAATAGGGCGGGGGGGTGGGCAGCTCTTCAACCACGTTTTATTCCAAGACCCAGAATTCCCTGGGTAGGGTAAATTTAACTGAGCTCAGGCCCAACCCTGTGCCCAAAATCCATCCAATCAATTCTCCCACGTAGCCTCCTGTTATAAACAAGCCCCGTGACCATGCCTCCATCAGTCAAGGCTCTCTTTCCCTATAGGGATCAAGAGGCCTTCATGACTGCAGAGGTGCATAGGTCCGGAGAACCATAATAACGAATACCCCTTACCCCTTCCCCATACAAAACCACACTTACAAATTATTAAGTTGGAAAGGGCAAGGCCACAGCTTTATTAACTTTCAAAACCAAACAAGTATACATTTAGACCAGTGCCAGTCACAGTTGTACTGTGAGCACTCTTAGTCCTTAACAAATTAATTCCAAAAGGTGAAAGGGGGAGGGTCTGTCGTTATCATCAGTGCAGGACAGACAGCCTACCCCCCAATTTACAAACAAGAGCATAACCCATTACTATAATTTTAACTGCTGGCAAGGTCAAAAACCGCCACCCGCACGTCAGGATTTAACTGACGTGCGCCCCACCGAAGCCAGCGCCTGTTCCACACCGCGTTGAAGGCCAAGGTTAAAAATGTCCAAACCAATGTTATTAAGATGGACGCCGTCTGGGCGCAACAAATCACCGTTGTCACCTTCCAAATCCCTGTGTCGGATTACCACACCACCCAAGTGACGAACAAACTTCGACACCTGTGCATTTATCTTCCAGCGGGAACCTTCCAGGCATGGACCCGGGATGTCACGGGCCCAAAGTAGGCGAGGCACAATTTCGGACCAAACGAGAATCAAGTTTGTGAAGAGCGCATAGCAGTAACCAATATCCTGTTTCACAGCCGTGATGAGGTCAACCGACCGAGTGTAACCGACATCGTTCCCCCCGGCATGCAGGATCAGAATAATTGGGCCAGAAACATGCGAACGAAGTGTCAGGCACTCTTGGAGGACTTGGGACCAGCGCAATCCACGCATACCACACCAACGGATCCTGGCCACTGAATCGTCAAAGCCCAGGTTCATCCCATCACGTCGGACGCCAGACCGGCGGGAAGCCCAGAAAACGAAGGAATCCCCGATGATCCACACCAAGGCAGGGTGGGAGGCTGAAAATCAAAACAAAAGGTGAGGACGAACATATAACGAAAAACGGGGGGATTCCCACCTGCCCAAGCGCTGGAGATCTGCATCAGAAAAGCCCATGCCAGAAGCCGCGGTAGCGGCGCCGATGCGAAAAGAGTGTGTCAAAAAATCTGAAGCGGGCAGGCCCAACTTTGACAGGCAGAGACGGAAGACCCTCAAAAATTTGAACCTGCTGAGCGAGGACGAATCAGCATGAACAAGAAAAGTAGGGGATGAGGGGCGAATAGACCTAAATTGAAACGCCAATGAAACCGGGCAAAACGGGCCCCGGCAGGAATATAAAACAACCCGTCGGCCTCTGCCCAGGGTGTCAGTCTTTGAGGTGCGAAGCAACACGGTAACGCAATGTTCCGCGAAAGACACGTCATCCGCTCGAATACCGCTGGAGGAAGACCTGGACTTCGAAATCAGCTCGCCGATGCGAAAGGCGCCAAAAAAGGCCCAAGAAAAGGCCACCCTAAACAAGAGGGTTTCAAAAGGAGAGGAGCACACCGACGGCAACAAGGAAAGGATGCTGGACAGAATGGAGAGCGACACCGGGCGTCGGGAATCGGGGGAATGGGTTGTACGCCGCCAGCCACGCAAAACCCGCCGCACCGGGAAATCCTTGGTGATGTCCTCCCAGGCTAGGAGGCGGAACCAAAAAGATAAGGCAGACATGGCAGAAGAGACCGTGGATCCCGAAGAGCCCCTGCGGAGTAAAAACAACAGGTAAGAAAATAAAGCAAGTCGTCTGTCGCGGTGAGATGTAAGCAAAAACTCACCGCGGGAAACGGACACCCATTCGTCCCAGGTCCGAAGATACGATGATCACGTCCAAGGGGAAAGAGAAGCCCGAAGGAGGTCTAACAAGCGTTCGAAAACGAGGTTCCATAAAAAGGGGGGGCAAGGAAGGCCCTCCTGGGCCGCCGTCGGAGCCAGGGAGCGAAAGCGGTTGAGCTGAAAACGAGAGAGCATCAGCCAGATTGTTAGATATACCGGGCACATGCTTAGCTCTAAACCAAATATTAAAAAGTAAACATTTAAAGCGGAGTTCCACCCTGTAATTTTTTTTTTTTTTTTTTAAATACCCCCGGGACAGTCAGGGCTAGTGCATTCCACAATGGCTAGCCTCTGATCTGTCCCGGGTTGCACTTACCTGTTAGGACAAATACTTACCTTGAAAACGTCTTGTCCAGCGCTGCCATCTCAGATGTGGGCAGCTTGAAGCCAGCGAGATCCTCTTCGGCGTCCTCTTCCGCCTTCTTCGGTCCCTCGATGCCCTGCGCCGGCCCCGCCGTCACTTCCGGTGCGCGCACGTCATCCCTCCACAGCTTCTGGGCATGCCCAGAAGCTGTTTAGAAGGGGATGACGCAGTTTTCTGTGTTTACAAGGGAGGGCTATACTCGCAGAAATAACAGATCCCTACGCACACTCACAGTGGGGACAGCTTTGAGAGAGGGAAAACAATCTCCCTGTAAGGTGAGGCAAAGCTGCCTACACAGGGAAGTACTAGAAGCCAGGCCAGGAAGGAGAGAGATGCAAAGAAGCTTTGGCGGGGGGAGCTGGGGTTGCACACTGTGCATAGCACACCCCTGAACTCTGCACTCTGTACACAGTACACCCCTGAACTCTGCACTCTGTACACAGTACACCCCTGAACTCTGCACTCTGTACACAGTACACCCCTGAACTCTGCACTCTGTACCGAGTACACCCCTGAACTCTGCACTCTGTACACAGTACACCCCTGAACTCTGCACTCTGTACACAGTACACCCCTGAACTCTGCTCTCTGTACACAGTACACCCCTGAACTCTGCACTCTGTACGCAATACACCCCTGAACTCTGCACTCTGTACACAGAACACCCCTGAACTCTGCACTCTGTACACAGTACACCCCTGAACTCTCCATTATGTACACAGTACACCCCTGGACTCTGCACTCTGTACACAGTACACCCCTGAACTCTGCACTCTGTACACAGTACACCCCTGAACTCTGCACTCTGTACACAGTACACCCCTGAACTCTGAACTCTGCACTCCGTATGTAATGCAGTTCTGAGCCCTTCACTCTATAAATAGTGCACCCCTAAACTCTGCACTCTGTACATAGGAAACTGCTGGAACTGCACTCTGCACATAACACACTTCTGAACACTGCACTCTGTATGTAGCTTAATCCTGAACTCTGCACTCTGTATGTGGTGTAATCCTTAACTGTATGTTGATGTAAATTGAGTTTGACACCCCTGCTCTACAGCATAAAGGCAGGGGACAGTCTTTTCTACTGTGGCTGCTTCCTAAGGCTCCTTTCACACTATGAGTCCGTCAAATGGACTCCGCTTTTCTCAGCGGGGGATCGCTCCGCCGATCCCCCGCTGAGCAGGAGAATGACAGCTGTTCTCCGCACTGTGTGCGGAGACACAGCTGTCACAGCCCCATAGATCTCTATGGGGGAATCGGATGGGAACAGACCGTCGGTCCGTTCTCATCCGATCTGCTGGACGGATGGAAAATAGGGTTTCCATCCGTCCAGATTTGACGGATCGGATCAGATCGGGTGTCAGCGGACATGTCTCCGCTGACATCCGATGCCCCATAGGGATGCATGGGGGGACCGTTCAGATCCGCCAAAAAAACGGACAGGCGGATCTGAACGGTCCGCCTGTGTGAAAGGGGCCTTAAAGCGGAGTTCCAGCCATTCACTCACCTGTCCAACGGTCCAGCCATGCGGCCGCCCAAAGCCTCGATCCTCTCCCTCGGCACCGGCATCACTGCTGTGGGAAGCCGGCTGTGACAGTTTGCGGCTTCACAGCCGGGTACCCACTGCGCATGCGCGAGTCACGCTGCGCGTCTTGATTGGGCGGCAATCTTCTGGGACCTCTGACGTGTCCCAGAAGATTGCAGGAAGGGAGGGGGAGAGGAGAACTTCCGTTCAGGGTGCCGCGGCGCTCCGAGCGGAAGTGGGAGCGGGTACCTGTCAAAACTAGGTACCCGCTCCCCCCCCAAAAAAAAATGACATGCCAAATGTGGCATGTCAGGGGGTCAGGACTCCCTAAAGCGGAAGTTCCACTTTTGGGTGGAACTCCGCTTTAAGGAGAAGACATTGCACACCTTTTGCTTTGATGCACCTGGAATGTATTTACCTGATTTAAACTGAAAGTTCAGCAGGGCTTTATAACTTATGTTGGGTTAGGTGCTATGGTTAGGTGTTTGGGTCAGATTAAATGTTACATATGGAGTGTTAGAGTGTTTATATTGTTTAAAAAACATTTTATGTAGAAATATTTGGTTTTTACATGTCATTGGTGAAAGATCTACAAATCCCTGTACCATATGTAAAATGACTATGTCTTCCTTTGGTGAGCCCCAGTATCGATAGTTAAAATTAAAATTATACATAAACTAGAAACCTAACAGTTGTCTAATTAGTATAGTTTACAGGCACAGAACCATCAACCAGAATCTTGACGCTTCCACTTTCCACACTCATTCCTGGTGCACTGCTGACACTATGTGGTAGATCATGTGTATTGTTGGCTCTCTCAAGATGTAGTTGAACATGGCAATACATGACTGCACATTATTTTATATACATTCTTCATCATCCAGGGTATCCAATATTCCAGTGAGTATGTCCAGGGTGGATCAAGATGCTAAAACACGTGACCTGCCCTTTCCTTCTGTTTCCTCAGTTTGCCTTTGCCACTGTTGAGTGGCTACAGTAGGGTGGCCTGCATCTGGCAGCTGTAGACTGATATGTACTTACTGCTCCTGTGCCCTGTAGTAAGAGACATGCCTGGCATAGTGACTCTAGACCAGCTTTTTTTGCCAACGGACTGAGTGAGTACATTCCTACCAACACGCTCAAAGCTACAGGGAAGACAGTAAGGTGCAATACTTCACATGTCTGGGACCAAACTTTAGTGCCAGTGCAATATTAGCCAGAAGCAACCAATTATCTCTTCTTTGGGCCTAAAGCAACACATCCAGGGGTTGGCTCTTGAATATTGATTTGTTTTTAGAACCTTTTGTTGGTTTGTTTTGTTGCATCATCATTCCCACTGGTGCAGCACAAGTTAGCTGGAGTTTAGCATCCAGAGACCTTAGCAGTTCCTCAGCAATTTTTGGGGGGTTTACCAGATTGTTCAGTTCTGGGCATGTCAAGTACTGTAATCCCCATCCAAGTTTATCCTTTTAAAATAAACACTAAAAACCAAAACCCCTAGACTGTTTTCTGAAGCCATTTGAAGTGTGTGGAAAATGCCTGTTGCCTGGCTGTGGGTGCTGTGTAAAGGAAAACACTTAAATTCCAGTGCCCCCTTTCTGGGGTTATGCTACATACCTAGTTGTGGCAGTGTCTATGGATTCAGGTGAAAAGGCAATGTATGCTCTAGGTATTTATTCCATTACTGTTTAGAGCAGTGCTTCTCAACCTTTTTTCAATCAAGGCACCCTTTAAAATTAGAGACAATCTCAAGGCACCCCATTCTAAAATGTAAAAAACTATTCAAATAGCTTTACATAATGCAGCAACATCCACACGTAGGACACACAACGTTAGAGATGATTTATTCTTCCAAAGCAAGTACACTTTTGCACACTGGTACTGACTAGTATTCCAATGTTTCTCTTCTCTCTCAATTCCTCTCCATCAGTCAGCTAATATGATCCCAGTGCTGAGGGAGAGGGGCACAGGAGGGTCAAACAAGGATCCTGTGGAGGCAACAGACATCCTCCTTATTTACTGATGACCTCATTGGTTGTTAGGATGCCAGTGTCTAAAAAGTTGTGATGGTGCACAATAAAAACCCAAGGTTTTGTGTAACTAAAAGGCAGGCTTCATCCACCTGCTGGCTTGTATACAATTTTTGATCAAGGTTTAGGCATTTTAGGTACCCCCGAAGAAACCTCACACAATAATGTGTTTTCAGTCTGGGGGTCAAACAGGCTTGAATGTGGTATAGGAAATGGCTGGTCACAGGGGTCCGATGTAAATCTCCCCAGAGTGGCTCTCAGACATTCAGGATGCTCTCCAAACTGACAGGCCGGCCTAAAGTGCCGATCTCCACTCACCACCAGCGTGGAGCCTGCTCTGAGAGTGCGCAGACAGCGGGAGCATAACGCATCAATGGAGGGAGGACGGAGGAAGCGGGCCCCGGGCTGGTGTAAAGCGGAGAGCTTTTTCCTATACCAGATTCAAGCCTGTTTGACCCCCAGACCGAAAAGCTGGGAGCCCATTACCTTTGGTAAGTGGGGATGCAGGAGGACTGTGTGCCACATCACAGAGTGAGTTTATCTGGAGCACATCAGAACTTATAAGAAGATTGGAGCACAAGAGCACTTTATTATATGGAGATGTAATTTGCATATTCATTTTTGATTGGACGTTTTTGAACTTTTATCTGATTTTATATTTTTTTGGTATAGTTGCAAACACTCTATCTATTTATTTAAAGCGGAAGTATACTCCTCTATATGACTTTTACCTAAAGGTAAGCCTATAATAAGGCTTACATGTAGGTACAATTAATATCTCCTAAACCTGCATGGTTTAGGAGATATTAAACCTGCATGCAGCCGCTGACGTCTGCAGCGCATGCACTCTGAAGGTCCGGCGGACCTTCAGAGCTCCTTGCCGGATCTTGCCGGAAAGTGAAACTCCCGCGCGAACCAGGAAGAGACGCTGAGGGAGCATGTCAGCTCCCTCAGCGTTGTCCAGACGACCATGCCGGGGCTTCGTTCTAAGGCAAGTATTTCATAATGAGCTAGTATGCGATGCATACTAGCTCATTATGCCTTTGTCTTACAGGGTTTTTTTTTTTATGAGTATACAATCGCTTTAAATGAGGATTATCAGCATTCCACTCTTCATGCTGACAGCATGTGAGGTGAGGAGAGCTGATCAGTGGCATTTCCTCACATGGGAGACCTGCATAGATAATCAAGGCACTGATCAGTGCAGCCCCAACAGTGCCCATCATTGATTCCAGTCAGTGCCCACCGGTGATGCCAATCAGTGACCATCAGTGCAGCCAATCAGTGCTATCCATCAGTGCCCATAAGTGCTGCCTATCAGTACCAATCAGTGCCACCTATCAGTGCCCATCAGTGCCAGTGCCACTATCCATGCTCATCAGTGCTGCATATCAGTGCCCATCAGTGCTGCATATTAGTGTCTCATCAGTGCCACCCCATCAGTGCCCTTCAGTGCCACCTCATCAGTGCCCATCAGTGCGACCTATCAGTGCCCATCAGTGCCGCCTCATCATTGTCCATCAGTTCAGCCTCATCAGCGCACATCAGCGCACATCACTGCCCATCAGTTCAACCTCATCAGCTCACATCAGTGCCGCCTCATCAATGCCCATCAGTTCAGCCTTATAAGCGCACATCAATGAAGGTGAAAAATTACTTATTTACAAATTTTTCGAAACTTAGAAAAACTTTTTTTTCAAAATGTAGTTTTTTTTCATTTTTATAGCAAAAAATAAAAAAACCCAGAGGCAATTGAATACCATCAAAATAAAGCTCTATCTGTCTCACAAAAAAATATAAAAATGTCATCTGGATACAGTGTTTAACGACCGCGCAATTGTCATTGAAAGTGTGACAGTGCTGAAAGCTGAAAATTGGCCTGGGCAGGAAGGGGGTGAAAGTTTGCATTGAATTTGGTAAAGTTCATGCCCCTGTAAAGGCAGGTGTCCCAATACTTTTGACAATATAGTGTGTATATTCTGTATATGTCTGTAATTGTGTATAATATATTTATATTCTGTCTATGTCCGTGTTCTGTTGAGGAGATTTCTCTTCTTGTTCCTGCCCTGGATACACCACAGAAATTCCTACAATGTGAGGAGAATTCCTCTATTAGTTGGTTGTCCTTAGAACAGGAGCTCCCATAGGAAGATTTCCCATCTACTCCTATTACAGTGACAACTGGTAAAATTTTGGATTTCACTTTTTTTTTATATCAACTTTATCTACATTATCTAAAATGGAAAAAAAAAAGTCTTGACTTATGTATACTTTAACCGCTTGCTGACCGCCAACAGTAATATTACTGCGGCAGTGTGGCTCCCCTGAGTCCAGAGACGTCACTGGACTGCTAGTGATTCCGGCGGAGAAGGAGAGTCTCCGATTGCCGCTGCCCTCCCCCGATAATCGAGGAAATGGTGAGAAGACCCGCCTGCTTACGTAAACAAAGCAGGCGGATCTTCTCAGTGACAGACAGGAAGAGATTAGCAGATTCAGCATAGCTGAGACTGAGATCTCTGTGTCTGTCACAGAACCCCCTCCCCCCCTCTCCCACACGTCAGTAAGCATGAGGCATATATTTAACCCCTTAATCCCCCACAGTATTAACCCCTTCCCTGCCAGTGTCATTATTACAGTAACAGTGCATATTTTTAGCACTGATTACTGTAGTAATGTCACTGGTCTCCCCAAAAGTGTCAAAAATGTCAGTTAGGGGTCCGATCTGTCCGCCACAATGTCGCAGTCCCGCAAAAAATCGCAGATCGCTGCCATTACTAGTAAAAAAAAAAAAAACAATAAAAATGACATAAATCTTTCCCGTAGTTAGTAAATGTGATAACTTTTGCGGAAACTAATCAAAATACACTTATTGCAATTTTTTTTTTACCAAAAAAATGTAGCAGAAAACAAATTGGCCTAAAATGTTAACAAATTTTGATTTTTACATTTTTTTTGAGAATGTTATATAGCAGAATGTGAAAAATATTGTTTTTTTTTTTTTTTCAAAATTGTTGCTGTTTTTTTGTTTATAGCGCAAGAATTAAAAATTGCACAGGTGATCAAATACCACCAAAAGAAAGATCTATTTATGGGGAAAAAAAGGACAGAAATTTTGTTTGGGTACAGAGTCGCATGACCGTGCAATTGTCTGTTAAAATAACGCAGTGTCGAATCGCAAAATAGGGCCTGGTCATTAAAGGGGCAAATCCTTCCGGAGTTAAAGTGGTTAATCAAGAAACTGCTCAGAAAGTGCAATAACATTTTTTAAAATGAATAAAACCAATATTTGATGTGACCACTATTTGCAGCAATTCTGGTAGGTACTCCAGGTTTGCATTTTTTTGAAGATACTTGCTTGGTAGGTTGTTTCGTGCATCCCGGAGAACTTGCAAGAGTTCCATTGCACACTTTGGATGTCCTACTTCCTTCTGTCTTTGCAAGTAATCCAGGACTGACTTAATGTTGAGATCACAGCTCTTTAGGGACCATTCTATTTGTTACACAATTATTTGTTCTTATTTGTGCTTGAGATGGTTATTTCATGATTTTTGGCCATGTGTTTGGGGTCATTGTTATGCTGCATAACTGATAAGTTTCTTCTCTGTTATGTTGCATGATGGATAAGAATTGACCTTTACCAATGTAATGTAAGAGGTATCAGCCAATTGATGAGACAACAATGTGCCACTGGATGTTTACTGAATGAATGCAGGATACATTGGCAATGCAAACAACATGGTAGTGGGGTATGCAGCTAGCACAGAACAAAATAAATACTAAGCAGCTATTAGGCCCCTTTCACACCTGTCCATTCCACCGATGGACTCCGTTCTGCTCAGCGGGGGATCCATCCTTCAATCCCCGCTGAGAAGGCGGATGACAGCTCCGTCTCCTCTCTGTGTGCGGTGATGGAGCTGTCAGATCCCTGCTGTCCTCTATGGAGGAATCGGAGGAGTACGGACCGCCTGTCCATTATCATCCAATCCGCCAGACGGATGGAAAATGGGGTGTCCATCCGTCCGGATTTGATGGACAGGATTGGATCGGATGGCAGCGGGTGTCAGTGGAGATGTCTCCGCTGACATCCGCTGCCCCATAGGGATGCATGGAGCATCCGATCAGGTCCGCCTGAAAAACTGACAGGCAGATCTGATCGGACCGTATGCGTGAAATGGGCCTTACAATTGGTAAACCTCAAAAAAAAATACTGCACGTGGGTTAGATAGCAACAGCTGCCAGCACCAGGAGTTTGGATACATAAGCACAAAAGTGTTTTTTTTTTTTGTATAATTTAAAGGTGTGGCATGGTGTGTGTCCAATACCTACATACTCAGAGCTGCTGTTAGAAATCACAGGGCCCCATGCAGCCTACCTGGCAGGCCCCCCCAAATTTATCAAGACAATATTTACACTAAAAATACACTGACATCATTATTAACGGACACAAACATAAACGAGAACCTGTGTGAATTAGCCCTTTTTTAACTGTTTTTTACATAAAAAAAAAAAGTATAACTTTTTTTTTTTTAAATGTTAAAAAGTTTTACAATTATTTTATTTTACAATTAAAAAAAAAAGGGAGGAACATGGGAGGTGGGGTCAGAAGCAGGCAGAACAGGGAGGGGGATCGTTGTTGGGGAAGCAATTATAGGAATGATGCCCTGTGTCTGTGTCTCTCCCTGCAGCAGGTGAAAGCTGGCGGGGGGGGGGGGAGAAACTGGCTTTCAACTGCTTCAGAGTGCCACACAGGGCTACCTTCTGTAATTGCTCCTCCTCCTGACTGCACAGATTCCCCGTGCTGTTGGGGCCCCCCTATGTGCCCGAGCCCCATACAGGAGGACTGGTGGTCCCCCCCTATCAGCGGCCCTGTACATGCTTTTGCTAATAGATGTCCCTCATTCCCATCTCAAAAAGTTGGGAGGTATGAAATAAGGGTAGTAGGTGGTAGTACAGTACAGTCTATGAGACACTCAGAGAAACTGTAAGAGCAGTAAAATACAAATGACTCCCCCAGCTGAAAGACCGGCGTCCACACTTTTAGTTGGACCTCTTGGCCGCACACCCTCTCAGCCCCCCCCCCCTTTTTTTTTTCCTTTTCCCTCTTCCTGACCTATGATCTCTTCTTCTCCAACTCTCCCTCCGACCTCTCCTCCTTTCCTGTATCTTTCTCCCTGACTGAGACACCTCCTTGCTTCTGGACGCACCCTCTGGCTATAAACATTCTAGGCTGAAAGCTTCAATTATGCACGCTCATGCTTGCTATCAGTTACTTCTATGATTCATGATCAAATCAACCTGGCTAACTTTCGCCTGTTTCCTGTGCCGCTGTGGCACGATAATTCTGCCCAGCTATGCCAAGGTGAATGCTTAGTGCTTCTTTGACCACAAATTCATGCCTGCATTTTTCGGATACCTAGCTATGGATTGCCAAATTTCCATGCCTCTCCTCGATTCGCTGTATAGCCAAACCAACAGTTGTATCTGTATGCTACTCTATTGTTCCTATGTACACTGATGCTAGTGTTACCTTGCTATTCTGTTATGTTCATTAATCTTAAGTACCGGTTCACACTACCGCGGCACGACTTCAGGGGCGACCTGTGAAGTCGCGTGCACCGCGACTTCAGGGCGACTTGCACGGACTTCATATAATGAATGTCAATGCAAGTCACTCCAATGTCGCCCCGAAGTAGTACAGGAACTATTTTCTAAGTCGGAGCGACTTGAGTTGCTCCTATTAGAACGGTTCTCGTAGCACTACATGGACTGCGACTTGTCAGGCTGACCAGTCGCCTGACAAGTCGTGGTAGTGTGAATGGGCACTTATAAAAATGTTTATGGAATAAAAAACAAAAATACAAATGACTGCTTATGTTTCCATTGGGGCAACACTTCTGTCTCTGGTGGTCCAGTTGGTTAGCTGTAGGGTAGGTTTCCCTGGACCTATTTCACGGGCAGGAGGCATGAAGAGTCTCTGGTCTGGATAACAAAGTAAATGGCAGTAGGTACAGGACCATCCTACTGGAAGACCAGTACCCTGGAGCCAGTTGAAGCAATGCTCTTTGCAGGGACTGGGCCTTCTCCTGGAGTTGTATACTCTTGTGCCCTGCATATTGGATAAAATTGAGGGTGCCAATAATTGTCATCAAATCATCAACTCTGTGTGAAGAAATGCAGCCCCGAACCTACAGAAAACCTCCACAGAGCTTCTCTGTAGACTGTAAAAAATGTATAGATGCACAGTTCTCTAGCTTTCAAAATGTTGAATCTTCGGAACACAGTACCTGCTGCCACTTTTGGTGCATAGGTGTGTGTCGTTTTGCTTTGTCTCCACCTTGGTTGAGCATCTTTTTTGTTGGACCTAAAGATTTCTCCAGGTGTGTTCAGATCTTATGGCTCGTTTCCACTGAGCGGTACGGTGCGGTTCGGTACGGTACGCTATTTTTGCTGTTTCCATTGTGAATGGTACCCTAATTCCGAACCGTACTGTACCCCCTTTTTGGGACCCTTTTGTTGGGGTACCAAGCACATTAGTACCGTACCAACAGGGTGGAGCTACACTCTGCAGAACTTTGATTGGTTGACAGAGAATCGTCTATCACAGCTTTCCTGCTACACCACACCTATCATAAAAAGGGTACTATTGGCAGTGGAAACGCAAGGTGTACCGTTCCGAACCGTAGCGTACTGAACCGAACCGTACCGTACCACTCAGTGGAAACTAGGCATTAGTGCAGTCACTGTACTGATCACTGTACTGGCCCAATCATAAATGGCTGAGGCATTCCCTAGCTTGCATTTTCTACACATCTGTTTCATTTATCACCTGTCGTATTTGCTTGATTTAGCATTGTGTTTTATGCCCTCAAAGAAAGTCGTTTTTTCATTAAGGTTGAACTCCAAAAGATAAATACAAAGTTAAAATGCACACATACCCACAGTTGATATATACGAGTTTTAACTGCCAAAGGATTTGAAAATCTATCACCCCCTCCTGAAATTACACAGTACTGACACACAGAACAGCCAGGTTGGTGACTTGACTTTTCTCTAGTGCAGTTATAAGGTAGAGGCCGGTCACTCACCTCCCCAACCCCAATGTGATTGGACAGTGAAGGAGCAGCAGCAGAACGATGACTCATAACTCTTCTCTCTACTCCGTCAGCATGTTCCTTGTCAGCAGAAATGCACACAGCACACCTGATTGGCCCCAAACATTACCCCTTCCTCTCTGAATCTGAGTTCTGCTGTAGAGAAGATGACAAATCAGAGAGGCTGACATCAAATCAGAATTAGGTACTTACACTAGTCACATTTAAAAATGGAATTAAAGCATCCTTGTCACTATATAAATTAAACCTCAGCTTAGAAACAAAAAAAATCTCCTGCAAGGCAATGTCATAATGTGCTAGTATGCATCGCATACCAGCAGAGTATGCGAGACTTACCTTAAAACTACACTTTCCAGCGGCATGCTGTCACTGCTGGAGGGCTTCCATCTTCGCCCGATCTTCCTTCTGGGTTACATAAGTGGCCAGAGCCGCAATTCCACCCTCGTTTTACAGCAAGAGCTCTGAAGGTCTGGCACGGTACACCGGACCTTTGGAGCGCAGGCGTCGGTGATGTCTCCGTCTGCATGCAGTGTGAATATCTCCTAAACAATGCACGTTTAGGAGATAATCACTGTACCTACAGGTAAGCCTTATTATAGACTTTCCTGTAGGTACAAGTCAAAAAAGTGAGTTTACTACCACTTTAAGTCTAGGCATACCTGGAAAACAAGTGTACATAGTGCACCTTTCGTGCAACCTGCTCCACCGAACTCCGCTCCACTCCACTGTAACTGATACATCCAGGCGTGTCTATCTCCTGGTTTACTGCATTTCTTACTAGCTTCTCCTACTGACCTCCACCTCACTATGATGGAGGGTTGAGGTCAGCAGGAACCACCAGTGAGAGCTGCAGAAACAAAAAAAAAGAGATTGACACCTTCCAAAGTGCCGGTTTCTGTTCAGACCTTAGGAGAATATTTCTCAGCATCGGCGTTGGATTCAGTTGAGCAGGAAGAAGAAAGGGTAAGTGTCTACACGCTTCTTTTACAGGTATGCCTTGGTTTAAACAATTTTGTATAGCAACAGTAAGACCTTGAAGCAGAAGTCTAGTTTTTTATGATCTATTTTCCATAATAGGTTCTAACAATTAGGGCCTTCTGATTCCTCTTCTATGGAAGTGTATTGTATGAGGGGAGGCCAATAAGTTCTTACCCTCACCAAGATCCAGATGTGCTAGTGTAGCACCCTCCTAGGTAGGTGGTAGGAAAAAGCATCTATTGCTTCTTCTGCTTATCAGGGGAGCCTGATCTATTAGGTTGCCTGTTGCATGTCTCCAGGTGTGATTCACTGGGTCTGAGGGAGTGTCCCCACTGTATCCAATGAGGGAGCTTGTTGGACAATGGAGAAAACACAGCCAGTGACACATTGGCTTTTGTGGAAGTCCCAGTGGGAGGGCATTCTTGCAATGCCTCCTGGGATTGCTCATAAAAGCCGGGGGGTCATGTGACAGGGTGTCTTTGGCGGGAAGCAGAGTCCCAGGAGGAGGCAGACGGCTGTCTCTCCTCCTGCTGTGTGTGAGGAAGGTGGTCTTAGGCAGACGGCCTAGTGAACCAGGTGTGGAGCTGAGCTGCAGAAGATCCAGTGTAGCTGACGGTGGAGCTCCTGGCAGAGTCTCTCGGGAAAAACACTGTCTATGAGTACTAAGGGACTTGCCAAAGGGTCGGCCCAGGAAGGGGGACCACTCCAATGAAGTCAGGGGATCAAGGAGCTAGCTCACACAGAGAGAGATACAGTAAAGGGGGTGCCGTGTAGAACCCTGAAGAATAGGGATAAAGGGGGTGCCTAGTTGGGCCCTGAAGAGCGATTCACAGAGCAATACAAGTTCATTAAATTCTTCTTCACTGCTAGTGACAAGGTGAAGCAGCGGTCTTGCCACATTCAGTTATGTCTAGACGTCCCAGCAAATTGTGCACAGTTCATTCAAGTTGGAGTATCCCACTCATCCCTTCTCCTATCCAAGTTCTCAAATAAAACTAAAAAAAAACAAAACCCCTAGACCAGGGGTCTTCAAACTATGGCCCTTAAGTTGTTCAGGAACTACAATTCCCATCATGCCTAGTCATGTATGTGAATGTCAGAGTTTTACAATGCCTCATGGGACGTGTAGTTCCGCAACAGCTGGAGGGCCGTAGTTTGAGGATCCCTGCCCTAGACTGTTTTCTGACTGAGCCAAAAATTTGGACCATGCTTTATTGTGATGTTGTTGCTATGGGTAACCCAGGGGAATCCATAACCAGCAGCTCCCAAGGGAGTAGTGTTACACTAGGGATCTGAAATTTAGTTCACTGACTCTTCCTTCTCTTCATATCCACCTCCTATGGTTACACACTTCTCACATCTGTGGAACAGACCTTTAACTTCCTCGCATCCGCACTACAGCCTATATACGGACTCGAATTTTCGGGAGGCCGTTTAAAAACGGCCTCCCAGAAGCAGGCTCCCCGCGCGCTCCCGCGAGCGCGCATCGGGGAGAATCTGTGTCGGCCGTGTCCCTTGGACACAGCCGATCACAGATCGTGGTGAATGGCCAATCACAGCGGCCATTCACCACGTGATCGGACCATCCAATGAGAGATGATCTCATATGTAAACATATGAGATCATCTCTCATCGCAGTCGGAGCCTGCAGTGGGAGGAAGGAGGGGGAGCCGTCAGCCGCCGGGGACACAGAGACATGTAATCAGGGCACTGATCACCAGTGCCCTGATTACTAAAAGGTAAAAAAACATACAAATTGCCCCCAACAGTGCCCACAGTGCCCGCCATCAGTGTCCCCCATCAGTGCCCACAATCAGTGCCCATAGTGCTGCCAGTCAGTGCCCATCAGTGCCTGCTCATCTAGGCACTGATGAGCACTGACTGGCAGCACTATGGGCACTGAGTGTGGGCACTGATGGTGCCGCCCATCAGTGCTCATCAGTGCCGCCCATCAGTGCTCATCAGTGCCACCCGTCAGTGTCCATCAGTGCCATCCGCCAGTGCCCATCAGTGCCGCCTCTCAGTGCCCATCAGTGCCACCTCTCAGTGCCCAGCAGTGCCACCTCTCAGTGCCCAGCAGTGCCACCTCTCAGTGCCCAGCAGTGCCGCCTATCAGTGCTCAGCAGTGCCGCCTATCAGTGCCGCCTATCAATGCCGCCTATCAGTGCTCATCAGTGCGGCACATTAGTGCCACCTCATCAGTGCCCATAAGTGCCACCTCATCAGTGCCCATAAGTGCCACCTCATCAGTGCCCATAAGTGCCACCTCATCAGTACCCATCAGTGCAGCCTATCAGTGCCCATCAGTGCCGCCTCTTCAGCGCACATCAGTGAAGGAGAAAAATTTATTTTCAAAATTTACTCACAGAAAATAAGAAAAACTTTTTTTTTTTTTTCAAAATTTTCTGTCTTTATTCTTTTTTTTTGTAAAAAATAAAAAACCCAGAGATGATTAAATACCACCAAAAGAAAGCTCTATTTGTGTGAAAAAAATGATAAAAATTTCATATGGGTGCAGTGTAGCATGACCGCGCAATTGTCAGTCAAAGTGTGACAGCGCTGAAAGCTGAAAATTGGCCTGGATGGGAAGGATGTTTAAGTGCACAGTAGGCAAGTGGTTAATACCATCTGCATAGAAGTATGCAGATTTGGAGGAAAACCAGCTATCAACTTCAGTAATGACTGCCTCATCATTGTGGAAACGCCTTCCCCATAAATGTTTCTTCAGATTTGGAAACAGGAAGATGTTTGAAGGTGGCAGGTTAGGTAAGCAAGGTGGATGGGGCAGAGATTCATGGCCACAATTGCAAACACAAAAACGGAAAATTGATATCAAATACTTACCGTAATTTTCCTTTCCTGATGGACTCCATGGCAGCATACGTTCGGGGTAGGCCCCGCCTCCTCTCCTACCTCATAGGACCCCACTCCCATAAATCTTTGCTCCCTTTCAGCATCAGTGTTCTGTAACTAGCCTACTCAGGAATTGGGAGGGGACTCCTGCTGCCATGGAGTCCATCAGGAAAGGAAAATTACGGTAAGTATTTGATATCAATTTTCCGTTTTCCTGACAGACTCCATGGCAGCATACGTTCGGGAAATAACTCGCTATACATTCCCGGGTGGGAAGATGCTGAACAAGGAAAATTTTAATTGGCACCGTCAACTGACAGGACTTTAACGCCAAAATTAACAGAGGATAATGCAGCAGGTTCAACACAATAATGGGAAAGAAAAGTGTTGATAGATGACCAGGAGGCTTCCCTGCAGATCACATCGGGCGCGACATGCTTAGAGACTGTCCAAGACGTAGAAATGCTTCTAGTAGAATGAGCCATAACCGCCTCTGGAGGAGCCAAGCCCTTTGCTCTGTATGCCCACTGGATAGCCTGGACAATCAATGCAGCCACCGCTCTACAAGAGGCACGCATTCCCCTTTTTTTTTTTTTTTTTTTTATGGAGAAGGACAAAAATAAATTCCGACTGATGGAAGGCGGATGTAGTATCCAACCAAGTATTGTTTCAGAGTATTACCCACGTCTAGGGGATGAACTGGAGATCCCTCTTTGGATCTGAAGGTGGGAAGGACTATTTCCGAATTTTCATGGAAGACAGAGGACACTTCAGGATTTGACCCTAACATAAGGATTAGGACCACTCTTTCCTGGAAGAAGGTCAGAAAAAGGCTCTTTGTAACCTAGATTATGCACTTCAGAGACCCCTTTGGCGGAGGTAATAGCCACCAAAAAATACTGTCTTCAGCGTAAGCTCCATGATTGACATGGAAGCCATATCCACAGAAAAAAAGAAATCCAAGACTAGCGGAAGAACCTATTTTGTGAATCTTGGTTTTCTCTGAGGCTTGAGCCTGACTGCGCCTTTGAAAAATTGTTGGACTAGTTGATGTTTTGCCCATGAAATTCCGGTGAAGGCCGAGATGGCCAAGACTTGCACCCGGAGAGAACTGATCGACAGGGGAAAGAACCAGACCAGATTGCAAAACACTCAGGACCTGTTGGATTGTAGGTGTGTCCACTGGACCAGACCCCGGAACTTGATGACTAATGAACTAAGCCCAGATCCTCTCATAGACATCGTAGGTGATACCTCTTCTTGAATTCATCAGGGTAGGAATTACCTCTTCCGGACATCCAAGGGCCTCCAACCTCCCCTTCTCGAAAACCAAGCCTTGAGGTGCAAACGTGCCGGGCATGGATGTAAAGTAGGACCCTGTGAAAGGAGGTCCGGCCTGAGGGGTAGAGAGATTGGATCCCTGAAGCTGAGAAGAGACAACAGGGGAAACCAGGGCCTATTGAGCCAGAAGGGAATTATCGCTAGGACTTTTACTTCCTCCATTTTCAGTCTCCGAAGGAATTGGAGAATTATTGGCACTGGTGGAAAAGCATAGGCAGCTAGGCAATTCCGGCTGTCCGTGAGGGCAACTATCCCGAAGGCTTGAGGGTCCCGGAACATCGCATAGTATTTCCGGAATTTTCTGTTGCCGGGGGTCACAAAAGATCCACTTCTGGAGATATCCCCAGAGACAGAGCCCACTCGAACACTTCCAGGTGAAGAGACCACTCAATGTTGACGAGTTTGTATCTGGACAGAAAATCTGCTTCCACATTCAGTACTCCTGGAACAAATACTGCCGAGAGATTGGCCAGATGTTGCTGGGCCCATGACATGATCGGTACTGTTTCCTGGAGAAGGCAGCTCGCAGTTCCAGAATATTGGGCACCACTCCATGAGCAGAAAAATTCCACCTGCCTTGTACCACTTCTGATAGACAGTGGGCCCCCCAACCGGTACTGCTGGCATCGAAGGTTATCGTGACTCAGGAGATTGGGCAATCGAATGGCAATTTGTGAGATTTACCCGACGTAGCCACCAAGGAAGGCATCCCCTCATGAATGGGGTCAAGTGAATAACCTGAGACCCGTTCTCTGTCGTCCATTGCTGGAGGAAACCCCTCTGGAAGGGCCTCAGCTTCCACAGAGCCCACTTCACCATGGGGATGTAGCCACGAGAGTCCCCACTATCTTCAGACACTGGCGGGCAGTGAGACGGGAGGCAGATAGGGCGAGAGCAACCCTGCTTTGAGCCCCCAGGATTTTTTCCCTCGTGTAGGGATATGGTGCATTTTATTGTGTTGAATAATGCCCCTAGGAACACAAGAGACTGTGTTGGTACCAGAAGGCTCTTTTCGAGGCTCAGAATCCATCAAAACTCTTGGAGAGTGGAGGTCACTTGCTCCAGATGTAACAGCTGAGATCTGTCCTGGGACAGAAGAAGCAGGTCGTCCAAATAATGGTGTAACCTGATACCCCTGATCCTGATAAGGTCTTGGAAAACGTACTAGGCGATGTTGAAAGCCCGAAGGGGAGATATGTGAACTGCATGTGAGCATGACCGATGGAGAATCGGAGGAACTGTTGATACTCTCTTACCACTGGCACATGAAAGTACGCATCCTTCGGATCTATGGATGATAGCCAGTCTCCTGGAAGAACAGATTGCTGGATTGTGACTAGGGACTCCATCTTAAATTTTTCCCGACGGATAGATCTGTTGAGATACGTGAGGTCTATTACAGGCTGCCAAGTGCCATTTTTCTTCTGGACAAGGAAGAGGGGTGAATAGACTCCCAGACCCCTTTTCGCTTCAGGAACTGGAACTACAGCTCGTTGAGCCAATAGGATGTCTAGATAGGTAAGAAGAACCTTCATTTTTTCTCTGAAGAAGGAGGAAGCTATGTAGCGATGAACCTGGGCTTGGGAACATTATTGAACACCCAAGAGTGCCCCTGGAACACTATGTCTAGGACCCAGGGATCCTGGATCGAGGCCGCCCAGAAGTCCCGAAATTGGAGCAATCTGGCTCCTACCGGGAATGCCTGGGCGGGCCCAACCTCAGAAAGTTTTTGTGGCCTCCTGGTCACCAGATAAAGTGCCTTTTGGGCCCTTCTGGAAGGTAGACTGTCTTGACTTCCAACCTCTCCCATAACTCTCACCCGGACTGTAGCTGCGTGCTTCCCTAGAGTGGCTTACATTCTGTCTCCTTGGAAAGGAGCGCTACTGGGCACCTGGACGTTTATCCTGAGGGAGGAACCCAGATTTACCGCCCGTGGCCGGAGATATGGCCGCATCCAACTTGCTCCCAAAGAGGGAGAACCCTCAAAGGGAATCTGGCACCACGCCTGTTTAGAAGCAGTGTCAGCCACCCAAGTGCGAAGCCAAAGGGCACGCTTAGTCATGACTGAAGACAGCATAACTCGGGCCAAAAGCCAAATGATGTCTCCCCAAAGAAAACCCGCAGCCATCTACGGCTCCTGGCCGAGAGATACGCCGTTTTAGGTCGGCGTCAATCCTCCTATGCAAAGGATCCTTAAATGACACCGTATCCATTGGAAGAGTGACATGAATCACAAGACGCATCACAGCCGCATCCACCAGGGGGGGGCGACTCCAGGTGCTTCACCTCTTCCTGTTTAAACAGATAAAGCTTTTCCAATTTTGTGGTCATGGAATTTTTCACTTCCACCTTGCTCCATTCTTCGGGAATTATGTCTCCCAGCTCCCCTAGGAAGGGAAAGTTCAAGCGTTCCTTACATAACTGCTTGAAAAATTTCTTCTGCTTTGGGGGGAGACGGCAGGATCCTCCCAATCAAGGGCTTCTCTTACTGCCCTTACTAAAGGAGAGACAAGGATTAACTCAAAACCTGTACCGGAGTCATCCGAATCTGACTCAGATTCCAAGGAAGAATGGAAGGATGGCTGGACTGTGAGGATTTAAAAGGATCTTGAACTAGGAGATCTCTTTCTGGTGAGCGAGATGGCCCTGCAGAAGTACTTGGCTGATGTAGCTCCGCAAGGGAGTCCTTGAGGACTCTGCGTACAACCTCCTCAATATGTTGGTCCGAGTTCTCCCTTTCACCCGTAGCTTTGGCATAGCAGGGATAACAGAGAGGAACCATCTGGTACTGGGATACCACACCCCCAGGATTCCTTCCCGTGCGGCCGCTCTGAATGACCATGGGGATTAATAGCGGAAGACTGTCCATGTCCCCTACCATGGGGGGAGCTGCGCCTGGACCTGGACGAGGAGTGCTGGCGTTGCGTTTTTGAAATGTCTGTCTTCGCTGCTTGCGCTGGGCTGCTGGTCAGACCTAGAAGAGCTGGAGACAGACAGGCACAGGATAGAAGAGACAATAGCTGAGAAAACACCTAGGCTTCCCAACCCCCTCATTAGACCAGCACATACCTGGTATGAGCAGGCTGGCCACTAGGGGGCGGAGATGTGACCATATGTAAAAAAGGGCTAAAAACTCTTCCTTAGCTAAACACATGGAAAAACAGTATGCTTGAGCATCTACAGTTCAGAGTCCCCAAAAATAGCGATTATGCAGAAAGAAAACCAGAATCTTACCATAAATAACTAAGCCAGAGTCTGGGGGAGGTTGTATATCCGTGCCGACCTTCCCACCAGCTCTGACACAATAAGGGGTTAAATAGGCCGCCGCGAACGCCACCGCGCATGCGCGAGTGACGTCACGCATCACCCCCGCGCATGCGCACCAAATCTCGTACCCGGCGGCTACTGCGCATGCGCTGGAGCGCTGCGCAACCCGGAAGTGGCGGCCGCGACCGCGGCCGCAACGGGAGCTGGGACAGTAAGTAACTGAAAAACAGACAACAGCCTAACGATGTATTAGAGGGGAACCTGGACTGTATTAAAGTACAAGAAACCATAAATATAAACAGGGATGCAGTAACAGTATAATCCATGATTAGCAAGGCAGAAAACACATAGAGAGAAAAAGAAAAAAGGGTCCCATAACAGGGCTTACCACCCTGCCCAGAGCAGGGGATGGGTCCAGGAGACGCAACACCAGGCAGAATCTTCGGGCAAAATAAGGCCACCCGCAGCAGCCGGGCTCTCTCGGCCAGACCACAAAGCTCCTGCTGAGGGTCTCTTCTATTGCCCCCTCCATACCCTGCTAATAGCAAGGGCTTAGCGGAGGCTCCGTGACCCAATCCTGCTTCCAGTATATAGGACTGTTTCGTAGGAACATAACACCGTATGTATGAGGAGGACAAAAAAGGAACACTGATGCTGAAAGGGAGCAAAGATTTATGGGAGTGGGGTCCTATGAGGTAGGAGAGGAGGCGGGGCCTACCCCGAACGTATGCTGCCATGGAGTCTGTCAGGAAAGACAGTTTCTGCAGCTCAATGTACAGGTGCATTGTCAGCTAGCAGCAACACACCTTTTGATAGCAAACCCTGTATTTGTTCTTTGACAGCCTCGTGTAGCTTTCGTAGTAAGTTCCTGTAGTATGCTCCTGTTATTGTAGGCCCTTTTTGTAAGTAATCTGTCAATATTATACCCTTGCAATCCCAAAACACTGGCAACATGACCTTTTTGGATGAATGTTGCACCTTAGCCTTTTTGGGGATGGGTGATGCAGCATGTTTCCATGTTTTACTAATTGCTTTAGTCTCAGGATCATATAGATGTACCCAGCTTTCATCCAAGGTCACTAATCTGTTAAAAACTCCTCCTCATCTTAGTGGTACAGGTCCATCTCTTCATGGATTATTTAGGCAGATTTCCCTTGAAGATGGAGGAACCTAATCACAGCTTGGTATTCAACTTTGTTCGGCATGACACTTACTCCATTTCTCTTGGCTCTAACTATAATTTACCACGACCTACAAAAACAAAAATGACCATGAATATTACTAATATCCACCTTTAACCACTTAAGCCCCGGAAGATTTTACCCCCTTCCTGACCAGGGCCTATTTTGCGATTCGGCACTGCGTGACTTTAACGGACAATTGCGCGGCCGTGCGATGCTGTACCCAAATTAAATTGATGTCCTTTTTTTTAAACAAACAGAGCTTTCTTTTGGTGGTATTTGATCACCTGTGCGATTTTTTGATCATGCGCTATAAACAAAAAAAGAGCGTCAATTTTGCAAAAATAACAATATTTTTCGCATTTTTTTTATATGAAATTCCCCCCCAAAAAAAAGGCAAAAATCAAAATTGTTTAACATTTTAGGCCAATTTGTTTTCTGCTACCTATGTTTGGTACAAAAAATCACAAAAAGCGTATTTTGATTGGTTTGCGCAAAAGTTATTGCGTTTACTAACTAAGGGAAAGATTTTTGTCATTTTTGTTGTTTTTTTTTTTTTAACATGTAATGGCGGCGATCTGCGATTTTTTTTTTTTGCGGGACTGCGACATTGCAGCGGACAGATCGGACCCTTGACTGACATTTTTGACACTTTTGGGGGTACCAGTGACATTACTACAGTAGTCAGTGCTATACATGTGCACTGTTACTGTAAAAATGACACTGGCAGGGAAGAGGTTAACTTTATTTGAGAAGGAGGGGTTAAGTGTGTCACCTAGGGGCGTGCTTCTAACTGTGATTGGATGTGGCTTGTGATGTAACAGCAGAGAAATACGATCCTGCATAGCAGGACCGTATGATCTCTGCACTTACACAGGGGAGACTGACAGATGGCTTTGTTTACATTACCCGCCTGCCTTTCCCCGCTTACCGGACGATCGCGAGTGAGCGGCAGTAATCGGGTCCGCCGCTCACACGCAAGGGGGGGGAGGGGGTCCGTGAACAAGCGGGAGCGGGAGCGCGCCTCCAGCGGCGCGCACTCGCCCCCTAGAGCCTCACTGGCTAGCGACGTAGTACTACGTCACTTTGCCTGTGAGGGGCTGACTGCCGACGTAAATCGTCTTGCGGCGGTCGCCAAGAGGTTAAACCTGCAACAATTCAGATCCCTAGCACATCTAGATTATGGTGAGGGTAAGAACTTATTGGCCTCCCCTCGTAACTGTACTGTATGCCCTCTTGTTGTAAAGCAGAGCACAAACTGTTGGCACTATATAAATCCTGTATAATAATTGTAATAATAATAATATTAATAGCCTTGACTCAAAATGGGTTCAAAGATGTTAGCCATCATTCAACCTGACAGCATCTAGTGGTAGACTGGTGGCATCTAGTGGTGTAAAAAGAATACTGCAGGGGAGAACTCCAGCCCAATTGAATATTGCAGAAAAAGCCGTTTTTATTTTTTAAAATACAACAATTCCATTTATTTTTAAGTCATATATAACAAGTGTTTTTAGTACCTGCCCAGAATTCAGCTTTAACCATATTCAGCTATAATATCGTATTACTTTACTTTTTGAAAAAGCGTGGAATGCTAACATATGCACTATTCTATTGACACACTAATGCAGAAAACTTAAAATTACTATCTAAGGCAAATATTTTAGTGAACTACCTAAATTGCTTAGGACTTGCACATTACAGTACACATTTGAGCTAAAAGTAAGAAATCAATAAATTGAATAATATACTTGAGACTAAGCCGAAAGGTTTATATAAATAAATGACATGTTCAGCCAAATTCATTGCCAAGTTTTAAATGGGCAGCACTTCATTTTTTGTTAAGAGCAAACATTTCCAAGGAAGCCACTCATAGTATAGATTTATAGTTTAAAGTTTATCTAAAGCCAAATTATTTTCTGAATTATTTTCCTAAACCTTTTGGATAGAGTAGAAAGTGTTTGAACCTCTGTTTTTTATTGCTTGCTGTGTCCCTGCTAGGGAGATTTGCTTTCTTTATATTATAATGACCACTGTAAGTGGAACTAAAAGTGAGAAAAAAAATCTACATGTTGGAGTTGTCACCAGAACAGGAATACATGGGAAATATTTTAGTGGGGACACTTGTTCTTGTGAGAGCAGTGTAAAAGGAGATTTACCTTCATTCTGGAGATATTTCCTCATACTTCCTATTGTGAGTATAGGAATTAAAATTAAGAGAAAACTACCCAATTGGGCACAGAGGGCAACCCCCCCCCCCCAAAAAAAAATACAAAATCTTAGAGAGGTTTTACCAATTTAAAGTGTTTGTAATGCAGGACAATTTTTACCCTAATGCATTCCCTTCATTAAAGTGTTACTAAACCCAGGAGCCTGCATTCAGTATAACTGGTTTCCCACAGTACACAGAACATGGAAATTCAATTATTTTAGAATATATAAAGCTGCTAAATACATTTTCTCATAAGCAGTATTTAGCAATCTTGTGACCTCTATCAATGTCTGGTTAAAGCTTGTAGCAGGAGTTTTCATTATCCCCTGATTGTTCTTTGAGGTGACAGGACCCCTCACCCTCTGTCTGGATAGTGCCGATTGGCCCTGTTCTGATCACATGCACTCTCCCAAGAAAAAAAAATCTCTAAAAATACACACCAAACTGAGCATGTGCAGCTTGCCCCCAAGGTTCTGTATTATCAGGAGAGGAATTGGGGGCTGTGGAAGAAGGTAAGGATCAGAGAAGACAGGATAAAACAACTTTTTTACACATTGCGCAGGATTAACCCCTTAGATTCCACAGGGAGTATAACATGCATGCTTTGCTGCAAATACAGACTGATTTTACTGTTGTGGGTTTAGTAACACTTTAAAGTAAAAAAGTCCCAGTATTTGTATCATCCCCTCCCCCCTCCTTTTACTTACTCAAGTCCTATTTCGATCCAGTGCTGTGCATGCCTGCAGCAGCTCTCTCCTCTCTCTCTATCTCTGTCCTCACAAGACATGGAGGCAGCAGTGGGAGCCATTGGCTCCTGCTGCTGTCAATAACATTTTGTGAGAAGGGAGCAGGGGACGGGGCCGAGCCTCACTTTGTGTTTCTATGGGTGCACACAGCCTGCCTTGAGAGTGAGCCCACAGGTGCACCACCATAGGAAGCAGCTTCCTATGGAGAAGAGGAGGAGCTAAGAGTGCCGGTGGGGGACCCCAGAAGTGGAGGTTCCCCACTTTTTTTTTTTAATTATCATTTACAACCACTTTAGGTGTGAAAAAAATCTAGGACTCTAGATCTAGACTTCTGCCCCCACATCCATAGCTCACCTCTGCACCCTTCTCTTACAGATGATCTCTGAAGCCACCTCTTAGCCCTTCCCCCACAACAGCTAAACTCTCCATCTCTCCATGCAGCTGCATCAGCTCTGACCCCTACTCCCCCACTGCCCTCGCCCGTGTACAAACAGACCCCCCCCCCTATCTACTCATCTTCCATTCTCAGCCCTCCACACAGTTAATTTTTGGCTTTGCCTCTCCTGCACTAAACCGCAGCAGGAGCGGCAGTGAGATCGTCCAGCAGGGGGCGTCTGCATCTGAGACACCAGGCTGTTTCTCAGCCAGCATGGGATGCCGTGTCTACATTAAACCAGACCTGAATCTGGGGACAAACCAGAGGACAGACTTGGACCAGGGACAGTGTCCTCAATCCGGGGCATTTCCTGCATTAAAGTGTTACTAAACCTTCAACGGCTCTGACCCCTTCTCCCCCAATGCCCTCACCTGTGTACAAAACGGACCCCCACCATCTACTCATCTTCCGTTCTCAGACCAGGGACAGTGTCCTCAATCCGGGGACTGTACCCGGTAACCGGGGAGGTCTGGTCACCCTAGTGTAGGGTGTCGGACTGAACGGGAGCCGGCAGAGTGAGAGCTGCGGTCTGACTCTCCGATGTGCTGGCAGTACAGGGTTTTAACCCTTGTTGCAGCACGTAGCTCATAAAAAAGTTTAAAAAAAAGGCATATTTACTAGTGAATATGCAACCTGACTTGTATTTCAGTAATACATTAAGGGGGTTCAACTGGAAATTAAAAATTATATGAGATTTTAGTTACTGAGTTTAGATCTTCTTTCAGTCAGTGAGGCAGATTTATTAAAGGAGTTGAAAATCTTTGTGTGACTATACGCTTCAATTATCTAATCATGGGTAAAACATTCCCCTGAATGAGGAATGATCACATAATTAGTAACAGAGGTTTTCTTTGCAATCAACTTCTTTTTCATTTGCATATTCTTCTCTCCGCAATAATTACCATTACTGGTTGAATTTGTCACAACACTAATAAAAAAAATCAGACCTATGTTATGCAGAGTGAAAAAAATAATAAAACTCCATCCACCAGCATTGGCAGCAACTGCCTGTTTTGTGGCAAAGAGCACAAGCAGTTCTATTAGATACGATACCTTTTTTTTTTCTCCTTTCTTTGAGCAAGAAAAGATACATGAGTTGTCGGTGATGGGTGCAGCAGGCAGACGTGCTTAGTGAAAGCTTTGACGGCTCTTGGCAACAATGAGATCTACTTGTCTCTGGCAGGCCTTAGATTTCGATTTTGTTATTCAGTAACTAAAAGTCTAACAATCTAAGCAGGATAAAATGCTAATGTGTATGACAATGGGATCCTTTCAAAGTGAAATATGCAATCAACAATAGAACAGACCATTGAGTCCCTCAGTGACTCTATCACAAACATTTCCTGGCATCATCCGTTGTTCATTGTTGGCATCAGATGTGGTTACCGCACAACTTGAGATGTTGCCAAAACATGTTTTTCATTTGTCATTTTAATTAGAGACTATAAATTCTCTCTGCTGCCATTGAATGATTAATCAGCTTGTGGCATCAAAAGAACATCTCTCTTGGTGGAGTGGCTGGTGCAGAGGCTGTCTCGTTTCCTCTGAGCGATTGTTGTGTGTAAAGTATGCTTATAATGATATTAAATACCAGTTCTCGAAGGCTGTAACAGTTCTATGATTCTCTCTGGGAACTTAAGGCCCGTACACACGTACCGATTGTCGGCCGTAAATATTCGGCCAACGTCCGATCGGCCGATTGTCGGCTTGTTAGTATGATGCTTCCGACAACCGACTGCGACTTTTCGGCCGAACAAAATCTGGTGTGCAGGCTATAAAATTTTTGTAGGCCAACAAAGAACGGCCGATTGTTCGTCAGTCAGTACAGATTTCGGCCGACAAAAAGCAGATGAGCAAGACTGGGCATGCTCAGAGAAGAAAAAACACACGGAAAGTTAACCATCACATGACATCACTTGCAGTCGGTTGTTGTTGGCCGACAAAATTCGTGTGCAGTCTTTAGCACTTTTCAACCAACAAAAGAGCAGCGGACAAAAGACGGACGATCGTGTACGGGGCTTTAAGCTCCAAGTTATTCTCCTGTTGGACTCTGATTCCTCTGGTGCTTTTCCTATATGGGTGTCCTTTCGGACTTGAAGTGTAGATCTGTATTGCCAAATTTATTTAGGGAAACAATTGCACAGTTGAAATACACCTTTTTTAGCTACATAAAAGATCTAAAATTCTGTTCAACCAGTACTAAAATTCACACAAATATCAAAAACTATTTAGACAGAATTATGATTCTACTGTTTCCTGATTTAGAGCTACAGCTGTCCCGGTTATTTTCCTACTTATTGAATAAAATCTCTCTCTTTCTCTTTGGCACATGTAGCAAGGTTTCCAGGCCTGATGTGGGTCTGCCATTGTTACCAGTTACCTCTCCAGCCCATGTGAGCTGCAACCCTGGGTGTGAGAACTGAGACATTGACAACTCTGGCATCTTTGTTTTGTGGTTTTATTGTAGATAAGGAGATGGGAGAAGGGAATGAGTGGGATACCCCTTAGGTTAAACTAAATACACTTGGGACTTTATCCAGGAAAAATGTCTGTTAACGTTGCCTTGATGCCAGCTGACGCTAGCCAACGCTCACTGACTCTCAGAACACACTGTAACTTGATAGAAGTGCTGAATCCTCGACTTTAAGTCCAGAATATCCAGGACTGTGGATTATAGAACTACTGACACTGTGGTACTACAAAGTCACTGGCTACTCCCCCCCCCCCCCCAGCCTTGCACTGGCTTGAGGTAGCTTGTTGTAGGTTCCTGTATGGCTGCAACTCTCAACTGACACTCTGTACAATTCAGGGCCCAAACGTCAGGTGCCCCCTTTAACCATGAACTCTTCGGGGTTCACTGACTCTGTACCCCCTTAGTAACTTCAGGGTCCTCAACCTAGGTACCCCCTTTCCTCAGCTAGCTGACACTGGATCCTAGAACCTGTAACGCTCATGCGTTTTTTGTTAGTGAATGGATTTGCAGCTGCAGAATTGTTACACTCAGTAGTCGTGTAGAGATTCTGTTGAACAACATATCCAACTCTCAGGACTTCATCACCGTGCACAGCCTGGTTATGCAATATACATACACTCTATATGATGTTCCTGGAGTGATTGAATATGTGATAGTATAGAGGTGAGAGACAGGCGATAGTATGGTGAGCACTCAGTAATAGTATTCAAGAGAGTGGTAGGTGATGGTAGTATGCAGATAGGTTCTAACAATCATGTATAGAAGATAGAGTAACCCAGTGCAAAGATAGTTGATGGTAGTCCCAAGAGCTCACAATCTATGCAGATGATAGGAGTAGCTTAGATAGAGATAGTCTTGATATATGCAGTAGATGATAGTGAAGTAAAGTTAGTAAGGGATCCCCTGTGGGGTACTTATCACTAGATAGTTAGCAGTAGCAAAGTCCAGTAGTAAGGAGTGATCCGGTGGCGAGATACGGGATCCGTAGCGAGGTTCTGGTTCAGTTCAGGTAAAGGGTATAGCTGGAAGCTCCGGCAGCACAAGACAAGGTAAGGTGAACATGCGGTTTCACAAGGCAGGTAAGCATCAAGGCACATTGAACGAACACATGTGAGTGAAAGCTGGTGGTTTAAATAGCTGTTCAGTCCGGCGCCTCATGATGATGTCAGCACTCTTAAAGGGAAACACACCTATATGTGCTTCATCTACCTAGGTAGATGGAACGCACCCGGAAATGATGTGATAGGAAGGCACTGAGAGTGCCAGGATCTTACAGAACCTCTTCCGGAGTGGTCCCCTCTGACTCTAGGCAGACCCCCAGGGGCAATCCTCAGTACTCACGACCTGTGTAGGCTCTCCTGGGACTGGACCCCTCTCGCTCTCCGCAGGCTCTCAGCACACCGGATCCCTTCAGCACTCTCTGGGTTCCCAGGCGACACCCAGAGACATCCACTTCCTCAGACAGGAGGAGAGACAGCTGTTCTCTCCCTCCTGGGACTCTGCTCCCGCCAAAGACACCGCATCACGCACTTTCCCCAAACTTATATCCACTCCCAGAATCCTTTGTGGCATAATCTGCCTCCTGGGGTAGCTACAAGCTTGAATGTGTCTCCTGATTGGGCTTCCTCCACTACCCTATGAGAAGCCTCTCATAGGAGCCAATGGGGAGACTTCCCCCTCAGCAAACACATCTGGAACCCATGACACCCTAACTAACATAAATCATGGCCCTGCTGTTAGGCAGGCAAGGCCCACTATACATTTACCTAGCACCTTCCTGTAGGGTGCTACACCCGTATAGGGACAGCACAGTGTTAAACAATCTGGGCTGAAATTTTATAGGCTCAGAAAATGGAGTTCTCAAAACACTGGAGTGGATGGCACTAGGGCTGTTTTAACAAATAGGTTTGTCCTTTGCGAATATCTCATTAGGCCTGCTTTATCTCTTAAAAAGACCACAAGAACCTAATAGTTCCAGATTCCGAGTAGCATAGTTTACTACTCTTACTACTACTATGTAAGTCCCACTGCCAATTGCTTTTCTCACCACAGAGTCACCTCTCCTCCAGAATTCCACCTAAGTAGTGATGTAGACACAGTTTAAAGTAATAATCCTACTGCATGGGTTACATATAAAAGTCTTAAATAAATAATATACCTGATACTGAACACAATAGTGCTATACATATCACCAAATGTGATATGTGACAGCGCAAAAGCAGTCCAAGTATAGTGAACCTAGATCGCTTGATACCAGTGCACAAAACAGATGTGAATAGATAAATGAATGGTAGATAATAAAATCACTTAGGTGATATAACTCCCAAAAACAGTGATACTGGTGCTGTGAGTGGGCACACCAACTTATACAGCCCAAAATGAATTTAATATAAATAAATAGAGTGTTTAATGCAATAAGTATTATTGAAAAAAATCTCCAGGGCCAATAAATGGAAACTGGAGTGTGAACTACATATGTGTAAACCGGTGCCAAAATATAAGTATGGAGTAACACACGGTAAAAATAATAATTAATGGAAAATGGCAGAAAAGTCCATATATGTTATAAAATATCAGGTGAAATGGTTAAAAAAATATTGTGGCTTTTTTCTGTGCTTCTTCTCTTAGTGGAAAAAGGTGACGTATAAATGTCTGATCCTTCACCCAGTGAGCTGAGGTCACTTACCAGAAGCACTAAGGCATCTGAGGACCTATAGTGTAAGTAGAGCTAATAGATCTTGCAGCGACACCCTCCTCCTAGGTGAAGATTCAGGGATATTCTGTCCTAGTGTTCTCCCATATAAGTGGCTCAAATCTCAGGTGGCTCAAAAAAACACAATGGGAAATGCTCATGGTGCAGTCAATTTTATTCAGGGATAAAAAAGTAAAAAGAGGATAAACTCACATTTCACAGTCTTTAAAGACACTTGCAGCATGCAATGGTTACAGATAAGTGGGAACTGCTAGAAAGTATGCAGCCTGTGTTCCACGCTTCAGGATTCCCTCAAACCGGAAACGGAAATGATGTACTGGACCCTCAATGCATTTCGCTGATCAAAGCGTCATCAGGAAAGATTTCCTGATGACGCTTTGATCCACAACCAGATCCTCCTGCTCTTGTATCACGGTCACGTGATAGTTATTTTAGATATGTGCAAAGAGAGATCACACAAATACTTATTTATATACTAAGTATAACATTTATTAAAAGTAATGACAGATACAAATACTATTAGAAAATATAACAAGAATACTTAACTAAAGATGCTGTTTCTGCCACGGGTCCCTCCCATGATGGTGTGGCGCAGGTAACCACAGACACATGAATGATTGCAAGCTCTGATTTGAGACAAGTATTACAAGCTGTGTGTGTGTTATATAGAGGACTTGAATGTAGAAAATAGTCAACCCCATTGCAAGCAATATGACCTTCTAAGAAAAATTTCACATTCCTGAAAGAGAATGGCCTGGCTTGGCCATATAGGCAGTTTACAATCACATTCCTATCACATGAGTCAACTAAAGTAAACAGGAAAACCAGGATATTAGAGGCATTAATATATATTTGTGAGGCCAACAATTATAAGGAATTTGAAATATGTAATTTCTCCATTTGCCTGCCCAGCATGGATAGTCTGCCATGACACTGCACCATTCCGAGCTGCTACACAGCCATGTAAACAGCTATTGGCCAATGGACCTGTGCTTTGTCCGGTGCTGATGACAGCTGACACATCAGGCACCAGTGGAAAGGAAGTAATATGTATAATGCAAAAGTGGCATATTATTTAAGAAAAATGGCAGCCATGGCCCAATACACAGGACATCTGTCCTTAACCACTTAAGCCCCGGAAGATTTTACCCCCTTCCTGACCAGGGGGTTTTTTGCGATTTTTGACTGCGTGAATTTAACGGACAATTGCGCGGTCGTGCGACGCTGTACCTAAACGAATTTGACGTCCTTTTTTCCCCACAAACAGAGCTTTCTTTTGGTGGTATTTGATCACCAGTGCGATTTTTTTTGATCATGCGCTATAAACTATAAACAAAAAAAGAGCGTACATTTTGCAAAAATAACAATATTTTTCACATTTTTTAATATGAAATTCCCAAAAAAAAATGTAAAAATCAAAATGTTTTAACATTTTCGGCCAATTTGTTTTATGCTACATATGTTTGGTAAAAAAAAATCGCAAAAAGCGTATTTTGATTGGTTTGAGCAAAAGTTATCGCGTTTACTAACAAAGGGAAAGATTTTTGTCATTTTTGGTGTTTTTTTTTTAACGAATAATGGCGGTGATCTGCGTTTTTTTTTTGTGGGACTGCGACATTGTGGCGGACAGATCGGACCCTTGACTGACATTTTTGACACTTTTGGGGTTACCAGTGACATTACTGCAATAATCAGTGCTATACATATGCACTGTTATTGTAAAAATGACACTGGCAGGGAAGGGGTTAACTGTATTGGAGAGGGAGGGGTTAAGTGTGTCCTAGGGGCGTGTTTCTAACTGTGATGGGACATGTCTACTATTGTAAAAACAGAGATCAATGGTTCTACATAGTAGAACCGTCTGATCTCCATTTTTACACAGGGGAGAATGACAGGCGGCTTGTTTACATTAGCCGCCTGCCTTTCTCCCTCTCTACCGACGATCGCCGAGTGACCGGCAGACATCGGGTCCGCCGGTTACACGCACTGACTCCTCAGTGAACGAGCCGCGGCGGGCTATTGGCTCACAAGCCAGTGACAGGCTAGTGACGTATATATACGTCACTTTGCCTGGCCGAGGCTGACCGCCGCAGTATATTTACTTGCGGCGGTCAGCAAGTGGTTAAGGCTATCTGTGTCCCTTGCAGAAAGGATAGGTTCCCTGTATGCATTTTTTGGGGTTAGAAAAAGCTTAATTGAGCAATAAAACAAAGGAACATTTCCAAAGCAACTGATAACATAGGTATTGTGAAGTCAGACTTCAAGGCACAACAATATACACAGCATAGGTAGTAGTTGTGTGCCATAATAAACATCATATCTATAATAATGTCAGCAATGTACTGAGTGCAAAGAGCCAAGTGGCCCTACATACCCAGCAGTCTTACGGGACATTACTAAGTTTAATGGGCACACACCTGGTGTATCCAGCCAATTTGCCCATATTTGTTCAAATTTAGCTGGGCAACTCCTTCGTTGATAAGATTTAACACTCAAGTCTAAGAGTATCACTAACCTGTCTGGTCCACTCCACACATGACGGTTACAATACTATGAAATCAATTCGTAGGCCAAGACTTAATTTTCAGTGGTGGGATTTGATATAGCACTGGTGGGTCAAGATTCATTATCTTGAATTTTAATCTTCACCTTGTGGGTTCTGATCATCCTTTTGAACTTTTTATGATGACCAATGTGGTTTGTGTACCCTAGGGAAGATATTGAAGGGAGCTGATTATGGGGGTGCTGGTCAGGTATTTACTTTCAATTGTGACTAGATTGCACCTAAAAAGTGACATAAGCTTACTCTTCTCTGATTCCTACCTATTCTATATTACCAATTTTCTTTCAGCAATTGAGCAGAAAAATTGAAAGTCAGTAGTCTCACATGAATCATTTGTATAATGCAGTTTTCCGAATGTCAGAGAAGTCATTTGATTTCTTTCACTCGCTCTCTGATGATGTAATTATCAGGCTGTAGTGTAGAGAAATGCTGCCATTCACTGGGTAGCTCAGATAATAATGCAATGGGATTGGAGACAGACAGTCTCCGCGAAAGAAAATTACAAGGTGATTAAAAGCCTTGGTGGTTTGTGCCGTGACACCTCTCTATATAAGAGGATGATTACATTGTAAACAAAGATACTGGATACAGCAGAACACACTGTGAAAATAACCAGCTTGACTGCTGAGAAGCATAGGCTCATTTCTGAGCAGCTAATAAACCAATACCTTGCCCCCCAAAAAGACACAGAAGCTGATTAAGTTGGAAAAAGGGCAAGGCCACAGCTTTATTGAACTTTGCAAAAGTAACAACTTTCCAAATGTACCAAACAACAGTGCCAGCCACGGTAATACTGTGAGCACCCGACAATGCCAGTCACAGTTCTACCTTGAGCACCCATAAAACATAAACTTACATAGTCTAAGAGGCCTGTCCTTACCATCAGTGCCAGACAGACATTAGACTGACCCCAGAATTTTACTTGAGGGCATAGCACGTAAAGCAACATCAATTGCTGGCAAGGTCAAAACTGCCACACGCAAGTCAGTGGTACACTGACGAGCGCCCCACCGCAGCCAGCACCTTCTCGACACCAGATTGTAGGCCGAGATTACCATATTTAGAATAATCGTTTAAATTAACCCCATAAGGTTTTAATAAATACTCTTATCTCCACCAAGACCCCTGTGGCGAACAACAATGCCACCAATCCTGTGGACAATTTCTAAAAACCTAGGTAATCAACTTGAGGTGAAAAAGCTCCAAACAAGAACTAGAAACAAGAAAAAACTATGTGACAGGCCAAAACCAGAAAAAGGGGACAATGTTGGACCAAGCGATAGATTGGTAAAAGTGTCACAACATCGAGCAAAAACATGCTTAACTGGGGAGATTGAACCTACAGACCGGTAATGCCCATATTTGTTCCCTATACATGAATGATAAGAATGAAGGGACCTAAAACCAATTGTCTCAGGTAATACCAGCAACCCAGCGAAGGCCATGAAAATTGCAACAACTAATTTTTCCAACTGCAAAGGAAAATTCTCCCAACAGTGTCAAAATTCGGCGTGGCAAGAGGCCCAATAAATGAAGGAGTCAGCAATGATCTAAACTAATGCTGGAGAGAAACATTAAATCAGAACAAAAAGGTGAGGACGAACATGTAGCAACGTTTTTGAAATGATTCCTATCTACCTGAAAGCCATCTCGCACATCCGAAAAACCCATACCATTGGCAGCAATGGCTGTGCCAAAGAGGAAAGAGTGTGTATGAAAAATCAGTAGGAGGCAAGATCAGCTGAGAAAGGAAAAATCGGAAGACCCGAAAATATTGGAATTAGCTGAGGTTGAAGGAATCAGCGTGAGATAAAAACAAAGAATTCCATGATTAGCACATTCTCTGAGTTACTACCAACTGAGCGTTTGTCCCTGGCAACACGTTCACTTTTCTTAAAGGTGCCAAAGAATACTAAAGAAAAGGCATTTAGAATAAAGAGCCCTAAATGCAAAAACCGACCGAGGGCCAAATGGAGAAGATGTTGCTTACGTTGTGCACAGAAGACAGGTGCCACAAATCAGGGAAGCACGTCAGATATTTCCAACCCTTTAAAACATTCTGGATAAGAATATTCTGGAGATATCCCCCTGGCTGAATAGTCTGAAACAAACAATACAACAGAGAGAGCAGTACCCACCATCAAATCAGCCACAACTATATCCTGCAGGTAAAGAGGTAGGAGGAAAGAGCCAGATGCCTGTCCCGGGGGGGAAAGGGAGAACTCCTCACCAGGTGACAGCACCAATTTGTCCCAAATTCACTGGCAGGTTACCCAAGAGTTCTGGGAGGGAAAACACAGACAGGGTCCAATAGGAGTCAAAAACAAGACTAGAGAGTGTGCAGAGGGGCAGTTAACCACTTGTACCACACTCATCTGTTTATAAAACCACTCGCCTAATCTGCAAAATTTCCACCAATAATTCCACTGTCACCAAATCTGGAAAGAGCTATAACAGCATCATGTTACACAACAGATAGAGTTGGGCCATGAGGCCAGCCAAGGTTCAGCAGACCAGTCACCCTGGAAGAAATGCCAAAGCTACTGGAGCTGAATGCAGCCCTGTAAAACCCCAGATGGGAGTACAGCAATTTCTCCATCTATAAAAGAATGACCATAAGGCCCCCTATCCACTAGTGTGACTTGTTGTGTGTCTCGACACATGTCAATTCGCATGACAAGTCAAAACCTATTAATGTCAATTAGGACCGTTCTAACTGCTGCGACTCAAGACGCAGTGACTTGAGAAAAGGTTTTTGCACCACTCCTGGACGACTTCAGTGTGACTTGTCCCTCATAGAAGGTAGTCGCACCGAAGTCCCCAGAAGTAGTCACAAAAAAGTCGCACTTGAAATCGCACGACTTTGTGGGCGCATTAGTGGAAACATAACCTTAGAGTGCAAGAAGGACAACTGCGCTTCAAAGTCATCACACATAGGTCTGATCATTTTTACGTAAAGACGTGTATCTGATATACATTTCATCTGACTACCCATCAGAAGTACACAGAATGTGAAAACAAGATGGCCCAAAAGTATTGAAGCTGCCACAGCCAGGGCTTCCTAGAGTCCCTTGTAAATTTAACTAAGGTTTAACTAGAGTTCAGGCTCCACCCAGTCACCTCAGGTCTTTGTAGCCAATCCCAAGGGAGCTACTTAACTTCTCTTTTAGGTTCACCCCCACAGTGATGCCATACTTCCAGCAGTCAAGGCTCCCTTTCCCTAAAGGCGTTTCTAGGGGCCTTCATTATCATTTAAACACTAACACCATGAAAACTATACATTTTTTCCTTGCAGTGAGGCTGTGCTCACACTGAAAGGATGAACTTCTTGTTTAGTCTAGGGCAGTTTTTTTGTAGTCAAGGCATCCTTTAGAATTGGGCACAGTCCTGGAGCACACCAGTCTCAGGGCTCGGTCACACAAAGAGGTGCGTTCGAGCCCAAGCGCTTTTTTTGCATGTTCTGTTTTTTTTAGGCTGCTCTATACTCATGAAACACACAAAAATGTGCTGGCATGATTTTTAAATTGAATCCCCCCAAAATACATGAGACAGAAGGAGAAAACATTTAACGGCCTGTAGTAGTACTAAAACCATAAAAGGAAGTATTTTATCAGAGAGATATTAAAAGTTCAATACAAATTTTATTCGAAAAAAAATAATTAAAATCACTTGAAGGCTGATGTGCATTTGGGTTAACAAATACAGAATACACAGGTTCGAACAGCTCTATATATTCCTCGGACTACCGTCATAGATATCACCACGGCAGGACGACCACGGAGAACACACACGTTTCAGAAATTGCTTTTCTTTCCTCAGGGGTGTATATTTAATAGAACAGAACACTTCTATGGTGAAACAAAAAATGATTATAGACCTCCTAGTAAGCAAATATCTGTTTGTTATTGTTGGCTTAATTAAAAAAAAAAAAAACACTTACATGTTAATACAAATGAGCCACATATATACATCAGTAAGAATGAATAAAAGAAACGTCAATGATATCCATCAGCCCCCGGATGAGATCCAGCAAGACCTGCCAGAGTGCGTGCTGTGGAGAGGGAAGGCCTGGGGGTTAGAAGAAATGTACTGAAAAAGAAAAGTTTATGTATAATAGAAAGGGTCCAATATTCAAATATCTATATATACCAAAAGGTGCATCCCTAGACCCTAGATTGCAGTAGGTACCCTATTTGGATATTTGAAAAATGTGTGTGTATGTGTGTATATAGCACTAAGTTGCAAAAGGAATTTAAAAATTGTTGCAATTTTTTATGTCACACGGTATTTCTGCAGCGCTTTTTCAAACGCAATTTTTTTGGAAATTATACACTTGAATGAATTTTAAAAATTGACAACACAATATATACCCCATTTGTTTTGTAATGTATTAAATATGACGTTATGCTGAGTAAATACAGTAGATACCTAACATGTCATGCTTTAAAATTGTGCATGCTCGTGGAATGGCGACAAATTACGGTACTTAAAAATCTCCATAGGTGACACTTGGAACATTTTTACAGGTTACCTATTTAGAGTTACAGAGGAGGTCTAGCTCTAGAATTTCTGCTCTTGCTGTAACGTTCTCGGTGGTACCTCACATGTACGGGGCGAACTCCGTTTACATATGCGTGCGCAACTTATGTATGCGTTCACTTTTGCACGCAAGCACGGAGGGCTGGGGGGCGCTTTACATTTTTTTTCTTTTATTATTATTTATTTAACTTTTTTTTTTTAAACTGTCCCTTTTCATTATTTTTAAACATTTTATTCCTATTACAAGGAATGTAAACATCCCTTGTAAAATAAAAAAGGATTACATGTCCTCTTCATGGAGAGATCTGGGGTCAAAAATACCCCAAATCTCTCCTTTATCTTTTAAAGCAAAAGATCATTAAAAAAAAATATTTTTTGATCTTTTGCTTTTAAAAAAAATATAATTTTTTTCCTAAATAATCTTTATTTATACAGGTTATTGTATAAATCATGAAGTATGAAAATAAAATGCATGTGACGGTATGGATAATAAAAAAAAACAAACAAGAGGTATTTGTCCAGATACTGTTAATCAAAGGGGTCTACAGGGTGGATTACACAACAACAGATTTCGCTCCTAGGCCAAACAAAGTACATTGATAGACATACTCATCACAACCCAACCTGCGAGGTAAGGGAGCATACCCAAAGAAGGGACCACATGCTCATCCTAAGATTATTTTGATCATAATAAATGTATCACATGGGACAAGTACCTCAAACCAAAAAAGGTATGGAGATTTGAAGATAGAAGAAGAGGGGATGAAGGGTGGAAGAGTAAAAGGCAAGAAAAGGCAGGAGAAAGGTAAAGGTGGGCTCTTAGTGCATTGGCTGCCGTGACTGGGAGGGATGTCACTGTGTGTCGGGAATTTCTTCTGAATAGTACTTCCATCCCGACCAGGTATCACGGAAACTATCTAATTGATCCTTAGTAGTGAGTACCCACCGTTCTGCCTCCACGATGCAATTTACTTCCCTCTTCCAATCTGCCAGTGTTGGGCATGCTACCTTTTTCCAATATCTTGGTATCAGGCATTTAGCTGCATTCAATAAGTGAGAGGTTACACTCTTTTTATACCTTTTGATCGAAGATTTAGCATCATGGAAGAGAAATTGCAGTGGGGTGTATTCCACTGGTCGTATGGGCGTTTTCTGGATCAAAGGGAGTGCATCCGCACCAACAGGAGGGATCAGAAAATGGGAACATCTGAGTTAGGCGAGTGGGTGTTCTATACCATCTTGTTAGAAATTTGTAAGAGGATTCTTGAATGTGAGTGCTGATGGAAGAGACGTGCGCCAGGTGGACAATTGTCTGAATTTGTAGGGGACATAATTCAGTCCCCAATTCCCTCTCCCATTCTTTGATAAAGTAGGGAGTCGTCTGCGAGTGAAAAAAATAAAAAATAATAAAAGATTTACTTCTGCCCTGGACCAGAATGATTTTGCTCTGGTCCTCCAAGGCCTTGGTAGCAATCAGAAACTATCTGGTCCCTGTCCACCTCTCAGTCAGCCACACCAGTTGGATCACTTCTCAAGTGCACTGATGAAAATGATCAGGGCTTTTTTTCTCAGAGAATATAATAGATCTAGAAACAATGGACACCCCATCGACAATAGACCCACCATTGCAACAATTGACTTCCAACATCAAGCATCAATAGACTCTCCAGCAGCATTAGACCCCCTCCATCTAAAGTAGATCCATCCCAGCAATGATTGATTCCCTGCAACATGATACCCCACCAGGAACAACAGACTTCCCCAGCAACAATAGACCATCTGAGCAAATAGATCCCCTCCAGCAGCAAATAGATCCCCTCCAGCAACAAATAGATCCCCTCCAGCAACTATAGATTAAACAGTAGCCAGCATCAATAGACCCTCCAGCAGTCAGCAACAAAAATCCCTCCCTCAACAATAAATCCCTCCCAGCAACAACTGACCCACCAGCAACAAAAGACCCACCCCAGCAACAATAAATACCCATGAGCAACAGAAGACCTCCCTAACAACAATAGGCCCCCATGCTCTGCAAAAATAGCAGAAATAGATTCCCTATTAGCCATGGCCAGCATCAATGGACCCTCAAGCACACCCCAGCACCCCTTGTCATTACATATATTCAGTTCTGGAGGTGCCGGAACTGCGTTCCCCCGCGTTCCCGTTGAAAAAAAGCCCTGAAAATGATAAGCCTAAAAAACACCGGCGACCGACGAGAGGAGTGTCCCTTCCTGCTGCTCATAAAAATGATCCAGCGACGAATAAATCGTTCAGACCGCATTCATTAGAAAGCCAGCCGCTGGCTGAAAAAAAAATCCCAGGGTTATGGCTGATAGTTTCAGCCATTACCCTAGTAAACCACTTGCAAATTGCAATGCATGTACTGTATAAGTATTGCTCTCGGCAAGTGGCTATACATGAAAAATGTTAATTTAGATTCTTACCAATATCCATACCTGACTGGTTCTCTCTAGGGTCTTATGTACTAAGCCATGGCGGCAGTTGCAGTTGTGCAGGAATGCTTAGAGCTTCCTTTCCAGTGGTTGTGGTTACAAGAAGAGGTTGGGAGCAGCATATCTTAGCTCCCAATTGACTACCGCAGTCATCTAGAAGTGATTGCTGCACAAAGCAATATTGCCTACAACACTGGTTTTTTTTGCTATTAAAAACTGTCACCATGCTACAGAAGACATTATTTTTCCTGTCCTTGATGATTTGTGTGGAATAAGTGAAGATGTGAGTCATTAACCACTTAAGCCCCGGAAGATTTTACCCCCTTCCTGACCAGGGGGTATTTTGCGATTCGGCACTGCGTGACTTTAACGGACAATTGCGCGGTCGTGCGATGCTGTACCTAAACAAATTTGGCGTCCTTCTTTTCCCACAAACAGAGCTTTCTTTTGGTGGTATTTGATCACCTGTGCGATTTTTTGATCACGCGCTATAAACAGAAAAAGAGCGTCAATTTTGCAAAAATAGCAATATTTTTCTATATGAAATTCCCCCCCCAAAAAAATGTAAAAATCTAAATTTTTTAACATTTTCAGCCAATTTGTTTTATGCTACCTATGTTTGGTAAAAAAAAAATCGCAAAAAGCGTATTTTGATTGGTTTGCGCAAAAGTTATCGCGTTTACTAACAAAGGGAAAGATTTTTGTCATTTTTGTTGTTTTTTTTTTTAACGCGTAATGGCGGCGATCTACGATTTTTTTTGCGGTACTGCGACACTGCGGCGGACAGATCGGACCCTTGACTGACATTTTTGACACTTTTGGGGTTACCAGTGACATTTCTACAGTAATCAGTGCTATATATATGCACTGTTACTGTAAAAATACACTGGTAGTGAAGGGGTTAACTTTATTTGGGAGGGAGGGGCTGTGTGTGTCCCTAGGGGCGTGCTTTCTACTGTGATTGGCTGTGGCTTGAGCTGTAAGGACACTGATCAACTGATCTACATAGTAGATCCGCGTGATCAGTGTTTTTACACAGAGGAGAATGACAGGTGGCTTGTTTACACAAGCCGCCTGACTTTCTCCCTCTCCCCCGCCGATCGCAGAGTGGCCGGCGGACATCGGGTCCGCCGGTCACACGCGCGGGGGGGGGTCCGTGACCACGCGGGAGCGCGCCTCCGGGGGCGCGCACTCGCTCCCTAGACCCTCACAAGCTAGTGACGTAGCCCTACGTCACTTTGCCTGTGAGGGGCTGACTGCCGACGTAGATCGGCGTTAGGCAGTCGGCAAGTGGTTAAGACACTTGCTATATGTAGTACATGTTTTCATATTAATTAGCTGAGCTTTCAGGGCTGGTAGTCTGGCCATTCAACAGTGTAAGGACAGGTTTGCATACATTATTTTCCTGTTAATGCTGTAGTAAAACCGCTGGGTGGTTTTTTTGTTTTTAAACCTATAAGGCAATGTCATGCATTGCATACTATCACAATACAGTATGTGAAACTTACCTGAAAAAGAAGCCTTCCAGCGGTGTGCTGTCACCGCTGTTGGCACTTCCATCTTCACATGGTCTTTTTTCCAGGTTTGCGGAAACTCCGGCTGTGTGAGTGGCCGGAGCCGTAATGACGTCACAACCATGCATGCACGCAAGAGCCGTCATTTATGGCACTGGACTCACAGGATGCCGTTCCTTCAGAGTGCATGCGCTGGTGATGTCACCGGCTACATGTACAGTAAAAATCTCCTAAACAGTGCACGTTTAGGATATATTTACAGTACCATATTATTTGCTTACCTATAGGTAAAAGTCATGAATGAGAGTTTACTCCCACTTTAAATATTGAATTCCGGGTTAGGTTAAGATTAGTATCATGGTCACAGTTTAAGGGTTAAGGTTAAGGGATATTGTTTAGGGGGTTTAAAGTATAAATGTAGCCAGACTCTGAACAATAAAGCATTTATGTCACAGTATACTAAAATCAATCGTCCCTTGGAACAAATGAAAATGGCATAAGTAGCGCTGATATAAAAGAGGGAAATGACATGAATCATCCAACATGAGTCTAGTCAAGATATAATCAAGTCCTTAAACGTCCAAACATTGGTCTCTTGTAAAGACATCCATTCCAAACATCAAGGGGTATGAGTTATCCAGCATCTACCTACAGCTGGTGGTGCTCTACTGGCAGATGTGATGCAAGGACCTGAGACACCCTTCGCTATATCAACATCCCTGTCAGAGGAGGCTGCTGAGAGGATCTCCAGAATTGGAGGCCCCCTACAGTCTGTCCGCCAGCAACCTTTCGTGTGTTCTGCTCAGCACGTGAACCCTGCAACAACAGTTGCTGATACTTTTCCTGCAATTATCGAGAGGAAAAGGGACACAGGAGACCAGCAGTGATTGATGTCCAGTAACAGCAGCAGCAGTCGGTTCTAAGTGGGATCCAGTACACATAAGCTTGATTGCCTGTCCTATGCGAATAGGTGGGCCAGTGCTTCTGGTGAGTTGCCATCCCCCCTGTTTTACATCACAACGGTGGAGGTGTGGTGACCCTAAACTCTCTGAGGTGATCCCTATTTGGTGTATAGGACTACTGCTGGATAACTCATACCCCTTGATGTTTGGAATGGATGTCTTTACAAGAGACCAATGTTTGGACGTTTAAGGACTTGATTATATCTTGACTAGACTCATGTTGGATGATTCATGTCATTTCCCTCTTTTATATCAGCGCTACTTATGCAATTTTCATTTGTTCCAAGGGACGATTGATTTTAGTATACTGTGACATATTTTCTTTTATAGTAGCTGCGGTATTGTCTATTAGACTATCTGAGAGGTTACTTGTGCGCAGGGGATATATTGTATTACCAGTAGAGGGCAGTTTTGTGTTATACATATATTCTTTTACAAATAAAGCATTTATACTGTATATTCCTAAAGAACTGTGGCCACCTATTAAAAACTTTCTGTACCACTTAAAGCGGAGTTCCGGGCACAAAATCGGTATTTTTTTTGTGCCCCTCCGCTAGCTACACATAACCTGAAAAGGAATTGGATAGTTATTTTTTTTTTTTTTGTACACTCACCTTGTAATCGAAGATCGTAAATACTCACCTCAGGGTACTTCCTCCTCCAACGCCGAGGCTCACCCCGTCACTTCCTGTCTCGCGATGATTCATGGGAGCTGAACGTCATTGCTCCCAGGAATCAATGCGACGGCACCGGCCCCGCACGTCACTTCCGGGCGACGCCGCATTCCCCTGCTAAACAGCTTCTGGGCATGCCCAGAAGCTGTTTAGGAATGCGGCGCCGCACCGGAAGTGACTAGAGGGGCCGGTGCGGCGCATTCTGGGAGAAGAAGACGCGGAAGAAGACACCGAAGAGGACCACGCCGGCTTCAGCTGCCCACAAGAGAGATGGAAACGCTGTGGAAGAAATTTTCAAAGTAAGTATTTCTTCTTGCAGGTAAGTGCGAACCGGGACAGATCAGAGGCTAGCCATTGTGGAATGTGCTAGCCCTGACTGTCCCGGGGGTATGTTCATCAAAAAATGAGATCTGTGCCCGGAACTCCGCTTTAATTTTAAGAGCATCTCCATTTACAATTTTTCCTTGGTCCCCCTGCAAAGTCCCACAAATACATGTAAAGTCCCCCTTATGTATGTTGGTGCACTGCTACTGTAAACTGTAAACTGTAAACTGTGCTTGCTTGCACTATGGATCAATGTTGCAGGGGGAATGGTTATCAACATTTTCTTAGCTATTTCATAGGCCCGTAGCTTGTCATTCAGTATCTGGCCACAATGAAGGAGGATTTGGACTTCTGTTTACTTTATGAGGTTTATATACAATGTAGTAACAAGATTTAGAACTGTAGCTTAATGCCCCCTTTCCTACCTTGCCTAGATACAGGCAGGGCTCCTTTAACTACTTTTCCCACAATCTCCTTGGCTTTCAGAAGTTTCAGAACTTGTGGATATGCCCATGAGCTATACATTGGTCGCCCTTTGTAGGTCAGAAAGACCACACCTGTACAGGCAGAGATGGCTGGGCATGTAACCTGCTGTCAACATCAGTTCCAGTATGTGGTCAGCAGGGCTGGAGCCCAATACCAATCATCTCCTACAGAAGACCCAGCCACCGCTCTAGTTGCTATGAGAGTTCTGCGCTTCAAGTGTGGTGGCCCTGCATCTCCATCTCTTCTGTGGTACCAGGCCTTGGACTCTTCTGGCGACTCACCTGTGGTGCCAGCCCAGACAGCTGTTTGCCTGTGTACCCAGACCTACTCTGGACTTCACTGCAAGAGACACTGCTGTGGAGGCTAAGTGCAAGTACCTGTTTATGTACTGTAATGTTTACTGAAGTAGTAGTCATTCTCTAGTATTTGTGACTACAGAACCTTATTGAGACTGTGCTGTACCTCCACTTAGCTTTCTTATTGAGCCGCAACGACATTGCTCTTATAAGTTCCTGTTTATACAGCATTTGTAATCTGTTTAACTTAACCTTATACTTAAACCCTTACTTGATCCAGCACTGTGCCTGTCTGTAGGGGCTCTCCCCGCTCTCACTGGCTTTCCTGAGGCAGCAGGAGCCACTGGGCTGGGATGAGGGAGCAGGGGGCAGGGCACAGACATCACAGCTGGGGATCAGGCCCCCAGGTGTGCCACCATAGGAGGTGGCTACCTATGGTGGCACACTGAGAATAGGAGAAGCCAGGAGTGCTGGTGGGGGACCCCAGAAGAGGAGGATCGGGTCCGCTCTGTGCAATTCTATCACACATAGCAGGTAAGTATAACATGTTTTTTATATATATATATATTTTACAACCACTTTAAAGCTACCCGCTGTCTGATCATTTAATCAATTTCTGTTATAATATTTTTTATTGAAAAAAAAAAGGTTTATTATAGTTAGTGTACATATCCATCTCGCCCAAGGGGGTTAGGTGATGGAATGCGAGAGTATAGCGCAACAGTCAAGATCATTACCGTAGTTCACCGTAGGCTAAGGAATGTGAATATCAATATGTTTGCCAAGTCAGAAACATTATTCGTATTTGGTTCCAAGGCAGGAGAACAAAAAAAAGGGGGGGATTGGGAAGTCCTGCAAGATAATATACGCATGCTTGAACCAAATTTGCCTACGCTAATTCAAAGAACATTACAGTTCCAAGTATGGACCAGGCTAAGGGCAGCCTTGAAGCCCACACTTAAATGTACTGACTAAAAAATTCTCAATCGATTATCAAATTAATCAATTTATGTTACATACCCTGTTTAGAATGCCACATAGGAGGATGTACTTTAATAACCAGTGGGCAGTGCAGTTTCCTGTGATGATGTATGTCACCCAGTATTCTTAACTACGCAGGTTGGAGGAGCTCCATGATGCTTGCTTTTTTTTTTTTTTGTAGGAAATGGTTTTCTCATTTTCCTCAGTGGTTGGTAAAATCCAGTTTGAGACCTGGAGCCTGGAGATTTCGTAGTGATCTGGGTGGGATTAAGTTTCCAGTTTTGGGGACAGCGAGCACCCTGATTATGCAGGTATGTGATGGACTTTTTGGAGAGTCAGGACCCGGGTTCTGGGCTCTACCCTCCCAAGGAGTTCATGTGGGTGTAAGGGAGCAGCCACATGCGTGCATGTCTACATGGTGCAGTCTGACAGAGCAGACAGAGGGTCCAAGCCTGCGGGCTGGAGCGGCGGGAAAGCTGCGAAAGAAAATGCTAACAGAGGTACAGTGGTTGTATTTGAATCCAGGGACACTGTTACATGGTCAAGAGGACCGAGGCACATAGCCTCATTTCCAAAAAAAGTAGATCACTGAAGGCAGTCTGTATATTTATTATGAACAGATGAATTGGGATCCCTTCAGGAAGAGTCCTGGTGGTTCCAAACTTCTTCCATTTACAGATTATTAAGGCCACTGTGCTCATTGGGACCTTCAATGCTGCAGAAATCTTTCTGTACCCTTCCCCAGATCTGTGTCTCAATACAATCCTGTCTCAGGGGGTCTACAGACAATGCATTGGACTTCATAGCTTGGTTTGTGCTCTGACATGCACTGTTAACTGTGGGACCTTATATAGACAGGTGTGTGCCTTTCCAAATCATGTCCAATCAACTGAATTTACCACAGGTGGACTCCAATCAAGTTGTAAAAACATCTCAAGGATGATCAGTGGAAACAGGATGCACCTGGGCCCAATTTTGAGTGTCATGGCAAAGGCTGTGAATACTTATGTACATGTAATTAATTTTTAATAAATTTCCAAAGATTTCAAACAAACTTCTTTCACCTTGTCATTATGGGGTATTGTTTGGAATAAGACTGTAACATAACAAAATGTGGAAAAAGTGAAGCGTTGTGAATACTTTCCGGATGCACTGTATGTGAAAGGTTGGGTCCAAAATTTACACCTGGAAGCTCGTTAGTTCTGAGGAGTTATGTAAGTATGGGAGGCTCTCAGTTGTGGGTGTTTTGCACTTAGTATGGGTGTGAGAGGAGTAATGAGAGGTGCTAACCCATAAGAGGAACTGTTTGGGACACCGATGCTTATCAGTTCTGGGCATATGTGTGAGTTGCCAATGCTTGCCTCTTAGCAGGTGCATGCAGAGGAGTTGGGTTGTTGTGAAATCGGTGGAAGATAGGTGTGAGCAGGGAAGGACTGGGAAGGGGGGCAGGGTGGCAAACGCCCCCGGGCTGCTCTGCTGCCGGGTAAAAAGGCCACACTCAGGGCTGGATTAATATAGGGTCCAGACACTATATACAACTGCCGGTTTGCCGCTACACAATGTTACATTTGTAGAGCTTCAGTGGAGCGGTATGAGTATGCAGAGTGCGCTCCTGCAACCGGCTGGCACAATACTAAAACAGTCACTTCCCTGTCAGGCAGAGTGACCTCTACCCGACAGGTGCTTCCTAGGCCCCGCCTGGCATGATGTCATGTATTTTTGTTAAACCTCCTTTATTGCTATTAACATTAAATTGTTACCACAATGCATCATGTTTGTCTTGATTCATAACATCAATATCCGTTATAAAACCGGGTGGGCATGGATGGAGAGCTGATTCAATGGTTCAATGGGCCACGTGACCGGACTTGCTCCCCAGGCCTAAAGCTGCCAGCCCTCCCCTGGATATGAGGCTGGACAGAGACTCATGGAGAGTCATGGGGATGGTAGATTATTGTCATGTGGTGTGTAGGTGGTTGCTGTGGGTGGTTGTGAGCTCTCAGAGGAGGCTCGGTGTGCACAGGTACCTGTGAGTTAAGGTAATGCGTAGGTGGGCATTTGAGGAGACTAATTGAGGATACAGAGTAGAGGAAACCTGCCCAGGGATGAGTAAACGCACTGACATCCTCAGATAAGTGGAAGAGAAATGATTTCACGAAATCCCGACAACCATGAAATGTAACTGTGTTATTAGATGAATACATTTTATTGTTAGAGGGGAAAAAAAAGCTAAACAGGCAAAAATAGGTTTGTAAAAAATAGATAATTAATAATATGAATCATACAGTAAAAGTGATCACACATGTGATGAAATTCAGCTGGATAAATGTAACCTGAAATTGTAATATAAAAACTTTTACTTTTTTTGGTCTTCCTTCTAATTAGTTGTATTGCAGCGTTTGAAGCTCAAACACATTCTTCTTTCCCCCGCGGAAAGTGTAAATTGTGAATCTGACCTTGCAATCTGCTAAATGTGTTGCTATGGAATCCTTTATTTGCAGAAACTGCAGTGACACTGAAATTTCACAGCTTTTAAATTATCTCTAACAATGAAAATGAAGCTCTATCTGCACCGTAATGAACTCTGCTATTATCACCAGGGCATATCAAAGGTGGGTCTCTGTGTTTTAAATTATTTCTCAGTGTAATTTACTCAGAAATTTTATAATTAGCTAACTAAGTTGTGTGCGGTGGATGAGGATGTTATTTTGAATACATAACATGGAAATGTTAATCCTCCCAAAAGAGTTCATTTTTGAGTGGATGATATTGCTTTGAATTACAATTTTGACTATGATCAAGTCTAGCATTTGTTCTTATCAGTGTCCAGTAGGGGTGCTTCACCCTCATTCTAGCCTTTCGGCAGGGATGGCTGGCTGCATAGTTTTCCTGCTGGTTAGCGCCCACTGGGTGTGGGGGCACTGGGTGTTTGGGGCAGAAGTATTTCCCTGGTGTGGATGATTCTAAAGAGTAGTGCTGTCTTGTCTGGCCAGAAGCTAGGAAGGCAGAGGGCCCACGGTGTTAAGCACCCCCCTGAATTGGTGTCCCGGGGTGCCAGAGTAGCACTATAGGTTGGGGGCCTGATTATGTGAAACTGGACTAGGCCACCACACATGGCTTTTTCTGCATAAGGCCTCATTTTGCTAGGCCTTTCGCTTAAGGCCAGAGCGATTTTTGTTACCAGGTCGCAAGGCCTAACCAATGCACCAACATTGGGACTTTCTTACTATTTTTTCTCTACGTACAGTATTTTACAAAAGTGAATATACACCTCACATTTTTGTAAATATTTTATTATATCTTTTCATGTGACAACACTGAAGAAATGACACTTTGCTACAATGTAAAGTAGTGAGTGTACAGCTTGTATAACAGTGTAAATTTGCTGTTCCCTAAAAATAACTCAACACACAGCCATTAATGTCTAAACTGCTGGCAACAAAAGTGAGTACACTTCTAAATCAAAATGTTCAAATTGGGCCCAAAGTGTCAATATTTTGTGTGGCCACCATTATTTTCCAGCACTGCCTTAACCCTCTTGGTCATGGAGTTCACCAGAGCTTCACAGGTTGCCACTGGAGTCCTTTGGTGTCATTATCATGTTGTAAAAAGGTCCTGCGGCCCAGTCTCCAAACAGAGGGAATCATGCTCTGCTTCAGTTTGTCACAGTACATGTTGGCATTCATTGTTCCCTCAATGAACTGTAGCTCCCCAGTGTCGGCAGCACTCATGCAGGCACCACCATGCTTGACTGTAGGCAAGACACACTTGTCTTTGTACTCCTCACCTGGTTGCTGCCACACACGCTTGATTCAGTCAGAGGCAGCGGTGCTGGTGGGGGTTTAGTCAGAGGGAGATGTCGAGGTGGGTGGGGTTCAGTCAGAGGCAGCGGTGGTGGTGGCCGGTGGGGTTTCAGTCAGAGGCAGATGTGGTGGGGTGGGTTCAGTCAGAGGCAGTGGTGGTGGCGGGTTCAGACAGAGGAAGTGGTGGTGGGAGATTCAGACAGAGGCAGTCGTGCCTCCAGTGATGCCTTTCCAACATCGGGTCTTTGCGCACAGCTGAAAGCTCCTCCCCCTTCACTCTGTTTGCAGTCAGCTGACTTTCTGCTGCAGTTTCCACCTCCTGTCCCGACAAGGCATTTGTCTGCAGCAATAAGGGAGCCACAGAGAGGATAGGCGGGCGGTCTGCTGTATGGGTATGGCAGCTAGTGCTCTGCCGACTCCTGTTGCATAGTTGCCAACATTTGAAAAACATTTCCAGGGACACTTTTCAGCACAGCTATCAATTACTTACCACACCCACATCCCTGAAGCTCCTCTCACTCCATATAATTAATCTCCACCTACTTATCAGATTATAGGTTCTACTCAATTATGAGAGAATTACAGGAAATTGAAAAGGGAATTTCAAACTTTTCAAACTTAAAGTGGTTGTAAACCCACTTTAAAGACATTTACCTATAGGTAAGCCTTTATTAAGGCTTACCTATAGGTGCTATAAATATCTCCTAAACATGCACCATTTAGGAGATATTTACAGTGCATGCAGCCGATGACGTCATCGGCGCATGCGTCCTGAAGGAACGGCCACCCATGCCGTTCCTTTAGAGCCCAGTGCCGTGAAAGGTGGCTCCCGCGCGCATGCGCGGGAGTGATGTAATCGCGCCTCTGTCCAATCAGATGGCCGGAGGACACGATTCAGGAAGCAGGAAGGATGAACATGTCAGCTGTCCTGTCGGTACTGCTGGGGCTTCGTTTTTAGGTAAGTACTTCATAATGAGCTAGTATGCAATGCATACTAGCTCATTATGCCTTTGTCTTTACAGGTTTTTTTTTTCACATTTTTTTTCAGCGGGTTCACTTCCTCTTTAAGGCCAAAGTTGCTGAGTTGGAATAATTCTCCCATTCAGCTGCACTACTTCTGCCTAAAGTTTAAAATTCTCATCTCAATTCCCTGCAATTCTAAAGTGTCAAATGTGCTCAGGTGTGACCATACAAAAAATTTAATCTGTAAATATAAATAAAGTGAAAGGTGTAAATAAGTACGATAAAACCTAATTATACTATCTGGTATTACATATTACAGTTTTTGTATGGTCACACCTGAGCACATTTGACACTTTATTCACATGTCAGGTTACCAGATATTTTTGCCCATAAGATTGTTGCTTTCATTGTACCTACCTTCACGTCTGTGAATGTGTCTTCACTCTCCAGGGGTCCTTCTCTGCATTTCTGTGGCAGTCGGCACCGGCGAGAAGCTGCCGAGAACGAGTGCCTTTGATTTAAAAATGGCATCATTACGCAACTGAGCATGCACCCGCCCAGCCCAGCTAGTATGAGCTTTCCCGAGCCCGGCAGGCATTGGAACTGCGCATGTTACGATGTCGCCCCACAACCATTTTTTTTACGGGCATTTACGGGCAGCCTGATTAATGGGCTCTTGCCGGGACAATGTAAATTACCCGGGACAGGCTCCTATTTGCCTGGACTGTCCCGGCAAAAACGAGACGGTTGGCAAGTATGCTGCTGTTACCTCTAACAGCAGTGGTGCCAGGCCCCTTCACAGTGGGATGAGCGGCAAGCCCCCAACCCCCCCCCCCCCACTGTGAAATGAGGAGCAGAGAGGGTAGAGCAGAGCAGATTAAGTGGGGCGGAGCGGGCAGGAGTTCTGTCACTGTCTTGGGTGTCAATTTACTGCCCCTCTGAAAGTGCCGCCCGGATCCAATGGACCCACTGGGACCAATGGTAGGACCGGCCCTGCTCACTAGATAGTGTTGCTATTCACTCTCGTGTCTGGCTAATATCAATTATGCTGATCTAAAGTCACTCATAATAACTATTCTGTCCAGATGTTGCAAATGATCTCTCCCCAGGAGCCCCAGAATCCGCCACACTTTGGGAAACTAGCCCGTCACGGGACTTCACCTCGTGTAATAGGGGTTGCGTTGCTATTTTATGTGTTTGACTGTGACTTGGGGCCTTTACTGATAACTAACTAAATTGCTGAAAACACACAAATATAAAAGCAACAGCAGATTACAAAACTGGGAGCCATTCACTAAAGGAGTAGAGATTGTTCTCTTTGCATAAGTGAAGGTTTACTAAGCTTAGTGAATAAAGTGAAGCTGAGTTCACTTCAACAAATAGTTCGTGTTTTAGCAAAGCCCCTGTTTTTTTAACCACTTCAGCTCCCATACTTGCTTACCCCTTATAGAACAGAGCATTTTTACTATGGGCCTATTTATTTAGCAAGCAACTGTGTTACTTAAGATAACATAAAATTTATTTTTTTGGGGGGGAATAGGCTTTTATTTTGGCAATGTTGCCTTACAAAAATAATTTTAATTTCTGTAATTTACAGACAAAAAAAAAAACATAAGGAAATTAAAAAGTGTATATTTCTTCTTTTTTGTGATTATTTAAAAAAAAAAAAAAAAAATTAAGTTTTTATGTAAATAAAAATTGTACATTTCATTCATTTTTTTCATTTATATTTTTGGTGCAAAGCATGGCAAAATTAATTGCAAATAAAAATAAAAAAAATGCTTTTTTTAAATTTTCCATATTTTCTTTTTATCCGACACTGAAAAAAATAAATGACAAAAATGAATGAAAGCAAAAAAAAAGAAAAGAAAAACGAACGGTCAAAAATGGAATTCAAACCATCCTCAGAAAAATAGTAATAAGGCAGAAATTGGAGCACAGAAAAGTTCTGGACCGGAAGGATTTGCCCCCTTAATGATCAGGCCATTTTTTTGCGGTTCAGCACTGCATTACTTTAACGAAAAATTGAACGATCGTGCGACACTGTAACAAAATAAAATTGATGTCCTTTTTTTTCCCACAAATAGAACTTTCTTTTGGTGGTATTTGATCACCTCTGCAATTTTTATTTTTTTTGCGCTATAAACAAAAAAAAGAGCGACAATTTTGAAAAAAAAAAAAAAAAAATGTTTTCACATTTCATAACATTATAAAACCAGTGAAATAACCGCGCTAATGTGAAAAAAACACATATATATGTGTGTGTATATATATATATATGTATATATATATATATACACATATATATATATATATATATATATATATATATATATATATATATATATATATATATACATAAAAAGTACAGTAAAACTGCAGGAAAGGGCACTGGGGGGGGGGGGGGCAAACTAATGTGAATTTATTTCATTTTGCATTGTATCAGTGTGTTTGGTGTGTTTTACTTTTGAATTTGCTGCCGGTTCCACCCCCCTGCGAATGTCACGTCGCAGGAGACGGAAGCTGGGACACACAGAGCATAGGGAGGAAGATCCGCCGCCGCACACCGCCAGGATACATCGCTGAATCCCGGTGACAAAGTAACCCCTCTACCAGGATCCAGCGATCTTCCTAGTGGTACCCCGAGTGTGGCTCAGGGTTACCGCTTTTGGCACTGAAATTTAACCCTGAGCCACACTCGGGAATACCGCTAGGAAGGTTAATGACCAGGCCATTTTTTGCAATTTGGCACTTTGTTATTTTAACTGACAACTGCATGGTCCTGCAACACTGTACCCAAATAAAATTGATGTCCTTTTTTCCCCACAAACAAGGCTTTCTTTTGGTGGTATTTGATCACCTCTGCGGTTTTTTGATTATGCGCTATAAACCAAAAAATAGCAACAATTTTGAAAAAAGCATTATTTTTCACTTTCTGCTATATAACATTTCCAATAAAAAAAAAAAAATTAAAATCAAATTTATAATTTTTTGCCAATTTGTATTTTGCCACATATTTCTGGTAAAAAAAATCTCAATAAGTGTATTTTGATAGGTTTGTGCAAAAGTTATCGCATCTACAAACTAGGGGAAAGATTTATGTAATTTTTCTTTCTTTTTTTTTTTACTAGTAATGGCGGCAATCTGCAATTTTTAGCAGGACTGCAACATTGCGGCGGACAGATCTGACCCCTAATTGACATTTTTGTCACTTTTGGGGGGATCGGGGACATTACTACAGTAATCAGTGCTAAAAATATGCACTGTTACTGTAATAATGATACTGGCAGGGAAGGAGTAACACCAGGGGCAATCAGAGGGTTAATTGTGTACCTAGGGGAGTGGTTCTAACTGTGTGGGGGCCAGACTTGGTGGATGGAAACGGGGCTCCTGTGTTCCGAGATAACAGGAACACAGCAGCCCTGTTTCAATCAGTGACAGATGAGCGGTGTGCCGTGTTTACAGCGTCACACCACCTTCTGTCAGTCCCTGCAGCGATCGCTGGGTTCCCGGCGCCCATCACGATCGCCAGACCCGTTGCTTAGCTGCAGGGCTAGAGAGCAGGCGTGCGATCGCGCCGCCTATGTCACGCGCGCCTGAGACCCGCTCCCGCAAACCGATGTACCCCTACGTCGGTTTGCGCAGGAGAGCCAGCCTGCCACAGTATATCTGTGGTGGCTGGTCTTTAAGCGGTTAATAAAGGCATAATAAAATATATAAAGGCAAATAGACTGTGCACTTTGCAAGTGCAGTTGCTCTAGAGCTAAGTAAATGAACATGCAAGGAAAAAAAAAAAACATTTTTGCTTTCACGTGATTGGATGATTGAAGTCAGCAGAGATTCTGCTCATATACTGAGCTCTGGAGCAACTGCATTTGCAGAGTGCACTTGCACTTTGCAAAGTGCACAGTCTATTTTTCTTTAGTAAATCAACCTCAGTGTCTCTTCACCACCTGTCAAAAAAGTAATCTACAAAGTGATCCACTGCGAGTCATTCATCGGAGGGTGTAAATGAGCCTAAGTTTACACTAGTGCTGCTACATGCATTTTTGTATAGTATTTTTGTGCATTTTTCATACTTTTTTTTTTTTTTTTTGAAGGAGGAGGAGGCTGGATTTTATACACAAAACTCTGCCAACAATTGCACTAAAAGGGCATGTACATGCATTTTATATGAAGTTTACATGCGCTTTCCATGCACTCCCATTGAAGTCTATGGGGAAAAAATACTCTGCACTGTACCAAAAGAAATGCCTTCACCTTTTCAAAAAAGTCACTGCGCAGAGCTGAATTGATGTGAATGGGCACCATAGAGATTAATGGAACTTCTATTGTTGTCCATGCCAGCGCGTTGGCAAATTCAGGAGAAAAAGCACCAGTGTGAACAGGGGCGGGGGGACAAATGCTTCATTCAAACTCCTAATAAGTGTCGTATTGTAGTAGTAATCAATGTAAATCTGTATCGGAAATCTCAGATGTTTGCAATCAGCCTCAGCCAGGAAACTTTTACAAATCAATGATAGGCTAATAGACACTGCGACTGTTCGCCTATAACCCCAGATCGAGTGCTTAGATGTGACTAGGGACAGATGAGTGGCTCTGGGCTCAGTTTGCACCCATGGCTGCTCATCTGTCCCTAATTGCATGTAACCGCTTGATGTTCAGTTACATGCGCACAGCTGCGGCACCTGTTATTAATTTGTACAGGATTCCTGACCGCGGCTGATTGCACGCACCTGTGACCCCCTTATAGATTGATGCTAATTCTTGCAGCACTACAGCCCTAATTTGCTGTTTGAATGAGACCTAATAGTGTTTCTGCTTCTAAAATCTCTGAAAGTAACTTTTGTTTTGTTTTTCTGATGCGCCCTTGAAGCACACTTTAATGGCAAGCCTGCAGATTTCCATCTTCTCTAATTGTGTAGTGTGCATTTTACCTGCATTGCTTTCTTTATCCCAGCTAATGATGAGGGTACTCTGCCAAATCATCAGTGGAGCCAGTTTTCCATTATTTTTGCATCTCTTGTCTACAGCACTGATGTTTGTCAATCTGAAATAAATGCCAGCTGAAGGCACAGAAATAAATATGCAGTCAGATAGAACTTGTACTAACAACCTCCATTTTCAGTATTACCTCCATTTAGCTGTTACAGCAGTTGTACAGGGTGTTTAACCTCCCTGGCGGTCTTATTATGTCAGAATTTTTGTGCTAAAAGCAGTACATTGGTTTGCATGGAAATCTGTTGTTTTATATTTTAGGCCTGTAATTCTTAGGAATAACCCTCTTAAATCTGTCCAAACAAGAGTCTAGTAGACATCCCGGGTATGATAACGTTTGAAACACAAAATCATAAATTATAATAAAATAATAATACATTTTATTCAATAATATAATAAAACCAAAAACACTGAAATATGTACAAACAAGTGGTGCAATATTACTAATCACTGTAATAAAGGTTCAGTAAACATCTTGGGTATGAAATATTTTAAAGCATGGGACTGCACAAAGTCCGACGTCACAATCGGGACAGTAGTATCTGGTTTCTTTTCTTATTTTCCTTTGTTGTGGAAATTGCATATTACATATTTCTTTATTTAATACAGTGGCTCACTAATGCATTGTAATCTCTGGTCAAGAAGTCATATAAGGTCATACCTTTCTTTTCCTTAAGGCTTGGCTTGAGGAATGCAGTTTGACCAAGCCTAACCTTCCCCCCTTTAAGGTATTAGTCACTGTCCAAACAATGGATGAGCAAGCCCTTTTCTCCTCAGGACAAAGGGTGTTGGTTTGGAGGGATGGTATATTCCTTATACACAAGTCTAAATACCACTGCCCAAAGCTGCAACAGTCAGTCTTACACAGAAACATCCATGAAGCAATACTTGATCCTGATTACCTGTACCATGTTGCATAATAGCAAACGGGACTCCATGGCGGGAAACATCTTTAGTTAAGTATTCTTGATATATTTGCTTTATCTTTATCTGTATCAGCTAGTCTTGTATTATGTTCTTAATATTGTAATAGTTTTGTATGTACAGATTGTTTTTTGTATAGTAAAAGCACATTTATACACTGCAGAGGCCTGAGCTTCCTTGTTTATACCGCAAAGTAACCTTGCTAGATAGACGCAAGCAAAACATTTGGGGGCTCGTGCCAGGATTGCTCTATAAATTCAACTGAATCAGACCTGTTTTTCTGTGGTGTATTGTGTAGTTTTTGCTAAGCAACGATGCTGCGTAAGCTCTTTAGGAAAAGCAAGGCTGCAGATTTTTTTGGTGTCCAAAAGGTAGTGTGCAGCTTACCTATCTGGGCCAGAAACAATGAGTGGGAGCCTCTTGCTAAAGTATTTGCAAAATATGCTTCTCCCTTGAATAAGACTTGGGGTGATAAAGTCTCAGATCATTTTATAGATTTTAGCTTTAACCTCCCTGGCGGTATAATTATGTCAGGAATTACATACCAAAAGCGGTACAATTTTTTTCATGGAAATTTGGCGTTATGTATTATAGGCCTACAATTCTTAGTAATTACTGACTTAAACCTGACCACAACAAGAGTCTAGTAGACATCCCAGATATATATATATATATATATAATATATAATGCATGAATTATAATCGAATCAATAATATAATTTTATTATTTAATATATAATATATATAATAAAATTATATTATTGATTAGATCATAATTCATGCATTATATATTATATATATATATATATCTGGGATGTCTACTAGACTCTTGTTGTGGTCAGGTTTAAGTCAGTAATTACTAAGAATTGTAGGCCTATAATACATTGCTGCTGCAGGGAACGGAACTAGGAAGTCATCACACCGACGGAGGAGCGGCGGGACTCTCGGCTGGCGGTCACAGCAATGAGAGATCATCGCTGGATCGCCAGGAGAAGGTAAGAGAACACCGCTGCGCTCTCTGCACATCTACCCCGAGCGTGACTCGGGGTTACCGATCCTGACCTAAAAAATCCACCCCGAGTCACGCTCGGGATTACCGCCAGGGGGGTTAAGGGGTTGGATTTAAGTAAAGCAGAGAAGAGGATAGTGTCCACAGTGGGTTGGTACTTTCTTCATGCTCTCTATACAGAATCACAGCGAAGGGAGGAGGCAGAAGTTAAGGTATTAAAAGGCCAACTAGCAGTTGCTTCAGAGTGTGTGCATTCAACTGTTAGTCGGGCTGATGATTTGCAAGAGCGGTGTGCAGCCCTCATGACCAAATCTATTAATGCCTTAAGGAAAAGGAAGGGCCGTAAACCTGTCAGTAAAGCCAGGGTACGTGCCATTGTCACATCCCAAAACTGGGATTGTGAGGATGTCTCCTCCAATGATAGCGAGGATGAGGAGATAGAGTTTGATGTTTCAGATGAGGACTATGTGTCCTATTCTGATGGTAGTGATGATCTGAATGAGTGTCATACACATCCAATATTCACACATCATATAAAAAGGAAAATAAATTATCAGCATAGTGGAGAGAATGGTTTGGGTAATAGTGCTTGTGATGAACTGAATGAAGTGGAAAAGGGGCCTACCCAAATTGAGCTCAAGGAGCAGCTTGCAGTGGTGACCGAAGACACTGCAAGCGAGGTGAATGATTTAGGAAATAGGGCATTTAAAGTTAAACCTGCAGTGGCTTTGAAGTGTGTTCAAACTTCTGTAGGCAGAGCTGAAGATGCCACAAAGGACAAAGGCCCTAAGCCTGCAAGGAAGACAAGGCCTATGGTCTCCAGAAGAAACATGTGGACTGATTTACTTAAGGCGGGGGTCCCTAGAGAGGAAATAGATGGGATTCCTACACCAGCTTTGTTTAAGAGATGGATACAAGTGGTTGGGAATGGAAGATTAAGCCACATTAAGTGTTTTTGCTGTCATAGAATGGGGCATTTTCCTAGATACTGCCATGCTGTGACGATTGGACAACAGCAGGCTAGAACTTGCAGGGCAGCACGGAGAGACATGCAAGTTTATTCCTTTCATTGGAAGTCAAAGCCTTTCAGTGAAAGTGTAACCAGGCAACAGTGAGCACCTATAACAGTTTTTCAGTTAAAAATTGTGATATTGAGAAATGTGAGCAGTGAGCTATGTTTTTTGGCACAGGTGGAAGGAACATATAATCCGCTTTGTCTCTAATTCTTTTAAGGTACTGAGCATTGAGAGGTGGACCAGGCAGAGCAGATGACCAAACCGGATGGGATGAGGCAGACCAGAAGATTGGATGAGAACCTGAGGAAGATGCAGAGGATTTCCTGATGGTGGCTGAATTGGAGTGGACTTACATCTGAGCATTTAGCAGGAGGAGGACAAGGGACTTTCATTCATTTGGGATTGATTTGGGATTTTCTTTCCACAGACTGCCAAGGACATTGCTAACCCTGTTTATAGTAATGTTGTAGCTGCCAGGGACTTATGCCTCATACACACGCATCGATAGTTGGCCGTGAATTTTCGGCCAACGTCCGATCGGCCGATTTTCGGCTTATTAGTATGATGCTTTCGACAACCGACTGCGACTTTTCGGCCGAATAAAATCTGGTGTGCATGCTATAACATTTTTGTTGGCCGTCAGAACGGCCGATTTTCCGTCAGTCAGTACAGATTTCGGCAGACAAAAATCTGATGAGCAAGACTGGGCATGCTCAGAGAAGAAAAAACACACGGAAAGTAAACCAGCACATGACATCACTTCTGAAGTTGGTTTTTGTAGGCCGAGAAAAAAAAAAAAAAAAGCATGTGTTCAGACAAAGTAGAGTTGTTTTTGAAACACAAAAGGTAGAAGTGTATGTAATTGTTTGTTAAGTTGGTAATTATTGCCAATGTATAGGATCAACAGGTGGATTGTATCAGTTGTGGATTTTTAACTGATTCATGACAAATGTTCCCATACATGTGTAATAATCTCTCTCACCCACAGGTGGTTAAGTCTCTTATATGAAATGGCTGCTGCATATTCAATGAGCCATGTGGTTGTGGGGGATGTGCAGCCATGTGTTGATGACCTCACTCACAAAATGAGTGAGGAGTGGTCAAGAGGAATGACCACATCCTGTGGGTGGTCTTTTGTATACAGTACTATAAAAAGGAGTAATTAGCATGAGAAAAGCCTCTTCTTGAAATTGGGCTGTGGGACAGCCATGATGCAGCCAGGTTTTCTCAATGCCTTGTTTTCTCCAGAGATCCATTGGAAGCTGTAGAATATCAACTACCAGAGCTAAGTATTTATTTCATATTCTTGGGACAAGGGTTGTATGTTTAAGACGTGGTAGATTTAAGCGTATCAGTGTTAATTTCGTTGACTAAAGCCAACTAAAACGTTTTCGTTGACTAAATTAACACAATTTTAGTCGACTAAAATACAACTAAAACTAAAACAATTCAGATGACTATAATACGACTAAAACTAAAATGGCATTTTAGTCTTAAGACTAAAATACAACTAAAACTAGTCATAAGACTATAATTAAAACTAAATAAAAAATTGACATCATCAAAATTAACACTCCTCTGCTGGCCATTTCTATATTGGCAAATTCCATCCAGAGCATGTAATAATAGCACATTAAAGTTTAAACATGTATTGCACCACCGCATACGCATAAGTAAGGAGCATCTACTAAGCTGCTGAAAACTAAACAATTAAGAAAAAGGCTTTTCTTATATTTTTCCCTAATATTTAATGTTGGTAATATATTCAGGTAATATGTTCAATGACATTACAGCCAATGGAGTTTACAGCAGTGTTAATTTCGTCAACGAAAACGTTTTCGTCACCGCTTTCGTCACCGGCATTTTTCAACTGACGAAAACAAGACGCAAAGTATAGCACATTTTCGTCAAATGACGACAACTATGATGAAAATCAAATCCGTTTTCGTTAACGAATGAAAACTAAACGAGAATGTGAGGCAGGGACGTTTACCCAACTTCCGGTTTTCACGGAGCTCCACCTGTGTGGCGTCTGGCGTGGCGTGCCCCGTGACGTCCGACGTGAGGAGTGGACTACTACAAGAGAGTCGACTCGAGACCAGCCACCTGACCTCACCAGAGCACTGCAGCTGCAGCACTACAGCCAGACGCGCCAGGCCTGACTCATCACATGGCACTGGCACCCGGCCACCACCACATCCAGAGCAGAGCACCCACTGTGAGTTAACAGCCAGGCCAGCTATTACTGCCTCCCTGAGTCCCCTCAGACCACTCACCAGTCACCACTGGCATCCGATTCCGCCATCCATCCAGAACTGTGTGCGTGCATATAGGCTGCTGAGGCCCGCCCGGCCCATCCTGTTCAACAACTTCAGTTCAGAGTCAGACCAGAGACCACCCTTAAACCTAAGACCCCCATCCAGCACTCTGAGCAGCACTGTGTGCACTCACTGCACTGACTGCAGGCAGCAGTATTACAGGCCTCCTCTCTGACCTGACCATGACTATTTAGATGTTTTAGTCGACTAAAATGTACGACTAAAACACTTGCAGAAGACTAAAATGGGACTAAAACTAAAATGGCATTTCAGTCCTAAGACTAAGACTAAAAGAAATTGAAATTTGCTGCCAAAATTAACACTGAAGCGTATTTCTGCTATTTACAGACCATAGGCTGTTCATTTGTTAGGCATTGTTATATCTGCCAGTCTTGTATTATGTTCCTAATATTGTAATAGTTTGTATGTACAGCATGTTCAAAGTGCAGATATTTAATTATGAGGGAAAATCGATATTCTGACATGACCGTGCCAAAGAATGGAGTGGCGAATAATAATTGGTTGTCCAATACCACTTCTGCAGGGGTTCCCCCCCCCCCCCCCCACTCCCTGAAGAATTATTTGGCCCAGAAATTTCCAAAGGTCATCTTAGGTCACTGGTTCCAACTTTCTGCATCTTGCAAACCTCCGATGCGTAGCGCATTGTTGGTCTTTGTACCGTTGGCCTCGGTAAAAATTTGTTCAATAACCTCATCTGTCAAAAATAATTGGAGGTATGCCAAGGGGTTGTCATGGTCGACATCAACTTTTATACCAGGTGCTTCTGTAAATGAGAAACTTGGGGGCGCTGCCTAATCCGTACCGCAGTCAATAGAGCACCAAGTCCGCACATCGCTGAGCTCAGTCGCAGAATCGTCGCTGTCGTCATCACTTTCCATACCTGATGCCAAATTTTCCCACAAATTGCTATCGCTCAGCTCTTCAAGTAACGCTTTTTGGACACCATGGTCGTTCTCAATTTTCGAGGCACAAAGAACTGGAAAAGCTCAGGCAGGGCACTGGAAAAGTCAGCAGGTGAAATTCTGAGGTAAATGACTTGATACAGTGTAATCCGTTAGGATATTAACTTTGTATCAAGTCATTTATTTTATTTACTTTTTTGAATTTGCCACCGGTTTCACCCCCCCTGCATCGCAACGCTTGCAGGGAAGGGAACCGGAAGACAGGTGCCTACATCTCCCGAACACAGAGCAGGGAGAGAGAGTGAGGATGCTTGCAGGACGGCTGAGGAGGATGGCGGGGGATCGCAGGGGAAGGTGAGTATGATTCTGGGGTAATCTCGAGTGTGGCTCGGGGATACCGCTTTTGGTAGACTATAGTAACCCCGAAATACACTCGGGAATACCACTAGGGAGGTTAAAGATGACTGTGCATACACTATACAATTTTCTTATTCAATTTCCTTTAGATTTACCTTCAACTTTGTAGTGCAAGGGCCCACCTGATTGCATACAAATTGAAAGTGTTTAGGTTTGACCTTATATTACATGTTTTTGGTAAATCTAAAGGAAAGTTTAACCAGAAAACTGTATAGTGTATGGCCCCCAGGCAGCACTTTGAGAGGGGCAGCAAATTGGTGCCCAAGATTTAAATTTTTTTTTCCAGCAGTTATGTGTGTTATCAGTTTGCGGCGCGTTACGGACGGCATTTCCCCATCTCATACTGCCGCCTGTAATGCAAACTGATGAGTATGGGGAGGCGGAGGGTCTCCTCTGGGGAACGTTTCTTATGTGATTTTGGTGTGCGCAATGACGTCAGACATTCAGACAAACAAAATAATACTGGAGTTTGTGGTTTGGAATTGAACATAATGCTATGTGCATAATTGTGCATGTAGACAAGTTGCTGTTGCATATAAATCTGACTTCCTGATCAATTAAATTTTCATTTTTTTTTTATCATGATATAAAATAAAATTGTTTGGGCCTTTTGGTGGGCGTGATTATTTTTGGAGAGGCAGCATTTAATTTTTGGACCCAGGCAGCACAATGTCTTGGGCCAGCCCTATCATCAAACACAAAGTGATGACCGCACTCCGATGTAAGTAAACATGTGAAGTTTATTCACCACTGTAAATCCAAACTGGACATCAATACATCGCAGACAAGGACAAAGGTTGACGTGTTTCACGAGTTTACACTCGCTTACCCATAACCACTGGTGTATGGCCAGCCTTAGACCCAGTGCTATCAATAACCAGCACTCAGTAACAAACAAACCCGATTTGACAAACCCCCTTTCTTCTTCTGAAATAGAAGTCTGTGATGGGGGGGTCTGGCTGTTACTTACCTATACTAGCACAGAGCACTGGAGTAGGAAAGAAGGAAGACATGTTTAAAAAATGTTTAATCAGTTCAGTTCTAAAGCAAATATTTTCATTTTTTTTTGCATACATGTGTATCGCTACCCCTGCAGGAGCTGCTTGAATTTTCATTTATTCATTCATTCATTTTTCTCCCACTGATTAAGCCACAGCCAATTACAGGGTATTTTCACACAGCAAGCTGATCACACTCTTCCGCTCCTTGTCTCCAATGACCAGTCTAGGTGATTTATTTTCTTATGTTTTAATTGTAGAACTTGCATAGGAGAAGGGAATAAGTAGGATACTCCAAATTGATGTAGCACCCTCCTAGGTAGTTGCTCTAACTGCTTATCAGGGGAGCCTGATCAGTAGTTAGGCCTGCTGGGTGTGCTCGATGTGCGATTCATGTGGGCTGAGGGAGTGTCCCCACTGTATCCAATGAGGAGGCTCATTGAACAGTGGAGGAAACCTGGCCAATGACGCACAGGCTTTTGTTCTGTCTCAGTGGTTTTGCACAGAGAGAGGTGCATCCTGGGATAGGATATAAAAGCCAGGAGCACATGTGGCAGGAGGTCTTTGGGTGGGAAGCCAAGTTCCAGAAGGAGGGTGACGGCTGTCTCCTCTTCTGAAGGTGTGGAAGGTGGTCACAGGCAGTCGGCCTAGTGGACCAACATGTGTGGCTGAACTCAGATGTCCAGTGGAAGCTGACTGAGCAGGTGAAAGCAGAGCAACTCTGGAAAAACAGAGGCAGTGAGAGTAAAGGGGGTGCCAAGTTATTAACCCTGAAGAGTATATTAAAGCGGGAACAGTTAATCTAACTTCACTTCAGTGGCAAGGTGAAGCAGCGGCCTTGCCGCATTCTACAGTCAATTGTCCTCAGGATTTGTGCATAGTTAACATTATCCCACTTATACCTTCTCCTATCCCAGTTCTAAATAAAACACAAAAAAACTCATCCCCTAGACTGATAATTGACTGAGCCAAGGACTGTAATTGATGTTCATCTGCTTTCAGTTGCAAGGGGTAACCCAGGGGAACCCAAGAAGTGTGGTTCTCAGCGGCTCTCTAGAGGGCAGTGCTACATTACAGGTGAGGACAACTCTCACAATACAACTGTGTAGCTGATCATCAGCTGGACCATACAGCAGCTGTATGGAATGAACAAATCCCTTTGTAACTGAAGGAACTCAGTGAACTTTGCCTCTGCAAGACACGAGCCAGTGTCTCCTTTAGCTTGCACCCAGCAACTGACTTCTAGCACCCAGAGGGAGATATAGCAGCACAAGTCCCAGGGATCCCATGTGGGGTCTGTACTCACAAGGCTCCTGAAGCAAACATGGCAGCCTTCCACACTAGTATCAGACAGGATCCTGTCGCAGACAACCTCCCTCAGTCAGCTCTCATAAGAACCATAAGTTGCAACTTCAATGTTTCAGACCCTCAGGTCGACTACCTGAGGCCGCATGGCAGCCTGCACTGAGGAGGGGCAGCAGCTCCTAATCCTCTCCTGGACCCCTCTCTCTATGTGCTCGTCAGATATAAATACAATTACCCAGCATGCCTTGGGGCACATCCTCTTCTAATTGGCCAGGGCTGTATAGATATCCATGCTCCCATCTCCAAGGTTTCCTCCCACTGTCCAGTACATGCAATAGCTACCAGACCAGTGTGAAACTTTCAAGACAGCATGAGCAGCACCAGAACACACTGAGCAGACTCTACCAATAAATCACAGCTCTCTGTTAAGCAGACAGCATATAAATGTACCTAGCTGTCTCCCTGTTAAACAGAGAAACCAAAAACAATATACCCTCACTCTAGCACCTACCTAGGAGGGCGCTACACATGCAATATATTACAATATATATTTTCTGAAAGCATATGCCCTGTAGAATAAATAAGATGATTGTTGCAAATGTTTATGTCACAAGATAATTGCGTGACTGTAAATTTTCAGGAAAAAATATAATAAAGCACATTTTAGTGCAAACACACCAAATATAATACTAATTTTTTGGTAAAATGTAAAATATGAGATTGTGTTGAGTAAATAGATATCAAGCTGAGCTAGTTAAAGCTGAACTCCAGCCTTAGGCCGGCCATACACCATGCTGACTTTTTCTTTCCTGAAACCACAAGTTGCAGGACAGAAATTTGCACGAACCCCCCATGAACATAGACAGTGCTGACAGGGGAATCAGCAATTGTCTTCTACCGGCTGGGGTGTGTGGGGGAAGCCATCCCCGCTGGGAGAAAACAGTGATTGTCACTAGTGGCTATAGCAGCTATTTCATGAGAATCCATCAGGCTGGTTGTACCCAAGTTGATTGATCAATCAACTTGGCACATCCTGCTAAACTGGCCATAATCCGAATCGTGTATTACTATCATTCTTTTTCGTTGTACAGGCTCTGTATGCAAATGAAGTCTGCCTTGGATCACCCACTCTGCCTGCATTGCATACAAAGGCACAAAATGTCCAAAATAACACCTGGGAGTTATCAGTGCTAAAAAAATGCACACTCACTGTACTAATGACACTGTTAGGGAAGGGGTTAACATCATCGGCGATCAAAGTGTTAAATGTGTTCCCTGGGAGTGGTTACTAACTGTGTGGGGGGATGCTTCAACTGTGGGAAGACAGAGTTCTGTGTTCCTGCTTAGCAGAAACACAAGATCTCTATCTTCCCCTCTGAGAGAATGGAAATCTGCATTGTTTACATAGGTAGACCGCTGTCCTGCCTCTCTCGGAACGATCGCCGGACTCGCTGATTGGCTCCCCCTGTGTCCGATCTCAGCAGAAGCTGGGCGCATGCATGCCCCCAGACCCAATGCACGAAATGACATACCTATATGTGATTTTCACGCGATAGAGCCACCACCCCACAGTACATGTACCTGGGGGAGTGTGCAAGTGGTTAAGGGGAAGATGGAGGAACCAGGGAAGGTAAAAATAAGCATAAAATAGACTTCATCTTTAAATCTAAACGCTTAGCTTTAAAAAGCTTTATTAGCATCGCTTACCTGTGATGAACTATGTTTCACATCGTGCTGGCAGCCGCAGCTGGATCCTGAAGAAATCTTCACTGCTGGGATGTTTGTCCTTTTCCTACCTTTGTACTTCCAGCACTGTAATGGTTTAAATCTTCAGGCAGAATGGCAGTACACAGTATGACATCTTACAGGGACATGTCCCCTCCTTCCTCCTCCTCCATTAAGAAAAGTTATTTCTAGTAATACACTTTATCCAAACTGGGAAGGGTATTTATATTCGGTGAGACACACAGGAAAGGGTCTTTTGCCCAGAGAGAAGAGGAGCTTTTGCCCTCCTCAGCACCTGCTGCCATGTGGTATCAGGCTGGAGGCCTGGAGGTTGGAGAGCTGACCCAAGTAATCTGAAGAGCTGACTGAAGGGACCCGTGCCAGGGAGGATCTGTTTGACACTCCTGTGAGTACAGACTAAAGATCTTGGGGCCTGGTCCTTTAAGCTACCCCTTTGGGCTAGGAAAGTCCGCTACTAGCTACAGCAGAAAGGGGATATTGGCTAGTGTCCTAAAGAGCAACAGTCCATCCTTCCCACAGAGGACTTGCTCAAAAGTTTATATTGCATCAAGTAGGAGTTCCACAGTCATGTTAAAGAAGTTGTCCTTCATGTAATTAGTTGAATCTGGAGTATCCCACCACATTTTCTTCCCTATCTAATTTTTCAATAAAACATCAAAAACAACCAAAAACCTCTAGACTGTTTTTCCAAGAAACAAGCCTAATGCTTGCCATACACTATACCAAAAATCATTCAAACTCATTTTTGAAAAATTAACACTCAGCCGTGAGAGCAAACAATTGTGCCATTATGTAATGACTGATAAATCGTTCAATGGACATAAATGAATTTGTTTTTTGTTTGTTTTTTCACATATTCCTAGTGCAAACAGATTGGACGAGAAACACATTAACCTTTCAATTTATCTTTCTTTTGGCAGACAATTTCCAAACTTGTCCTTCGTTTTTCTGGTTTAAAAACATCAGAACCGATTACCAATTTGTGCCCATTAACTGGCCAAAAAACAAAAGAACTGTCCAAATGACTGAATTTCGGGCGATTTTTCATATAGTGTATGGTCAGCATAAGTGTGTGCCTGGCTGTGGAAAATACTATGTGCCTTGCTAAAGAGTTGAAGCAAGAGAGGATTCTAGTGGCTCCTACGAGGGTGGCGCTATACATTACTTTACTTTTTACTTTATTTTTATGTTGAATTTATTATGTTGTGTACTTACACTCTTATGTTGAATGAGCTACACTGTATGATGTGTCTACTATGGCAGCAAGGCTTCATTTTGTATTTTCCTACTCTATTGATTGTGACTTGTATGCTGTGTCAAAATAAGTTAATACATGTGAAATATGCAAAATTAATAAAATGCTTCAGTCAGAAAAAAAAAAAGCTTTGTTTTTGAGTGTCTCTTATCTCCAGATCGCTATCAAAGAATTTATGGGAAGTGAAGCAAGTGCTGGTTGAATAATAGCATTAACCGAGGAGCCAAACAAAAATAGCAAAGGTGGCCATAGATGGATCAAAATTCGGATGGTTCAGCAGGGATTGAATTACAATCCATGTGTGGCCACTGCCACTCAACAGAATTTGATCTATCAATGGACTTTTGTTGAACAGACCCATTGGAAAAATCAGCTCAATCAGCGGGTGAAGCCAGCGGCTCAAGCTCTTATCTGTGTATTCTGACAATGGCGGAATCTGTCAGAATACAATAGCTCAGCAGAGAGGATTCCCCCTTAAGCCCCGTACACACGCACCGATTGTCGGCCGACCGTTCGGCCGTCTTTTGTCCGGTGCTGTCGTGTAGGTTGAAAAGTGCTAAAGACTGCACACGAATTTTGTCGGCCAACAACAACCGACTGCAGAAGTGATGTCATGTGATGGTTAACTTTCCGTGTGTTTTTTCTTCTCTGAGCATGCCCAGTCTTGCTCATCTGCTTTTTGTCGGCCGAAATCTGTACTGACTGACGAACAATCGGCCGTTCTTTGTTGGCCTACAAAAATTTTATAGCCTGCACACCAGATTTTGTTCGGCCGAAAAGTCGCAGTCGGTTGTCGGAAGCATCATACTAACAAGCCGACAATCGGCCGATCGGACGTTGGCCGAATATTTACGGCCGACAATCGGTACGTGTGTACGGGCCTTTACACCTTGAATGTGTGGATGGGGAAAACAATTCAGTTTTTTTGTTCAGCCTGCTGGGTGAATGAAAAAACTGAGTCTCATACAACCAACTTTACTTTTAGGGCTCTTTCACACAGTCTACCTCCGTAGGCGGATCCGTGTTGCTCAGCGGGGATCGATGCGCGATCCCCGCTGAGCCGGCGGATGACAGCTCCGTCTCCGCTTGCAGAGCGGAGAGGGAGGTGTCTCAACCCCCGCTGCCCTCTATGGGGGATCGGATGAGAGCGGACCGCTTGTCCGCTCTCATCAGATCCGATCCGATTATTGAACGGATGGAAAAATAGGGTTTCCATCTGTCCAGATTTCACGCACAGGATCGAATGCGGATGGCAGCGGGTGTCAGCGGAGGTGTCTCCGCTGACATCCGCTGCCCCATAGAGCTGCATGGAGGATCCGATCAGATCCGCCTAAAAAACTGACAGGCGGATCTGATCGGACCGCCCGTGTGAAAGAGCCCTTAGAGTGAATAGTATGTATGGTGTGCTGATTCAAAATGGAATGAACTCCTGAAGAGCAGATAAGAGACCTCCTTGGTTGAGCAGTGACAACAGTTAATGAAGACTAGTCTGTGATTACAGTGGATGACGTCAAGTCTCAGATGCCCCCTCTCAGAGGGCCCTGTTAGGAGTTCTGGAAGTAGCCTGGGGCTACTGGCCAGTTGTCCAGCCTACATGCTCTGGTAATGTGTAAATGGATTAGACTCAGAAGATATTCATCGTGTGTGTCAAATATTGTATCCCCTCTACTTCACATATGGCCCTCCAGGCTTGACTTGGAAGTCTTCCACTCTCCAAGAATGGGGACACTCTACTTATCTCTAATTCATGAATTTGTCATTGTCATGGATGACAGTGAAATGTCACTGCATGAAGGGAGGGAGCTGGAAAACCGTGACCTTTCAAAAGTACCTACAGTCTTTTTTTTAGTGGTCTATGAATAATGTTCTGTGACATGTCACCTGTACAGATGCTGTAAGCAAACTACGCCTCGTAAGCCGTTTTGGAGCAAGTCCTAGAATGCTCTGCACCTCTAGAGGGCTAGATAGCTTTTAACTGAAATTGTGTTTCCTTTTCCCAAATGAATGTTTGGTGTGCACAATACAGTACCCTTCCTCTCTCCTTTTCTCTATCGATCTCATTCCTATTAAACAGTTTTATGACAGCAAGTTGGAGTTCATCCAAGTTTCTGCAGAAACCAGTCAGTTAAGGTGAAGGAGAAGCAAGCCATTTAAATGGAAGAAGCTGTGCTGACATTCTCAGGAATGTTTTTTTCAATTACTTCTATTCTAAAGTAAAGTGGCTCTACACTTCAGAATTGAAAAATCTTTTGTAAAAAGCACAGCCTGGGTCAAATCTGAATTTCAATGAATTTTTCACTCTCATACAAACCTTTTAGTGGGTTTTTTAATAGAACATGCAATATTTATTCACTGGTGTATCAAAGAGATTTTAAATCTAGTTAGGTACTGTATATGTTTGACCCTGCAAAAAAAATTGTATGGGTGGATCGAGCTACCGCTTTACTATGCTCTCATCTGTAACTACGCTATCATGTGTGCTCCCCGAATAAAGGGAACTCCAGCAAAACACAAGCAAGAAATGGGTAAAAAATTACCCATGCCTGCTTTTTTCTTTTGTATACTTTACATGGAAGACAAAGTATTCCTGCCTAGAAATGTATGAAATTCCCATTGCCTTGTTTGCAAAGTGCACAGCCTGTTTGCCTTTGTTAAATCCACCCCATGTTTTTTTATAATTTTTTTTGTCTAATTTAAAGAGGTGAAGATTGTGACATTACTACCCCTCCTTTCCACCTATCCATCTTGACCAATCAAAGAACGACTTGTATTCATACATGTTATACTTACCTGCTCTGTGCAGTTGGTTTTAAACAGAGTGGCCCAGGTCCTCCTCTTCTCCAGGCCCTCTTCTGTGCTCCTTGTCCCTCCCTCCTGTTGAGCACCCTCACAGCAAACAGCTTGTTATGGGGGCACCCGAGCCGAGTCACAGCTCCCTATGTCCATTCAGACACGGAGCCGCAGGCTCTCTCCTGAATGGCTGGCTGACTTTGATTAACAGCAGCAGGAGCCAATTGCACTGCGCTGCTGTCTCAGCCAATGAGGAGGGGAGTCCAGGGCAGCTGAGACACTTTTTCAACATCGCTGGATAGAGATGGGCTGAGGTAAGTATTAGGGGGGCTGAGGGAGTCTGCTGCACACAAAAGGTTTTTTTATCTTAATGCATAGAATGCATGATTTGTGTATTACAGATAAATACAACCCATCTTATTTCTGCCCAACTGATACCCATACCACTAGCTCTGGACAAATAACGCATGACACCAATATGGTGAAAAATTTGGTCTGATAGGCCATTTTATTAACAAACTAACAAAATAAACATTTCTTAAAACAGAAACCATACCAAATCCAGTACCCGTAACATAAAGGTTGCCGATCTTGGGAGGCACCAAAAATCAAATTAGCATTGTGTATCAGGGTTAATACTTAATGGTCCCCAGCTGCCCCACACCTGCTCTGGGACAAACATACTTCACCACTGATACTTCTTTATTACCACTTTCCTATTAATCCACCATTAACTGGGATCCACTAACGGTCTCCATATCTTAGATGGGTCACCCTATGAACTTTTCCAAGAATATTAATGCCTCCAAAGACCCCAATCGCCACAGCGCACAGGTGTAAAGTCTTACACCTGTGGGCCCCCCCACAAGCGCAACACTCTTTGAACACCATCTGGAATTCCAAGAAACTACAAATCAGTCCCTATAGCATTCAAATGGACCCCGTCTCTATTAAGATACTGCCAGGTATCCAGCTCTAGGTCATGATGCCTGACCATAAAACCCCTGTTCATTGCTCATCATAAAACGACTAACCTCCTTGTTGACCTTGATGTGTGCATTGTTCAGCTTCTCGACCAACCTCGCTAAACGCCAAGAAGTGCAGCCGACAATCTCTGACCAAACCACCACCATGCCAGGGAAGGCTGAGCGCAGTCTGAGGAAATCAAATTGATTGTCACTTATGAGGTGATGCATAGAACGTACGCCTAGGTAGTTGCCCCATGCATGCAGCACAAATATGTCTGGAGCCTTGTCAAGCCGGGCAAAGCAGTACACTTCTGGAAGGACCCTGTACCATAGCAAACCCGGAATGCCTATCCACCAAATTGTGGCCTCTGACCTAGGAAAACACAGTTGCCATGCATTGTGACCAACATCTGCCCTTTGGCCCCCCCCCAAAACACAAAAGAGTGCCCCAGGATCCACACTAGGCAAGCAGCAACATCTATGAAAGTAAATAGCGGAAAACATGGCATAACATAAACTACCTACAACATAAACAATACATGAAAGTTAAACAACCTAGTCCGAATACTAGAGCAAGTCCAGATGCACATAAATCTTAAAGCGGTTGGATTCCCATCTGCCGATCGCTTCAAAACAGACTCATCCAAACCCCAACAAGCGGCTTCCGTATCGGCCCTGATGCGAAAGGAGTGAGAGGAGAAGCAGCATAACCTAAGGCTGACAGACAACGCCTAAATATGGCTACAAACTGAAATTTAGAAAGGGACGATCCGTCCTGATGCATAAGAAAAGATCCTTCCCGCTGCAGGCATAATCTTTTAAATTCCTGAATGACTGACACTGGGCAGAGAGGGGAACCCTGCAAACGGTAAAGGTGCAAATACATACCTCTGCCCATCTGATCAGTTTTGGATCGCCAAATGTATATAACCACAGCTGAATTGGAACCACTTACCTCGCTGGCTTGTAGCCCATCTTGCACCGCTTTAGAAGGACTCACTAGCTCGCTGACCCGGAAACCTCCAAAAAACGCAAGCATGAACGCCGTCTTAAACAAAATCATAACCCCAGGTGCAGATGAAACTCACCTGAACTAACAGCTCCTGAAGCATACCAAACGAAACCAGACGGCGCCCGTCCGGCCTACGGAATACCCTCCTGAAGCCCTTCAAGGCCTGCCTAATAACAAAGTCCTTCGTAAAATCCTGGGCACCCATTAATTTGAACAAGAACGCCAAACCCGCCAACTTCTGATTGATGGAGGATACTGACACTCTTTGTTCAAAATTCAAGCAGATGAAATATAACACGAGCGAGCTAAATTCCCTTCTCGCCATTCCCACGCATGCTAATAAATCCCTCCATTCTTTCCATACCTTGGAATATGCTGACCAACTAGAAACACTAAAGGAGTTCCTTAGCAAACCAGCGACGACCCCAATGCAATCCTCCACAGCTCTGGTGGACAAGGCTCTCCGTGTTGCTCCGCAGCCGGTGCCAACTTTCGGTACCTGTCCAGCTGAAGACAGAGAATCGGCTAATGTGTTAATCACTCCCGGAAAGTGTACAGCACATAAAAACACATTCAACTGTAAGCAACATAACACCAGATGATGCAATAACCTAATAACCAGAGGTGAAGCGGCCGAAAGCAGATTAATAACCTGTACCACCCCCAAGTTATCACAGTTCAAGCTAATTTTTTTATTACAGAATGAATAAATATTAATACCCATTTATATTATGTACACCCAGGAAAGAATCCAGGCCTTTTTTAAAGGAATCTAGTGAGCTAGCCAGAACCACCTCTGGAGGGAGTCTATTCCACATTTTCACAGCTCTTACGGTGAAGAAACCTTTCCGTATTCGGAGACGAAATCTGTTTTCCTTTAGACGTAAAGAGTGCCCCCTTGTCCTCTGTGTTGACCTTAAAGTGAATAACTCAACAGCAAGTTCACTATATGAACCCCTTATGTATTTATACAGTACATGTTGATCATATCCCCCCTTAATCTCCTCTTCTCAAGAGAGAATAAATTCAGTTCCTCTAATATTTTCTCATAGCTGAGCTGCTCCATGCCTCTTATCAGTTTGGTTGCCCTTCTCTGCACTTTCTCCAGTTCCCCGATATCCTTTTTAAGAACTGGTGCCCAAAACTGAACTGCATATTCCAGATGAGGTCTTACTAATGATCTGTACAGGGGCAAAATGATATATCTCTCTCTGGTAATACAAGAAAAGGATCTACCAGAACACCCAGATCCTTCTCCGCTATGGATTCCCCCAGTTCTACTCCCCCTAGTATGTATGATGCATGCATATTCTTAGCCCCCAAGTCTAAAATGGTACTTTAAATCCCAGACACTATATAATTTATAAAGATAAATAAAAGTAAGGGTCCCAACACTGAACCTTGGTGTACACCACTGTTAACCTTAGACCATTCAGAGTAAGAATCATTAACCACTATTCTCTGAATTCTATCTTTTAGGTAATTTTCTATCCATTTACAAACTGATCTTTCCAAGCCTTTAGACTTTACCTTACACATTAGCCGTGTGTGGGGAACTGTGTCAAACGCTTTTGCAAAATCCAAGTATACGACGTCCACAGCCACCCCTCTGTCCAAGGTTTTACTTACCTCCTCATAAAAATAAATCAGGTTTTTTTGACAACTTCTCTCTTTCATGAATCCATACTGTCTGTTGCTTAAAATATTTTTCTCCAGCAAGAACTCATCTATGTGGTCTTTTATAAAACTCTCCAATATCTTCCTGACTATAGAAGTTAAACTAACAGGTCTATATTTACTTGGCAAAGACTTTGATCCCATTTTAAATATAGGCACCACATTGGCCCTTCGCTAATCCAGTGGTACTATTCCAGTCCTTAACAGGTCCCTAAAAATTAGAAACAAAGGCTTTGAAATTACAATTCTTTTAGGATGCGTGGGTGGATGCCATCTGGTCCAGGCGCTTTATCCACCCTTATTCTGTCTAAATATTTCTGGACCATATCACTTTTGAGCCATTGTGGATCATTTGGGGCTGTGTGAATACCGTCCTCATTATGGTCATGAGCTCCCCCATGCTCCTTTGTATACACAGAGCTGAAGAAAGTATTTAATAAATTTGCCTTCTCTTTGTCCCCAGTCACCCACTCCTGATTATTTTGTAAAGGGCCTACGTGCTCAGACCTGACCTTTTTACTATTAATGTATTTGAAGAATTTTTGGGGATTTGTCCTACTATCTTTTGCAATCTGTCGTTCATTTTGAGTTTTTGCGTCCTTTATTTCCTTTTTACATATTCTGTTATATTCTTTATAACAATTAAACCCTTGATGTCCTGTATACTGTAAACCCCATCATGAGGCCCTGAGCCTATTTTTTTTTTTCTGCTTCGGGCCTGCCTTTCTGGACCGCCTGCCGCATATATCATTAAGGGGGTAAAACCTTATGGAGCTGAAGTGGTTAGGATAAAAAAAAAATCCTTCTGCCTTTACAATCCCTTTAAAGGCTAACTTCACCTTTTTCACCATGTTACATGTTGCAAGTAGGTCCCCCACTCCCAAACCGAACCTACTTTAACATTGTGCGGGGGTTCATCTTCCTCGTAGCAGCTGCCACTTTTGAAATTGGCATGGCTGTAAAGGGCCCTGTCTGCTCAACTGTATCCTTCATTCACAAAAATCTGTGAATGAAGGAACTACTAGTCCTGTGTGCCACTTCAGTAGATGGAACATGAGTGCAGTGATCACCACACTTGTAGTCTAGTGACATTTCTTCCAGCTCTCTACTGAAAGTCCGTAATCAGGAAGAGTCTGCAGGAGCCTGGCATTGTACCCACTATCCACTGAACTCAATGCAATGCTTTGCAAGCTGCTTTGAAAAAAACTGTTCCTGCAATTTTATGTGCATTTATTATTTTTCTTTAAAAGGTGGACTTAGCCTTTAAGTCTATTGGCATTCCTTGATTAAAATAATTACAGCTGGTATGGCAAATCACGATTACTATAGCCAAATTTTTATGTAATCAGTTAGCTAATACGGGTCTATGCATCCTTTTTGTTTGTGACAGGTTCCTTTTTGGTTTATTTCATAGATAGGCAGCTCTCCCAGCAGAAAATAAATCCATAGCTTTACACGTGTTTGATATTCATTCTCGGATCTGGCATAGTAGTCACTAGATAAAGCTTGTAGTTGCCATAACAACGTCAATCTCACAAAGCTAAATGTGGCCTTGTCGTCCAATAATGAAGCAATGTTTGAAATTTGAACCTTCACTAGAAGAAATGCTATCAGACAGGCAGGATGTTGTTGTCAACAGACAGAGAAAACAACTGTCTCTCTCGAAAGAGAACTTCGCTCGAGATGAAGATTGCCAGTTAAGGAAAGAAAAAAACAAAACAAAAAAAGCAGAAGATCAGATTATGTGCTAATGGAATTTCTTTCTTTCATTGTAAGCCGCAGAGATAAATGCACTGAAGGCTACAAAAGCTGATGGAAGCATATTTGAAATCAAGGCATGAAGATTTGGTGGGGTCCAAGGCTGGACTGTCATACAAGAGAGTTACAATTTTGCAGTACGTGGACAGATTTAGGAAAAGGAAATGTGCAAGAGCGGAGAGGAATGGCTATAAAGATTAAAGAGGGTCTGTCTCTGCTCCATTCAGGGATAAGTGACAAAGTCTGTTAAACCACTTCAATACTGGGCACTTTCTCCCCCTTCCTGCCTGGGCCAATTTTCAGCTTTCAGCGATGTCACACTTTGAATGACAATTGCACATTCATGCAACGCTGTAACCAAATGACATTTTTATCATTTTATGAGACTGATAAAGCTTCCTTTTGGTGATATTTAATCACCACTGGCCGAAAATTAAAAAAATATATATTTTTCTTAATTTCTGTTAGAACTTGTTGTAAAAAAAAGTAATTTATCTCCACTGATGTGCGTTGATGAGGTTGCACTGATGGGCACTGATGGACACTGATGAGGTGGCACTGATGGGTACCCATAAGGGTGCACTGATGGGCACAGATGAGACGGCACTGAAGGGCACTGATGAAGTGGCACTGATATGCAGCACTGATGGGCACTGATAGGCACTGATAGGTGACACTTATGGGCACTGATGGGCAGCACGGATAGGCTGCACCAATCGGCGTCACTAATGGGCACTTATGGGTGGCACTGATGAACAGGCACTGATGAACAGGCACTGATGAGCACTGATTGGCATCACTGATGGGCACTGTTGGGGCTGCACTGATCATCTGTGCCCAGATTATCTGTGCAGGTCTCCCCTGTGAGGAAAATCCAGCTGTTTGGCTCTCCTCTCCTCACACTCTGTCAGTGTGAGGAGAGGAAAGCCAATAAACAGCATTTCCTTCTTTACATGTGATCAGCTGTGATTGGAGATGCATCATCAGTTCTTTACCGAGAATACGCCGGGTCCCAGGGACACAGCGGGTCGCAGATCACCGCATGCCCCCATGGCGCAAGTATGGCGAGAGTAGGATGACATCATATGACGTTGTCCTTGAACAATAGAGCCACTCCGCCACCATTATTTTCCTATATGGCAGGCGGGAGGAGGTTAAGACCATCCCCTAACCCTGAAACCTGTCCACAATTTGCAGCCACCCCATTGACAGCACCACCTGAGGGCGCCAAAACACTCCCTATAACCCAGTGTTTCTCAACCTTTTTGCAGTCATCACCCTTTGAAGGCATACAAAAGTTTGAGGCACTCCAATTCAAAATGGGGTTCCCCATCACATCAGAAACTTCCCTTTCACATTAGTCCTCAGTTCACTCAATTTCACATCAGTGCCCTCACTTACCCCTTCCTCTTTCACATCAGAGTCTCCCCCCTATTACATTAGAGTCATTGCTACCCCCCCCCCCCCTTTACATCAAAGTCTTCTGTCCTCTCTTAATAACATAAGCGCCCCACCTTCCAATCTTTCCTACAGTATGACTGTGGCAGCTTAGCAATGGACAGGAGGTGGAGCAGGTCTAATGGAGGTGGACTTCCATCCCCTTCCAAATGCTGGAACTGTCCTGATCCTGAATGCTACCAACCCTGGATTAGTGTTGTGTGTCCATAGTGTGTTCTGCTGGACTGCTTGCACTATGGGAATGCATAAGGCTGAGCAAAAATACTGGATGCAGTGCAGCACCCCTGACAACACAGGATGGCAGATTAGGGCTCTGCAGCACCTCAGTTGCAGTTACACCTTTCAGAGATCTATCAGAACAACATGAAAGATCAATGATCACTGGGATTCAGCCCCCTTATTTTTTTTAAAAATAACTAGCAAGGCCTAAATAAATAGTAGGGAAAACTTAGATAAATATAATAAAACAAATGACACTGTAAAAATATAAACATCCTACCTTTTAGGGCTTATGCATACTACTGCATCTCAACGAAGCTCAAAGAAGCGGCTCCTACAGGCTTTTGAGCTTTTTGGAGCTCTCATTTTTTCTGCCTGGAAACTCCCCTCAATGTTAGCCAATGTGTCCATGTTAGCCAATGTGTCCATGCACACTATGGCTTTTTCAGCAGTTTACAGGCATATGCTCTTACAGGCAGAAAAAAAACCTACTAAACTCACGTTTTTTAACCACTTTACCACCGGAGGATTTTGCTGTCTTACATCTGGGCCACTTTTTGCGATTCGGCACTGTGCAACTTTAACTGACAATTGCGCGGTCGTGCGACGCCGTACCCAAACAAAATTTTTCGCACAAACAGAGCTTTCTTTTGGTGGTATTTGATCACCTGTGCGATTTTTACTTTTTGCTCTATAAACAAAAAAAGAGCGTAAATTTTGAAAAAATAACAATATTTTTCACATTTTTTTTATATGAAATTCCCCCCAAAAAAATGTAAAAATCTAAATTTTTTTAGATTTTTGGCCAATTTGTTTTCTGCTACCTATGTTTGGTAAAAAAAATCACAATAAGTGTATTTTGATTGGTTTGCGCAAAAGTTATTGTGTTTACTATCTAAGGGAAAGATTTCTGTCATTTTTGGTGTTTTTTTTTTTTAACGAGTAATGGCGGCGATCTGTGATTATTTTTTTTTTGCGGGACTGCAACATTGCGGCGGACAGATCGGACCCTTGACTGACATTTTTGACACTTTTGGGGGTACCAGTGACATTACTGCAGTAATCAGAGCTATAAATATGCACTGTTACTGTAAAAATGACACTGGCAGGGAAGGGGTTAATTTTATTTGAGAGGGAGGGGTTAATGTATGCCTGGTGCTTACTGACGTGTGTTGGGGGAGCTGTGCTGAACCCTGCAATCTGACCCTGTCTGTCACTTCGGAGATCCGCCCGCTTTGTTTACACAAGCGGGCGGATCTCCACACTTGATTCCCCGACGATCGGGGAAGAGCAGCGGCGATCGCCGCTCCTCCTCCCCTGGCCCGACTCCCGCTGTGACTGAATACAGCGGGAGCGAGCCTCCGGCGGCGCGCGCGCTGCCGAGAAAGGGGAATGTCTACGTCGTCAGATGTTATCGAGCCACTTTGCCGCAGTAGTGCTCTAGTGAGCAGTCGGCAAGTGGTTAAAGGAGTTTTCGAGCAGAAAAGACGCCTAAGTGCCAAAAAACATGTGAAAATACTCAAAAATGCACGAATAAAGAAAAAATTAGCTGAGGGGAGGGTTTGTGTAAAAAATAGAAGATTATGCTAAAAAAAAAGCTTAAAAAACAGTGCAAAAGTGCACAAAAAAGCACAAGCTTCTTCAAGTCTTTTAGGCAGAGAAATAAAAGCTCAATGCCTCTAAAAGCAACTTTTTTTTTTAGCTGCAGTTTGCATGAGCCCTAAAAGTGGACAGTGTCAGTCAGTAGAGCAGTGGACAGTGTCAGTCAGTAGAGCAGTGGACAGTGTCAGTAGGGCACTGGATGGTGCCAGTATGGCAGAGGATGGTGACAGAGGATGGTGTCTGTAGGGCAGAGGATGGTGTTGGTCATAAGAGCAGTGGACGTGTCAATGGGACAAAGATTGGTGTTAGTAGGACAGTGGATGATATCAGTCAGTAGAGCAGTGGATGGAGCCAGTAGAGCAATGGACTTAGTCAGTATGGCAGAGGATGGTGTCATTAGGATAGTGGATTATTTTTTTTTTTTTACTGTTTTTTACATTTTTTAGGGGCCCTGTTGTTTCACTGTTGAGACAGAAAAAGACTGAGGACAGAGATTTACCGGTCCCTGTTCTATGCTGAGCGGCTTCCTGTTCAAATCATATAACCTACTTTTCATTCGTTTTTGATGCAGAAAAAAAAACGCACTGGACTGTATGTGGTGTGAACTGGCCCTTAGAGAGGCCGACTATTATGTGACCCAATGATAGACTGCCTCTCTACAGAGGCAGAGATACAGATTTGAATACTTGTATTAATAAAATGTGAACTTTTATAATCACTGTGTGGAACCTGAAAAGTCTTACATAGCTTTTCTTTTGTTAGGGAATTTATTTTTCAGTGCCTCTCCAAAGGTATGAATAGGACTTGTCCACACACGTGCAGAAGACTTTGGGACTGGTCATTTATATATAGACATTTTTTATATAGTATAGGTGAGATTGGACTACATGGTGTCCCATTTATTGAGCAGCAAATCACCCCCGCAGAGACTTTACATCAGGTATCTAGGAAGGTTGCTCTTACCAGTGACACCAGTGCCCTACCTCCATAAATAGGACTTCTGGATGTATCCATCAGCTACAACCAGGCCATAGACTGGAATAAACCCCTTGCATTGGAATCACTATCATCCCAAGAGTGGGAATAATTTATAAGACATACAGATCCAGTCTTGAGTCAGCTATTATCCAATTCCCCCAGCTTGAGCTTGTTACACACAGGAGCACTATCGTTGTTTGAACCAATTGGTAATTTTTTATAAGGCACTCAGCCTTTTAGCTAGAACTGTGGTGAAACACGTGGCGTCCGGACATCTGTGTTATCTTTGTTTTATGTTGATTGTGTTTTGTCAATTGCAGGCATGCTTGGCATGGATTGATACGTGTTTTTGTGTTTCCCAAGCCCAGGTTGGGTTTTTGATACCCTTTACTTTTAATGATAGATTATCCTTTATAATCACTGGAATAAATACATAGCCACTTTCATTCCCAGCCGGCAGCCGGCACATCGCTCTCCCCGGATCCCGGCCACGGGGTGTCAGTCTGCAGTATTCCCGGCGCTCGAAGAGAGGAGGAGGGGGCACCGGAGCGGCACAAAGGTAAAAGGCTGGAGAGAGCCCCTTGGTCTCTGTCCCCACTGCTGATTTATGCTGTTGCTGACCCGTTTGGGTCTTGAGCTGAGGTGAGAGACCATTTCACTTGGTGAAGGGATTCACATATTGTGGTGGCTTTTCGGATTTCTCTGAACACCTTGGATACTTGAATTATTTGATGGACACTTTTATGGACACTTTTTTATGGATTGCATAGCACTTATCACGGATTAAGCACTGTTATTGCTTTTTATTCACATTATTATTGTATATTTTTGTATCTGGCGCATCACTTCTTATTTGTTTATACTTTCCTTCCCTGTCTCTCATTACAGGGTACACTTTCTTTGTATGCTTTAATTTGGCTATTATGACAACACCATAATGGTGAGGTCTATGTTGGGCATTTATTTATCTTCGCCTTAAAGCCTTAAAACTTCTCTCCTTTTTTATGCTTTGGGGCTGGTCAGCAATGTTTTCATCTGTTTAGTTCCTCGTAGGTCACTCAGCATGGATTGTCTGGAATCATGAACACGTGAGTATAAGACCTTGAAGGGAGGAGGGTGGTTCATTTAAATCAGGGGTGCGCAACTTCTGGCGCACATGTAGCCTGCAGAGCCCTCTGATGTGGCCCTCAAAACAGGGAAGCGCATCCATTGATCATGATCCGGGCTTGCCAACCTGCCATCCCAGAGCATCAGATGGCAGTGAGCTGGCAGCGGATAGAGCAGGAGCCGTATCAGCCAATCCTTCCTCTGTAGTGCTGGCTCCTGTCCCAGGCGGACTGATACCAAATGCACTTCACCTCTAATCCTTTCTAGCAGCCTGGAGAGTGATTCTGGCAGCAGCTGCAAGAGTAGAAGAAGGTCAGTGTATTACCCTTCTCGGCTGACCTAACACAAATATGCAGCTTCACTGGAATGTTTTTTCCCGTGGGGCTGCTCCCTTTGTGCACAGTGCGCTTCCAGCACAGAACCTAGGTTTCACAGAAAGCCACGGGCCCTGCACCAATGATCGGCGCCAGAACTCCCGATTCTGGGTCACCTAATCACTGTGATAGCCTCAGATTGTCTATCACAGGGATGAGTCACCCGCTCCCATTTTTTTTGAGGAGTGAGATGCATCTCTCTTTCTCTCCTTGCAGAGTATAAAAAAAAAGTGTGTTTAAAAAATAAATGAATAAATAATAATAAAAAAAATTAAATAAAAAAATACCTAAATCAAAGTTTGATCTAGGCCAGTGCCAGGGTTAGTGTTTTGGGTCAAGTACAGGGTCAAAGATAAAGGTCAGGGTCAGTATTTTTTGGATATGATTTATTTATTTATTTTTTTTATTAGTATCAGTATCAGTTAGTGTTGGTGTGTTTTTAGGTAGGTTAAAACCCCATAATTCATTGTGGCCCGCAACCGGTCACCAAATCACTTAAAGTGTTACTAAACCCACAACAGTAAAATCAGTCTGTATATGCAGTAAAGCATGCTTGTTATACTCACTGTGGAACCTAAGGGGTTAATCATCTGCATTGTGTAAAAAGGCTGTTTAATCCTGTCTTCTCTGATCCTCCCCTTCTTCCACTGTTCCCAATCCATCTTCTGATAGTACAGAGCCTTTGGAGTCACTCTGCACATGCTCAGTTTGGTGTGTATTGCTAGAGAGTTTTTCGTTTTTCGAGAGTGCATGTGATCAGCACAGGGCCATTCAGCATTGTCCTTTTTTTTGTTTCTAAAAAACATGTTATGCTTATCTGCTATGTACAGTGGTTTTGTACAGAGCAGCCCTGATCCTCCTCTTCTGGCTCCTCCCCCCTGCTGAGTGCCCCCATAGCAAGCTGCTTGCATTGGGGGCATTAGTGCGTGCTCGCTACCGAGCCACTTCTGTGTGTCTATGAGACACACAGAGCGTGACTCAGCCCCGCCCCTCGCTCTCTCCTCACTGGCTATAATTGACAGCAGCTGGAGCCAATGTCTAAGCCAATGAGGAGGGAGAGACCAGGGAGAGCTTTTGCTCTTGTGCATGTCTCTGGATCAAGACTCAGCTCAGGTGAGTGTAAGGGGGGGGGGTCTGTGGGGGGCTGCTGCACACTGAAGGTTTTTTTATCTTCATATAAAAAATGCATGGGGGTAAAAAACCTTCAGCCCCTGGTTCACACTATCGCGATGCGGGAACCAGCGCCATTCCAGTGCGGGTTCTCGCATCGCATCTCCCTCGCAGGCAGTTCACACTACCACTGTGGGTGTCAATACAAAATTAATGACACCCCAGATCGGTTCGCAGATCGCACTACAAACTATGAATTCAGACAGGAATCGGATTGCATGGGTGTGAGATCCGATTCCAGGATGGGAAAAAAAAGGTTCCTGCAGCATTTTCATGCTAATGCAATGTGAGTTCAGCCATACAAACGGTATGGCTGAATTCGGATCGCACAGGCATCGCATGTGATCTGCACAGCAATGCGGTGTGAATCACATGCAATGTCTGTGTTCACAATGTGTTCGTGTGAACCCAGGCACAGTCTTCAGAAACCAATTAAACATATATGATGTTGTTTGGAGGTCCTACACGGCAACTGCCAAGACTGGAGGTAAAAATTGTGTTTCTGTAAAGATGCTAACTTAATAAACCCAAAAGTGTAAAAACAATACAGTGCTGCCGACCTCAGCACTGACCATGTTTGCTGTGTGATTTTCTTTGTAAGCCTTGTTTGCTTTACATTTCATCTCTGTAAATTCTGCTGTCTCTGGGTTTTGTTTTCAGGTGGCGCCATCCCCTTACAGGATCCCATGGAGTGACTTTTGTGTACGTGCCCCCAGCTGGCACCTACATTTGTCCTAAAAAAGAGATGGCCGGGTGGTAAGTCACTCCCCTGCTCCCCCCTCCTCCATGTGCCTAAGCTGTCCCCTCTGAACAGTGCATGTGGGACCCTCAGAGTGCATGCTCACCTACCCAAAAATATGTGGAAGCGGTGCCCAGCGACTTGGATTCAGCGGAGGTGATTTATTCAACAATGTCATTTTGTGCAAAGAAATAAGCAGGGTAATGTCAACTGGTGGTAATTAAAAAAATAATTAATACTATTTAACGACTTGCCGCCCATCTGCAGGTCTCCTCTCACCTCTCTCACAGGCTTGGCTGAGAGGAGTGGAAGCCATTGGCTGCTAAAATGTGATTACTGTAATTTGTATTATTACACAAAAGCAAATTCTAATATTAAAAAATGAATATGATAAATGTTGTTATTATTATGTTGTTGATAATGGTTATATACTTTAATTTACTTAAAGTTATAGTTTATTTACAGAAAAAAATATAAAGATGAACTAACACTGTACACCCTCCACCCCCTTCCCCTGTCCCCGCTGTACTTACCCCTGGGGATGCTGAGCTGTCAGTGCCCACCTGTCCAGAGGATTGAAATCCCTGCTGTTCTTCCTCTTCTCCATGAAGTGCTTCTAGGACGAACCACAAGTGATTCACCGTGAGGGCGCTGACCAATCAGAGCCTTTATGGCCCATCCCAGAAGTGCTGTACAGAGGAGAAGAGCGGGGATTTTAAATCGCTGGACCTGGTGCATGGGCATTGGCAGCTCAGCATCCCCCGGGGGTAAATATAATAGGTGTACGGTGTTAGTTCACCTTTACATTTTTTTCTGTAAAGGTGAACCAATCCTTTAAACTAATTTTAATATTTATATTTAGAATTCATTTAAATGATATTTACTTAAATTGCACTGCATCTAAATATATTTGTTTTATTTTTATTTTTTAATAATAAATAGATGAAAATATTTTTGGAAAATATTAAATAGTATTTACCCAAATTATTTTTATATTTACTTAAACTGCATCACATCTAAATATATAGTTTTTAAAATATTAAATAGTTGAAAATATTTAATTTAATCACTTTTATGGTTAAATTAAATTGAAATTATATTAGCTTCAATTGCACTGCATCTAAATATGTTTATTTCTTTTTTAAATATTACATTTTTTAAAACATTTATTTAAATGTTATTTATATTTAAAATTGAAATGATATTTAATTAAACGGGGTTACATCTATAGATATATATATATATATATATATATATATATATATATATATATATATATATATATATATATATATGTATGTATATGTGTGTGTGTAGTATGTATATATATATATATATAGAAGCAACCCCATTTAAATATAATTTCAATTTTAAATAAAAATAAAATTTAAATAAATGTTTTAAACAATGTAATGTTTTAAAAAGAAATAAACATATTTAGATGCAGTGCAATTTAAGTTAATATCATTTCAGTTTAATTTAACCATAAAAGTATCATAAATTAAATATTTTCAACTATTTAATATTTTAAAAACTATATATTTAGATGTGATGCAGTTTAAGTAAAAAAAAAAATGTAAATGTGAACTAACACTGTACACCCTCCTCAACTCTCCAGTTCCACTATACTTACCTCCGGGGATGCTGAGCTGCCAATGCCCGTGCACCAGGTCCAGCAATTTAAAATCCCCACTCTTCTACTCTGTTTAAAATATTTACCTAAATTATATTTCTATTTAAATTCAATTGAAATTATATTTTCCTACATTGCATTCTATCTAAATACATTTATTTTATTTATTTAATATTTTAAAATATTAAATTGTTTAAAATATTTACTTGTATTTATTATAAACATTTATTTAAGTTAAATAGAAATGATATTTACTTAAATTGTTTTGTAATAAACGTGCACTTTTTTCTTTTTTCACATTTATTAAATTAAAAGATGCAATTCTTTTATTAACAACCCCTATCATCCTGGTCATTGTTCTGAACACACAGGACCAGAGCATCCTTCTTCCCAAACTACAACACCCAGCAGGCTTTGCACACAACCACTCCCCAACTAAGAACATCCTTGCTGGAAGCTGAAGATGAGCAGAACACACTGAGCTGGGGATTCAAAGTGCTGCTGCTTTCCCAGCACCTCCTGCTGCAGACCGGACAGGGGAGCAACCACACAATCCCATCAGTAAGTACCGGGACTCCTGGAACAATGAGCCAGCCGGATTCTATTCCTGACAATTGGCTTCATTTAGTGCATTGTGACAGTTCATGCATGCTGCTTTCTGTCTCTCTTATGAAAAGGCAGGCATTGCCTGACATCTCCATGCATATGTCAGTCCTTTTAAGGTTTCCTCTTTTATCTTTAATTAAAGTCGTGAACTTTTAAGAGGTTTCGCATAAATTATTTCAGTTCTTTTATTATTATTTCATTTTATTTGCATTCATTTTTTTATTTTGTTCTTGTTATATTATATCACATATGATTTTTCTTACATACATGTCATTATTATTAATATTATTTTTTTAATTACATGTAATAAGAAATGTGTAATGGTTTTTTAAAAAAATAATACTTTAAAAATGCATTCATAGATGCATTTTTATTGTAATACTGTCTAACCACACTTTATTTATAGATTGTTACATTGTTGTGCTTTGCTTTTTTTTTTTCTTTTGTTATTATAGACCAAAGGGTGGGAGTAAAATTATAATACGTGGTAATTAATAATACTTTGAGACTATAATAATATAAAATCAGAATTTGTAGACTCATTTAGAACGTAAATCATGTTGGATTTTTTTGGATGCAGATTTAATTAGAGACGGATCTTAAGCTCATCTTTATTTCTGCTGCTGTAGCATCATCGTGCCTCCTAGGAATATCAAATTTCCTTGGAGAATCCTCAGCATCTCTGGGTTACAATAACCTGCTCTATAGAGTCTGTTTATCGTCTGGTCACAACCTGCTTTAATCTGGGTAATGCATATCTTCCTCATTACCCCCGGGGAACGTGGAGAGTTTGCTCTGACTCCCATCGATCAGTCGCTATGGGTTTTCTTTATATATAATATATGGGCAGTTTTTCTCAGTGGCGGCTTTAAACAGCTGCCATCGATGTGATTTATGAAGGTTAAATGGATCCTGACTTTGTGTTTCAGCTTTTTCCTGTCCTTATTTAGTTTCCATCTAGGTTATGGATTTGGATGCCTTGTAGGATGAGTTAGTGTTCTCTGTCTCTGTCCAAGTGGAAAAAGGCACAGCTTACATTAGGGAAGGACGGCAGGCAGCCTGTTATTAAAGTAACCGCTGTCCACTTACGGGCAGATGTCTCACCAACAATAATTGGGATTCTCAGGACTTGCCCAAGGTTTCCCATGGGTTCACCTACTTTTGTGGCTCATGCATTAAAGCCTTTTGATGTTTTTTTGTGTTAAAGTTGACCTATATTTTAAAACACAACATTCTTCTTGCTCAGCACCCTTCACCCTTGAATTACCTATATTGCAAGAAATTGCTGTTTTGAGTTCCCACAGTGGCCGGCCATGTGACCAAATGCCTTGGCATTTAGTCATGAGGTTTTAGCTAACGTTGCATGAGGACAGACTTTCAGGAACAGCAGGCCAGTCAATGATCCTCCCCTTCAGGTGAGATGATGTAAACAAATGGCTAGCTGTGTGAACACTGTTGCACGGTATTTTCTGCAGTATGGGTATTGTACCAAATTCTCATAATATGGGAAAGAGTGATCAGGACACATTTAATCCATAAAACAGAACACTTAAGGCTTGATTACAAGGCATATTATGTTTTCTTAGATAAGTCATTTTCAGACAGGGTGGCGTGGCACCCTGGGGTGTTGTCTGGGCATCTTCAGGGTGCCACAAGCATGGGACCTGGTTTACCTGCCAGCACCATAACAGCCAAAGTGCCAGGACACGTGGCATCATTTGTTGTATAGTGCTGCCCCACTAGGGCAAAACATGCCTTTGATCCAGGGCAGGTGGCAAGCAGGGCAATGCCCAGCTTTCAGGATAAGATGAAAACCCACCTCCTCCAGATCTTCTCCACCTCTCACTCTTTGCTTCACTTCTGGAGCCAAAAGATAGGGCCCTGATGTGGGGACTCATGTATAGGGGACCTCTGATGTATAGGAGTGACTTTGATGCAATGTGGGATCTCACGTATTGGGGGGGATAAGCGATCTGACATAATGGGGGGTTTCTGACCTAATGAAGGACTCCTGATGTGATTGCGGGACTCTGATTTGATGTGAGGACCTCTTATGAGAAGGAGGCTTCTAATGCGAAGTTAAAGTGATTGTAAAGTCTCTTTTTTAAAAAAAAAAATAACAAACATGTTATACTTACCTGTGCAGTTGATTTTGCACAGGGCAGCCAGGATCCTCCTCTTCTCGGGTCCCTCTTTGCTGCTTCTGGCCCCTCCCTCCTGTCGAGTGCCCCCACAGCTGGCAGCTTGCTATGGGGGCACCCGAGCTGCTGTTCGGCCCCAGCCCCTCTTTCTACTGATTGGCTAACTGACTTTGACAGCGGAGGGAGCCAATGGTGCCGCTGCTGTGTCTCAGCCAATCAGGAGGAAGAGTGCCAGACAGCCGAGGGACTCATGGACATCGCTGGACAGAGAAGGAGTTCAGGTAAGTATAAGGGGGTGCTGGGAAGGCTGCTGAACACAGAAGGCTTTTTATCCTAACGCATAGAATGCATTATGATAAAAAAACACTTCTGTCCTTACAACTCCTTTAATTTCATCATGGTGGTTCTGTACATTGCCCGAAGGCTCAGGTTTCTCATTGATAAGCAACATTCACATTTTTACATTTTAGTCTGCGGTGCCTGGAGATTTACATACTTTTAAAGGATGCAACGGCTGAAAAAAAGTTTGAGAAGCACTGTCTTAGATCACACAGGAGTTACCCACAATGCAGTATCTTAGTTCCAGGTGATACCCGAATCATTTAAAGAATTGGGAACTTTTGTTCCCAGTCTTTTAGTTAACCCTAAATTAGCTTGCAGACAAGGCCTACTCACCCTCCAAGTGGGGGTACCTTTCTCATGTGTACTCATCAATTCCCAAGACCAGGCGGGGTCGGGTTCATGTGAAATTCAACATTATGGCGGCACCCCAGCTTGGAGATGAGCCATACACTGTGTGCAGTTAGTAAATATGCAGAGATCCTCTGTAGAATGTGCTGTCCCATGTTACTACACACCTTGCCCGATGTATATTAAATTTAGGAGGGACACTGCTGAGCCTGTGCCCTCTCCACTCCTCTAGTGTACTTCTGCCACCTCACTCCCAGTGACAATAAGGGGTCCTACCGAGAACCTAGTGCAGATCTCATGCGTGCTCTCACTTAACTCCTTCACTCTCCCGTACCATGCTGCTAGGTACATGGGATCTCTGTATTACGGGGTTCGGTCACTGTTACTTTGGGGGAGCCGACCACTAGGAAGGGAGCCAGGTCAATTTCTCTTTGTCACCTTCGTCAGGTACCGCGTTTCATGACTGGCTGCTATACTGTACACTTCCCACCAGTTCTTGGTTACCCGTAGCAACTGCTCTCCAACTCCAACTTTCCTGCTGAGTTAACCTTTTGTAGTGGCCTTGCTTCATACCTTATGTGTGATTTATAGGCCCAGTTCTTCTGATACGCCATATACAGTATTACCATGCACCCCTTTAAATAACTTCACACCAGGCTTAGAACGTTTTAGTAACTTTACTGTAGACTCTCATGGCCTTATCCATACAAACTAAATACAGCCCATTCCTAACTGACTATACTAAGACTGCCCAGGCATACCTTAACAAGAAGCAAGTCCATAATTGGTGTCCTCTGAAAGCTTGGCAGATGCCCCGATGTCCAGTGTTCCATGGGACTACGTGACGCAGCAGCCCCTACTATATATTTCATGTGCGGAGGCAGTGACTGCCCTAGACCCATCCTTCCCCCTTTATAGGGCCCAAAAAGCCTGTAAATGGAGTCCAAACCCAGTTAAACCCTTCCCAACCTGGGCAGACTAACAGAGCCCCCATTGTAGGCAACCTGCCTACAAGCAGAATTGCTGCCAGCTTTACTTGGATCTGTGTCATTGCAAGCAAAAAGCAACTGGTTCTCTTGAAAGGAAAAACCTCCCCAACTATTCCGGGTATGGAGGAGCATGTGATCTCCCTCAAATGAGAGTGCTCAGGCAATAACATTATCCATCTTGCATAGGGTGAACTCCTGCAGCATGAAGACAGCAAGGGAGTGGATGAGTATTGAAAACAGGAGTAAGAACAATACCACTTATACCCCTAAAAGGGGAGTGTCAGTTAGTCTCACCCACTCGGCGCTAAGGTGCTTGTGCTACATAAAATAGCATATAAACATATTGCGGTAAAACCGTCAGTATTACAATAAATTAAAATTGATAATAAAATCACCAATAATAATAATAAAACCTTTCGGATCTCAGCAGCTGTTATATATAAAAAAAACTGTAAAAAATGGTGTGTACATATAATAAATCACATGCATACACTAACAGCGCTATGATAAATCACAAAGTCCATCATGTGACATATTAATTGGATATTATCCAGCTTGCTAGCATTATCTGCAGTATCACAGTCCTGTATAAGTGTTTTAAGTGCTCTGATCTGAAAGAAGTAAAGGAAGGAGCCCTTCACCACACCGGCATGCCCCCCAAGCAGTGCCCACGTACCTCACTGAGGGGGAATAAGCGCCCAACTAGATATGCTCAGGATGGACAGCCTCAATAGGACAGACCAGGAACTTCCCACAGGAACCGCTCACAACAGAAGATAGAAAGACCGGACCATATACTTTTTCTGGTACAGCTCCAGACTTCCTCCTGACTGCAAGCTAGATCACTCCATATATACCATTTCATGCATAGATAAAAATAAAACGCTCATAGCGTAACTCCATCTACATGCAGGAATTTATTAAGTATCTCAAATAAAATACACTCACAAACACAGCAAATTAAAAAGCATCCAAAGTAAATCAGTTGTCCCGGACCGGGCTACCTGTACGGCTCCAGCCGTCCCTTTAGTGGAGCCGAAGTTGCGGCTAGGAACACCGTATGGCTTCCGGGTTCCGACTTCCGGGTTCGGCGTGACGTCAGACGTCCAGGACGTAGGGTTGCTATGGTCACCGCGTATCCACGCCCTAACGCGTTTCGTCATTGGCTGACTTCAACGGAGGCCCTCTTTGGATAGCATACTTTGGATGCTTTTTAATTTGCTGTCTTTGTGAGTGTATTTTATTTGAGATACTTAATAAATTCCTGTGGGAAGTTCCTAGTCTGTCCTATTGAGGCTGTCCATCCTGAGCATATCTAGTTGGGCGCTTATTCCCCCTCAGTGAGGTACGTGGGCACTGCTTGGGGGGCATGCCGGTGTGGTGAAGGGCTCCTTCCTTTACTTCTTTCAGATTTATCATAGCGCTGTTAGAGTATGCATGTGATTTATTATATGTACACACCATTTTTTACAGTGGATGAGTATACCTTGCTTGGGCGGTGGGCTACCCGGATGCAATGTCATAGTTGACATAAAGAGGCAGGTAATATTTTCATTTAAAAATCATAATACATAAAGATATCTACATCATCTGGATGGAAGTGATTCCAATTTTTGGAATTCTATTGTGTAAAGTGAAAAGAGAACTCCTGATGTGCATATTTATTATATGGCAGGGAATCAGAAAGTATTGAAGCCAAAGGATCAACATGACATCAAGGCAACTAACAATTTCTTAAGGAGTGCAGAAATATCAGATTCTGTATTTCTTTTGATATGTTTCTTTTAAACATTATGCAGTTTTTCAGTTGCACAACCTAATGTTTTATTAACTTGTCCTTATTCATGCCCCTTTTGGGTACATTTTTTTAAAATATAGCAGGCCATACACAGGCAACTACTTGGTCCCTGGATCTTCCCCTTTTCAGCTGGGGTGGCCTGATCTACAAGTTATCTGATAGATAAGGTGAGTCCAAGTGGTGTGCATATCTACATTGTATTAGGTGACATTTGAAGCAATAATGCAAGAGCTGCATCTACTCCTCAATAAAGGATACATGACATGAGGGGGTCTTTCAGGGACTAGCCTACTCATCCAACCAGGTAGTCCCAATCGTGCAGTCAGCAGTCAGGTGCATCACTGGGCTTTGGGCATTGGGCAAGCAGGCGCAGGCAAGTTCTTACTGGTGGATCCTTCTAGCAGTCCAGGAGGGGGATCATTGGCATGGCTTTCTTTTTAAAGGCACCTTGATATATAATGAAGTTGTCCATTAATTGGTTTTTCCTAGCTTACAAATTCAACTTTCTTACCATTGTTTTCTATTTGCATTCTGTCTGCCTTGTCCTTAATGTGATGCCATCCTTTAAGTTTTTGTCTTTCTCTGGTTGCTGATGCTTCCTTGCTACCCCAGTTTTATCTCATCGTTGGCACCCTCCCATGCCCTCGGTGGCTTTAATCCATACTAACTCACAGACTAATCTCAGTATTCCTTTGTGCTAGTTAACCTGTCCCATTTCTGGTCAAGTCAGTGAAGTCTCTATGATCTGCTGTATAAGTTCTTGGAAAAACCCAAGTAACAATGCATGTATATGAAGTATCCTTAGAGAGTGGCTTCTTTAGGTGAAGAGTGTTGCAGAAGACGATGTTAGTCACTCGTTAAATAATAATTCCATTTATATGACCAGTGGGTGTGTATGACCATATCCATGCCATACCAAGCAGACCAATGTTGTTAAATATGGACAGCCTTTGCCACTATAATATAATGGTGAACTGTTTTCTAATATACAGTATAAGGAGGAATTATGTTATTTTGCTGCATGTTGTAGCTTTAACGTGCTGCCTTATAAAATAACGGTATCAGGACAATATCCCCCCGGACAATATCCCCCGGGACAATATCCCCACGGAAAACATCCCCCTGGATAATATCCCCCCGGGACAGCATCTCCCGGGCAATATCCTCCAGGACAATATCCCCCGGAAAACATCCACCTGGACATAGGGTTAGGGTTAGAGGGGGGATATTGTTCCGGGGGATATTGTCCAGGGAGGATATTGTTCGGGGGGATGTTGTCCAGGGAGGATATTGTCCGGGGGATGTTGTCCAGGGGGGATATTGTCCGGCGGGATAATGTCCGGGGGATATTGTCCGGGGGGATATTGTCCGGGGGGATATTGTCCTAGAATCAAAATAACAGTATACAAAGTACCATAAACTAGAGAAACCAGTAAGATTTCAGTTTACTGGAGCACTTTTGAATCATTGATAGACAAGTTCTTATTAGATGTGGGGGTTGCTGTACTTTTAATATTTGCCTTATTTACTAGGTCTTATTGCTTCTTGGTGTATTAATTGGTATTGTTTTCATTGCTTCCCTTAAAAAAAAGAGCCGTTCAGCTTTCTGTGGAGCTGGCAATATAAAGATTATTATGTTACTAATATAAAAAGAGGAATTTAAGTCGTTGATGTAAATCTTTTCTTTTTACCAATGCAGTTTGCTGATGGTACAGACTTACTGTGCTTTCTAGTAGGATTCCACAGCAACCTCTCTTGAATCAAAACAAATATTCTCGGAAGAGGTATTATTATGGCTTTGTTGATGCTCCTTTAGCTTAATGATATTGCCCTCTCTCACCCAGCCTGTTGAGTATGTGCAGCGTGGTGTGGTAGGCAGTAAACAGAGTTCCGATCTGCAAAGAACATTGTATTAAACAGTAAGTCAACAGCACAACAGGCCCCGCAGGGAGCTCACCTGTCTGGAGCCGCTTACAGGCATGCAGAGGATGACAGCAGTCAAAAGACTTGGGGATGCCAACATTGTCTGCCACGAGAAGCCAAGCTCAGCCTGGCTGGTCCACACCCAAACGGGCAACTTCCTGAAGAGGTAGACATAGTCCCTGCTCTCTCCCTACGCCACTGGAACCTTTCCCTACTGCTACCATTATCCCTGTAAGACTGGAAAACTGTCCCTACCCTGTCCTCTCACAAAAACACCAAACCCAGGAGGAAGAGTCCTAAATAGACTCTTCCTGACCTAAAATGGGCACCAGGGTCATGTGTGCCGTTTGCATCCAACTGGATCACTGCCTGAGTGACTGAGGAAATCATAAAGAAACACAGCTTCTCTTGACTTCCTACCTGCAGTGGAGAAAATAGACTGCACCTGCCTACAAGCCTGCCTTGTCAAAGCTGAGCTGTAGGTGCTCATAGCTGTGGTTTCACCCCAAAACCAAATAATGCCATGGCACTGTAATTGGGAGAGCATGCTCCATCCTAAATGGCAGTACCCTAAAGTAAATTATTCAGGCATAAGGGGATGCATTAGGCAAACAATTATGAATACAAAGACATAGGTTACATAATTACATAGTTAGTGAGGTTGAAAAAAGACATCCATCCATCCAGTTCAACCTATGATGTGTTTGTGTGTTTGCTGTTAACCGTACATTGTATACCCCTGTATGTTGTGATCTTTAAGGTGCCCATCTAATAGTTTTTTGAAACTATCGATGCTCCCTGCTGATACGACTGCTTGTGGAAGAGATATCCACATCCTTCCCGCTCTTACAGTGAAGAACCCTCTACGTATTTTAAGGTTAAACCGCCTTTTCTCTAGTTTTAGTGAGTGGCCACGTGTCTTATTGTATTCCCTTTCTCTGAATAGTTTGTTCCTTATGCTAGGGTCGCCAGTACAATATTTGTACATTGATATCAAATCCTCCCTCAATCGTCTCTTCTCCAGAGATAATAAGTTCAGTGCTTGTAGTCTTTCCTCATAGCTGATGTCCTTCATTCCCTTAATTATTTTTGTTGCCCTTCTCTGGACTCTCTCCAGTTCCAGCACATCCTTCCTGAGGACCGGTGCCCAGAACTGGACAGCATACTCCAGATGTGGCCAGACCAGCGTCTTTTAGAGTGGGAGAATAATCTCTTTATTTCTGGAGTGAATTCCCTTTTTTATGCATCCCAGTATTCTGTTGGCTTTGCTTGCAGCAGCTTGGCATTGCATGCCACTGCCAAGCCTGTTGTCTACCAGTACCCCCAGGTCCTTTTCCCTCCTAGACTCACCCAGAGGTTCCCCCCCTAGTGAGTAGCTTGCTTTCTGGTTTCTGGCACCCAAGTGCATTACTTTACATTTTTCAACATTAAACCTCATCTGCCATGTAGTTGCCCACCCCATTATTTTGTTCAGGTCCGTTTGTAAGGTTTCCACATCCTGCATAGAAGATATTGGCATGCTTAGTTTAGTATCATCCGCAAATACTGAGATTGTACTAGATATCCCCTCCTCTAGATAATTTATGAATAAATTAAACAGGTGAGCTTAGAGTAGTTGAATCATACAACCAGTTTAGCAGTTTAGCAGTTTTACTAAAATAATGATTTCTAAAGGTTTTTTTTTTTTAACATAACAAACATATTATACTTACCTGGTCTGTGCAGTGGCTTTTCACAGTGCAGCCCTAAATCTCCTTTTTAGGGATGCCCTGGCAGCACTCTTGGCTCCTCCTCTTCTCTGGGTGCCCCCATAGCAACCTGTTTGCTATAGGGGCCATTAGTGTGGGCTTGATCCCAAGCTGAATGATAGAGAAGAGTGACCAGCGCTACGGACTGTGATATATGGTGGGAGGGTGAAAAATAAAAAGGTGTAAGCTGCCCCAATCAAACCTTAGGTGAAGGTGAAGAGTGATAAAATAAAGTATGACGATTGGTGTTGGCGCTACCTTTAGAAATTATAAACTCTAATAAATTGCCCCAAATGGCGTGAATGGGAATATGGGGTGTGATGACCCACAAATGATGAAAATGTGCCAAAGTAATATAAGTGAAAGTCTGAAAATACAAGGTGTTTATTCACATAAAAATAAGGTTAATGCCAAAACAGTGAAAATAAACAAATGCCATGAGTATAGTCAACCCACTACCACAAAGTGTGTGAAACAAGTTACTAATAAATAAAATAAATAAATAAATAAGCGTGCCACACAGAGTGTGATTAGATGCTGAAAGGACGTTGGTATGTAAAGTTCACGAGTGGCCACTGGGTGGCGTTTTTGCTGATACAACCTGTATGATGATATGTAGGGGGTTCCTCTTCGTTGCGGGGAGCAATCGTGAGCCGGTGGCGGGTGGCCTAGATGCTCGCATAGGAAGAAGAAAGCCCCATGGTGAATAAATGAATCATACAGATAAAAACAAAGGCGTAGATAACTCACTCGTTAGATGATCGAGATCAGAAAAACACAGTTCGCGCCGGGAAGCTTCCGCGTTCCACGGCCGACATCTATGTTCCTATGCGAGCATCTAGGCCACCCGCCATCGGCTCACGATTGCTCCCCGCAACGAAGAGGAACCCCCTACATATCATCATACAGGTTGTATCAGCAAAAACGCCACCCAGTGGCCACTCGTGAGCTTTACATACCAACGTCCTTTCAGCATCTAATCACACTCTGTGTGGCACGCTTATTTATTTATTTATTTATTTATTTTATTTATTTATTTTATTTATTAGTAACTTGTTTCACACACTTTGTGGTAGTGGGTTGACTATACTGTTGACTATATATTGTTTATTTTCACTGTTTTGGCATTAACCTTATTTTTATGTGAATAAACACCTTGTATTTTCAGACTTTCACTTATATTACTTTGGCACATTTTCATCATTTGTGGGTCATCACACCCCATATTCCCATTCACGCCATTTGGGGCAATTTATTAGAGTTTACAATTTCTAAAGGTAGCGCCAACACCAATCGTCATACTTTATTTGATCCCAAGCTGGGCTGTGTGTATCTAAAGACACACAAAGCACGGCTTGGCCCTGCCCCTCACTCCCTCCCTACAGGCTGTGATTGACAGAACAGGAGTCAATGGTAGGGATCGACCGATTATCGGCAAAGCCGATATATCGGGGGCCGATATGCACTTTCCCCGATATATCGGAATCGGCCCCTGAGGTTACCGATATTGCCGATATTTCGGAAAAGTGCTTGTACCGGAGTGATGACTGCAGCTAGAGCAATTCGGTTGGCCGCTGGCTGGTTGGTAAGTAGTGACTGGAAATCCCCTTGCTTTTTTGATCTGCAGCTAGAGGCATCACCCCGGTACCGGCATCCATAGCCAACAGTTGGCTGTCGTGTAATGACAACCAATGTGGCTGAGAAGCCGATCGGCTGTAATTACAAGGAGCGGGAGGGGACGGCCCCCCCTCCCACCGTCTTCCGCGGCTCGCCCGGGTCTCCTGTCCCACCGGGAGACCCGGGCAACCTGCCTGCATGGTCACCGAAGAGAAGACCCAATCAAAGCCGCATTCAGCTCTGATCGGGTCTCCATGTAAAAACCTCATGACATCACTTTCCGGGTACTGGCGCCAAATGAAAAAAAAATTCCAGCATTCAAAACAGCCAAACTTGTGCAGAGGAGGGGTTTGGGGTCTTTCAGAAGAAGAAAAAAATTTTAATTTTTAATTTTAATGTACGAAAATATTGGCCAATATCGGCCGATACTGATATGCGATGACCAAAATATCGGTATCGGCATCAGCAATAAAAAAACGATATCGGTCTATCACTAGTCAATGGCTCCCAATGCTGCTAAGTCTCCAATGAGAAGAGAGGGAGGGGAAAATAGCTGCTGCAGACGGGCACAGTGCAGGATCAAGATTGGGTTTTGGTGTTTAAGGGGGGGCTGGGTGGAAGAAGCTTTTGAAAGGTTTTTTACCCTAATGCAGAAAATGCAATAAAGTCATTGCAAAGGCTTAAATGTTATTGTTTTAAAATAACAAATGTGTTATACTTGCCTGCTCTGTGCAATGGTTTTGCACAGAGCAGCCCCAAACCTCTTCTTCTCAGGTCCCCCGCTGGCGCTCCTTCCCCCCCCCTTGCCGGGTGCCCCCATAGCGAGCAGCTTGCTATGAGGGCAATCTTGCTCACTCCCGAGCCAGCTCTACATAAGACACACAGAGCATGGCTCAGCCCTGCCCCCTCCTCTCTGCCTGTGATTGACAGCAGCTGTGTCTGAGCCAATGAGGAGAGAAAGAGAGCTGAGAGAGCCGCTGTTCTTGTGCACATTGCTGGATTGAGATTGGGCTCAAGTAAGTATTTAGAAGGGCTGGGGGGTAAGCTGCTTTAAGAGGCGGGAGCACGGTACATCTGATGTCACATCCAGAGATCGAGTTTCAGGACTGTGGAATGCACTCCGGTATGCCATCTTGTTGATGGTGCGAGCGGCGTTCTAGAAAGACATAATACACTGCTGGAATCTGCTAGTGCCAGCTTAGGCACTTTTACATGTGAGTGTAAAACTTATTGTACTTTCTGGTGGTATGGTACTGAATAAACGGGTTGCACTAGGATCCTGTATTTGGTGTTTTATCCTTGCATCTGAGTTCTCGTGGAGGGGGATAGCAGGGAGTTGACTTCATCCCTATCCATGCTTGGGACTCCTAGAAAGTGTTATCAGACCCACTTCAACCTGAGTCTAGGGATCTGGTGAGCTATAGCATGATAGGGGGTCGTGGTGTGTATACACGGAAGATCACTGGTTGGAGACAGCAAGTCTTTGCATGAAGTGTGTGAAGTATGTTTAAAGAGAATTTAAACACCCGGACCCTGGCACTATTGATGGACTTTGTGTTTTTGCACTTTAATTAGTGGTGTTATTATATGACTTATTTATTATAGATGTGTTTCACTTTATTTGATTACATTGTTTGCTATGCACTTTTATAGTGGTGATACTACTGTACTGAGAGTTCCCTTCATGGGATACTGCAAGATAGGCAACTGTCTTATCCAAGATGTAGGGCAGGGACTGGCACAGTTTGGCACCAGTAAGCAGCCAGTCATAGCTCCCCTTATAAGGCTACTCTGGTTTGGCTGTTAATTACAGAAGATTCTTGTGAGCACAATTGTGAACTTGGCTGGATTACTGTAAACCTTCATGCAAGCACAAAAGTAGGCAACATCCTGGTACGGTGTAGATCTGTGGCTGAAACAGCTTACCTCTACCCATATGGCACGCTACAGTCCACCTTTTGCAAAATGCTTAAAAGCAATTCTGATTTATTTATTTGTTTAACTATGGGATGGTGCTTTAAGCAATACACATTTTAACCACTTCCAATTTTTTTTATAATTTTTTTCCACACAAATAGAGCTTTCTTTTGGTAGTATTTAATCACCACTGGGTTTTTTATTTTTTGCGATATAAGTGAAAAAAGAGCAAAAATTTTGAAAAAAACACATTTTGTTTTAGTTTCTATTATAAAATTTTGCAAATAAGTAATTTTTTTTTCATAAATGTGGGCCAAAACTTATACTTCTATATATCTTTCATAAAAATAACCCAAATTAGTGATTATTATTTAGTCTGTGTGATATACTTTATATAGTTATAGAGTCTACAAGCTATGGAGCCAATCATTGAAAATTGATCACACCTAATCACACCTGATGTACCGACGGCCTATCTCATTTCTTGAGGCCCTGAAAGGCCAGGACAGTACAAATACCCCCCCCCCCCCAAATTACCCCTTTTTTGGAAAGTAGGCATTCCAGGGTATTTAGTAAGAGACATGGTAAGTTTTTTGAAGTTGTAATTTTTTCCCACAATTCTTGGGAAAATTAAGAAATAATATATATATTTTTTTTTTTTACACAAAATTGTCATAATTACAAGTTATTTCTCACACACAGTATATGCATACTTGCAATTACACCCCAAAATACATTCTGCTACTCCTCTTGAGTATGGCAATACCACATGTGTGAGACTTTTCCATAGCCTGGCCACATACAGAGGCCCAACATGCAGGGAGCACCGTCAGGTGTTCTAGGAGCATAAATTACACATATAATTTCAATGGGGCTACCCAGTACTCACCTGTAGACACCAGCAACTGGGCTATCCAATAAACACATTGAGATACCTGCAATGAGATTACTCAATATTTACCAGCAGACAACAGTAAAAAGGCTACTTATCACTCACATGCACACACCAGCAGTGGCACTAACCTGCACTCAGCTGAATACACCAGCAATGGGACTGCACAGGACTCACCTGCAGCAGCAATGGGGTTACCTAGTAATCACCTGAAGACACCGCATGCGCCGCCGCCGGGAAAGCTTGTATGCATTCGGCTATTCCCGGGAATAGCCGAACCTGTACGGCCTTTCCCGAGCAGCAGCGGCGCATGCGCGGTTACATGTTGGCGCTGGGTGGCGCCATTTTTAAATATAAGGCGCCGCGGGAGCACATCGGGCTGGCTGACCCAGTGCCAGGACAGCGGCCCTCACAGCCACTAGCCCACCGGGAATGATCCCGGTGCTCCCGATTAGCCAATCCGGGCCTGCCTTTAGGCAAAAGTCATTAAGGGGGGTTTACAACTTCTTTAAGGAAAACAGTGTGTCGCAGAAGATTCCAAACCTAGCCTGGTCTGGTCTCCCGGGAGTTGAGGATTTCTGTACGACCTGTTTGCCATCCAGATGCTGAAATTACAGCCATCAGGTCACCTAAGGGGTGTCTTTAATTTACCAGTGCACCTTGAAAACATTGTAAGCAGATTCTACAAGACTGCGCACAACACTGTGTCAGCATCTGTTTAAAGATATCTATAACTGCCTGGGAGACATTTTCTGGCAAGAAATAAAAGAATAGTGCATTGATATCAGCATCGGATAAATATAGATTTGAAAATCCCCAGGAAAGAAATACTCAGAATCCTATGATTTCCGGGAGTTAGAAGAAGAAACATCTAACGCCAGCGCTTCTAGGGTTTCAGGTTAAAGAGCAAGGCAGACACACAATGCTTCTTTTAGTTTCAGGCTAAGTTCACATATACACTATATTACCAAAAGTATTGGGACACCTGCCTTTACACGCACATGAACTTTTACCACTTCAGCCTCAGAAGGTTTTACCCCCTTTATGACCAGACCATTTTTTGCAATACGGCACTGCGTTATTTTAACTGACAATTGCGCGGTCGTGTGACGCTGTACCCAAATAAAATGTATGTCCTTCTTTTCCCACAAAAGGTGGGTAATTGATCACCTCTGCGGATTTTATTTTTTGCACTATAAACAAAAAAAGACCGACAATTTTGAAAAAAAAAACATTATTTTTTTACTTTCTGCTATAAAACATTTCCAGTAAAAATAAAAATGTCTTCATCAATTTAGGCCAGTATGTATTCTGCTGCATATTTTTGGTAAAGAAAATCCCACTAAGCGTATATTGTTTGGTTTGCGCAAAAGTTATAGCGTCTACAAACTATGGGATATTTTTATGGAATTTTTATTGATTTTTCTTTTTTTTTTTACTACTAATGGCGGCAATTAGCGACTTATAATGGGACTGTGACATTGTGACGGACAAATCGGACACTAAGTGATATTTTTGACACTTTTTTGGGGACCAGTGATGCTAATGCAGTTGTAGCATGTTTTCCAGGCATTGGGCCTGATGCGGGTCTGCCATTGTTACCGGTTACCTCTCCAGCCCATGTGAGCTGCGACCCTGGGTGTGAGAACTGAGACATTGACAACTCTGGCATCTTTGGTTGTTTTATTGTATTTTTAGGGGATGGGAGAAGGGAATGAGTGGGATACTCCTTTGGCTTGACTATGTACAATTCTGGGACTTTATAGCAACAATGCCCATTAGCGCTGTCTTGACGCCAGCCGACGCTAGCCAATGCTTACTGGTGCTTTGAACACATGGTATCTCTGAAAGCTGTGCTGGAACTCCGACTTAAGTCCAAAAGATCCAGGACTGTAGAATACTGAACTTCTAACAATACTTGCACTCAAAAGTCACTGACTACTCCCTCCTGCCTTGCACTGGCTTGAGGTAGCTTGTTGTGAGTTCCTGTTTGGCTGCAACTCTCAACTGATGCACTACACACTGTGCATTGACTCTTCAGGGCCCAAACTGCAGGCGCCCCCTTTCACACTTCAGGGTCCTCAACCTAGCTACCCCCTCTATCACTTCAGGGTCCTCTGACCAGGTACCCCCTTTACAGCTAGCTGATACTTGGATCCTAGAACCTTCTCCGGAGTGGTCCCCACTGACTCTAGGCAGACCCCCAGGGGCAATCCTCAGTACTCACGACCTGTGTAGGCTTTCCTGGGACTGGACCCCTCTCGCTCTCTGCTGGTTCTCGTCACACTGGATCCCCCTCAGCTCAACTCTGCACCCTCTGGATTCTCAGGCAGCACCCGAGACATCCACCTTCCTCTGACAGGAGGAGAGACAGCCGTCCTCTACCTCCTGGGACTCTGCTTCCCACCAAAGACGCTCAGTCACGCACTCCCCCAGACTTATACCCAGAATCCTTTGCAGCAGAATCTGCCTTCTGGGGTAGTTACAAGCCTGAATGTGTCCCTGATTGGGTTTCCTCCACTCCCCTATGAGAAGCCTCTCACAAAAAATGAAAAAAGGGAAAATAACGCAGCTACCGCATTTAAAAGCAGGTTCACCTTTGGGAGCATGTTACACATTACACTCATATTTAGGGTGTAATGTGTAACATGTTTCCAGCTCCTGCCCTTCGCATCCCCCGATTTTATCCCCAGTGATAGTGGCCGAGGGTTCCTCTCCCCCACAGCTGCTGTCTTATTTCATAATAATAATCAGCACAGCTGTGCAAGGCTTCACCCACACAGCTGCATCATTCATTCACAGCAATCTGTGAATGGATAAACTACAAGTCTCATTTTCCACTGTGGCAGATAGCTTGTAGTTCTCAATGAACTGAAATGGTGCTGATGAGCGCCCTCTAACAGAAAACCTGTACTGAAGTATAGGGAAGAAAGCTGGAGGAAGTGTCTTCAGGAGCCTGACATTGCACCTGAGATCCAGTGACCACGGGTGCAATGTTTTGCAGAATCCTGGGGGCAAAAATTATAAATGCACATTTTTATTTCTGCAAAAATGTGTCCATTTTTAATTTTTTTCATTAAAGGTGAATTCAGCCTTTAAGGATTGGTAAACTGCAATTAATTTTTGTTTTTGGATTTAGATACATAGTTGAGCCTTAACCAGTTCTGGACCGGAAGGGTTTGCCCCCTTAATGACCAGGCCATTTTTTGTGATTCGGCACTGTGTTACTTTAACGGACAATTGTGCGGTCGTACGACGCTGTACCCAAATAAAATTGATGACCTTTTTTTCCCACAAATAGAGCTTTATTTTGGTGGTATTTGATCACCTGTGGGATTTTTATTTTTTGCACTATAAACAAAAAAAGCAACAATTCTGAAAAAAAAATATATAAATATTTTTCACATTCTGCTATATAACATTTAAAAATCTAATTTTTTTTAACATTTTGGGCCAATTTGTTTTCTGCTATATATTTTTGGTAAAAAAAAATCACAATAAGCTTATTTTGATTAATTTGTGCAAAAGTTATTGCATCTACAAACTAGAGATAAAGATTTACTGTATGTCATTTTTATTGTTTTTTTGTTTTTTTTACTAGTAATGGCGGAGATCTGCGATTTTTAGCAGGACTGCGTCATTGCGGCGGACATATCAGACCCCTAACTGACATTTTTGGGGGTACCGGTGACATTACTACAGTAATTAGTGCTAAAAATATGCACTGTTACTGTAATAATGACACTGGCAGGGAAGGGGTTAACACAGTGGTGATCAAGGGGTTAAATGTAAGCCTAGGGGAGTGTTTCTAACTGTGGGCGGATGGGCTTTTGAAATGATCACAGAGACCTGTGTTCCTATATAGAAGGATCACAGGCGCTCTGTGTTCATTTCAGAGAGACGAACGGACAGCTGTGTTTACAATATCTGACCGTCCTTCTCTCTCAGCGGGGAGTAATCGCGGGTGGTCAGCGGCAATCGGAGCCGTCTGCCCCATGCATCGGAGTCTCTGCTGCTGAGTGGGGGCGGAAGTGCGCCGCTGGCAGCGCGCGATCGCCCCCTAGCAGCAGGTGCGCGACTGACATAGGGCTACGTCGGTTTGCGCAGGATGGGTTGCCTGCCGCAGTATATCTGCGGCGGGCAGTCCGGTACAGGTTAAATAACCATATCCTAATGTGCCGTCTAATACCCATGGATATGCGAATTAGTATTTTGACCAAATCATAATTTTTATGCATATTGTCCTACTCCAAGCTGAGTAAACTTGACTGTCTAATGAATTTAATTTGTGTAATGAGGGAGGGTGTGGCCTAAGAAGATCAACAACCTATATCAAGGTGTGCGTAATTATTAAGCAGCAAAATGAGCCAAAAAAGAGATTAAACTCTGAAAAGCAAAACATTTAAAAAAGTCTTTCAGAGGGATGCAACACTCTTGAAATTGCTAAAATGTTGGGGCATGATCACAGAACCATCAAATATCTTGTCGCAAATAGTCAACAGGGTCACAAGAAATGTTCTGAGAAAAAATAGATGCAAATTAACTGCCAAACGATTTGAGTAGAATCAAGAGTGAAGATACCAGGAACCCATTATCCTCCAGTGCTGTCATATTCCAGAACTGCAACTACCTGGAGTGCTCAGAAGTACAAGGTGTTCAGTGCTCAGAGACATGGCCAAAGTAAGGAAGGCTGAAAGCCAACCACCACTGAACAAGACGTAAGTTGAAATGACAGGGCCAATTAACATCTGAAGACAGATTTTTCAAAGGTTTTATGGACTGATGCGATGAGAGTGACTCTTGATGGACTAAATGGATAGGCCTGTGGCTGGATCAGGACCTGGAACAGAGCTCCACTTCGACTCACACGCCAGGGCTATTAATAATAAAGATGAGCTAGTTGGATCTTTTTGGGTTGAAGTTGGACTCCCAAACCTACTGCCAGTTTTTAGAAGATACTTTCTTCAAGCAGTGGTACAGGATAAAGCCTGCATCTTTCAAGACCACAATATTTATGCAGGACAATGCTCCATCGCATGCATCAAAGTACTCCACTGCGTGGCTAGCCAGTAAAGGCCTTAAAGATAAAAAAATAATGACACGTCTCCTTCCTAACCTGACCTAAACCCTATTGAGAACTTGTGGGCCCTTCTTAAATGGGAGATTTACAGTGTGGGAAAACAGTACACCTTTCTGAACAGTGTCTGGGAGGCTGTGGTTGCTGCTGCACAACAAGTTGATCGTCAACAGAAACTGACAGACTCCATAAATGGAAGGCATATGACTGCTATTGAAAAGGGTGACTATATTGGTCAATGATTTGTTTTAAAATGTCAGAAATGTGTATTTGTAAATTTTAAGTTGTTTGTTTATTAGTCTCACCTTTAGTGCCGGTTCACATTTGTGCGATGCGGGAATGCTGCGAATATACAGCGTGTTCCCGCATCCTATCCGCACCCCTGGCAGTTCACACTTCCATATGCGATATGCTGGGGGGTGTCAGTTTAAAGTTAACGACACCCCCAGATAAGATCGCATATCGCAGTGCGATCTGTAAGTTCGCACAGAATAGGATCGCACTAGTGTGGACCACCATGCGATCCGATTCTGCTGCGGACCAAAAAAAGGGTCCTGTGCATCTTTAAGGTGCGATTGCTGTGCGAATTCAGCCACACATACAAACTGTATGGCTGAATTTGCACCGCACAGAGATCGCTTGTAATTTTAGTCCCGGTTTACATATGTGTGATGGCAGACATCCCATGTGATTCGGAGTGCAATGCTCTGAAAATGACATGCAATGTCTGTGTGATGCAAATTCAGCCATATAGATTGTATGGCTGAATTTGCATCACATTCAGGCACAACTAGCACAGGACCCTTTTTTTAATCCACAGTAGAATCGGATCGCATGGGTGTTCACACATATGCGATCCGATTCATGTCCAAACTGACAGTTCACAATGCGATATGCAAACTGATCTGGGGGAGTTGTTAACTTTGTATTGACACCCCCCAGTGATTTGCATATAGCAGTGTGAACTGTCTGCGAGTTGAATGCGATGGAGGAACCCGTAGTGGATTCCCTGGGTTCCCGCTTCGCATATATGTGAACCGGCACTTAGGCTCAGTTCACACTGCCGCGACTTGGGATCCGACTTGTGAGACCCTGTAAACTCTCATGTTAGTCAATGAGAACTGTCTTAGTTAGCACCACTGAAGTTGCTCCAACTTTAGAAAAGGTTCCTGTACTTCTATCAGACTTGTGCCCATAGACTTTAATGGAAGTTGCCTCCAAGTCAGGTCCTTCCTTATTTTAATTGATGTGATTTGGATCCGATATTACAGGAAGATTACCCAGGCATTCCCTGAAGTTGCTTCAAAGTCGCGCTGAAGTCATGAAGTTGTCTGGTAAAGTCACACGCAACTTTCAGGTTGAGGCAGTGTGAACCGAGCCTAACAGATGAAAATAAACGAATTACATTAAAATTAAAACAAATGTAGCACTGCCCCCGCAGGAACTGCTCGATATTGTCTTTACGGACTCCCCTGGTTACCAGCACATATTTACATGAACAAGTCTCTGAATCCCTCCTTGTTTCCAATGGCTCTTCACATGAATGAACAGTCTAGGGTGTTGTTTGTTTTGTTGTTTATTGATAAATTGGGATAGGAGAAGGGAATAGTGGGATACTCCAAATGAACTATTCACATTATTTGAGGAATTCTATTTTCAGAGTTCTGCTTGAAAATATGGAACAGCCAGGCTGTTAAACCACACTGCCACTAGGGTGAATGGGGTTAAATTCTCTTGTTCTCTCTTCTAACACGATGACTTGATGGACGATAATCTATCCTCAGGACACTTTCCGCTGGCAGCCATCACCTGACTATCCTAGGAGCAGGGGTGCCCCCCCCTCAGGTCAGGCCCCTTGACATGAGTAAGGATGATCGAACTTTTGAAAAGTTCGGTTCGACCAGAACACCCGAATTTTCCAAAAGTTCGGCCCGGATTTCAGAACCCCATTGAAATCAATGGGACCCGAACTTCGGTAATCAAAAAACACCATTTTGAAGCCCTAAAACCCAATAAATGCCCCTAAAAAGTGCCTAGGGTTCTGGGACATGCCCCATTAACTATTAATCACACAAAAAAAGTTCTTAAAAATTGTCATTTTTGATAAAAAAGCCAATTATTGAAAAATTAAAAAAAAAAAAGAGATTTTTTGATTTTTACTTTGGATTTAGTATCTGGAGGGGGGGGGGGTCTAAAAGGTGTGCATGTGAAGTTTCAGCTCTGTAGCATGTCCAGAACCATGAAAAAAAAAGATAATTTTTCATTAGAACAGGGATGTGGGTCGGGACCCTCCTTTAACTTTAACACCTATATGATCTTTTTTTTCTGGTTCTGGACATGCTACAGAGCTGAAACTTCACAGGTACACCTTTTAGACCCCCCAGACACAAAATCACACAAAAAAGTTCTTAAAAATTGTAATTTTTGATAAAAAAGCCAATTATTGAAAAAATTAAAAAAAAAAAAAAAAGAGATTTTTTTATTTTTACTTTGGATTTCAGATCTGGGGGGTCTAAAAAGTGTACATGTGAAGTTTCAGCTCTCTAGCATGTCCAGAACCATAAAAAAAAGATTGTTTGTATTAGAAAACTTTCTGACAGGGGGTTTGCTTCGCTGCTGTAACACCTTGCTGGTTTAATAGAAGGCATTTTTTTGGGATCTTTGCAGTCAGGAAAAACATCTGAACTTGTGTATAGTGGTACTGTGCACAAGTTCTGATGTTTTGCCTGCCTCCAAAAACCCCCAAAAAATGCCAGCAAAAACACACCTGGGCATTTTTTTTTGACGCTAGCGTTTTTTTTGGCATTTTTGGGGTTCTTTTGAGGCAGGCAAAACATCTGAACTTGTGTATAGTGGTGTATATACACACATCCATATATTTATATACACACCTAGACATATATAGGTGTGTTAGTAGCAGAAATATATGCTTGCGCTAATGAAATCATTTACAGTAATATATTTCTGCTACTATCACACCTATATATGTCTAGGTGTGTATATAAATATATGGATGTGTATATATACCACTATACACAAGTTCAGATGTTTTGCCTGCCTCAAAAGAACCCAAAAAAATGCCAAAAAAAACGCTAGCGTCAAAAAAAATGCCCAGGTGTGTTTTTGCTGGCATTTTTTGGGGGTTTTTGGAGGCAGGCAAAACATCAGAACTTGTGCACAGTACCACTATACACAAGTTCAGATGTTTTTCCTGACTGCAAAGATCCCAAAAAAATGCCTTCTATTAAACCGGCAAGGTGTTACAGGAGCGAAGCAAACCCCCTGTCAGAAAGTTTTCTAATACAAACGATCTTTTTTTTATGGTTCTGGACATGCTACAGAGCTGAAACTTCACATGTACACTTTTTAGACCCCCCAGATCTGAAATCCAAAGTAAAAATCAAAAAATCTCTTTTTTTTTTTTTTTTCATTTTTTCAATAATTGGCTTTTTTTATCAAAAATGACAATTTTTAAGAACTTTTTTTGTGTGATTTTGTGTCTGGGGGGGTCTAAAAGTTGTACCTGTGAAGTTTCAGCTCTGTAGCATGTCCAGAACCAGAAAAAAAGATCATATAGGTGTTAAAGTTAAAGGAGGGTCCCGACCCACATCTCTGTTCTAATGAAAAATTATCTTTTTTTTTCATGGTTCTGGACATGCTACAGAGCTGAAACTTCACACACATACCCTTTAGACCCCCCAGATACTAAATCCAAAGTAAAAATAAAAAAAATCTCTTTTTTTTTTTTTAATTTTTCAATAATTGGCTTTTTTATCAAAAATGACAATTTTTAAGAACTTTTTTGTGTGATTTTGTGTCTGGGGGTCTAAAAGGTGTACCTGTGAAGTTTCAGCTCTGTAGCATGTCCAGAACCAGAAAAAAAAGGATTGTTTGTATTAGAAAACTTTCTGACAGGGGGTTTGCTTCGCTCCTGTAACACCTTGCCGGTTTAATAGAAGGCATTTTTTTTGGATCTTTGCAGTCAGGAAAAACATCTGAACTTGTGTATAGTGGTACTGTGCACAAGTTCAGATGTTTTGCCTGCCTCCAAAACCCCCCAAAAAATGCCAGCAAAAACACACCTGGGCATTTTTTTTTTTTTTTTTTTGACGCTAGCGTTTTTTTGGCATTTTTTGGGGTTCTTTTGAGGCAGGCAAAACATCTGAACTTGTGTATAGTGGTACTGTGCACAAGTTCAGATGTTTTGCCTGCCTCCAAAACCCCCCAAAAAATGCCAGCAAAAACACACCTGGGCATTTTTTTTTTTGACGCTAACGTTTTTTTGGCATTTTTTTGGGTTCTTTTGAGGCAGGCAAAACATCTGAACATGTGTATAGGGGGTATATATAGACATATATGTCTGAATATATACCCCTAGACATATATAGGTGTGATAGTAGCAGAAATATATTACTGTAAATGATTTCATTAGCGCAAGCATTTATTTCTGCTACTATCACACCTATATATGTCTAGGGGTATATATTCAGACATATATGTCTATATATACCCCCTATACACATGTTCAGATGTCATGTCTGACATCAAACATGTCCTCAAAAAAGCACTGGCAGTGGCAGCCCCTGCAGCATAAAAAATGCTTGGCTGGTGAGAAGCCATATGGGTGTGATGAAGCTATTCAGAGAAAAGATAATTTCTCTATAGCGGTCACTCTGCTATGGAGGGGTTTTGTCACCCTGCCATAGCAGTCACTGCCAGTTAACCCTACACTACACTACGGTCCCCTTACACTTAACACTTTCCCTACAGAAACTGAATTTTTGAAGCTAACTAAAGTGTAAAGGAGCACTCTAACTACACTAGATATCCCTTTCCTCACACTAAAAATAGCTAAATTACACTTTTAAAGTAAAATTCACAGAACTGCTTCCACTCTCTTCCATGTCCAGTATAACAATGCTAGGAATATGGCGGGGGCGATCTTATATACTGGGGGGCGTATTCACTAATGATTGGTCTAGGGACCCCCTAGTCACTCCAATCACATTCCTAGCATTCTCCTGCCCCCTCAATTGGCTTTTGCTAATGGTTCTGGTCCAATCACGGCTTTTAAAGCCCATTTCCTGAAGCATTGCATTTTGGGCGGTTCTGGTTGCCGAATTCCGAACTTTTTGGGCAAAAAGTTCTAAATTCGGCCGAACCTCGAACACCCAATGTTCGGGCCGAACCGATGGTGGACCCGAACCGTTCGATCATCCCTAGACATGAGTTTCTGTAATCACTGTACTGCAGAGACAAATCCTCCAGTATCTCCCCTCTCAATCAGCTTCCCTGGACCTCCGGTTTCAGCTCCTCACTGCTACTCTTCCAGCCCTCAGGACGACCCCCTGAGGCTGCATGGCACCTCTACAAAGGAGGAGGCAGCCGCCCCCTCCCCCTGGGACTCCGCTCCCCAATGAAAGACCCCGAGCACATGTGCTCCTGGCTTTTTTACAGTATCCCAACATGCACCGAGGCGACTTTCTCTCTGCCAATCAGCAGGACTGTATCAAAAGCCCATGCACCCATTGGCCAGGTTTCCTTCAACTGTACAACGTGCCTCCCTATTGGACCAGTGTGAAACACTCTCTAGACTGAATGAGTTGAATCCTGAGCACAATGAGCATACCTCACTAACAGATCTGGATCTCTGGTAGGCAGAGAACAATATAGATTTACCTACAGCCCCTCCGGTAAGCAGACATAGCTCAAAACTATACTCTCTCACTAACACCTACCTAGGAAGGTGCTACACAACTAAAGTGAGATGGAAAAGACAAAGCCTTACTTTTACTTTCCTAAATATTCAGGTTTGAGGTTTAATTAACATTTTTGATTGACCGAGAGCACTGTAAATGTTCAATAATGAAATGAATCCTCAAAAATACAACTTGCCTAATAATTGTGCACACAGTGTAGATGTAGTAGTTTTGTGCACAGTGTAGATGTAGTAGTTTTATACTGTAGCACTACTCCCATGGGAGCTGCTGTGTGTGGGTTCCCCTGGGTTACCATTAGCAACAGTAGACCATTCAGACATGTTTCCAAGTGTTTTTACCTCAGAGAAGGACCAGTCCAGTTTCTTTGGTTTTTATGTTTTATTAGGAACTTTAATAGGAGAAGGAATGAGTGGGATACTCCAATTAAACTGAACTATGCACAATAGGCTAAGACGATATAGAAAATGCTGATTGACACCGGTCAACACAGACCAACGCTAGTTAACGCTGACTGGCACTGGTTAACGCTGTTTGAGCTAGGCACGGCTAGGCCGTGAAAGAGTCCTTTTAGCTTCCTAACACACTCCTTTCCTGAGGCAGCTGTCCTTTATAGTAGACTGCACTGCTGAGCAATTTCAGGGCCCTTCCTGGCGCCCCCTTTTACCCTTTAATCTTACAACTTGGCACCCCCTTTACTGTGACACTCTGGGTTAACTGACTTCTGGATCCCCTTGACCCCTCTGGAGTGGTCCCCTCTCTTAGGCAGACCCCCGGGCAGATGCTTGAGTACTCATGATACTGTTTTTCCAGAAGTATTCTGCCCAGCAGCTCCACTTGGTCAGCACACTGGATCCTCTGCAAAACAGCTCAACCCCTGGTCCCTAGGCCGACTGCCTGGACCAGCAACAGGAGGAGAGACAGCCGTCACCCTCCTCCTGTGACCTGGTTTCCTGCCAAAAGACACCCTGTCACATGCTCCCTCCAGATTTATTCCGAATTCCAGGATGCATTGCAGCAATGCCCACCCACTGGGACAGTCATAAACCCTGGTGTGCTATTGGCTAGGTTTCCTCCACTGTCCAACAAGGTCCCTCATTGGATACAGTGGGGAGACTCCCCAGACTCAGCAGGTCACACCTGTAAGCATGTGACAGGCTAACTAACAGATCAGATCCTCCTGATAAGCAGAACAGGGTCTCATATATGCTTTGCCTAGCACCTACCTATGAGAATGCACACCAGCTACAGAGGCATATTTAGTACAATCTGCTTATGGAAGCCGCTTCTCTTTTTTTTTCTTTTTGACAGTATGTAGATTTGAATGCCGTTTTTATATGACTCATCCCCACTTCTGAACCTGAACAAGTATTGGCTTTCCATGAAGCTCAGTTTTCACTCTGAATGGCTTTGTAGTTGAATAAAGGTAACGCTGATCCAGCCGGGTATTTTTAGTCTCTTTAACTTCTCGCTCTATATCAGTATTCATCTCAAGACCTTTCCATTACATGGTGGTTCTGTACGGTCTTTTCTTCCTCTTCTCCTCCTATTGCTCACCTATATACAGTATAGTACTTTCATCGTCTTTCTCTTCTACACCTATACGCTTTTTTAATGTTTCATTCATGAAGTTGCCATGGTTACTTGACCCTGCACTTTACATCGGGGGAAAAAAAAAAATGATTGACCTTGCAGGCACACGGTATATCAATTAATTTTACTGCACATAAACAGCAACACTATGTAGTGCTTTATGTAGGATAAAATGTTTTTTTTTTTTTTCAATTAATCCACTCCATTTCAGGGTTGAAACATTTCACAATACGCTGTTTAGTAAATTGTTTTTCCCAATACTTAAGGACTATTTAAAGAGGAAGTAAATGCACGTAAAAAAAACGAGAAAAAAAAAAACCTGTAAAGACAAAGGCATAATGAGCTAGTATGCATCACATACTAGCTCATTATGAAATACTTACCTAAAAACGAAGCCCCCGAAGTGTCGCCCGCTCAGCAACAGGGCGGCCGGACATGTTCCTTGTTCGCGTCCTCCAGCCATCTGATTGGCCGGAGGCGCGATTATATCACTCACGGCATAGGGTTCTGAAGGAACGGCACGGGTGGCCGTTCCTTCAGAGCGCATGTGCCGATGACGTCATCGGCTGCATGCATTGTAAATATCTCCTAAACAGTGCATGTTAAGGAGATATTTATAGCACCTATAGGTAAGCCTTAACCACTTGCTGACCGCCGCCCGACCATATACGGCGGCAGTCAGCCCCTCCCAGGCAAAGTGACGTACCGGTACGTCACTAGCCTGGGAGCCAATAGGGGCGAGCGCGCGCCGCCGGAGGCGCGCTCCCGCCCCCGCTCGTTCACTAAGGAGCCCGCGCGTGTGACCAGCGGACCCGATGTCCGCCGGTCACTCGCGATCGTCGGGTGGAGAGGGAGAAAGGCAGGCGGCTAATGTAAACAAAGCCGCCTGTCATTCTCCCCTGTGTAAGTGCAGAGATCATACGGTCCTGCTATGTAGGACCATTGATCTCTGCTGTTACACACACAGCCACGTCCAATCACAGTTAGAAGCACGTCCCTAGGGATACACTTTACCCCTCCCTCTCCAATAAAGTTAACCCCTTCCCTCCCAGTGTCATTTTTACAGTAACAGTGCATATGTATAGCACTGATTACTGTAGTAATGTCACTGGTACCCCCAAAAGTGTCAAAAATGTCAGTCAAGGGTCCGACCTGTCCGCCGCAATGTCACAGTCCCGCAAAAAAAATTGCAGATCGCCGCCATTACTCGTTAAAAAAAAACAATAAAAATTACAAAAATCTTTCCCTTAGTTAGTAAACGCAATAACTTTTGTGCAAACCAATCAAAATACGCTTTTTGCGATTTTTTTTTTTACCAAACATATGTAGCAGAAAACAAATTGGCCTAAAATGTTAAAACATTTTGATTTTTACATTTTTGGAGGGAAATTTCATATAAAAAAATTTGAAAAATATTGTTATTTTTTCCAAATTGTCGCTCTTTTTTTGTTTATAGCGCATGATCAAAAAATCGCACAGGTGATCAAATACCACCAAAAGAAAGCTCTGTTTGTGGGAAAAAAAGGACGTCAAATTCGTTTGGGTACAGCGTCGCACGACCGCGCAATTGTCACGCAGTGCCAAATCGCAAAATAGGCCCTGGTCAGGAAGGGGGTAAAATCTTCCGGGGCTTAAGTGGTTAAATGTGACAAGCATTTGCCCACTCTTGGTAAACTCTGGCCTTATTTCACCTTTACCAAAAAAACTGCCCATGCAGGTAAGGGGTGCCTGTAGATAAGAACAAAGTATTTCCAAGGGACACTTTGCAGCACAGCTATCAATTACGTACCACACCCACTTCCACGAAGCTCCACCCACTCCGCATAATTAACCTCCACCTACTTAGCATCAGATTAGTTGTACTTGTTTATTTGCAGTCTTCTCCAGAATTTATACAGCTTGTCAGAGCTTTCAGAAAACAGGGGGCAGAGAGCTGATTTTGCACACTGCAGGGCTCAGTGAGGAGGGCTCTGAGAGTTGATTGGAGGGAAGGGACACCCCCCTCTTCACAAAGGAATAAAGCTAAGGCTGTCAATGTCAGGCTGTGTGCTGGAGATCCCTCCCCTGTCACCTCTTTTCTCTTAATGTCAGAAAAACTTGTCAGAAGTAATAGCAGAGGAACAAAGCAGCAGATAGAAATTACACTTAGTGCTTATAATTGAGACAAGTACACACTATAGAGGGATATGCTTTGTTCATATTTCATGTCTGAGGTTTACTCCCACTTTAACAGACCAAGCTGTTCAGCAAGCATAAAATTTAAAGGGGTGAGATATACAATGTTCCACTGACAGGGGTGCTTACAATAGTCAGATTTTATTTATGTAAAACCTTTATACCAAAAGGAACAACTGTTTCTGCAACTGATTAAAAAGTTTTAGTGGGAGTTAGAGTTTAAAGTGTTACTAAACCCAGGAGCCCGTTTTCACTATATCTGGTCTCCCTCAATACACAGAACATGGAAATGCAATTATTTTAGTAAATATAAACTGCTAAATACCTTTTCTCATCAGCAGTATATAGCGGTTTTGTGACTTCTATCAGTGTCTGGTTAAAGTTTGTAGGAGGAGTTTTTATTCTTTCAGATTGTCCTATGAGGCTAGGGACCCCTGACCCTCTGTCTGGACAGTGCTGATTGGCCCTGTGCTAATTACATGCACCCTCCCAAGCAATACACACCAAACTGAGCACGTGCAGCTTGTCCCCAAGGTTCCGTACTATCAGCAGATGGTTTGGGGACTGTAGAAGAAGGGGGGTGGGGGGGGGGGGATTGGCGAACACAGGATCAAACAGCCGTTTTAACACAATGAAGAGGATTAACCCCTTAGGTTCCACAAAGAGTATAACAAGCATGCTTTACTGCATATACAGACTGATTTTACTGTTGTGGGTCTAGAAACACTTTAATTTGTTAGTCGCTTACATAAAGTCCATTCAAATCTACTAGTCTATCTAATGGTGGCCATATACATTTCATTCAATGATTGATTTATTTCCTGATCAAACTCTTCTAATAGGAACACTTGATTGATAGTCAACAACACAATCAATTAATATGCCACATACAAGAAAGTGAAAGCCAATCAATATTTAGAGGATATGATTGTAAGTTATCCATTGTATCTCTGTTCAACCTCGTAATCCATTCGATCGGAATATGATTGAATTTATGGCCAAATCAGCTCAGTGTTGCCAATTGATAATTTTCCGCCCTGGCAGGTTGATCAAATTCAAACTAAATCCAATCCAGTCTAAATTGAGCAAAAACTATTCAGTTTCTGATTTGATCATTTAATAGAATCAATCAGATAATAAAATCGAGTAGATAGTAAAGTAGAGTATATAGAGTACATAGAATATGGCCACCGTGACACCACTCTTCCCACAGGCTGACAGCTCTGCATTCTAAAGGTGACAACATTTTTTTATATTTGTCACCCCCGGGCCCATTTTATACAGTGTCATAGTACATTTTGTCACTTGTCAGAATAATGGCTTCATTTAAATTGTTCTCAAATCAGTTTTCTAATACTGCTCACATCTGTAGATCACATTTATTGCCATTGGGATAAAAAATGATGATGAAAAAAAGCAAATAAACATTTTAAATGGAAGAAATGTTCTCATTAAAAGTCACTTCATTTCTCTATCGTGCTGGAAAATTGTGTTGGTTAATTAAATGAGAAAGGGAACAACTCCATGCGTCACGCACCCATAGTTTCAGGAGTTTTATTAAGCAGATAACATTTCATGTTAAATTTACCATTAAATTCTGAAAATTTGAAAACAAAAGGCATCATTTTCTTTGTTTTTTGTTGAATATTTTCTTTTTGTAATTAAGTTATTTTTGTAGTATGGTTTATTTTTTTATATCACAATTATAGCCTGTCACTTGAAGTTTATAGTTTTTTAATGTTAATTTAAAGTGGACTCCAGCCACTAATTTTTCTAATATTTAGAGTGGCATAAGTGTATAACATCTGTCCGATGTTCCTAGAATTCTTCTCTTTGCTGTTCCAGGAATGCCAAAAGGAAGGGGGGACTATTACAGTTGTCACCTTTTTATTGGGAGATTTGCCCTGATTTTGTGCTGTCTCTTTGCAGCATTGAATTTCTCAGGACAGGTTTTCTGATGGTGGCAACAGTGGATTATGTCTGCATAATATGGAAATGTGTTGAAATGTGTTAAACTTCTCCATTGGAAGCTTGTGTGACAGGGTGACCGTGCATTAGCGGAAGGCAGGAACAGAGCATTGTCACCCTATATAGCATGGTCTCCCAGGTACCATGTATGGCCTAAAGTATGTGGAGACCTCTCCAAATCATTGAGTTCAGGTGTTTCAAGTGAGGGGTACTGTTAATGCAACTGAATACAAAGACATCTCCAATAACTGTGTGCTTCCAACCTTGTGGTAACAGTTTGTAGAAGGCCCTTTTCTGTTCCACCATAAATTTGCCCTTCTACGCAAAGCCAAGTCTTATGGTTTGACGAGTTAGGTGTAAAGGAACTTATGTGGACTGTTCAGAGCCCTTTGGAATTAACTACTTGATTCGGCTATAGCGCGGACCTGAATTGCCGGGAGGCCGTACAATGACGTCCACTCGGCAATGAGCGGCCTGCGTGCTCCCTGCAGAGCGCGCCCAGCTCCCTCTGTGATCAGGCGAGTCCATGAGACTCGCCTGATCACAGATTGGAGGCGATCCCGCCCCCTTACCATCATTGTGAGGAGAAAAAAACAATGATCGCCGGCTGCTGTCAGAGAGACATCGGTCCGAAGAGGAGAGGTATAATTTGTGCCCCCAGTGCCACCTACCAGTGCCCACTAGTGCCACCTACCAGTTCCCACCAGTGCCACCTGCCAGTGCCCACTGCCACCTACCAGCAGCCACCAGCGCCACCAACCAGTGTCATCTATTAGTGCTCCCCAGTGCCACCTATCAGTGCCCCATCATGTGTCCCCTACCAGTGCCTATCATTGCCCATCAGTGTCACCTATTAGTGCCAATCATTGCCCATCAGTGTCACCTATTAGTGCCAATCAGTGCCCATGAGTGCCTATTAATGCCCTTTAGTGCCACCTACCACTGCCATTCAGTGCTGCCCATCATTGCCCATCAGTTCCACCCATCAGTACCACCTATCAGTGCTGCCTTATCAGTGCAGCCTCTCAGTGCCCATCAGTGCAGCCTCTCAGTGCCCATCAGTGCAGCCTATCATTGCCAAACAGTGCAGTCTACCAATGCCCATCAGTGCAGCCTACCAGTGCTTATCAGGGCCCATCAGTGTTGCCTCATCAGCGCACATCAATGAAGGAGAAAAATTACCTGTTTGCAAAATTCTATATACAAACTATAAAAATAGTTTTTTGTTTATTTCAAAATTTTCGGTCTTTTTTTTGTTTGTTCAGCAAAAAATAAAAACCCCAGGAGTGATTAAATACCACCAAAAGAAAGCTCTGTTTGTTTGAAGAAAATTATAAAAATTTCATTTGGGTACAGTGTTGCATGACCGCGCAATTGTCATTAAAAGTGCGACAGCGCTGAAAGCTGAAAATTGGCCTGGGCAGGAGGGGGATTTAAGTGCCCTGTAGGCAAGTTGTTAATTATAAGGCTGACTGTAAGACAGGTCTTCTCATCCAACATCAATACCTGACCTCACCAATGCGCTTTTTCAGCTGAATGACCACAAATTCCCACAGAAAAGCATAGAAATCTTAAAGAAAGGTCTCCCAGAGGAGTGAAAGCTGTTATAGCCACAAAGGGGGGACCAACTTAATTTTAATGCCCATGGTTTTGGAATGGGATGTTCAACAAAGGTTTAATGATCAGGTGCCCACCAACCTTCGACCATATAGTATATTCTAATGCAAACTGCAGAATCAGAAATATCAATAATTACTATTAATGTTACATAAGCATGTTCAAGGTTATGTAAAAATTTAGTGCTTGGATTTGTGTATAGTTGAGGAGGTTCAGGGAGGTTTGGCAGTGGGGTGACGATGGAAGTTGGACAATTGGGAATCCATTTACAGCCCTTCTGTAACATGCCTAGGTAATACAGACTTTTTTGGAGAACATATCAACTAAATTGAAGAAAGTGGGAAACACCACAGGACATTTCAAATATGATTTAAATTGGATCCCTTGTGAATACTTAGTGGAGGCGATGAACAGATTTAAGGGATTAAATATGATAGACAGAGTGCCTGAGGAACTATGCAAGAAAGTGTGTAAAATCGTACAAGACGCAGCAATGAAAACTATCCCAAAGAAGAAGAAATGCAAGAAAGCATAGTGGCTATCCGATGAGGCCATACAAATAGCTGAACAAAGAAGGAAGGCAAAAGGCAATGGAGAAAGGGTAAAATATATCCAACTGAATGCAGACTTCCAGAGGACAGCAAGAAGAGACAAAAAGACATTCTTAAACAATCAATGCAAATAATTAGAGGAAAACAACAGAATGGGAAAGACTATAAAGCTTTTTTAAAAAAAACTGGAGCTATCAAAGGAATATTTTGTGCAAAGATGGGCACAATAATAGACAAAAATGGCAAGGACCTGACAGAAGCACAAGAGATAAAAAAAAGATGGCAAGAATACACAGAGGAACTATACAAGAAAGATCTGAAACGTCCCATATAACCACAATGATGCATGCACTGACCTTGAACCGGATATCCTGGAGAGTGAAGTCAAGTGGGCCTTAGAAAGCATTGCTAATAACAAAGCTAGTGGAAGTGATGGTATCCCAGTTGAGTTAATCAAAATCCTAAATGACAATGTTGTTAAAGTGCTGCACTCAATAAGCCAACAAATTTGGAAAACTCAACAATGGCCACAGGACTGGAAGAGGTCAGTTTACATTCTGATACCAAAGAAGGGCAGTGCCAAAGAAGGTTCAAACTACTGTACGATCGCACTCATCTGACAGGCTAGCAAGGTTATGCTGAAAATTCTACAAGCTAGGCTTTAGCAGCATGTGAACCGAGAGCTACCACAAGTACAAACTGGATTTGGAAGTGGAAGAGGAACTAGAGATCAAATTGCCAACATTTGCTGGATCATGGAGAAAGCAAGGGAGTACCAGAAGAATGTCTACTTCTGCTTTATTGATTACAGTAATCCCTTTGATTGTGTGGATCACAACAAGATGTGGCAAATACTGAAAGAAATGGGAATACCAGACCATCTCACCTGTCTTCTGAAAAATCTGTATGCAAGTCAAGAAGCAACAGTTAGAACAGGACACTGAATAACTGACTGGTTCAAAATTGAGAAAGAAGTGCAGCAAGGATGTATACTGTCACCTTACTTATTCAACCTATAAGCAGAGTACATCATGCAAAATGCCAGGATCAATGAATCACAAGCCAGAATTAAGATCGCAAGGAGAAATATCAACAACCTGAGATATGCAGACGATACCACACTAATGGCAGGAGGTGAACAAGAACTAAAGAGTCTCTTAATGAAGGTGAAGGAGGAGATCGTAAAACCTGGCCTGAAACTAAACATTAAGAAAACTAAGATCATGGCAACTTTTAACTCCCATTACTCCTTGGCTAATGGAAGGAGAAGAAATGGATACAGTGACAGATTTTATCTTCCTAGGCTCCAAGACCATGGCAGACAGCGACTGTAGCCATAAAATTAAGAGACACTTGCTTCTTGCGAGGAAATGGCAAACCTAGAGAACATTATAAAAAGCAGAGACATCACCCTACCGACAAATCGCCATATAGTCAAAGCTATGGTATTCCCAGTAGTAACCTATGGCTGTGAAAGTTGGACCATAAGGAAGGCTGAACGCCGAAGAATTTATGCTTTTGAACTATGGTGTTGGAGAAGACTTAAAAGTCCCTTGAATGGCAAGAAGATCAATACAGTCAATCCTAAAGGAAATCAACCCTGAATGTTCACTGGAAGGACAGATCCTGAAGCTAAAACTCAAATACTTTTTCGAAGAGAGGACTCATTGTAAAAGACCCTGATGCTGGGAAACATGGAAGGAAAAAGGAGAAGAAGACAACGGAAAACAAGATGGATAGATAGCATCATTGAAACAATGAAAATTAAGTTAAGCAAGTTTTGGGAAGCAGTAGAGGACAGAAAAGCCTGGCGCGCTTAGGTTCATGATGTCACAAAGAGTCAGACACGACTAAATGACTGAACAACAACATCAATGGTACAGGTAACTGAGTGAATAAAGGTGCTAATGACTGCGAAACAAATAAATATATAAAAATCTCAGATATTTACGAAAAGGCTACCTATGTACTACATCCGAAAGTGCAAAACTTTAACATAATTGAATCTGACTTTACTGGTACAGAATGAGAACATACACAGGTTAAAAGAATATCATTTTATTATTTTAAAGTTAAAGCGGAGTTCCAGCCATTTACTCACCTGTCCAACGGTCCAGCGATGCGGCCGCCGGAAGCCTCGATCCTCTCCCTCGGCGCCGGCATCACTGCTGTGGGCACCCGGCTGTAACAGTTTGCGGCTTCACAGCCGGGTACCCACTGCGCATGCGCGAGTCGCGCTGCGCGCCGTGATTGGCCGGCAATCTTCTGGGACCTCTGACGTGTCCCAGAAGATTGCAGGGAGGGAGGGGGAGAGGAGAACTTCCGCTCAGGGCGCCGCGGCGCTCCGAGCGGAAGTGGGAGCCGGTACCTGTCAAAACTAGGTACCCGCTCCCCCCCCCAAAAAATGACATGCCAAATGTGGCATGTCGGGGGGTCAGGACTCCCTAAAGCGGAAGTTCCACTTTTGGGTGGAACTCCGCTTTAAATCCAAAAATGACTCATATGACTCCTCTAAAACCAATATATCTACTACCCTGCAGCTCAACCTACTGTATACCAAATACAATGTAGGCTTAAAGCGGAGTTCCAGCCACAAAATCGACACTTGCTATAGATCACCTGAAGCAGAAATGAATAATTACGATTGTTTTCTTTTTTTTACTTACCTTGTAATTGCAGAAAAACATACTCACCTTTTTTCCACTTCCTCCCTTGGCGGCCGCAGCCCGCGCCGTCACTTCCGCTTTGCAATGATTCCTGGGAGCTGAATGTCATCGCTCCCAGGAATCAATGCGCCTGCACCGCCCCGACGTCAGTTCCGGTGCAGGCGCGTCATACCTTGCTAAACAGCTTCTGGGCATGCCCAGAAGCTGTGCAGGGATGACGCTGCAGACCCGGAAGTGACGGCGGTGACGGCGGTGACGGCGCAGTGCATCGTGGGACCAAAGAGGATGGAAGAAGACGCAGAAGAGGATCGCGCTGGCTTCAAGCTGCCCACACCTGAGATGGCAGCGCTGGAGAAGACATTTTAAAAGTAAGTATTTCTTCTAAAAGGCAAGTGCGAACCGGGACAGATCAGAGGCTAGCCATTGTGGAATGTACTAGCCCTGACTGTCCCGGGGGTAAGTATGTTGAATTTTTTTTTTTTGTGGCTGGAACTCCGCTTTAAGTATTAAGACAATATAGAGATCAATTAACATATGGCCTTGTGATGGTGTATTCCCTTAAGTCAATGCGTTTCTCAATTAGCTTCTATAGGACTGGTTGAGGGTCATGCAGACAGGTAGCAATATGTACTAAACATAAAAAAATTGTATGGGAATCAATTTATAACAGATTACTATGTATGACATATATATACTGTACATATATATTTGAACAGAAAAATTGCAGAAGCATTAATTTAGACAATGTGCACCTTTTACAAGATAGGTATAACCACCCAAATAGAAGTCACCCCTTCAGGGGACACTGGGACAAGGGAGCGGGCAGGCAAGCCAACAGCAACAATACCTACATCAATGACGGCAGATTTCCGTGGTATAAATATCAAATAGTGGTCTATTAGACTTTGCTCTGTGTCTATAATAAAAATCAATTCACAAAGGTATAGCAAACATGGTATTTTCATTCCCAAGTGTGCTAGTTTTTCCAAATAAATGTTTTCAATCCACAAGTCTTCATTGAAAAGATATAATTATTTGATTTTAGTAGTATTTTTAAAGCAAAATTACATTTCTGCACATACTTTCACACCCAAAAGTGTTCTCAACTAGTGTCAGCTGTGAAGTTCTTAGAGGTTCTCTTGAGAGGAGCAAAAAGGAGCCATCTGGGGTGAAAATAAAAGAACAGTTTTGGAGGTGAATGTAAAACTTAAAAAAAAAACAACAACAACCCAAGAATTCCACGCTGATGCGATGTACAGTATATGAATTTAAGATTTTAATGAAAAAACAACAAAATAAACACAAATGCCGCTCTACCACTCCTGTAAAGATAACCCTACACCATATAATGGTAGAGACTTGATTATCCAATGTTAGGGCAGCTTTCATAGAATATCATACGTTGGCCATTTACCCTACCAGTATGTCTTTGGAGTATGGGAAGAAACCCAAGCACAGGGGAAGCATACAAACTCCATTAAGATAGTCCTGACTGGGACTTTAACCAAGGACCCCAGTGCTGCAAGGCAGAAGTACTAACCACTAAGCCACCCTGCAGTTCAGGTCTTCTTCTTGTCTGGGTGGTGGGTAGGTGCTAGCAATGCTGCTATGTCACTAGAGTGCCTAGGTGAGGCTGGAAGGAATAGAGGAGCTAATATTTCTGTAACACGGTAGGCATTGTTGGCACTGCCAGCTGACAATGCCTCTAGAATTGTGAAAAAGCTAACATTACTGTTCACTGCAGTTAAGCCATGCAGAGTGTAGAAGCCAACAATGCTGCTCCAAATTCAGCAGCGTTTGAGACTAGTAGTATGTTTGTCATCTTAAAAGTAGAGATGCACACGATGAAAAATATTTTTTAGTTATGTTAACCACTTTACCACCGGAGGATTTTGCTGCCTTACGTCTGGGCCACTTTTTGTGATTCGGCACTGTGCGAATTTAACTGACAATTGCGCGGTCATGCAACGCCATACCCAAACGAAATTTACGTCCTTTTTTTCCCACAAACAGAGCTTTCTTTTGGTGGTATTTGATCACCTGTGCGATTTTTACTTTTTGCGCTATAAACAAAAAAAGAGCGACAATTTTGAAAAAATAACAATATTTTTCACATTTTTTTATACATGAAATTCCCCCCCCCCAAAAAATGTAAAAATCAAAATTTTTTATCATTTTAGGCCAATTTGTTTTCTGCTACATATTTTGGTAGAAAAAATCGCAATAAGCGTATTTTGATTGGTTTGCGCAAAAGTTATTGCGGTTACTAACTAAGGGAAAGATTTCTGTCGTTTTTGGTGTTTTTTTTTTTTAACGAGTAACGGCGGCGATATGTGATTTTTTTTTGCGGGGCTGCGACATTGCGGCGGACAGATCGGACCCTTGACTGACATTTTTGACACTTTTGGGGGTACCAGTGACCTTACTACAGTAATCAGTGCTATATATATGCACTGTTACTGTAAAAATGACACTGGCAGGGAAGGGGTTAATTTTTATTGGTGATCAAGGGGTTAATGTATGCCTGGTGCTTACTGACGTGTGTGGGGGGAGGGGACTATGTGACACAAGGACAGATCGCAGGTTCAGCTATGCTGAACCCTGCAATCTGACCCTGCCTGTCACTTAGGAGATCCGCCCGCTTGTGTTTACACAAGCAGGCGGATCTCCACACTCGATTCCCCGACGATCGGGGAAGAGCAGCAGCGATCGCCGCCGCTCCTCCCCTGGCCCGACTCCCGCTGTGACTGAATACAGCGGGAGCGAGCCTCCGGCGGCGCGCGCGCTGCCGAGAGGGGGGAATGTCTGGCGACGTAGGTCTACGTCGCCAGACGTTATCGAGCCACTTTGCCGCAGTAGAGCTCTAGTAAGCAGCGGCAAAGTGGTTAATTTAAGTTAATAATTTTCTTTCATCATATTCGTTATGTTAGAATCCTTCGTTTCCAGAATTTATTTTGTATATTCATTGTTCCGAATCAATTTGTATTGCAGAAGTTATTTTAGAAGATTGGCTATATTTTTTTAAAGTGCTAATTCGTTATTTCGGGAGATTACATATACACTCTGTTTGGGTTTAATGGAGGAGAATCCATCAGAATCTCTGAATCATAACATATTGAATGGAACAAATGTAATTTCAGATTAATTAGTTAGGTGATTCTGATGGATCCACCTCCATCCAACCCAAACACAATAAATAGGAATCATCTTATTTCACTTTTATACCTTACTGCATTTATTGCAAGATGTTTCCATTTCATATGTAGTGCATTTTTTATAATAATAAAAAATGTTAATGCAATATAAAAATTAAATGGATCCAAATCTGGATTATTCGTTACCTTATTTTGGACGCTTTAAATATTAACAAATGGTCAGAATGAAATTAATGAATATGAATACATTTGTTGTTTCGGTATAATTCAATTTGGATTCATTGAAATTCGTTACTATTGTGATTCAGATACATCTGAATAACTAACATATAGTCAACCAGTCTATCTTTGACTGGGAGACACCATAGGACTTATTTTTGATAAGACTCAATATTCTGTATCTCAGCCTAAAGTCCTTGGCTTTTTGAGTTGCCATACTGTCATTGAGGTCAAGTTTCCCTGGTTTGCATTCTGTTCTTTCACGATCCAGTATTCCCCAGGAGGATTACCCAGGAGCCTTTGGTATCTGGGTATTTCCCTTCTTTGGACATGGATTTCTGGTGCCCCATCATGTGATTAAACAATGCTGCTTATCTTTGCCATCAGGGGTTTCTTCTTTTTCTCTCTTGTTGGCCAATATCAAGGGTCTTTGAGGAAGCATTGTATGAACATGCTTGTTCTGCGAAACGCGTCAGCCCCATTGACCAACATTTCGGAGACCGCCATTATCATTGGATGGTCCTCATCAAATGATGTCAATTTTGTAACTATGTGTAACTTTTTCACACTTGAATGTTTTTATTAATGTATATTGCTATGTTCAATAAATCTTTATGAATTTTATCATTTCATTTTTGCAATGCTCACTGACTGCATACCCTACACCCGTTAAAGTCCACAATTAGGAATCAGGGGTGATTTTTCTCCCCTCTTGTTTCCCTGCTTCTCCTTTTTGGAACATATAGTCCATATTTCGTCTCATAATGAAACAAATCACACCTGTCTACCTAAAATCATCAGCAGGAGCAACAAGTAAAAACCTGGTAAATAAGCACAAATTGATATTTTTCTAACTAAGTTGTGTTTTTTGATAAGTGAAATATCTATTTTGCTTTTAGATACACTAGAAATAAATACATGTATTATTTTAACAATTGTTTGAAGAAATGAATTGCTTGAAGAAATGTCATCTGTTTGGAATTTTTCATTCACCTATCTGAGCATTTATACAAAGTAATGAACCACTGTTCTGGAAAGAGCACATATACCTAAAGGGTAATGTCACCCTCCCGAATCAGAAGCCATTGTGCTGCCAAAAAGCTAATATTATTTGTATATTTATGTCCAAAACCACTTTTCCAATTATCTGGCCCGTATTCCGCAATACTGACATCCCTGGGACCTCTGCTGCAGTTACAAGAGGCAGGCACCATACTCTGGTATAGTGGAGCGTGGTGGTTAGGCTGGCTTATAATGAATAAAGGACGGTATTAGCCCCCGTTCACACCTGAGCAGAACGATTTTTAGGCATTTTCTTTATAGTTTTGCAAGAGTATTATGAGAGTTTGAGAAGCTTATTATAAGCATTTACATGTGTATTCATGTTTTTATTTTAGCCAATAGAAAGCACTAGAGGAAGGAGATTAGGGGTGGAGAGCTGCTGTTTTGCCAGAAAACTTGCAACAAAACACTTGTTCCGTTGCTTCTTTTTAGCAGATTGGCCCCATAGACTTCAGTGGGAATGCCTGTAAAACGCTCAACATGAGCGTTTTACAGGCATTCCCACTGAAGTCTATGGGGCCAATCTGCTAAAAAGAAGCTCGTACTTTTTTGAATGACTGGCACTTTGCTACGGGGGACAAAACGATCAGATGTAAACACTGGCCATTGAAATGAATGGGATTTTGTTTGTTGAGCGTATTAGAGCTACAAGCTTCAAGCAGAAAATTTGCTGAGGTGTGAACAGGGCCCTAATAGAGACCTGAACCCATCCTTGCTTGAGTACACAAGCATCCAAGCCGCTTTGGCAGATCTTCAGGGGATGTTGAATTGTTGAATCCCCAAATGTCAATACCATAATGATGCACCTGGGAGTTTGGCAGAGTGGTTCCCTAAATAATAAAGGTACTGGTTTGTAGTAGCTTTTTGGCAGCACCTCTTATACCAGGGGGAGGGGGGGGGATAAAATGAATAGAGAATGTCCATTTACCTTTCAAATACAGTAAAAGCTGCATGAATAGCCAAAATTCTAGCATGTCCAAAATAAAGCTGTATTTTATTACGTGGGCTTACAAAAATGCTTATGTGAATCAGATAACCTTGTCCTTAGCCACAGCACTGACTAAGCTATTTATCCATTACTTTAGCTCTATAGCTAAATAAAAAGAAATAAAAATATTTTCAAGCAAAAAGCAAATTAAATTATCCTCCCCGTTCCAGATCTTCGCTCCGCAGCCCTGCCCAGAGATACACAGCCTTTGAAAAATTGGGGAGGGGTTGGGGTTTACTAAAACGTTGTGGCTGACTGGAGTTCAGTTTTAGTTGTTGTTTTTTAAAATAAATACCTACATTAATTGGTGTTTTTTTCTGCTTGGAGAATATCTTTAGACATTATACAGGAATTTGTCCAAACAAATACAAAAAAGCTTTAGCTTGTGCTTCAAGGTTTCCTGATCCTAAAACTGTTAATTCCAGAGTGTCATCCAAAACTAGAAACCACCTTTATTCCCTCATCCATTTCAACCTCCGCCCCCGTTCCTTCTGGCTTGAACTAAATTGCAAATTTTTTGTTTTTCGAGGAAAGTGTAGCTCTTTTTGGTGGTAGCCACTCCCATTTCCTCATTCCTTGCCTAAGTGAATATGACATCACCTTGTACCCCTGCCTGCAGCCTTCTGTGATGATGTCACACATACCAGGGGGCTACAGGACCAGTCTCCCTGCTCCCCTCGATCCTACACATGCGCAGTGGGAACCAACTGTGAGTAATCAGGTAGTGACAGCTGGCTCCTGAAGCCAAGATGATGGCGCTAAAGATCATAAAAGGATTGGTTGCAGGGAAAATAGCATTGGACTTCTTGGTCTGGTAAGTATCTATTTCTTAAAAGTCAGCATATACAATATTTGTAGCTACTGAGATTTAATTTTCAAATGCCCAAAAGAAGGTCCTCTTTAATATTGAACTCCATCTTTTGTTAGTCTTTACATAGTTCTAACAAAACACCAAACTCAATCTTTTGTTAGACTTTACATAGCCAGCTTGGCCCAAATTAACTATGTCCCTCAATAACATGCGAAGCTGCTGGATGTGCAGTATAAACTGTGTGTAGCTGAGGCTACATACAGCGTACCGCACTGTGTTCCGGGTTTGAGCCAAGACTTCCTGTCTGATACACAGAACAAAGTAAAGTCTATCATAGCGTCCCTCAGCCATTCACAGAAAGCAGTGTATTCTATCAATGAATATAAATACAAAGCTTCCTCTGATTAGCTGAGTCAGAGTTTGTGACATCATCAGCCCGCTTCTCTGTGAATGGTTGAGTGCTGCTGTGATAGACTCTACTGTGTTCTGGGTATCAGATAGGAAGTCTCTGCTCGCATGCTACGTACAGTTTATATTGCACATCCAGCGGCCTCACATGTTAGTGAGAGGCATAGTTCATCTAAAAAAAGATGGAGTTCAGCTTTAAGTTCATCGGTCCCACAGCACCTCTCATATAGGACAGGAAACATTTAAGCCATGAACAGGCTTAAATGTAGAAAAAAGGGCACAAACGAAGATGTGCATTTTAGCTTACGTGTATATTCCTACACTTTGGTCATTTGCACAGTCTCTTCTGCTTTTCTCAATTACACATAAATATGCAGCGTGGTTGCTGTAGTTTGCTGGAGGGTGAGCATGCAACAAGCTCAGTAAGGTGTTAAAGTTTTTCTTGACATGGTGTAAAAATCTATTTTCTTTGCATTCGTTGCTAGTTTTTGATGTATGAGGCAATAAATAGAAAACACTAGCTTAGTAGTGCAAACTGTAGTATTCTATGCAACAAAGAAATATTAAACATGATTGCAAAAAACAGTTTGCGTTATTCAACAATCTTGTCCTGTGTAAACCTCCTTTATTCTGGAAATGGTATTCACAACACAGTACTTTAAAGGGTCAGTCCACTAAAATAATTACATATTAGTTATTGCTTGAACGTGATGAAATGAGTCTTCTCCTGGTCTCTTATATATCCCATATATTCCAACAGCAACGTCTGCTTGCCATAATTCTCGACCCTTGTCCACTTGGGACTTTTGGGTAATTCTATCCACCTTTGCATAGTCCATATCTGTCTGTCACATTTTCTGTAATTTAAAATACATCAATCCAACAGGACATGTAGGATCCCATCATAATGACCAAAAAGAATTAGGTGCGGAGACCAGCAAAATTCATAAGAGATAGAAACCGTCAGGTGGTTCATTCTCCAACGCTACAGATAGAGTAATTACTGCGTATTAGGCCCTTAATGATTCAAAGGATGAACTATCCAATACTAACTGAACCCAAACTAGCATAATTCCCAGTGCCCTGAAGAAGGAGGTGTCTCAAAGATCCCCAAAATGTGTTGGTTGCATTTATGTCCACTCTTACAAAAACACAATGGATTCTACACATTTGAAAGCATCTTGATTATATTATACAGCGCTCTTCGTATACCAACACCCAAACTTGAATTCTGTCTCCTAGGGAAAGGGAACGTTTAAAACAAAATATATCTAGAGTAGAGTAGTGTAGAGTTTACAAATTTTTATTGAAAAGTCTCATAAATTGTACCTGACTGAGGGTTTGATGACCCAGAGAGGTTTGAATTTTGAAAACTGTATTTAATTGTATGTTTTCTTTTGCATTTTGTCCAGTATGGGTATCTGGTACCTTGAGTCCATCTAAGGTCATTCTCTGTATTTTTCATTGATATTGTAGACAGTTGAAGTTTAGTGTCCTGGACTTGTTTGATGATATATGGTGGGGACAGCTGTTGACCTAAATATTATAAATGATAAAGTTAGTGTATGTGTATGTTTCTAACTTTTTGGTACTTACGCTCCCTCTCTTTTTTACTTAGAGGCTGGTTGAATAAAAAGTCCTCTTATGTGTGCCATACTTGCTTTGGATTATGGTTGCTTGCTATGTTTAAAGTTGGTAAGCTGTCAAGCCTGTTAGACAGAAATGGCAGGGTCAAACAGTTAAGGTTGATTTAAGAGGACCAGTATTTATGAAGCTGTGCCCAAAAAGGGGAGTGCACAGGACTACTTACTAATATTGCCCATGGGCAGCTGACCTTTTCTCTGTTACTGACATACTATGGCTTTTTCTGCGCTGTCTCTGTGTGAAGAAGGCCTTCTTGGTAGGGAAACAGGACTTTGCTTCCTCATTTCAGAACTGCCTCCTGGACAGGGGAGGACTGGGAAGGGGGGCAGGGTGGAAATTGCCCCCCGGGCCACGCTGATGCCGGGTAAAAAGGCCGCACTCAGAGCTGGATTAATGTAGGGGCTAGACACTGTATACAGCTGCCGGTCAGCGCTACACAATGTTATATTTGCAGAGCTGCAGCAGAGTGGTATGAGTGTGCAGAGTACGCTCCTGAACCCAGCCGGCAAAATACTAACACAGTCACTTCCCTGTCAGGCAGAGTGATCTCTGCCCGACAAGAGCTTCCTAGGCCCTGCCTGGCGTGATGTCATGTATTTTTGTTAAACCTCCTTTGTTGCTATTAACCTTAAATTATGTTACCACATTGCATCATCTTGTTAGGTGCAAATCACACCTATATTCCTGGCAGTTGGAGCGGGGGCACACACTGCCCTAGCCCTGGATTTCCTGGACATTGAAGGAGACCTATTTGTCACAATATTGGAGGAGAGATCACAGACAGATCTCATAAACACTGTTTATTGGGGTTGCAATCTCCTAGAATATACCTACCTGTATCTATAGATGCGGTTTGTACCTAACAAGGTCTATTTGTGCAGTGAGTACTACACTGACAAAACAACTTTCCTTTGAGGATAACACCAAACCCAATGATCTATATATCAATTAACCTGCTGATGTACCCCTACCTCCACACCATTGGGATAAACCTGGCTTGCCGCCCGTCCACCTGGCCTATCATATTCTGTCGTTGTAGAAATTAAATTTGTGATTACTGAAAACTGCCTAGTACAATTGACACAGTCCTGAAGGAGCTCATTAGCGTGAAACATGTAGAGAAACCAGTGTCATTAACTGAACCCACCTTACCGCTGTTGGACATCTTTTCCTTGCCTGTACTAGATCCCGCCGTTAAGTGGGGACCTAAGGGTGTGGTATTTGTAGAGTATGTTCCAAACAGTAAAGAGCAAGGTGGTGTACAGGGTTGTTGGTACATGTATTTGACCGAGAGGTTAATTTATTATTATTTATTATTATACAGGATTTATATAGCGCCAACAGTTTGCGCAGCGCTTAATTTGTATAATATCATCAAATACAGTGGTGGATATATATTTTTTACTGTTGTGATATTTATATATTTTTTAATAACAAATATAACAAATAAAAGAATATCGTTTTTACCTAATTGGTTGTGCCATTAAAGCGGAGTTCCGGGCACAAAAACGATATTTTTTTTTTGTGCCCGTCCGCTAGTTCAGCCTAACCTGAAAAGGAATTGGATAGTTAGATTTTTTTTTTTTTAAAACTCACCTTGTAATTGACGATCGTAAATACTCACCTATGACAGCTTCCTCCCTCGGAGCCGCGGCTCACCCCGTCACTTCCTGTCTCGCTATGATTCCTGGGAGCTGAACGTCATAGCTCCCAGGAATCAATGCGCCGCACCGGCCCCGCTCGTCATTTCCGGGCGACGCCGCATTCCCCTGCTAAACAGCTTCTGGGCATGCCCAGAAGCTGTTTAGGAATGCGGCGCCGCACCGGAAGTGACGAGAGGGGCCGGTGCAGCGCATTCTGGGACACGAAGACGCGGAAGAAGACAGAGAAGAGGACCGCGCCGGCTTCAGCTGCCCACAAGAGAGATGGAAACGCTGTGGAAGAAAACTTCTAAGTAAGTATTTCTTCTAAAAGGTAAGTGCGAACCGGGACAGATCAGAGGCTAGCCATTGTGGAATGTGCTAGCCCTGACTGTCCCGGGGGTATGTTAAAAAAAAAAACGTTTCTCTGCCCGGAACTCCGCTTTAACGTCAATTTTTTGCTATGTTTTCTTGAATTTGATCCAGGATGAGGCACAGATTATTTTACTGTGTCCATAGTACCGCCCTATGGTGACACTCCAAAATATATCACATTGCAGATAAACAACTATGAGGCTCCCCACTTTTGTTATATGAGGTATGAACATTTTTCTTAATGTGCGAGCTATGGCTCAAAAAGTTGAAAAGGTGCTATAGTACAGGTGTACCATAACACATATCCCTTCCAAGACAGCCCTACAGTTACTGATATGAAGAAGAGCCTTAGGGTTTTTACTTGTGGTGGCCATGTAAAAGATTTGATAATGTCTATGAAAAAAATGGGTTTGGAAATATTACAAAAAATGGTTTCTTGTATGCAATGAATTCTGCAATGAAATGTGTATGTAGCAGGTTTTCCATGCCTGTGGCCTGATGGGTCTGCCATCGGTACCGGTTACCTCTCCAGCCCTTGTGAGCTGCGGCCCTGGGTGTGAGCACTGAGACATTGACAACTCCGGCATCTTTGTTTTGTGGTTTTATTGTATTTAAGGGGATGGGAGAAGGGAATGAGTGGGATACTCCTTTAGGCTCAACTAGATACAATTGTGGGACATTTCTGGCAAAAATGCCTATTAGCGCTGTCTTGACGCCAGCCGATGCTAGCCAATGCTTCCTGACATTTGAACACTGTGTAATTACTGAAACTGTACTGAATCCTCGACTTAAGTCCAGAAGATCCAGGACGGTAGAACTGCTTGACTTGTAACACTAAAATAGCTCAGAGTCCCTGAATGGCTCCCTCCAGCACTGCACTGGCTGAGATACTCCTTGTAAGTTCCTGTACTGCTGCAACTCTCAACTGTCACACTTCACACTGTGCACTATCACTTCAGGGCCCAAACCACAGGCGCCTCCTTTACACTTTAGGCTCTTCAGGGTCCACTGACTATGTACCCCCTCTGTCACTTCAGGGTCCTCAACCTAGGCACTCCCTTTCACCACTAGCTGGTACTGGATGCCCGAACCTCTTCCGGAGTGGTCCCCTCTAACTTCAGGCAGACCCCCAGGGACAATCCTTAGTACTCACGACCTGTGTAGGCTTTTCTGGGACTGGATCCCTCTGACTCTCCGCAGGTTCTCGGCACACCGGATCCCTTCAGCTTAGCTCAGCACTCTCTGGATCTTCAGGCAGCACCCCGAGATCCTCCTCCTCAGACAGGAGGGGAGATAGCCCTTCTCTTCCTCCTGGGACTCTGCTCCCACCAAAGACATTGTGTCATGCGCTACCCCCAAACTTAAACCCACTCTCAGAATCCTTTGCAGCACAATCTGCCTTCTGGGGTAGTTACAAGCCTGGATGTGTCCCCTGATTGGGTTTTCTCCACCGCCCTATGAGAAGCCTTTCACAGGAGACAGTGGGGAGACTCCCCCTTCAGCAGACACACCTGGAAACCATGACACCCTGACTAATAAATCCCAGCCCTGCTGTTAGGCAGACAAGGCTCACTATACCTTTACCTAGCACCTACCTGTAGGGTGCTACATGTATAACTGATTTTTAGAGAATTTTGTAATCTTTTTATATATATGTAGCGCACCCCTTAAGGAGCTGCAAGTAGAAATGGGGTAGAAGTAGGGAATCAACCTGCACAGTCAGGCACACCAATTTTTCACAGGCACACTTGAGACAGGAAACAGTCCAGCACTTTATTTTTGTGTTTTATTTACACAAATGATTATTAAATGATTATGGGATGCTCACTTGACTGGAACAAACTTTTTCAGGGAACTTCAACTATATACACAGTCTATATACACTCCTTTTCTTCCTTCTTTACAAAACATGCTTGCAGATCCACTGTGATGTCACCCTAGGAAAAGTCTATAGCAAAGGCCCTTTACAGGCAGGGACCACGCGCCCTTATACGTATTTGAGAATGATTGGGGGACACCACTAGCATTTTCACTGCACTTCCTCCCATTGTCACTGGTCCCAGCACCACCTCTTCAGGCTCTGCCAGCCTGCCTGGCTGCAGCAGCCCCTTTTACTAGCCCTCCTGGCTACATCCCACAGTCCTTCCAAACTGCACACTCACCTGGATCCTACTGTCCTCACTCTTGCTCCCATGCCTTTGGACAGGACTCCTCCATGTGTTGTAGGAGGATATCTCCAGCACCCGAGCCCCAGGTCACCCCCCCCTCAGACTAGGGGGTTACCCTCATGGGCCACTGACAGCCTCCTCAGCACTCCATCTCCAACTTCCACCTGAACTCCACTGCCCCTGCTGGCCTGACTTCGAGAATTTAGGAGGGGCCTATCCCTTGCCAGCCCATTTGCTGGGGATTGGCTGGGGCCCTACTCAATACTCCAGGCAGCTCCTTCTAACCCCTCTCACATTCTTCTGAAAGCTTCTCCAAGGTTCCAGCAAGTAGGGGGAGGTACCAGAGATGCTGCCTGATGAGTCATCCTGCCTCCCTGAGTCACTGACCCTGACCAAGATTCAACACTACAACTAACACTAGCACACCTAGATAGAGGGTGCTACACCTGCATGAAACCCTTATGGCTGTACTGTCCCCCTGGACGCGCAAGTCCTACGCCTTTCAGCCAGTAAAGACATATCTTAAACTTATAAGGGATAAGAAGCCTGAAACAGTTGTGTGCAAAGGTTAGTTATAGTTGCTTTATAAAATTATAACTATATCTGTGCTGTACACCATTGCTTCTGGATGGAAATATTGGAAAAAGGAATAATTTGCCATGACTCTGACGACTTATGGATAAGCACAAGCGTCCTAATTTTTGGATCTTGTGCTGGAAGTGAGGACATGTAAATAGTTTTCTATTTTAAAGCGTAACTCCACTTTTGCTGAGAAAAAATAAACATTCCCCTCTGGGTGATTCATGTACATTACAAGAATTTTAAAAAACTTTGTTGCAGATTCCTATCTTTTGTTATTCTGAAGAAAGCATTGTTTGTTCCTCTGTGCCCCTGTACTGAGTGGGTCTAATGGGAGTGATTTAAAAATGATCTATCAGCTGTGGCAAATGCAGGGCACTAATGAGGAAAGCTGCATGGCCTGCATCCCTTTACATGAGTTCCTTATAGAAATATCTCACCAAAAATGACATTTTTGTTGCAGGGGAAGTCAGAAACCTGACTTGTATCTTAGGCAGACTTCTGGGAAAATCAGTGAGCCAATCACACAAGCAGGAAATGATGTTTCTGGGGTGTGGTCAGTACACATTCTGTGCACAGAACACCTCCAGGTAGCCATAATGCATTGTATTTTCAGAAAATTACAGCTGCTGCAGATTGAAAAGAACATTTATTTTTTTAATAAAATTTAATTGCAATATGACTTGTGTCACAATTGTATACGCTATATTCTTTTTTCTTTATTTGCTATTTTTTTCCCCACAAAAGTGGAGTTACCCTTTAAAAAAAGCAACGCTGCACCTCATGTATAAATGTGAAAGAGATTGGGTTATATTTTTATTATAATATGCTCTAGTAATACAATAATTTGCCCTACTGATTCATGTGAAGTGTGAATTTTAAAGAACCCCACATTCTACCAGAAATTACTTACTGAGAAATCTTTCCAGGTCCCTCAATATGCAAAAAAGTTCTCCTGACAAAGCCAAGAACCATAAATCACTGTGCATTCCAGCATCACTTCTTCTCCAGGACTTATTTTTGGCACAGCAGACTATATGCTGGCTATATGCATAGCACCATGGCTCAAATAGACAAGCATGTCTACAGGAGTGCTGCTAAAGCCAGATTTCATCTGTTTTTGCAGTGATGTGCAGACAAGGAGGGTATACAAATACAGAAACTATATATTTGAAACTGTCTGCATCAAACAGACTTTTAGAGCCATATACATGTGCATCTCAAAAAAATTATAATATCATCAAAAAGTTCATTTATTTCAACAATTCAATTCAAAAAGTGAAACTCACATATTTTATATAGATGCATTACACACAGAGTGATATACTTTAAGCATTTCTTTATTTTACTTTGATGATTATGGCTTACAGCGAGTGAAAACCCTAAATTCAATATCTTAGAAAATTAGAATATTACATAAGACCAATAAAAAAAAGGATTTTTAATACAGAAATGTTGGCTTACTGAAAAGTATGTCCATGTACAATATAGTATGCACTCAACTTGGTCAGGGCTCCTTTTGCATGAATTACTGCATCAATGTGGCATGGCATGGAGGCGACCAGCCTGTGGCACTGCTGAGGAGGCCCAGGTTTCTTTGATAGTGGCTTCCAGTTCATCTGCATTGTTGAGTCTGGTGTCTCTCATCTTCCTCTTGATCATACGCCACAGATTCTCTGGGGTTTAGGTCGGGCGTGTTTGCTGGCTAATGAAGCACAGTGATACCATGATCATTAAATCAGGTATTGGTACATTTGGCAGTGTGGACAGGTGCCAAGTCCTGCTGGAAAATGACATCAGAATCTCCACAAAGCTGGTCAGCAGAGGGAAGCATAAAGTGCTCTAGAATTTCCTGGCAGAGGGCTGCGCTGACTTTGGACTAGATAAAACACAGTGGACCAACACCAGCAGATGATATGGCTCTCCAAATCATCACTGACTGTCGAAACTTCACTCTGGACCTCAACTCTTCCTCTAGACTCTGGGACCTTGATTTCCAAATGAAATGCAAAATTTTTCACAGTCCGTGATGATTTGGGGAGCCATGTCATCTGCTGGTGTTGGTCCACTGTGTTCATCCAAAAGTCTGATCCAAGTTCAATCCAAGTCCAAAATCAGCACAGCCCTCTACCAGGAAATTCTAGAGCACTTCTTGCTTCCCTCTGCTGACCAGCTTTATGGAGATGCCGATTTCATTTTCCAGCAGGACTTGGCACCTGCCCACACTGTCAAAAGTATCAATACCTGGTTTAATGATCATGGTATCACTGTGCTTAATCGGCCAGCAGACTCGCCTTACCTAAACCCCATAGAGAATCTGTGGGGTATTGTCAACAGGAAGATGAGAGACACCAGACCCAATATTGCAGACGAGCTGAAGACCCTGGCTTCCATAACACCTCAGCAGTGCCACAGGCTGATCGCCTCCATGCCACGCCGCATTGATACTGTCATTAATGCAATAGGAGCCCCGATCAAGTATTGAGTTCATACTATACTGTACATGGACATACTTTTCAGTAAACCAACATTTCTGTTTTAAAAATCCTTTTTTTATTGGTCATATTAATATTCTAATTTTCTGAGATAGTGAATTTTGGGTTTTCACTAGCTGTAAGCCATAATCATGAAAATTAAAAGAAAGAAATGTGTGAAATATATCACTCTGTGTGTAACCCATCTATATAAATGATAAGATTTTCGCTTTTTGAATTTAATTACTGAAATAAATGAACTTTTTGATGATATTATAATTTTATGAGATTCACCTGTAGACCCTACAAAAAGTGTTTTTGCATGAATAGGCGTTATTTCTGTACAACTGCAGGGCAATTTTTAAAGTGACAATATAAACATAATCCTTGCTTCCCGGAGTACTTGTGGTAGTCCAGGTGAGACCTGATGAAATTTGTTGGTTTGTCCAGCCATTTGTCTATCCTTCTGTCCCTTGGTTTATCTCTATCCAGCTCTCTGCAGAAGGCGATGTTCTGTCTAACGAATAAACTGACTCAAGGATAAAAAAATGTGATATTTTGTTTTTTTTCTGACTAGCATGTTTTGTTGCAGCCTACAGTAAGCTGTATGATAAAAAAAACCTTGTGATACAACATCATAACTATTACTGAAAATGTGGTCCATATTACTCCAGAGCTCAGGACCATTATCTATGTGATCTAAAAAGTCTACATTTATGAAAGTTGATCTGAAAAATCTGAAAAAAGTGCAGATGCCTGCTCATAACTTTGAAAGTCTTCCTAAGAGCCCAAACAGTGGGGGGACACTTGTAGGAAAAGAAATAGCCGCACATTCAGGGATTCCAATAGGTTTCAAATACCTTTATTTCCAAAAAGTTGCAAGTGATGACACCAAAGACACCAGCATGAAGTCTCGTAGACGCGTTTCACACATACATCTTGTGCTTAATCATTACGGGTAATGATTAAGCACAAGATGTATGTGTGAAACGCGTCTACGAGACTTCATGCTGGTGTCTTTGGTGTCATCACGTGCAACTTTTTAGAAATAAAGGTATTTGAAACCTATTGGAATCCCTGGATGTGCGGCTATTTCTTTTCCTACAAGTGTTCCCACGGAGGCGGGCCGGGGCCAGCACTCTATTGGATATCCTATCTCCTGGCAATCACCACACACTATACACCTGGAGCAGTGTCTTTCCTTTCTTCAGTAAACAGCGGGGGGATTGTTAAAGCTGTAGTGCAGGGAAAGGAAAAGTACTCCCTTGCAGTTGGGCTGCCCCAGCACCTTTAAGTATTGAATGCTCGTTTAGGTACAGAGGACTCCAAAAAGCAGTTTTAAATGCCCTTTCCTCCGCTACCACAAGCTTCCTCCGGGCTGTAAGTAACTCTTCCCCTATGCTCTGGATTTTTTCAGGTCCTCTGACATCATCAATTCCAATGAAGAGCCAATAGCCTTGCATTGGACATGAGGTAAACGAATGACAGTCCACTGCCAGAGCGTAGGAGAGTAGAAGAGAGCGAAGGCTGCCAGAAAAGTGGAAAATTAGGTAATAAAAACATTTAACCCTTGCAGTGTGGGGGCAGCCCCACTGCAAGGGAGCATTTTTCCCTTCCCCGGAGATGTGCTTTACTATTACCTCTTATCCACATATAATGTTGTTCCTTTTTCTACACTGGCAATTTGACAACAATTCACTCCTTCATCCATGTAACTCACACAATTAACACATGTCACAGATTTTATGGCACCGTGATTGGATTATGTAAATTTAAGCAGGGTGTTTTCTCAAATTCATGTTCTTGGACAATTGACACATTGCATAACATCGTGGTGATAACATTTTGATGAATGATTTGCCCATGTGTATATAAATGCAGGGGTATTTTCCCAACATTTGCTTGAGCATAGCATGCTGCTTGAATGAGCAGTGTAATGTATTCCACATTACAGAACAAGAATGTGATTAACTGCTACAAGCTCCTCAGAAGAATCTTATTAATGCAAATGTCAATGCTTAATTGCGATAATTCAGGCTGCAACTGTACCTTCCTGTTGGCCCATTACTATAATGAACAGCCTTATCGGCCAATAGGAAGGTGTTGTAAAGGACTGGCCATTTCTTAGTAGATCTAGGAAGGGTTGAAAGTTGGCATGTGTAGCGCTGCCCCATCAGGAGCCGCTGAGTATAATGGGACCCCTGTTTTCTTCTGAGGCCTGAGTGAAGCACAACCCCTGCTGAAACCACCAGAAAGCTGTAACAGATGTTACTCTGGTTATCACACCAAGGATAAATACACCACTTTTTATGAAGAAAATATTTAGTTTATTTAGGATTCAGATGGGTAATAGTATAGGTACAAAATGAAGGTCTGATGTGCACAAAGGAGAATCACATATAACAAAGCAGGCAATAAAACCGCGAACGGTGCCACTTTAAATAGACCCAGTTGTTCTGCAGGATTTAGAGTTTAAACATAGCTCTCCTACTGAGAGAATTTTCCCCAAACAAGCAGAAAAGGAGAGAGAAAAGTGTGTTAGACTAGCTCGCTTGTGGGCTCCCAGTAATCAAAACCTGGGTTTAATTCTCTGTTTTGGTAAGCAAAATGTCCCATATAGAACCTGTCACACAATGCAGGAGAAACTCTTCTGCTGGCTTGATGGAGCTGTTTACGTTGGTGCACAATGAAGGTGTGATCCCTTTTTATGAGAAATTACATCGCATCACTGGAATGCTTTGTTTTCAGGTAAGTTTAACATAATGTGCTAGTATACGATGCATACTAGCACATTATGCCTTTTCCTTGCAGGTAAGAAAAAAAAAAGTGCAGTGGTTTACAACCGCTTTAAGTGCAAGACTTGGCTTGTGGAACTTGTAGCTCCTTTGGAAAGAATAGGCCTGAAGTAATATTCTTTTACAGTTCCTGCCTATCGGGCAAGCAGCCAGTATTATTTCTGATATCCTGTGCGCAGTACTTTAATGGGCTGCATGTGTAGATATACCACAGCACTGATTGGGCTACAGAGTCTGTGAATCCTGAACTTAAGTAACTGGCAACAACAACACATGAACTTGTAGCATGTGGTGGTGTGGTATGGGATAGGAACCCTCTCACCTGGTCCTCGATGCAGCAGTGCAAAGTGATTGCCTTACTGCTGCTTGGGCTCCATTTCTTGCTGTCCTCCCACGGATGTAGTTGTGCCAATGTCAATGACCCAATCTGTCTGCCTGCAGAATCAACTATCCTGTCTCTCAGTATGAGCAATGATCTGGAAATCCCCTTCTCCGCTCTTAGGCCCAATCTGATCTGGCCTGTGGTCTCCTGAATCAGCACTCAAATTTCACCCACATCCTGCTTCTCTCTCAGTCTTCTCCTCTCCTCCATGAAAGCTCATGGCCATTTTTTTTTATCAGCTCCGTCCCTTATGTTCCCTCACTTGGGATCTGTAATTCTCTTCCAGCTAAACTGAATAAAGAAGTCCAGCTGGCAGGACACAAGTCCCAATTTTTTTGTGCAAACTAAACTGCAGAGCACTGCCATCTTGTGGCCATTTAACAACCTGCAAACAGTAACAATGCAGTGTGTTACATATGTAAAAAGCACTCCTATATGTAAACTACTCAGGGCTCTGTGGAAGACTTTCAGAATCGTAGCCTGGTTTTTATGTCTGGGATCATTTTAATTACCTTTAAACCATGACTAGTAGGTACCAAATAATGGTGATTTCTACAGCTGTCTATTTGGCAATGGCAGCATTATTCTAAATAGAAATGATAAAAATTAGCAATTTGTTAACTATCAGTTTGCTACACAGAACCATAAGCTTGCTTCACAAATTTGTTTGAAAGGACGCCTGTCAAAATAGAGATATGGAGGCTGCTGTTACTGAACTGTTCGGCTAATGATGCCAAACCCCTGGTGGACGTGCTGACCCTCCTTCTGTAATACTTTGAATTATTGATTTGGAACAAATATACCAACAAGGATTTCTGGCACTTATTCTACTTTCCCAATGTGCCTATTTGTTCTGGGTCAGCAAGTATTAAAACCAGCCAGCATAACAGTCCAACAAGCAGTCACCTAGTGTTTTCAGAAGGAGGTGAGCAATGGCAGTACTTATAATGCTCATGGAAGATTTACTACAAAAAAAAGGAAAATGTGCACTGACATTTCTGCATGCTACATATGGAGCTTAGACCGGCTAGGCCCTTCATTAAGTGCTAGATAGGATCCTCCAGCCCTGTCACTACTACAGTAATATTTATAGCTTCCCAAGGGACCCAGCAGTCCTACCTTAGCAGCAAGTTAAGTTCCGGAGTACAAATACATCAGGATAATCAATAGCAGCAAAAGGAAGAGATCAGGAGATGACAAGAGCAAAGCCAAGGTCGAAGATCAAGACAGGTCATGATATATTCCCTAATTGAAAGGAGGAAAAAGCTATCCACTTGCTGTCTTATTTAAAGAGAAAATGCAGGAAAAAGGAAAGTCCATTAGTGGCCTGGTAATTCTTTTCTTTTTTCCCTTCATGGAAATATTTGTTAACAACTGTAGCAGCCAATAGGCAGTATCCACATCATCGGTATGAGATGTGCTCACTTTAAGAAGGACCCTCCCACACTGTAGAACAGAAAAGAAAGAATAGTAAATGGCTTTCTACGGTAATACCGTTTCAGGTAAGTATTTGTGCATTTTTTTCTGTTAATAAAAATGTATATTAGCTTCTTTAATTGCCTTTTTAAAGTCTATGGGATGCATTATACGTGCATCTAAAAAAAGTTTAACATCAAAAGGTTAATTTATTTCAGTAATTCGATTCAAAAAGTGAAACTCATATATTTTAGATAGATGCATTACGCACAGAATGATATATTTCAAGCATTTCTTTTTTTTTTTTTTTTTTAATTTTGATAATTTTGGCTTACAGCTAGTGAAAACCCAAAACTCAGTATCTCAGAAAACTGGAATAGTACATGAGGCCAATAAAAATAAGGATTTTAAGACACACATGTTGGCTTACTAAAAAGTCTATGTATGGTATAGTATGCACTATACCAATACTTGGTCTGGGCTCCTTTTGCATGAATTACTGCATCAATTTGACGTGACATGGAGGCGATCAGCCTGTGTCACTGCTGAGGCGTTATGGAAGCCCAGGTTTCTTTGATAGTGTCCTTCAGCTTGTCTGCATTGTTGGGTCTCGTGTCTCTCGTCCTCCTCTTGACAATACCCCACAGATTCTCTATGGGGTTTAGGTCAAGTGAGTTTGCTGCCCAATCAAGCACAGTGATGCCATGATCATTAAACCAGAATTGGTACTTTTGGTAGTGTGGGCAGGTGTCAAGTCCTGCTGGAAAATAAAATTAGCATCTCCAAAAATCTGGTCAGCAGAGGGAAGCATGAAGTGCTCTGGAATTTCCTGGTAGAGGGCTGCACTGACTTTGGACTTGATAAAACACAGTGGTCCAACACCAGCAGATGACATGGCTCCCCAAATCATCACAGACTGTAAAAATGTTGCATTCCATTTGGAAATCAAGGTCCCAGAGTCTGGAGGGAGAGGGGAGAGGCACAGAATCCAAGTTGCATGAGGTTCAGTGTAAATATCTGAAAAGTGTTGTGTATGTAGCAGGTTTTCCAGGCATTGGGCCTGATGTGGGTCTGCCATTGTTACCGGTGACGCCTTCAGCGCATTTAAGCTGAATACCCAAGTGTGAGATTGGAGACAATGACCATTCCGGCATCTTTGGTTTGTTTTGTTTATTTGATATTGGGGATGGGAGAAGGGAATGAGTGGGATACTCCTCTGGCTCAACAAGGTACAAATGGGACACTTTGTGGAAAAATGCCTTTCAGCACTGTCTTGACGCCAGCTGGATGCTGACCAATGCTTGCTGGCATTTGAAAAAACACTGACTTGCTGAACTGTACTTGAACTTGACTCCTGACACTCTGATCAGCTCAAAAGTCCTGGACTGTACTTAGACTTGACTTCTGATGCTCTGGGTAGCTTAAAAGTCCTGCATACAGTTCCCTCCAGTCTTTTCTGACTGGGTTAGCTCCTGTAACTGCTTGTGCTGCTGCAACTCCCAACACTGTACACTGCACACTGCATGCTGTACACTTTAAAGTGGAGTTTCACCCATTTTTACAAGTTGAGATGTATGTAATCCCCTTTAAATATGCTTTTGGCATGTAAACTATTTTTTTTTTTTAAAGGAAATACCTTTTATCTTCTATAGGTAGGGTGAGGTAAAGTGGCACTGCCTGGTAACATATAATTACAGTAAATGCGGTTAAATTGTGTGCAAAAGGTGCAAATTGGTAAAATATCATAAAAGTATCAAATTAAATAAATAAATTAGTGTGGATGTCTCTAAAGTGATATAGTGCAATGTGCATATATATGGTGTCTGTTAGTTTTAGAAAGGTCAGATATAAATATGAATATAAAATCGTGCTTCATGTAACATAAGCTACAAATATATGAACATAGTGCATTCACAATTATAAATACAAGCAAATCTAAAAAAGTGCTCGTGCAGTGAATAAACTGAAAAAACAGTCCAACAATCTATTAGCTTGCTGAGTGAGTCCGTGAATAAAAAACAATAGAGATAGTTGATCACCAATGATTATTCGAGTGAAAATAAGGTGCTTGCGGTGCTTTTTTTAGGAAGTGGGGTGAGTGATGGGCAGAAACACACAGGTGCACCCCTCTTATTGCTCCCGCACTCACCGGAGATATGTACCCCTACAGGGGTAATGGGCCTTATTGCAGCGTGGTCTTTATGGCTCCTATGGAGGGGGGAGGGGATACCCCCTTTTTTATCGAGTAGTAGGATCTCCTATACACACTGCAAGCTCTGCATCCATGTCCCCGTCAGAGTTCTCCTTTACATTCAATGTCCCCGCCAGAGTCCTCCTTTACGTCTATGACCCCATCAGAGTGCTCCTTTACATCTAGTGTGTCCCCCTTTACATCCATGTTCCCATCAGAGTGCTCCTTTACATCCAGTGTCCCTGCCAGCGTCCTCCTTTACATCCATATCCCCATCAGAATGCTCCTTTACATTTAGTGTGTCCCCGTCAGAGTCCTCCTTTACATCCATGTCCCCATCAGAGTGCTCCTTTATATCCAGCGTCCCCATCAGAGTCCTCCTTTACATCCATGTTCCCATCAGAATGCTCCTTTATATTCAGTGTGTCCCCGTCAGAGTCCTCCTTTACATCCATGTCCCCATCAGAATGCTCCTTTATATCCAGTGTGTCCCCGTCAGAGTCCTCCTTTACATCCATGTACCCATCAGAGTGCTCCTTTACATCTATTGTGTCCCCATCAGAGTCCTCCTTTACATCCATGTCCCCATCAGAGTGCTCCTTTACATCTAGTGTGTCCCTATCAGAGTCCTATTTTACATCCAGTGTCCCCATCAGAGTGCCCCTTTACATCCATGTCCCCGTCAGAGTTCTCCTTTACATCCAGTGTCCCCGCCAGAGTCCTCCTTTATGTCTATGACCCCATCAGAGTGCTCCTTTACATCTAGTGTGTCCCCCTCAGAGTCCTCCTTTACATCCATGTCCCCACCAGAGTGCCCCTTTACATCCAGTGTCCCTGCCAGAGTCCTCGTTTACATTTAGTGTGTCTCCGTCAGAGTCCTCCTTTACATCCATGTCCCCATCAGAGTGCTCCTTTATATCCAGCGTCCCCATCAGAGTCCTCCTTTACATCCATGTTCCCATCAGAATGCTCCTTTATATTCAGTGTGTCCCCGTCAGAGTCCTCCTTTACATCCATGTCCCCATCAGAGTGCTCCTTTATATCCAGTGTGTCCCCGTCAGAGTCCTCCTTTACATCCATCTACCCATCAGAGTGCTCCTTTACATCAATTGTGTCCCTATCAGAGTCTTCCTTTACATCTGTGTCCCCGTCAGAGTGCCCCTTTACATCCAGTGTTCCCGCCAGAGTCCTCCTTTACATCCAGTGTCCCAGTCAGAGTGCCCCTTTATGTGTCCCGGGTCAGAGTTCCCCTTTATTATTCCAGTCAGAGTTCCCCTTAATTTTTCCGATCAGAGTTCCCCTTTAATATTCCGGTCAGAGCTCCCCTTTAATATTCCGGTCAGAGTTCCCCTTTAATATTCCGGTCAGAGCTCCCCTTTATTATTCTGGTCAGAGTTCCCCTTTAATATTCCAGTCAGAGTTCCCCTTTATTATTTATATATTACATCCGTGTCCCCATGAGAGTTCTCCTTTATAACCGTGTCCCCGTGCGGTGAGAGTGCCCCTTTAATGTGACTGTTCTGTAATCAGATAATATTCCTGCCATTTCTCACTATGAATCTCACATAAGAATAATCCGTTCCGTCCCGCACATGCATTATTCCACAGGACACCGGTGTGGAAATAACGCAAAATTTTGTCATTAGGCGATTCGCAAGGGCTGCTGGGATACACGACACCGCTATCCCAGGAGCCCTTGCAAATTGCCGAGTGAAGTAATCGCCTATAGGCGGCCGGACCCGGAAGTGCGGATGAATAAGGAAGAAAAACGGTATTTCCTTACAAAAAATAAAAAATAGTTTGCATTGTGTGTGCCTCTATGTCTGACTCTTTCTCTCGCTCTCTCTCTGTCTCCTGCACTTGTGTCTTCCGGGAGGCGGGGAAGGGATATAGAGGGCGGTAACTTTCTCCTCAGCCGACGTCTCTATAGCAACCTGTACTATGCCTAAAGCATAGTACTGCCCATGTGCGGGATTGCCTGCTGCATTCTGGGTAGCAGGAATGAACAGCAATCAGGAAGAAGGACACTAAGTTTTACACTGCAGCTTCAGATGCCCTTAGTAAAGATGGCCACGCACAGGCAGCGATTTTAAAAGTAAGATTTGCACTAAACAAATACACTGTTCAACTCATAAATATGCAAATAGCGGTTTTGTCAAGCGAGATGTATTCATATTAATGGGCTATTTTTGTTTAAAAAACAATTCTGAGGGCGGAACTCCGCTTTAACACTTCAGGGCCCAACCGCTGGCGCCCCCTTTGCACTTCAGGGTCCTCTCACTAGGCACCCCCTCTACACTTTTGGGTCCTCTCACTAGGCACCCCCTCTATGCTTCAGGGTCCTCTCACTAGGCACCCCCTCTACACTTCAGGGTCCTCTCACTAGGCACCCTCTCTGCACTTCAGGGTCCTCTCACTGGCACCCTCTCGGCTTCTCTTCAGAGTCAACACTGGCACCCCTTTGCTTTTACTCCTGCATCGGCTAGCTAGCTCCTGGATCCCCACGACCTTCACCAGAGTGGTCCCTCTCTGTCTAGGCAGACCCCCCAGGGGGCAGTTTGCAGTACTCATGAACTGGGAATGCTTTCTTGAAACTGGACCCCTCTCAACTCTGCTGGTCCTGGACACACCGGATCCTGTCTGCAGCTCAGCTCAGCCCTCTGTCACCTCAGGCAAGCCGCCTGGGACACCCGATCCTGCTGACAGGAGGAGAGACAGCCGTACTCTCCCTCCTGGGACTCTGCTTCCCGCCAAAGATGCTGCGTCATGTGTTCCCCTCAAACTTATACCTACTCCCAGAATGCTGTGTGGCAGAATCTGCCTTTCTGGGGTAGATCTTTTTGGGTATGTCTTTACCAGCTTTGCACATCTAGAGAGTGAAACTTTTGCCCATTCTTCTTCTTCAAAATAGCTCAAGCTCTGTCAGATTGGTCTGTGAACAGCAATTTTTAAGTTTTGCCACAGATTCTCAATTGGATTTAGGTCTGGACTTTGACTGGGTCATTCTAACACATGAGTATGCTTTGATCCACACCATTCCATTGTAGCTCTGGCTGTATGTTTAGGGTCGTTGTCCTGCTGGAAGGTTAACCCCTGCCCCAGTCTCAAGTCTGTTGCAGACTCTAACAGGTTTCCTTCTAAGATTACCCTGTTTTTGGCTCCATCCATCTTCCCTTTAACTCTGACCAGCTTCCCTGTCCCTGCTGAAGAAAAGGATCCCCACAACATGATGCTGCCACCACCATGTTTCATGGTAGTGATGATGTGTTCAGGGTGATTAGCAGGGTTAGTTTTCCACCACACATAGCGTTTTGCTTTTAGGCCAAAAAGCAATTTTGGTCTCATCTGACCAGAGCACCTTCTTCCACATGTTTTCTGTATCCCCCACATGGCTTCACGCAGACTGCAAATGGGATATCTTATGACTTTCTTTCAACAATGGCTTTCTTCTTGCCACTCTTCCATAAAGGCCAGATTTGTGGAGTGCACGACTAATAGTTGTTTGTGGACAGATTCTCCCACCTGAACTGTGGATCTCTTAAAGCAATAAGCTTTGACAAAAAACCTGGAAGCTGAATGGATTCAATGCAGAGCTGCACCTGATTTTGCACTCTCCAGTTTTAGTTATAGCCGGGATCAGACTACCAATATATATATATATATATATATATAGACTTATCATTGTTGTTGGAATTGCTCTTGTGCCCCTTTAAGACTGCTCTCGGAGGAGATCGTCATCTCACAGGAAATGGAAGAATGAGATTGTGGGAGATATACTTTCTTACAGAGAGCTGATCATTGTCTGGATTGTTGGGGAAACTATTTTCCCATGAAGCAATGGGGGAGCAGAGGATTATGAGGGAAGATATAAAAGTATCTGCTCCACAGCTTGAGAACTCTCTTGCTCCCCGGCCTGCATGACTGACTGCAGTTGTGGCCTAGTGCACGTGGCCTGACCCGCTCACGGAACCCAGCTTCAGCAGAGCGGATGCTGATTGCTGTACTTTGAATGCTTGCACAGTATTGCTGACGGGGAGAGAGTGGAAGTCGGTCAGACATCCTGAGGTGGCAGAGCGCAGCCTTTTCCCAGACGCCGGAGTGTGGGAGATCACATTGCCTATCCTATAGGACCCTCACGGACGGACATCCAAGAGTGGAAGAGGGTGCCTGTGTTGGGTTTAGACCGCAAGTATACCCTACCCTTTCATCTTCACACTGACTGCAGACACTGCAATATACATCAATTCCCTTAGGATTACAATTCAACATCTGATCCTTCTGCTATTTTATACCACAGTAGAAAGTGTTTATGAGCTCCAACTGCCGGTGAAGAAAATTAGCAAGGCCTTGCTAAGGGAGAGACATTGATACATATTAGTTCTTAAAGGGGACACTTTTTATTTTATTGCAGTATTACTAGTGAGGGCAGTGATGTGTAATGTTCTGGTACCTTTGGGTACCCTAATTACTCTTTCATAAGTGTATGCGCCCCACCATTCTCTTTTGGTAAGGTGCGCATACACCTTTAAGACTGATGCTGTCATCACTGAGCGCCGGACTGGATGGCTATTTAGATCGCCGGCTCTCACTCACATGTGTTCGTTCAAACTGCTTTGTGCCTTGATGCTAACCTGTCTTGAAGCTCTCATGCTTGCAAGCATACCTCGCTGTCGGAACCACGCTGCGCTGATCCCTGTATCCCGCTACCGGATCATCCGCTCTTGCCGAACCTCTCCTCTACTACATTGCTATTAGTGATAAGTACCCCACAGGGGAAACCTCTATAACTTTCATACTAAAGCTTACACTATCTAGCTCTGCATACTAAGGACTATTACTACATCTGCATTATCTAAGATTGCTAGCTCTTGAGCCTACTACCACCTGTTCTTGCACTGGGTTGATCTCTCTTGTATGTCCACCTGCTACTCTGTCATCTGCTACCATACATGATTGCTAAACCTATCTGCATCCCATCTGCTACTATCTTACTTTCAAGAACATTTCCTTTCAAGTGTCTGTCATCTACCATCTCTACCCAACCTGTCTCTTCAGCCTATCATCACTGTGTTACTATATACATAAGTCACTCTAGGAAACATCTTATTGAGTGTGTGTATTTACTTGCTGAATTGAGATCATCCACACATGATGAGTCATTGAGAGTTGGGATTGGTGTCTCAGCGTTTCTCTACATGACTACTTAAGTGGAATATTTCTGCAGCTGAAAATCCACATCATACATAAAACGCAGGAGCGTTACAGATTGAACGAACCACAAATGGATTCAGCAGAAATAACCACTCAGATGACACAATTAAAACAGCAGGTGACTGCGTTAGTACACGCACTTGCTGAATTAAAAGAAGACAATCAGGCTCTGTCGCAGCAGGTAATTAGACTGACACAACTTACCACTGCCCAGTCCCCTGAACCCAAGATAAATCCTCCTTTGGTATTTACAGGCGATCGCAAAAAATTTTGCGAGTTTAAAAACGCATGTGAGTTACTTTTCTTGCTAAAACCCCGTACCTACCTTACTGATCACATTAAGGTTTGTACTATTATTTCTTACCTAACAGGCGATCCTCGGGCCTGGGCAGACTCTCTTTTTGAGAAAAGCGACCAGCTTCTCAACTCCTATGCCTTGTTCCTAGCAGAACTCACTAGCCTATATGATGATCCCAATAGGCAGAGTACTGCCGATCTTCAATTAAGATCCTTGAAACAAGGTGGGAGACCTGTAGAAGACTTTGTCGCAGAATTCAAGAGATGGACCCTTGATTCAGAATGGAATGATGCATCTCTGAAATCCCAATTTAGGCTTGGCCTATCAGAGGCCGTTAAAGACGAGCTCGCCCGAGCAGATCTGCCAAAAACCCTGGATGCATTGATACAACTCAGTATCACCATAGATAGAAGACTACGTGAAAGAAAGGCTGAGAAAATGGGAATGCCATTATCCAGTTCTTTTCGGATTTCGGCCGTTGACCCCGTTCCTATGGAGGTAGGAACCATACGTCCACCTCTATCAACTATGGAACGAGCCAGAAGACGATCTGGTAATCTCTGCTTGTACTGTGCATCCCCGGATCACAAGATAAACGTCTGTCCCCTAGTCTACAAAAAGAAGGGTGAGTGTTCACATGTCCTCCTAGGGGGATTGACAACTTCAATCACTAAGGCTCCATGTACACGGGACGTTGTTAAAAGTCCCTTTGAACGCTGGAATTTTTAGGACGTTTGAAACGTCCGTTCAGTCGCGTTTAGCGGGCGTTTAGCAGCGTTTGCGGGCATTTGCGTTTAGAAGCGTTCCTAGAGGTCATAAAAATTATTCCCCTTTAAAATGGAAAAACGCGAACGCTAAATGCGGGTCATCGCGTTCAGACGCGTTCAGACGCGTTCGGACGCGTTCAGACGCGTTTGTGCGTTTGAAACGCCGGGAAACACCCGTTCAAACGCAAATAATTGCGTTCTAAAAACAGTCCCTGAACGCAACTGCCTGCAAATGACTGTAAACGACCTGGTGTACATGGACAGATAAGATAAAATGTAGATGGGTTCAGGGGCTTCTAAAAAAACGCCCAACTGCTCCTGAACGGCCATTTCCAGCGTCCCGTGTACATGGAGCCTTACCCTTACCTTTCTGTTTGCTTAACATTACAGTGGGACCAGAACAGGATTACTACTAAGGCCATGATTGACACAGGATCTTGTGGAAATTATATAGACATACGTTTTGCTGCTTTAAATAAAGTTCCTATTATTTCTAAACTTAAACCTGTCTCAGTGAGTCTTATTAACGGTGTTCCTTTATCCTCTGGTCCGATCACTGATCAGACACAGGCACTCCTAGTCACTACTAACGGGTCTCATATGGAGACCACTACCTTCGATCTAATACCTTCACCCCACTTTCCCATTGTTTTGGGACTTCCCTGATTGCACACACATCAACCAACCATAGATTGGAAGGAACGGACCCTGACCTTCCTCTCATGCTATTGCGAGGGTACGTGTAACCTCCCGTCTTTCGGGAAGATCCTGTCTGTGGTGACAGATGAGATTGCACCACTATGTTATCAGGATCTCTCTGAGGTTTTTCTTGAGAAAAATGCTCAAGCACTACCTCCCCTTCGAGACTATGATTGTAGCATTGATCTACTCCCAAATAGCAAATTGCCGTTCGGTCATGTTTATCCTCTTTCACAGGATGAACTTTCCCATCTCAAAGACTATTTGGATGAGAATTTGGAAAAAGGTTTTATTAGACCTTCCACTTCTTCCACAGCAGCAGGACTCTTTTTTGTCCGCAATAAGGACTCAAGTCTCAGGCCTATCATCGACTATAGGCAATTGAATGCTATTACAATAAAAGATCGCTATCCTCTACCGCTTATCCCTGAGCTCATTGAGCAGGTGCGTGGAGCTACCTATTTTTCAAAATTGGACCTGAAAGGAGCATACAATCTCATTCGAATCCGTGATGGACACGAGTGGAAGACTGCATTCAGAACCAGATACGGATTGTTCGAATATCTTGTAATGCCATTCGGGCTATGCAGCGCCCCTGCAGTTTTTCAACGATTTATAAACGATATTTTCAGAGACTTACTAGATGTCTGTGTTGTGGTATATCTGGACGATATACTTATATATTCACGATCCCTGTCTGAACACATAAGACATGTAAGACTAGTATTATCGAGATTGCTTGCACACAAGCTTTATGTGAAACTGAAAAAATGCTTGTTTCATAAAGAAGAGGTACTGTTTCTAGGCTACATCATATCCAAAACAGGAATCGAGATGGACATGAGTAAGATATCCTGCATTCAGGATTGGCCTACACCAACCACACGCAAGGCGCTACAGCGATTCCTTGGTTTTTCGAATTTCTACAGGAAGTTCATTAGAAACTTCTCTGCCATTGTGAGACCCCTCACACAGCTTACTAGCATTAAAAAAACATTCAAATGGTCAGATGAAGCAAATAAAGCTTTTCACCTGTTAAAGACAAGGTTTACTTCTGCTCCCATACTACGCCATCCAGACCCATCCCTCCAATACATTCTGGAAGTAGATGCGTCAAACATGGCAGTAGGAGCAATACTCTCCCAACGACCAACTCACACTTCACCACTTCATCCAGTCGCCTTTTTTTCTAAATCCCTAAGCAGTCCAGAGATAAATTACCCCGTGGGTGAAAAGGAACTGCTTGCTATAAAATTGGCTCTGGAGAATTGGCGACATCTACTCGAAGGCACCCAATTACCAATACTTATATACACGGACCATAAAAATCTCCAATATCTTCAGACTAACAAAACTCTCTCGCACCGACAGGTACGATGGTCACTATTCTTTCTAAGGTTTAACTTCCTAGTGACCTACACACCTGCAGATAAGAACAAAAAGGCGGATGCACTATCACGACTAACTGAAGAAAACTACTTCGAAATCCCTTCCGTTCCTATAATACCTCACAAACGCATTATTGGAGTTGTCTGTTCCTTGAAGGAAGAGGTTTTGCATGGTATAAGTTTGGATTCACCCCCACCACAACTAAATACTGATGCAGAAGGCTTCCTCTACTACAACGACAAACTTTACATACCACCTACCATACGCACCAAGATCTTGGAATTATCGCATGATGTGCCTATGGCAGGACATATGGGTATGACAAAGACTCTTAATCTGATTACCAGGCAATTCTGGTGGCCTGACATGAAAACATCTATACAAAAATTTGTCTCTTCATGCAATGTCTGTGCCAGGTCCAAAATTGACACTATGAGACCATCCGGTCTACTATGCAGTCTACCATTACCCCAAACTCCATGGGAAGTTGTGTCCTTGGACTTTATAGTGGAATTGCCTCCTTCCAAAGGATTTAATACCATCTTAGTGTCAGTGGACCATCTGACAAAAATGGCACATTTCATTGCTATTCGCAGACTACCTTCGTCCAAACAAACGGCAGAACTCCTGATGAAACATGTCTTTAAGTTACATGGTATCCCAAAAACTCTTCTGTCTGACCGTGGATCACAATTTATTTCCAAGTTCTGGCAAGAACTATGTCACATACTACGGATCGAGCGGAAGCTCACTTCTCCTTACCATCCGCAGACCAACGGACAGACTGAAAGAGTCAACCAATGCATCGAGCAATATTTACGTTGTTACACTTCTTACCAACAGGATGATTGGGTGGATCTTCTCCCTCTGGCAGAATTTGCCTACAACAACGCAACCCACAGTACGACCAAGCAGACTCCGTTCTACTTGAACTATGGGTTTCATCCCTCTATTCTTCCACCACGCATCCTTCCTTCAAATAACCCAGTAGCTTCAGACTATCTTACCCAAATAAAGGATTCTCTGGGTTTGCTTAATACTACCATTGCACACGCTCATAGTCAACAAAAGAAGTACTATGATCTTCGCAGAAGACCTTCTCCTCAGTACGCTATCGGGGACCTCGTTTGGCTCTCAACAAAAAATTTAAGACTGAAAATCTCTAGCAAAAAGCTTGGACCTCTGTTCTTGGGACCTTTCCCAATCAAGAAACTTATTGGAAAAGCTGCAGTACAGCTTACATTGCCAATAGACCTCAAAATACATCCCATTTTCCATGTGTCGCTACTGAAGCCCCATGTTCCTGACCAAGGAATAAGGCCTACTATCCCACCTCCTCCTCCTGTACAAGTTGAAGGTGGAGAAGAATATGAGATAAAAGAGATTCTGGATTCTCGTATCCACAGAGGCAGACTTCAGTACTTGGTTCGATGGAAGAACTATGGGCCCCAAGACGACACCTGGCTAAACACCTCTGACATACATGCCTCTAGATTAATCCGCAATTTTCATGCGAAGTACCCAGACAAACCAGCTCCAGAGGCCTTCAGGAGCCGGCCTTAAGGGGGGGGGGGGTACTGTAATGTTCTGGTACCTTTGGGTACCCTAATTACTCTTTCATAAGTGTATGCGCCCCCCCATTCTCTTTTGGTAAGGTGCGCATACACCTTTAAGACTGATGCTGTCATCACTGAGCGCCGGACTGGATGGCTATTTAGATCGCCGGCTCTCACTCACATGTGTTCGTTCAAACTGCTTTGTGCCTTGATGCTAACCTGTCTTGAAGCTCTCATGCTTGCAAGCATACCTCGCTATCGGAACCACGCTGCGCTGATCCCTGTATCCCGCTACTGGATCATCCGCTCTTGCCGAACCTCTCCTCTACTACATTGCTATTAGTGATAAGTACCCCACAGGGGAAACCTCTATAACTTTCATACTAAAGCTTACACTATCTAGCTCTGCATACTAAGGACTATTACTACATCTGCATTATCTAAGATTGCTAGCTCTTGAGCCTACTACCACCTGTTCTTGCACTGGGTTGATCTCTCTTGTATGTCCACCTGCTACTCTGTCATCTGCTACCATACATGATTGCTAAACCTATCTGCATCCCATCTGCTACTATCTTACTTTCAAGAACATTTCCTTTCAAGTGTCTGTCATCTACCATCTCTACCCAACCTGTCTCTTCAGCCTATCATCACTGTGTTACTATATACATAAGTCACTCTAGGAAACATCTTATTGAGTGTGTGTATTTACTTGCTGAATTGAGATCATCCACACATGATGAGTCATTGAGAGTTGGGATTGGTGTCTCAGCGTTTCTCTACATGACTACTGAAGTGAAATATTTCTGCAGCTGAAAATCCACATCATACATAAAACGCAGGAGCGTTACATGATGTTATAGAGTGTCATAAAGTTCTTTAATCTGAATATTGTCTAATTTCCATAGAGAGTAATTACAATATTTTCAGACTATAGAACGTTGTCTTTAATATTGTTCTTTGATATTATAATTCACTGTTCCTTTTGTTTTTCTGTGTCAGTCTTGCTGAACCCTGATGGTTTAGTTGGGATTTGGCTGAATGACATCATTTCATCCGTTTATTCACTGAGAAAAATGTCAAACTCATTTATATTGTGTCAGTGTGTTCTTAAAGGTATATAGACAATGTCAGAACCTAGAGTGTCAGGTGGGCTGGATGGTTCACAGGGTCATAGTAGTGCTGAGGAACACCCATCAACCAACAACCTCCAAGGGGGTAGTGCTACATAGTAAATCAACCAATATGTGTCTTCAGTAGCATGGAAGGAGCTGTGTAGGACACCAGAAACTAAACCAGAAATCCTGGAGCCACCCTGGAGCGTATGGACTGCGCAAGACTGGAAGTAATGTCACACCTAGGAGGGCCGCCACATGTTTCAGAACTAATTGCTCCTTTACAAGCCTGACCAGGCTGATGTTTAATAAAGTCTTTTTCTATATACTGCACTTAGTTGGCGCCTGCTGCTGTTCCCTTTACATACGTCAAATAAGATGTCTTGTTCATCTTTAGGTGTTACTGCCTGGCAATGCACCCCTTAGAAATTAAAGGGACTGTGTCACAACAACACAACAGCAGTGGCATAGCTCCCAACTGTCCCTGATTTCGAGGGACTGTCCCTGATTTGGAACAATATCCTTCTGCCCCTATTTCCTCCTCATATGTCCCTCATTTTGATCTGATCTATATACCTGCAGTTGTATATAAAATGCACTTTTTATCTTTCAAAAAGTGTTTCCCGGTGCTAAACCTTTCATCCAATTTCTAAGTTGCTGCATTTGTAAATGGCAAAAGCCAGTATAAAGGAATTGTAGTGGTAAAAAATAACTTCTATACAGGACGTGGTAACCTTACAAGCAGACCTGAACAAAATAATGGGGTGGGCAACTACATGGCAGATGAGGTTTAATGTTGAAAAATGTAAGGTAATGCACTTGGGCGTCAGAAATACAAATGCAAGGTACTCACTAGGGGGGGGAACCTCTGGGTGAATCTAAGATAGAAAAGGACCTGGGGGTCCTAGTGGACAACAGGCTTGGCAGTGGCATGCAATGCCAAGTCACTGCAAGCAAAGCCAACAGAATACTGGCATGTATAAAAAAGGGGATTCACTCCAGAAATAAAGAGATTATTCTCCCACTCTACAAGACTCTGGTCCGGCCACATCTGGAGTATTCCATCCAGTTCTGGGCACCGGTCCTCAGGAAGGATGGGCTGGAACTGGAGAGATTCCAGAGAAGGGCAACAAAAATGGTTAGGGGAATGGAGGACATCAGCTATGAGGAAAGACTATAAGCATTGAACTTATTCTCTCTGGAGAAGAGACGCTTGAGAGGGGATATGATATCAATGTACAAATACTGTACTGGTGAGGGCCCTAGCATAAGGAACAAACTTTTCAGAGAAAGGGAATACAATAGGACATGTGGGCACTCACTAAAACTAGAGGAAAAATGGCTTAATCTTAAAATACGTAAGGGGTTCTTTACTGTCAGAGCAGTAAGGATGTGGAATTTACTTCCGCAAACAGTGGTATCAGCGGGGAGCATCGATAGTTTCAAAAAACTATTAGAAGGGCACCTTAAAGACCACAACATACAGGGGTATACAATGTACGGTTAACATCAAAAACACTTGTGGGTTTAACTGATCTTTTTTTTTTTTGTTTGTACAAACCTGATTCCCAAAATGTTGGGACACTGTACAAATTGTAAATAAAAACAGAATGCAATGATGTGAAAGTTTCAAATTTAAATATTTTATTCAGAATACAACTTAGATAACATATCAAATGTTTAAACTGAGAAAATGTACCATTTTAAGGGGAAAATAAGTTGATTTTATATTTAATGGCATCAACACATCTCAAAAAAGTTGGGACAAGGCCATGTTTACCACTGTGTGGCATCCCCTCTTCTTTTTAAATTAGTCTGCAAACGTCTGGGGACTGAGGAGACAAGTTGCTCAAGTTTAGGAATAGGAATGTTGTCCCATTCTTGCCTAATACAGGCTTCTAGTTGCTCAACTTTCTTTGTCGCATCTTCCTCTTTATGCGTTAAATGTTTTCTATGGGTGAAAGATCTGGACTGCAGGCTGGCCATTTCAGTACCCGGATCCTTCTTCTACGCAGCCATGATGTTGTAATTGATGCAGTATGTGGTCTGGTATTGTCATGTTGGAAGATGCAAGGTCTTCCCTGAAAGATACGACGTCTGGATGAGAGCATATGTTGTTCGAGAACTTGGATATACCTTTCAGCATCGATTGTGCCTTTCCAGATGTATAAGCTATCCATGCCACATGCACTCATGCAACCCTGTACCATCAGAGATGCAGGCTTCTGAACTGAGCGCTGATAACAACTTGGGTTTTCCTTGTCCTCCTTAGTCCGGATGACATGGCGTCCCAGTTTTCCAAAAATAACTTCAAATTTTGATTTGCCTGACCACAGAACAGTTTTCCACTTTGCCACAGTCCATTTTAAATGAGCCTTGGCCCAGAGAAAACGCCTGCACTTCTGGATCATGTTTAGATATAGCTTATTTTTTGGCCTATAGAGTTTTATCCGGCAACGGCGAATCGCACGGTGGATTGTGTTCACCAACAATGTTTTCTGGAAGTATTTCTGAGCCCATGTTGTGATTTCCATTACGGTAACATTCCTGTATGTGATGCAGTGCCATCTAAGGGCCCGAAGATCACGGGTATCCAGTATGGTTTTCCGGCCTTGACCCTTACTTGCAGAGATTGTTCCAGATTCTCTGAATCTTTGGATGATATTATGCACTGTAGATGATGATAACTTCAACTCTTTGCAATTTTTCTCTGAGAAACTCCTTTCTGATATTGCTCCACTATTTTTCGCCGCAGCATTGGGGGAATTGGTGATCCTCTGCCCATCTTGACTTCTGAGAGACACTGCCACTCTGAGAGGCTCTTTTTATACCCAATCAGGTTGCCAATTGACCTAATAAGTTGCAAATTGGTCCTCCAGCTGTTCCTTATATGTACATTTAACTTTTCTGGCCTCTTATTGTTACCTGTCCCAACTTTTTTGGAATGTGTAGCTCTCATGAAATCCAAAATGAGCCAATATTTGGCATGACATTTCAAAATGTCTCACCTTCAACATTTGATATGTTATCTATATTATATTGTGAATAAAATATAAGTTTATGAGATTTGTAAATTAGTCCATTCCTTTTTTAATTGCAAAAAAATAACTTTATTGAAGAATAAAAAGATTGCAACATACATCAAAAATACACATAATGGTAATGAAAACAGGCATACATATGCAGAAAGGAGGTGAGGTAATCATAGAAGGCACAATAAAGACGTCAAAAAATACCTGTAAGTGGGGGGGGGGGGAACAGAATGGGGAGGTGGGCACATGTATTTAGGCACCCAGGATGGCCACATGGAACGGGCAAAAAAGGGCGGTAACAAAACCAGCCAGGGAGTCCCCAGCAAAACCATCACTCGTTATGACCCCGCAGAGGGCTCCCGGAGCCATCTGTCCCATAGTTTGTTAAATTTCGTAGGGCAACCCCTGTTAATGTATATCAGACGCTTATAAGGCAAAACGTTGTTAACTGCCAGTTTCCACGATACAAGAGTAGGCCGAGTATTTCGCATCCACTGTCTAGCAATGCACATGCGAGCTATAAACAAGGTCTCATGAAGGAAGGTTTTAGTGGGCTTGTCCAGGTCCCCATATGGGAAAATACCCAAGTCCATTCCTTTTTTTACTCACAATTTGTACAGTGGAATTGGGTTTGTATAATTCTCGTTTAAAGGGGTGTGGCAGGGGGTGTGTCCTATGACCAGTGGCGGCTGGTGAAGTTTTAAGATGGGGGGGCGCAAGACCCGCCCTTCTATTTTGACCCCTCCCATTTATCAGAAGCCCCACCCCTTATAGACTCCACCCATTTTGTCCCCTATATTTTGCTTGCGTGAACAAATTCTCCCAATATATTACATATTAAGGGGTCTCTCAGTACTAGTATATCCCATAATAGGGAGCAGGGGCCCTATTATGGGATATACTGTGAGAGACACCCTATTATGGGATACACTGACTGAGAGTGGCACAAACCCCACAGTACAGACCCCCTAGCACAAACCCCACAGTACAGACCCCCTAGCACAAACCCCACAGTACAGGCCCCCTAGCACTAATCCCACAGTACATGCCCCCTTTCAATGTAGTGACCAGTGTACAGGCCCCCTTTCAATGCAGTGACCAGCGTACATGCCCCCTTTCAATGTAGTGACCAGCATACAGGCCCCCTTTCAATGTAGTGACCAGCGTACAGGCCCCCTTTCAATGCAGTGACCAGCGTACATGCCCCCTTTCAATGTAGTGACCAGTGTACATGCCCCCTTTCAATGTAGTGACCAGCATACAGGCCCCCTTTCAATGTAGTGACCAGCGTACAGGCCCCCTTTCAATGTAGTGACCAGTATACATGCCCCCTTTCAATGTAGTGACCAGCGTTCATGCCCCCTTCAATGTAGTGACCAGCGTACATGCCCCTTTCAATGCAGTGACCAGCATACATGCCCCCTTTCAATGTAGTGACCAGCGTACATGCCCCTTTCAATGCAGTGACCAGCATACATGCCCCTTTCAATGTAGTGACCAGCGTACATGCGCCCTTTTAATGTAGTGACCAGCGTACATGCCCCCTTTCAAAGTAGTGACCAGCATACATGCCCCTTTCATCCATCCATGATGATATATATAATGATATCTGCACACTCTGGTCTGGGCCCGGCCTGGGTAACTTGATATTATTCTTGTACCGTGACCTGCCTGTACCTACCTGTTCTGGCCTGGGTCTATCCATCCATCATGGATGAATGGACCCAGGCCAGGCCAGAACAGGTAGGTACAGGCAGGTCACGGTGCAAGATTTATCAAGTTACCCAGGCCGGGCCCAGACCAGAGTGTGCAGATATCATTATCATCATGGATGGATGGATGGACCCAGGCCAGGCCAGAACAGGTAGGTACAGGCAGGTCACGGTGCAAGAATAATATCCCAAGCCAGGCCCAGACCAGAGTGTGCAGATATCATTTTATATATATATATATATATATATATATATATATATATATTATATATGCAGATATCATTATATATATCCATCCATCCATCCATCCATCCATCCATAACATTATATTATATGCAGATGCAGATATCATTATATATATCCATCCATCCATGATGATATATATAATGATATCTGCACACTCTGGTCTGGGCCCGGCCTGGGTAACTTGATAAATCTTGCACCGTGACCTGACTGTACCTACCTGTTCTGGCCTGCGTCCATCCATCCATCCATCCATCCATGATGATGATATCTGCAGCAGATATCATTATCATCATGGATGGCATGGCAGGCAATGGCATGGCATGGATGGCAGGCAATGGCATGGCATGGATGGCAGGCAATGGATGGCAATGGCATGGCACGGATGGCAGGCAATGGATGGCAATGGCATGGCATGGATGGCAGGCAATGGCATGGCATGGATGTCAGGCAATGGCATGGCATGGCATGGATGGCAGGCAATGGATGGCATGGCATGGATGGCAGGCAATGGCATGGCATGGATGGCAGGCAATGGATGGCAATGGCATGGCACGGATGGCAGGCAATGGATGGCAGGCAATGGATGGCAATGGCATGGCATGGATGGCAGGCAATGGATGGCATGGCATGGATGGCAGGCAATGGATGGCATGGCATTGATGGCAGGCAATGGATGGCAGGCAATGGCAAGGCATGCATTTTTTTGTGGAGTGGACAGAGGCCTGAGGAGGAGGACTGAGGACTTACCGGGCTGCTGCTGGACTCGTCTCTCTCTTCCGACCCGAGGCCTGGATCCGAATGTGGTCTGCCGTCCGTCCACGAAGAAGGCCCGCCGCCGCCCGATCCGACTCCTGGTCTCCGTCTCCTCCTGGTCCTGGACTGGTCCTCCTAGTCAAGCGGCGACTCGGCGTCGGCGACATTTCTGAGCGGACGGGAGTCTTCTATCCTCTCTCAGCCGCGGGGAGGAATGGAACCCGGAAGGCGGAAGCGGTGATCGTGACGCTGGGGTGGTGCACTGCCCCACGCGTCACGTGACCAGATGATGTCCTTCTGTGATTGGTCCAGGCTGGAGTCTGGACCAATCACAGCCAGGTGGGGGGTGACCAATTGCTCTTTTCTGCGCCCAGGTTACGCCCCCAGAAGGCAGCCAATCGGCGCCTCTTCTGGGACGTAAACCCCACCCCCCCCCCCCCCCCCTAGCCACCAGTGCCATCACAGAGGCCGGCGAACCCAATTTTTTTTTTTTCACAACTTTATTTGTTCATTTTGTAATTTTTTTTTTGTTCTTTTTTTCGGGGTAGGGGGGCGGCGCCCTGGCGCCCCCTATGCACGAGCCGCCACTGCCTATGACTACATACTTTTGCTAATAGGTGTCCCTCATTCCCATGTCAAAAAGTTCTGAGGTATGTAATGGACATGGTTTTTGCATGGTGAAGAGGGATTTCAATGTGATATGGTAGGTGGAATATTGCCTCCTGATTGCCTGCTAACCGCTGCTGCAAACAAAGCGATCCACCATAGATTGCAGAAGGATTGCTCTGTGAAAGGGGCCCTAAAGTGTTTTTTTCTTCTACAGTATGTTCCAAAACACGAAGCCTTAAGGCTGAACGGCATAGCTTAGATAACACTCACAGGGTGCTTTTCATGGCTTTAAGTACAGCAAGAGGAATAAACAATTAAACTAGCCACCTAGCAACCACTGAGAGCTCCTCCGCACCCGGCCAATTTTATTTACATTTCATTTGGCGCTTTTGCTTGTTGAACGGTTCATTTTCGCAAGCTTGGCATAAAGAAATTGAGGCTTAATGGGAAAGTTAATTTTCAAAGTGTACCGGTTCTTTCAGATAAATAAGAGGATTTGGACTGCATTGTCGGGTTTCTATAAACTGAGCGGATAATTCCAGATTGAAGGTACGCAGGATAAATTCAGCTCATTTCAAAATAAACTGCCGACAGTAATGATCTGTACTGTTCCTGGGCCTTTTTTTTGGCAAAAATCCCCTAATAACAGATTGCATTGTATTTTCTTATCTTAAAACCATTTCTCTGCTGTAAAGAAACACGGAGTATGGATGGTGATACTGACGGTTTTAGTTCATTTATTTATTCAGTGATTTATCTTCAGCCAGTTTTGCAGTGCTGTATGGAATAGAACCATTGATATCAGTCTTATCCCCACTAGACCTAGATTTCAATGTTCTTAGCACACACAGACTCATTTTGGGTGGGAGATGATTAAAGTGTATCTAAAATTTTCTTTAAGTTTTGGGTAGATGGGGGAACCCGCTAGTTGTGTTTAGAGAGATCCACTCTCCCAAATTCTGAGTTGTCACCAGAACAGGAACAAGTGGGAAATCTTCCAATGGGGACATTTTCCATGGCTTCGAAGAGATTTCCTCTCAGTTCCTGTTGTCTTAAAGAGGAGTTCCGCCCTCAATGAAAAAAAAAATTATAGTCAGCAGCTACAAATACTGTAGTTGCTGACTTTTAAATATTAGAACTTATCTGTCCAGGGTTTCCCGCAATGTCGGCACCGAAAGACGATTTTTGTATCAGCTCTCGGGTGCTGCCGCCGCCATTCGGGATAAGGGAACCCGTCAGTGAAGCCTTTCCCTACTGCGCATGCGCAAAGCGCGCTCCGCTTTGTAATTGGCCTGGCGGGGGAAAAAGGAGGGGGCGAACTTCTGAACAGCTACTGGTTCCCCCCTGAAAGGTGCCAAATGTGGCACCGGAGGGGGGCAGAAAGTATATAAGCTGAAGTTCCATTTTTGGGTGGAACTCCGCTTTAAGGACAGGAAGTGAAGGTAATGCCTAGTACACATGATCAGAAAATATGACAAAAAATACAATTTTCGAAGCGATCGTACAATAATCGTTAGTACACAGCTTTCGAGAGCAGATCATGATAGTTCATGCAAAATTATCCGAAGAGACAAACACAAAATGTTTTCTTGTACGATACCAGAAAGTACAATATTCATTTAGCCTAGGTTTGCACTGCTGCACTGCGGAACATTTCATGTGATCTACACAGGAAGTGCACCCTGTGCAAATTACATGTGAAGTCTGTGCGGTGAGATTTGAGCCATTCATTTTGTATGGCTTAAATCGCACCGCATCTGCACCAAAATGGTGCAGGACCCTTTTTTTTGCCACCCTGGTATCAGATCGCATGGATGTTCACACCCAAGCAATCTGATTCAGACAGTTGCACTGCGTTTTATGAGCTGTTTTGAGCTTTCGTTAATTTAACACCCGCAAAGGAGGGCCACGCCCTAAAATGCATAACCATGCCCATCATTATCACAGATGACATCATCACGGCCATTTTGTGGGTCTTCTACACTTCCCTGCTGTCCTCAGTGGTTCTTATCCATGTGATATACACACTCAGTCTGCTGCTTCTGCTGGCTCTACCTGGAGTTCCCCTGGTTCCAAGCACCTTACATCACATCCACATGGAGGGACTCGCTCACCATTGACCACCTGGAAGGTTGCAACCTGCTGGGGACTTATCGATACACTTTTTAATAACATTTAAACATTAAAAGAGATTAGAGAAGTACATCCAATGCTAGTTTGGTTGTACTTCTCCTATGTATAGTAGAAGTATAGCCAAATGAGCTTGAGACGTCACAGAGTTGGTCCAGGTTCGGGCATCATCATGAACATGGAGTCGGGATCCGTCCACATGCCTAAACCCACAGTGCCATCTTAAGAGCATTAAAGGGCCCCGGATAATGCAGTGCACTTGGGCCCTGCCTACACAATCACCCACAAGAATAAAAATGAAAATTATCGATAAGGCTATAATTATTGGTACAGCAGTGTCAGGCTAATGACAGCTTCCAAGTTCAGCGGCTGGGTCCAGTGAACACACACACGGACAGGAGTCAGACTCAACTGTCCTGTGTGTGCCTGTTCCCGTGGAGGTGGACAGGCATTGCTGCAGTTGTGGGCTTCCCCTTCACAGCCGAAAGGCACTTGCCAGTTGCCACCTGCTAAGTTCGGCAGTGGGGTGCACACGGGAATCGGGACTAATGCTTTACTGAGGCTGGGTCGCTGGGCAGGTGGTGCCCCCCGGGGCAACTGCCTAGCATGCCCATTCGCTAAGATGGCCCTGTAAACCCGCACCGAGCCGCTGAGAGCCTGAGCCGGCCACTTCTGCCCCTTCCACAGCCCAGCACTTCAGTGAGTAGGGGGTGGAGCAGAGCAGAGAGCTACTGACTGACAGTCCCCAGCTCTCTGCTCAAGGAGCTGTGAGAACAGAGTGATCAGCAATGGTCGATCGCTCGGTTCTCAGTGTTGGAGGCGCCTAGGGACTGATGCTGCATCCACCTAGGTAAATGAATCAAAACAAAAAAAACAAACAAACATGTGTCTCTTTGCTTTAATAAATGTTACACTTAGGTAGTGGCACTTTTCTCTTTTTTCTGTTTCTTCTAAAACTAAGCCTCCCTTTCAGGGTTGCTGATAGAAATCATGGGGCCCCATACAGCCAACCTGACAGGGCCCCCCTACAAAATATCAAAACAACATTTTTGCTAAGTATTCACAAAAATCATTATTAGCGGACACAAACCCAACATAACTTACTAACTTACGGGAAACAGAATCGTACAGTACAGGGGGGGCAGGATGGTACAGTACAGGGGTAGCAGGAGGGCACAGCACGGGGGGGGGCAGGAGGGTACAGTACAGGGGGGGCAGGATGGCACAGTACGGAGGGGGCAGGAGGGTACTGTACAGGGGGGGCAGCAGTGCACATTACAGGGGGGGGCAGGATGGCTCAGTACGGGGATGGGCAGGAGGGTACAGTACAGGGGGAGGCAGCAGGGCACAGTACAGAAGGGGGCAGAAGGATACAGTACAGGGGGAGGCCAGGGAGCACAGTATGGGGGGCAGGAAGGTCCAGATTGGGAGGGGGGGCCCAGTACAGTGGTTGGGAGTGTACAGTACAGAGGGGAGCAGGAGGACACTGTACAGAGGGAGGGTAAGTGTACACAGTACAGGGGGCAAGAAGTTACAGTATAGGGGTAGTAATGTATAATACAGATATGGTCTTCTCAAGAAGAGCTGTGCAGGGAAGCTGCTGTCACAGATTCTACCTATTTTGGCAGGCTGTCACTGGGGTTAATGTACAAATGGAATGACAACTCTCCCTCTACTGTACCTTCCCCTCCAGTTTCTGTCTGTCTCCCAGTGCGTTGCAGGGGTTAAGGAAGAACCCAGAGGCACAGAATCTTACTACTTCTGCTGCTTGTGTGGGCGGGATGTGTACTGCACAAATCACATGGGATGAATAGAGGAGGAGGGTCAGCAGAGATTGGCGCAGTACACATCCTGCCCACACAAGCAGCAGCAGTAATAAGATACTCCACCTTGGGGTTCTTCCATAGCCCCTGAAAAAATTGTGTGGGTGGGGATGGAGACGGAACCCATTGGGTAGGGGAGAAGGAGGAAGGGGGCAAAAAGTACAGGTGAGATAGGTAGAGGAGAACTGGAGTAAGACTGGGGGTGGGGGGGATCCTGGTCTGTATAGGCATAAAAAAGTGGAGGATTTGTGCTGGCATGAGGGAAGGGGAGGAGAGGCAAACAGATGTGGGTCAAGGGGACTGGCAAGGGATGGTCAGGGATGGGCATGGGGAACACTGTCAACTGGTAAGGAATATCCACAATATAATAAAAGCAAATAGGCTTTCTGGCAGGGGGGGGGAGTGAGTAAAGAGAAAGTGTTGGGTGCAGGATGGGGGATTCCAGCCATTTGCAGTGTTTGTGTATGGGGACACACACGCCTGTGTGAAGGTGAAGTGTCTGCAGAGAAGAAGACTAGGAGGGAACTAGAGTGGGACTATTGTATAAGTCAGGAAAAGAATTTCCGGATGGCTGGAAAAGAAGCTGTAAATTAGTAGGGCTCTTAGGAGTCAGCAAAGAGATAACAAACTGGGAGAGTGGCAGTATGACAGGCAGAGATAGACCTGTGTGAGGTGGGGAGAAAGATGCCAGGGAGGGAGAGAGGCAATAAGACAGCTGGACATGAGATAGATAACAGAACTGACCTGAAGTAATAGAGCTGGCCAAAGCGAGGGGAACTTTTGCAAGAATACTGCTGGGAGGAAACCTCTAGGGTCCCCATGCACCAAGTACCCCTGGGCAGTTCCCAGAAGTGCCTGTGCGTTAAGACAGCCCTAGGAAGGGTGCGGTAAATTACATATTCACTGGTCCCTTCCCCTGCTCTTAGTGTCCTGACACATCTCTCTGTTTTCCAGGAGAGGAAAACAGGCAGCGCTGCTTTCAGCTCTATCCAGCAGCTGAAAACTGACAGGAGGGAGAGAAACCAGCTTTCAGCTGCTGGATGGAGAGACACACAGTGCATAGTTTGTGTAATTGTCACACCACACTGATCCGCCTCCCTGTCTGGGCCCCTATGTGTGCTCGGGGGTCTCTACAGGAGGACCGGTTGTCCCCCCTTATCAGCAGCCCTGCTCCCTGTAACCCTAATAATCACCCTCCCTATAAATTTAACACGCCCTGTAACCCTAATAATCACCCTCCCTATAAATCTAACACGCCCTGTAACCCTAATAATTACCCTCTCTATAACACTAACCCTCCCTGTAACCCTAATAATTACCCTCTCTATAACACTAACCCTCCCTGTAACCCTAATAATTAACCTCTCCATAGCATTAACCCTCCCTGTAACCCTAAAAATTACTCTCTCTATAACACTAACCCTCCCTGTAACCCTAATAATTACCCTCTCTATAACACTAACCCTCCCTGTAAACCTAATAATTAACCCTCTCTATAACACTAACCCTCCCTCTAACCCTAATAATTACCCTCTCCATAACACTAACCCTCCCTATAACCCTAATAATTACCCTCTCTAAAACACTAACCCTCCCTATAACCCTAATAATTACCCTCTCTAAAACACTAACCCTCCCTGTAACCCTAATAATTACCCTCTCCATAACACTAACCCTCCCTATAACCCTAATAATTACCCTCTCTAAAACACTAACCCTCCCTATAACCCTAATAATTACCCTCTCTAAAACACCAACCCTCCCTGTAAACCTAATAATTAACCCTCTCCATAACACTAACCCTACCTGTAATCCTAAGAATTATCCTCTCCATAAAACGAACCCTCCCTGTAACCCAAATAATTACCCCCCATAAATCTAACACTCCCTGTAACCCTAATAATTACCCCCCTATAAATATAACAATAATTAAGCCTCTCCATAACACTAACACTAACCCTCCCTGTAACCCTAATCATTACCCTCTCTATAACACTAACCCTTCCTGTAACCCTAATAATTACCCTCTCTATAACACTAACCCTCCCTGTAACCCTAATCATTACCCTCTCTATAACACTAACACTAACCCTCCCTATAACCCTAATAATTACCCTCTCTATAACACTAACCCCTCCTGTAACCCTAATAATTACCCTCTCTATAACACTAACACTAACCCTCCCTATAACCCTAATAATTACCCTCTCTATAACACTAACCCTCCCTATAACCCTAAAAATTACCCTCTCTATAACACTAACCCTCCCTATAACCCTAATAATTACGCTCTCTATAACACTAACCCTCCCTGTAACCCTAATAGTTACCCTCTCTATAACACTAACCCCTCCTGTAACCCTAATAATTACCCTCTCTATAACACTAACACTAACCCTCCCTGTAACCCTAATAATTACCCTCTCTATAACACTAACACTAACCCTCCCTATAACCCTAATAATTACCCTCTCTATAACACTAACCCTCCCTATAACCCTAATAATTACCCTCTCTATAACACTAACCCTCCCTATAACCCTAATAATTACGCTCTCTATAACACTAACCCTCCCTGTAACCCTAATAGTTACCCTCTCTATAACACTAACCCCTCCTGTAACCCTAATAATTACCCTCTCTATAACACTAACACTAACCCTACGTGTAATCCTAATATCCTCTGTAATCCTAACACTACCCTCCATGAAACCCCAACATTTACCCTCCCTGTTATCCTAACACTTACACTCACACTTACACTCACACTAGCCCACCCTGTAATGGTAACACTACCCTTCCTGCAACCCCAACGCTACCTTCCCTGTAACCCTAATAATTACCCTCTCTATTACTTTAAAACTAACCCTACGTGTAACCCTAATAATTATTCTTTCTATAACTCAAACACTAAACCTCCTTGTATTGCTAGCACTACATTTACCCTCTTGTAGCCCTCACTATAATATATCCTTTAATCCTGACACTACTCCCCCTGTAACCCCCAACATTGTAAGCCTTACACTACCCTTTCTGTAACCTTAACACTAACTCTTCCTGTAACCCTAACATTTTCACTCTATACCTGTAACACTAACCCTCTTTAATTGCTAACATTACCCTCTCTGTAACCCCAACAATAATCTCCCTGTAATCCTCACCATAACCTTACACCGTAACCCTAACATGTATTATACTTTAGGTAAACTTAACCCCTTTGTATACTCAGTTCTCCTCTGCCAGGATTCTCTGTACTGAACACCAAACTTCTTGCACCAAAATGTACAACACCAAAATCAGACATTTGGGGCTTGAGTGACCCAATAAAGTTTTATAATTATAATTCATTGAGTGTAAGAATGGAATATATTGCAAAAAAATGCATTTAATGATCTATTTAGCCTGTTCATAAAACCGACAACATTTTCCCAAAATCCTTCCACAGACAAATCATTTTAAACAATGACAGTTGTCAAGTATGACCATTCTCTCATCATTGCACCGGAGTCTGCAAGTCCAAAACTAAGCTTGTGTGTTCACCTGAAAAGATGAGCTGAGCTCCTGCAAATATTTTCTATAATTAAGGAAACGGCGAAGTGTCAGCTTCATGTTTTATGTAGAGTACTGGCTCTTTCTTTAATTAAACCCGTAAAAACACTGATTAAAACTGTCTGCGCTTTCACAGTGATTAAACTGTTAGGAGCGAAGGTTTCTCTCCCGTTTTACTATGTTTATCAGCCACCTGTAATAAAGAGACAACTTGGCCCATTTTTTATATCCCTGAAAGATGATTTTTTTTCAAGGGTTGAATGGCTCATAAAACTCCACTGACAAGTACTGTAAATCGCAGAAGCGGAGAGAACACCGTGTGCAGTAGGTGGAGAGGCACGCTTCGCTTGTAATTCAGAACTAGGACTTACAAAGCCTATTTGATTGGTTTCCGACATTTATTTAATATGCAACGCTGAGTTTTTGTCACTATATCAAGAATAAAGACATACTGAGGTTTGTCTTTGAAAGGCGTCTTGCAGAAAAGACTATTAATACACTTGCAATAGTTTTCTGAGGGATAAAGGTACACTCCAGACAATATCAAAAATTAAAGTGGACCTATCATTTTTATATATATATATATATATATATATATAATTAAGTGCACTATCCAAAAATGTGCAAATGATACAATGAATAAAAATCAATGACCATGCATGTATAATATGAAACAAAGTAACAAATACTTTGCATATACATATGAACACATGTAATATGTTGTTAAAAAACACTTCCAAGTATTGTGACAAATAATGGAGAATGAAAAATATGTGTATAAATATGAATAGTCCAATCCCATGTGCAAGAAAGAAAGATACCACAACCAGTGGCACAGATTCAGCTCACTCTATGCCACTGGTTGTGGTATCTTTCTTTCTTGCACATGGGATTGGACTATTCATATTTATACACACATTTTTCATTATCCTTTATTTGTCACAATACTTGGAAGCAGGGCCGGTGCTAGACTATTTTACGCCCTAGGCAAGACAAGTTATTTGCACCCCCCGCCAAAAAAAATAAAAGGGTAGGAGTTAAAAACTTCTCTATGTCATACCCAGTGACCCTGATCCAATGGTTCCTCCATGTTATGCTATCGTACCCAGTGACCCCCATATTCCTCCATGTCACACCTGGGGACCCTGATGTCATTCTATGTCACACCAAGGGACCCTGATGTTTTTCCATGTCACATTCTGGGACCCCAATATTCCTTCATGTCTTGCTGTCATACCCACTGACCTCGATGTTACTCCATGTCACACCCAGGGAACCCTGGTATCCTCCATGTCACACCCAGGGAACCCCGTGTTCCTCCATGTCATGCTGTCATACCCAGTGACCCCAATGTTCCTATATGTCACACCAGGGGTCCCTGATGTTCCTCCATGTCATACCCGGAGAGACCCTGATGTTCCTCCATGTCACACCTGGGGACCCTGATGTTCCTCCATGTCACATCTGGGGACCTCAATCCCCCATGGCACACCCAGGAACCCCAATTCCTCATGGCACACCTGGTGACCCCAAATCCCTGTTACACCCGGTGACCCCTATCCCCCATGTCACACCTGGTGACTCCGATTCCCCATGACACACCTGGTGACCCCGATTCCCTTTCACACCAGGGATCCTCCATGTCACACCCAGGGGCCCCGATCCCTTGTTCTGGAGACGCTCACTGAGCGGTATGAAGAGAGTGGCACACGCTCTGTCCTCCTTCACTGTGATTCCTTTTCCTAGGACACTCCTCTCCTGGACCACAGTGCTCACCACAGCTCCAGCCGAAGAGTATCATTATGCAGGCAGCACTCCGGTGGGCTCTCTTCCTGCCTCTTGGGGCCCCCCCCCCAACATTGGTGGAAAGCAAGGCTTGTTAGTTCTGCCACTGCCCCAGACACCTAGCATCTTCCTCTGTCCCTTCTTCCTCCCCCACTGCTGCCCCTCCCCTCAGCTCACAGGGATCATTAATAAAGGAGAGTGCTGACTCGTGGCTGCGCCCCTAGGTGGCAATGCGCCCTAGGCGGCTGCCTAGTTTGCCTAGTGGAAGCACCGGCCCTGCTTGGAAGTGTTTTTTAACAACATATTACTTGTGTTCATATGAGAGGCGTAACTAGACCCTTCAGGGCCCTGGTGCAAGAAACTATGAAGGGCCCCCCTGACTCCTGGCCCGGGCCCTTTCCTTCAAGCCTTGGGCTCTTCCCACTGATCCTGGGGCCCTTCACTCTCATTGTGGGGCCCTTTATTACTGTCCTGCAACGGGACCCTTTACAAGTTCTGCAGTGGGCCCCCTTCCTGCCATCTTGGGGCCTCCCCACGGTGGTGGAATGCCAGGGCCCGGTTGAAAATGTGACCTTTGTGATCCTGGAAGTTCACATACTAGCCACTTAAGCCCCGGAAGATTTTACCCCCTACCTGACCAGGCCCTATTTTGCGATTCGGACTGCGTGACTTTAACGGACAATTGCGCGGTCGTGCAACGCTGTACCCAAATGAAATTGATGTTCTTTTTTTCCCAGAAATAGAGCTTTCTTTTGGTGGTATTTGATCACCTGTGCGATTTTTACTTTTTGCGCTATAAACAAAAAAAGAGTGACAATTTTGAAAAAATAACAATATTTTTCACATTTTTTTGTATGAAATTCCCCAAAAAAATGTAAAAATCAAAATTTTTTAACATTTTAGGCCAATTTGTTTTCTGCTACATATGTTTGGTAAAAAGAAATCGCAATAAGCGCATTTTGATTGGTTTGCGCAAAAGTTTTTGTGTTTACTAACTAAGGGAAAGATGTTTGTCATTTTTATTGTTTTTTTTATAACGAGTAATGGCGGCGATCTTCGATTTTTTTTGCGGGACTGCGACATTGCGGCGGACAGATCGGACCCTTGACTGACATTTATGACACTTTTGGGGGTACCAGTGACATTACTACAGTAATCAGTGCTATGCATATTTACTGTTACTGTAAAAATGACACTGGCAGGGAAGGGGTTAACTTTATTTGAGATGCAGGGATTAAATGTGTCCCTAGGGGCGCGCTTCTAACTGTAAAGGGGTGTGGCTAGTGGTGTAACCACAGAGACATACGATCCTACATAGCAGGATCGTATGATCTCTGTAGTTAGATCAGGGAGCGTGACAGGCGGCTTTGTTTACATTAGCCACCTGCCTTCCTCCCTCTCCACCAGGAGATCACGAGTGACCTGCAGACATCGGGTCTGCTGGTCACACGCGCAGACATGTTAGGGAACGAGTGGGGGCGGGAGCGCGCCTCCGGCGGCGCGCGCTCGCCACCTAGAGGCTCTCAGGCTAGCAACGTAGTACTACGTCACTTTGCCTGTACGGGGCTGACCGCCGCAGTATATGTACTTGCGGTGGTCAGCAAGTGGCTAGTGTTAGTAGTTTTTTATTTTTCAGTACTTTAATTGTATTTTTTTTTTATTATTTTGTTTTATTTTTTTTACAATGTCACTGACTATGACTCTGTCCATTCTGAAAAGGAAGGAGCTGGTAAATTACATATTTCATATTTACCGACCGACCCCTTCCTGGTTTTCTATTGTGACATATACTCTGCAGCAGCCAGCAGGAGAGGGAGGGGGAGCACAGTGGAGGGGGGGATGGGGGGGTTCTACCAGGGAGCACACAGGGGCCCAGAAATAGCAGGACACAAGTGAACTGGAAAGGAGGAGTGGCAGGGGCAGCAAGGGAACAAATCTTCTCAGTTTTCCTCCTGCAGCTACAGGAGGAAAAAGGAGGACAGTTATTTCTCTACACGCTGCCCCCGCCGCCCCTCCTATCCAGGTGTACAGGGGAGCCGCACAGGCCCCTGGAGCATGGGGCCCGGTTGCAATTGCAACCCCTGTAGTTATTCCCCTGGTTCTTATGTATATGCAAAGTATTTGTTATTTTGTTTCATATTATACATGCATGGTCATTGATTTTTATTCATTGTATCATATGCAAATTTTTGGATAGCGCACTTTATTATTTTTTTTCCACATTTTCATTCTCCAATATTCAGGATCATTAAGTGCAGCAATCCACCTTCTAACCAGCGCATCTTTATCTATTTTTTCCAAGTATACATGAATAAATTCCTGACAGGCTGATGACAATATATATAGTAGGAATATATTTTTTCAAAAAAGCTATCATCATTAAAATTATTCCTTAAGCTCCAGTCCAGTGATTTAGCCTAGGCTGTGATGATGACATTAGTCTGCTGCAGGCAGAACATAGAATTTCCTCAGTCTCCTTTCCTCAGTAATCCAACTGCAACATTATTATAACACTGCACTAAAAGTGATACTAAAGTAATTTTTTTTTTCATTTAAAAATAACAAACATGTTATACTTACCTGCTCTGTGCAGTAATTTTGCACAGAGCAGCCTCAATCCTTCTCTTCTAGGGTCTCTGCAAGCACTCCTGGCCCCTCCCTCCTGCAGAGTGCCCCCAGAGTATGCATTTTGCTATGGGAGCACCTGAGCCGAGCCGCTGCTCTGTGTGTCCATTCAGACATGGCCCCACCCCCTCTCTCTCTCCTCATTGGCTCACTGACTTTGATTGACAGCAGCAGGATCAATGGCGCCTGCTGCTTTGTCTAAGCCAATCAGGAGGGAGAGTCCCTGGACTTTGTGGCTGTAATGCACATCGCTGGATCTAGAGTGAGCTCAGGTTACTATTAAGTGAGAGGAAATAAATACCCAAAAAAACATGACTTTGTATTCATGCCCTTTTATTAAATGAAAATGTTTTAATTAAATAAAAAATACTAAAAAAAAAATATATATATATATAAACATGCTAGACTTACCTGCTCAGTGCAATGGTTTTGCTCAGAGCAGCCCCGATCCTCTTCTTTTTTGGGTCCTCTGCTGGCAATCCTGGCTTCTCCCTTCTGTCAACTTCCCCCAAAAGCAAGGCTCTTGCTATAGGGGCACTCAAGTAGGCTCGCTCCCGAGCTAAGCTCTTGTGACTGGACATTGTCCATTTACACATAGAGCACCGCTCGACCCCGCCCCACTCTCTCCTCATTGGCTCACTGGCTGTGATTGACAGCAGCAGGAGCCACTGGCTCACACTGCTTTGTGAGCCAATGAGGAGAAAGAGACCTGGGAGAGCTCCTGCTCTCATGCACATTGCTGGATCGAGATGAGGCTCAGGTAAGTATGAGGGGGCTGCACCCTGGAGGTTTTTTACCTTAATGCACAGAATGCATTTTTGACACTTTTGGGGGGACCAGTGACATTGCTACAGTAATCAGTGCTAAAAATATGCACTGCTACTGTACTAATGACACTGGCAGGAAAGGGGTTAACCCAGGGGCGATCAAAGGGTTAAATGTGAACCTAGGAGGTGTTTTCTAACTATATGGGGGAGGGACTTTTGGAATCAACACAGAGACCTGTGATCCTAAATAGTAGGATCACAGGCGCTCTGTGTGTTCATTACAGAGAGAACAATGGTCTGCTGTATTTACAACAGCTGACCGTCCTTCTCTCTTCACGGGGAGTGATTACAGGTGCCCGGCGGCAATCGTGGCTGCCGGCCCCATATATAATCTTCCCTGCTGATGAGTGGGCCCGGTACGGCAAATTACGGGAACCTGTCACTGTATAACTGTGGTGGCTGCTTGACAAGTGGTTAACGGGCTGATCTCAGGATGAATGTTCTATTGCTCTCAACTTTAGTCTCAACTTTAGTCCATGTTTTGTACCCAGTTTTACTTTCTATTTTCTTCTTTTCTTGTCATTCATATGATGAACCATGTTAACTATTGTTACTACACCTGGTTAATCTAACGTGACACAATTTATAGTTTATACTGTATGTCTGCGTTTTGTATAAATCAAGCCAAGGGCAATAGCGATTAGTGCTGACTTCACATTTTTCAGCTCATTAAACGCTAATTTCTGAAGTCCCAAAACGCCCAACAAGCAATTAATTTCAATGGCCCCTGTTCACATATGAGAGTTTTGTCGCCTGAAGCTCAAAAAAGTACAAAAAAGTAGCTTCTTTTTTGGCAGATTACAAGTGTTTTTGGTCAGATGTCAATTCCTGCCTCCAAACGCCTGAACCCCCCCCCCCCCCCCCCCCCCGAAAAAACGCCTGAAAACGATTCACTCAGGTGCAAATAGAGCCTAATGCTACATTCACATCTAGGTGTTGTTATTTTTACAGCCATTTTAAAGGCGTTTTTCAGGTGTTTTTTCGGACATTTTACAGGCGTTTTTGCAGCGTTTTTGTGCAGGTGTTTTTAGGTTAACAAGTAACCAATGAAAAAAAAAATCAAAACGCCTCTAATCTGCCAAAAAAGAAGCTCATGTACTTTTTTAAGCGACAAGCATTTTGCTTAAGGTGACAGAATGCTCATATATGAACAGGGGCCATTATAATGGAAGGAATTTGTCTAGTTGGGAGTATCTCACCATAAATGAAATTTTTGTTGCAGGGGATGCTCAAGATCTGATTAGTATCTTAGTGCAGACTTCTGGTTCTTCTGCTCAGTTCTTCTGGTTCGGTTCTGCTTCGGGTAGAGTAGGCTTCAGTAAGCCATTCACACAAGCAGGAAATTACATTTCTAGGGGGCGTTCTGTACATAATCTGTGTGCAGAACACCTCCAGGTAGCCATATTGCATTGCATTTTACAGAAAATTGCAATGCTACAGAAGGTAGTTTATAATAACATTCAATCACAATATGATTTGTGTCGCAATTGTTTACACTATATTATTTGTCCTTTATTTGCTGAATTATATCCCCACAAAAGTGGAGTTACCCTTTAACGTTTATTGAAGGGTGAATCTTGATATTCAATATTGCCTTGCATTAGGTTTAATAGAAAAACTATTGTCAAAGGAAAGGCATGGCAGGCCAGGCACTGCCCATGAGGGACATGTACCATTAGAATAAATAAAACAAAAAGGATATCTCTCAATACACAGAATTGCCAGCTCTCCCCAACAGCTCCAACACACATACTCATTCACCAAAAAAATAAGTTCCAAGTAAAAAAATATCCCCCGAAGTCCTTTATTCATAAATCAAAAAAAAAAGTCCCCCGAAGTAGATCCAACGTCAATCACGCTGAACGCCAGCCACCTAGAATCTACTTCAAGGGACATTTTTTTGGGAATTAGGAATAAAGGACCCTGTCAAAAACTGACTGTTTTTTTTTTTTACTTGGAACTTTTTTTTGGTGAATAAGTAGGGGGGTACTATGTTCCCCTATAATCATTTACATAGGGGAGGGGGGCCGGGATCTAGTCGGATTCTATCAGATTCTGATAAGTCACCCCCTGCACCCCCACAACCATCAAGCCAGGATTGTGGGGAAGAGGCCCTTGTCCTCTTAAACATGGGGACAAGGTGCTTTGGGGGGAGAGCAGAGCCCCCATGTCCCAAAACACCCCCCCATGTTAAGGCATGTGGACTGGTATGGTTCAGGAAGGGGGTGCTCGCTTACCCCCACCCCCCTTTCCTGCCGGGCTGCATGCTTAGAAAAAGGGTCCAGTATGGATTTTGGGGGGACCCCATGTCGCTTAAAAAAAAAAAAATGGCGTGGGGTTTCCCTCAAAACCTGGTTTGGATTAGGAGAGGGCCCCAACACAGTTTTTTTTTTTGTTTCGTTTTGTATTTTTTATGCGCAAATCTTTTTGTTTGCTTTCAGCTGTCAGCAGGGAATCCTACTGACAGCTGATGAGTAATCAGTTGTTAAGGACAAGGCAGCTGCCTGCTCCTTAACAACTAGATATTCACAGTTTGTTAAGAAGCCTTTCCTATTATGAGCAAAATGCAAAACGTGTGAATAACGCATCAAAAATGCATGTTCAAAAAATGAAATATGCGCTGGAAAACTGCATCAACTGAAACTGCATAGTGGTGAACCTAGACTGAAACTGGTGCACAAAGAATCTGGCGCAGCTGTGCATAGCAACCAATCAGACTTTCATGCTGATACATTTTGTATTAGACACACTGGAGTTGATTTCCTAAAAGAGAGTGCAGAATCTGGTGCAGCTCTGCATAGAAACCAATCAGCTTCTGGGTTGTATTGTCAAAGCTTAATTGGACAAGCTGAAGTTAGAAGCTGATTGGGTACCATGCACAGCTGCACCCCCCACTCCTGCTGTTAGCACACCTTTTTGAAAAACAGGGTGATGGGTTATTCTTTCCTTTAAATTATTGGCTCTTGTGACTCAGCTGACCAGGGTCAGAGGTCATAGGTTGTTTTTTATTTCTGTGTTTTTTATTTCTGTGAAACTTTCAGTGAAAGTTTACAATCCACATAATATAGACACAAGACCCTCTGCATTTTTTTAAGGCATACATTTCAAAATAGTTTAAAAAGTTTAACAATGTACTTTATTAACAAATAAACATAAAAAAGACATTTATGTAATTTGAAAAGCATGCTAGTTGTGAATACAGTCCAAGGACTCTTTTGACAGAAAGAAACCCAACGCATTTCAAAAACTGAAAGTATCTTCTTCAGGGGTGGGTGGTTACAGTGCAAAGCTCTTCCATAAATGCAGAAAGAATACAATTAGACATCATATAAGTATTTTAGTACAGGATAGAAGCATTACGTAAATGATAGTATACTGACCCTGTAAACATAAACATAGCACTTGGAAAACCGCATGATTTAAAGTATTTGTAAACTGCTGCACTTTTTTTTTGCCTTACCTGCAAGGCAAAGGCATAATGTGCTAGTATGCATCGCATACTAATTCTAGCACATTATGTGAAACTTACCTGAAAACGAAGCCTTAGCGTCCATCTATACCCGGTCTTCCTTCCGGGTTCGTGGCTCCGGCTCTGTGACTGGTCGGAGCCGCGATGACATCACTCCCGCGCATTAGTACGGGAGCCACCAGTCACGGCACACTGCTCTAAAATTACAGCACGGGTGGCCGTTCCTTCAGAGCGCATGCGCCGGGGATGTAACTGGCTGCTAGGACAGTAAATATCTCCTAAACGGTGCATATTTAGGAGATATATTCACTAACTTTAGGTAAGCCTTATTATAGGCTTACCTATAGGTAAAGCTTAAAGATGGAGGTTTACTTCCTCTTTAAAAGCACGAAGGTTTGTTTGCTGCTTCATAATACCGAAGGTCCAACTGTTAAATACACTGGGACCTGCGTCACTCCACCCACAAGGGGTTGAAGGGAAGTCCACGTGATCACAGCTATGCCTCCACGAGGGGAGGACTGATGAAGGAGCTGAGCTCCGAAACATGTAACTGCCCACCACCCACTCTATCGGACACCGGCCGCTGCGTCCACACCCTGCCTTCAGGAAATCTCATGCCGACTAAGCTGAGACACAGACGAAAGGACGCATCCACAGGAATCGGATCACCGGATGTCCTCATTGCAACCAATTAGCACAGCGGATAGGAAGACTCCAGACAGATCTTTGCTATGCCCATGTCACATTTACCAAATGTGAGTGCTTTTACACGTTTAACCTAATAAATACTCAGAGCCTACTCCACTTAGAGTCGCCTTGTCTTTCTATTTTTATCACTTTTAGAGCAGCTTCTCCTCTCCAGTGCTGCCGAAGTGCAGTGTCTCACTTAAAGCCTGCTGTATTCCACGGAAGCGCCCATACAATAAACCCTTGTTCTATGCCTCCACGAGACCAATCTGAGCTTCACAGTCAAAAGAGCCAGCCACAAGGAAGGGAGCCCAAACAGGGAGAAAGTATGGGAAGATAGCACCAGATTTGGGTCCTACAGGTGAATAGTTCTGGTAGAATATCAAATATTTTGGAATAGTCGCTAGACCATGCCCTCCATGGTCCAAAAATATGGTCACCCCCTGATGGAGATGTGACTGGTGTTGTCAGATGTGGCTGTGCAGCAATCCAGTGAGCTCGAGCAACATCGTGTGACAATTGCATGGCCAAATAAATGTTTGTTCTTTTTCCCTACAAATAGAGCTTTCTTTTGGTGGTATTTGATCACCTCTGCGGTTTTTATGCGCTATAAACAAAAAAATTACCGACAATTTTGAAAAAAAACAAAGAACGATATTTTCTTATTTTCTGCTATAAAACATATCCCATGAAAATAATGTAAAAAATCAAATTTCTTCATAAATTTAGGCCTAAATGTATTCTACATATTTTTGGTAAAAAAAATCTCCCGAAAGCATATATTGATTGGTTTGCGCAAAAGTTATAGCGTCTACAAATTATGGGATTTATTTATGGAATTTGTATTTAATTTTTTTTTTCTACTAGTAATGGCGGCGATCAGCGACTTATGGCGGGACTGCGATATTGCGACAGACAAATTGGACACTAAAGGCCCGTACACACGTACCGAATGTCGGCCGAACAATCGGCCGTCTTTTGTCCGGTGCTGTCCTGTCGGTTGAAAAGTGCTAAAGACTGCACACGAATATTGTCGGGCAACAACAGCCGACTGCAGAAGTGATATCATGTGATGGTTAACTTTCCGTGTGTTTTTTCTTCTCTGAGCATGCCCAGTCTTGCTCATTTGCTGTTTGTCGGCCAAATTCTGTACTGACTGAGGAACAATCAGCCGTTCTGGTGTTGGCCAACAAAAATTTTAAAGCCTGCACACCAGATTCTGTTCGGCCGAAAAGTCGCAGTCGGTTGTCGGAAGCATCATACTAACAAGCCGACAATCAGCCGATCGGTCGGTGGCCGAATTTTTACGGCCGACAATCGCTACGTGTGTACGGGCCTTACCTGACACCTTTGACACTTTTTTTGAGTCTAGGCAGTAGAAGTAGATCGCCAAATAAAGCAGGAAGTATGAAATTTGCATTGTCTGGATAGACTGTATTTAGGTTTGCTGTGTGTGATCTGTCTTCTTTAAAGGCGATGCCTGAAGATCAGGAAGTGTTCCTCAGAGCCCAGGAAGAACTTTCACTTTTTTCAATGCAGTTTTCTAGTAGGGTTCAATTTTTATTATCAGCCCAGGGGGGAAATTTAGTGATTTGGTTATTTTCCAATGGAGGCCATCTCAACTGATCTTAAAGCAAAGCGAGCTGGGTCCTGGAGGCCCTCAGCCATTTGGTGAGTGGCCCCTTTTTTCACGGGTAGAGGAGCACCATGTTCAAGCACCTTATATAAGAAGATTACTGAGCACTTGTCAATTTGGTGATCTGAAGATTTGGTTATTGTTATGGACTTTTAAAACTGATTTTTTATATTGATGGTTGCATATTTTATATTGATGGTTGCATATTTTATATTGATGGTTGCATATTTTATTTTGCTTGCACAATTGGATGCATTTTGATTTTTTAGATTTGCATGTAGCACTTTAGAGACTACATCCACGCCACCATTCTACAGCACCTCAAAAAATAATTAATTTATCTAGGTTTGGTATTTACCAAAATTGAAGGCTGCTGTCTTCACGGACACTAAATTGGTTCATCACAAGGAGGCGCCATTTCGATAAATATCTTGTAGACTTTTTTGGGGACCAGTGACACTAATACAGTGATCAGTGCTAAAAATATGCACTGTCACTGTACTAATGACACTGGCTAGTAAGGGGTTAACATCAGGTTAACTGTGTGCCTTGCTGGTGTATTACTGTAGTGAGGGAGGTGCTTGTACTAGGGCAGTGATGGCTAACCTTGGCAACCCAGATGTTTTGGAACTACATTTCCCATGATTTCCCATGCACTCTACAGTGTAATCGAGCATCATGAGATATATAGTTCCAAAACATCTGGGGTGCCAAGGTTCGCCATCACTGTACTAGGGGAAGGCATAGATCCGTGTCTCTGCTTTGCAGCAACACAGGATCAATGCCTTCCTTACTGGCAGAATGGCAATCTGCCTTGTTTACCTAGGCAGATCGCCGCTCTACCTTTGTCCTGCACAATCAGTGTGTGCCGGCAGACATCGGTTTGTGGGACATGCTGATCAGCTCCTACTATGTAGAATCACAATAAAAGCGAGCCTCCGGCAGCGTGCACTCGTGCCTATTACCTCGGAATGAAGTGTAGCACCCTTGTCATAAGCAGGGTTGCTGGTAAATTTAGTTTGCTGGGCGATAGCGAGCCTGGTTGATTATAGATTATAGTACTGTGGTATATTGGATTTCCTTCTAATCCGGGTTTGGCTGTAGTTCTCCCTTCTGTCAGTAGGTGGCACTGTTGCCTTTGACATTAGAGTGATAAATACAGTCAAAGAGGTTATGATTATGTATGTGTCTCCTAGCCAATTACATTGCAGCTGGAGCATGCTGGGAGAGACTATTTATCTGGGGGAAGTCCAATGATTGCTCTCTTGCCACCCAGACCCCCGTCTGGGGGGGGGGGGGGGGTGTGCTGCTGTGTCTGCTGCTGGGTAGGCCTGAAGCCTGGGGCCTAGCCACATGCCTGAGACTCTTCTGAGGAGAGCCTGGGTACTGCCTGGAAATGAGCATCCACAGAGCTCCAACTACCTTTTGTGAGTTACCTGCCTTTTTGATATAGAAGACAGCTATTGCTGAAAGAGATTGGACCCAGGGGAGAGGAGTTGCCTCCCAGGTCAATCTGAAGATTCACAGATTACTGAAAGGGACTGAACCCAGGGAAGAGGAGTTGCCTCCCAGGTCATTCTGAGCCTCTCCCCCATATTTTTGTTGCTATTGAGAAGAAATTAATTATTTTCCTGTTTAAGCATAAAAGTGACTGGCGCCCATCGTTTTTACTTGTTTCATCACCCACCATGCCTAGCAATCTACACCCTGAGGAGGAATGTCGGCCCTCCCGGTCTATGGGGGGTCACAATTAGGCCCTAGGAGGTTGGGGGGTTGCGCTACAGAAGGATCACACCCTGTAGCAGTAAAAGTGCTATAGGGCAGTCAACAACTGGTTAAAAGGGGTTCCCCAATACTTGAAATTGATTTCAAGGTTTCCTCTGGGGTAAAAAGATTGAGAAATGCTGCCCTAGACTAAACAAGCTATCATTCATGGATATACGGAGGGATTTTTTATTGGCTGACCAGAACTCAGCTTTATTTACTACATTTTTTTTTATCACAAACAAGTAGAAATGTCCTTCAGTTTGCTGTAAAATGTCCTGCTACATGACTGCCCCCGTGTTTTTGCTCTGGAAATGTGAGAGAGTTTGGCAAGGTTTCCAGTAATGACACAGGAAACATTATCATTCAATTGCATGCGGCCAGCTCTCTGTATATTTATTGGTATTACATAATGGTGTGTCACTGTCATCATTGAGAACAGCAAAGCTTGTGACTGGTAGTTACTGGAAACTATGCATTTAAAGTCAAGCTCCAATTAAGATGCAGAATCTTCTCGTATAGTTACATAGAAGTTAAATAAGGATAAAAAAAGATTGATGACAATCAATTTTATTTTCTCATAACTCCTTCAGCTTTGGACTGGAGGAAGATAAAACAACATACATTAAAACAAGCCAGCCATAAGAAAATCATGGAGGCTGCCACTGCCGAACCTTCCTTCTGAAAAAGCTACCTTCCTGGCCTCTCATGCTGATGCATGTGCTTCATAATAGTGGGGTTGATTTACTAAGGGCAAAAGACTGTGCACTTTGCAAATGCAGTTGCTCCAGAGCTTAGTAAATGAGCAGAAGCTCTGCTGATTTCCATCATCCAATCATGTGTAAGCAAAAATGCTGTTTTTTTTATTATCCTTGCATGTGATTGGGTATTCTCAGGGCCGATGCAAGGATTTTTACCGCCCTAGGCAAAATAAAAATTGTCACCCCCCCATATGCTCTCCCCATCCCAAGTTGCTGAAAGGGTTAAAACCCCTTCAGTGACTTACCTTGGTGCTGGGTCAGGCTCTGCCTACTTTCCTCCCCGCCGACGTCAGCCGGCCGGGGAGACCTAATGCGCATGCGCAGCAATGTCCGCACACGTGCATCGGACCTCCCCATAGGAAAGCATTACTCAATGCTTTCCTATGGGGATTTCAGCGACGCTGGAGGTCCTCACATAGCATGGCTTGCTGTAGCACTCATATGGCACAGCATGAGGAGTGCTGCACCGACCAGCGGCCGGTCCATTACTGATTCCGGGTGCAGGATGCCAGCTCCTCCTGCTAAGTTGCGCTCTAGGCGGCTGCCTAGATCGCCTTACAGGTAGCACCGGCCCTGGGTATTCTTTGCAAAGTAAAGCTTTACCTCATTTACTAAGTTCTGGAGCAACTGCACGTGCAAAGTGAAAAAGTGCACAGGCTATTTGCCTTTAGTAAAACAACCCCTTTGTGTCACCAATTTAGAAATAGTACAAAGATAAGGAATTCTTTACAATCTTGAAGAAAAAAAAAAACATTCTGGAGATAAATTGAAGTTGACGAGCAAAGTAGTTGCAGCTGTATTTAAGCATTTGTAACAACACAGTTGAGTCGAGTTGTACCTCCAAGCTTACAATTATGAGCCTACAGTGGGTATAAAGCATACAGTGGGTATATAAAACAAATACCCCCTTTAAAATAACCACATTTTGTTGCTTTGCAACCTGAAATGAAGACAGACATTGTTTTTGTTCTATCTACCTGTATCTACTATGTGCAACCAATAACATCCAAGTGAAACATATAATGCCAACATTTCAGAAATGTTTTTGAAAAATTCAAAAACTGAATCACTGAGTTGGAAAAAAGCCCCCCCCCCCCCTCAAAATGACTTGTAAACTCAATCAGATATAGATAATCACCTTCACAAAGCTATTTGACTCTCAACTGTGATCAGCTGTGGTCATTTTGATTAGCTCAGCATGAAAATAGCTTTCTTGGACCATTTTAGTCCCTGTAGTGCAACTGAAGTGAAGAAGTGGAAGGTATTTGGTACAGCACAAACCCTCCCTGGATCAGGGTGCCGTTCCAAACTGGATGGAACAGCCAGGAGGAAATTGATCAGAGAGGCTACCATGAGGCCTACAGCAACTCTAAAGCATTGTGTGCATGTGAAAATGTGGCTGTATGGGAGGGTTACAAGAAAAAAATCACTAATCTAGAAAGGCCACATGCAGTCATGACTGAGATTTACCAAAATGCACCTTGAAGATTCTGAGGCCACATGGAAAAGGTATTATGGTTAGATAAGACTAAAATTTAATTATTTGGCCCTTTACTTTAAACCATGGGTGTCCAACCTTTTGGCTTCTCTGGGCCACATTGAGTGTAGAGAAATTTTCTCGGGCCGCATATAAAATATATACTATAGTTAAGGTATACAAGTAATAAAACGTTGCAGTGCCCTTCCCCCACCCCCTCCCCAGCACTAATTTAACACAGCTAGTGGATGATCCCCTCCGAGGCAGCCTCTGCTTACAGTTAGTTGGAAGCGGCCGTGGCCGTGCCCCCGACTCTACTTCCTTCCTCCCCAGCAACAAAAAAAAATAAATTGTCAGGGGGCAGTGGGCCGCATTGCCTGCAGTTCTGGGCCGCATGCGGACCCCGGGCCGCAAGTTGGACATGCCTGCTTTAAACAATATGTCTATCGGAAATCCAATACGGTTCACAATCCAAATAACACCATTCCTACAGTGAAGCATGGAGGTGGTAATATCCTTATATGGGGGCGTTTCTCTGCAGCAGGGGCTGGAACTCTTGCCAGGATAGAAAAAATGTATGGCCATAAAATTCTTGAGGAAAATCTGCTGCCCTCTACCAGAAAGTTGTCAATGGGAAGAAGGTTTACTTTCCAACATGACAATGATGCAAAGCACACAGCAAAAATGAATACACAGTGGTTGAAGGTGAAAAAGTTGAATGTCCTAGCATGGCCTAGTCAGAGCTTAGACTTGAAGACGGCAGTCCACAAACGTTCACCATCAAAATTAACTGAACTTGAGCAGTTCTGCAAAGAGTTGGCAAATATTGCAAAGTCCAGATGTGCAAAGTTAGTAGAGACATATCCCAACAGACTAAAGGCTGTAATTAAAGTAAAAGGTGGTTCAAAATACTGACACAAGGGGGTGATTATTTTTCCAACTCAGTGATTCTGTTTTTTATTTAGTTATTTTTTTGACATGTTGGTGTTATATCTTTCACTTGGATGTTATAAATAAATACAGCTTAACAAAAATGGTGTCTGTCTTCTTTCAGGCTGCAAAGCAACAACATGTGATTATTTAAAGGGGGGTGATTCTTTTCTATACCCATTGTATTCAGTCATGTGGGTTTTACTGGGGACTTTAATGCATTTTTGGTAAATACCTGTAAATACCGATTGTGCTGTTGGATTCAAATAAATAATATACAGTACATACTTGTTCTTTATTTAACCACATCCCGCCCGCCCTATAGCAGATTGACAGCGGGAATGTGGTTGTATTATCCTGACCGGACGTCATATGACGGCGGCAGGATAATACAGCTCTGTGCGCCCCCCGGGGGCGCGCAGAGCGGCTATCGGTGATGCGAGGTGTCAGCCTGACACCCTGCATCTCTGATCTCGGTAAAGAGCCTACTGACGTAGCTCTTTACCATGTGACCAGCCGTGTCCAATCACGGCTGGTCACATAGTAAACAGGAACAGCCGTTGATCGGCTTTCCTTAGTTCGTGCCTGACAGGCCCGAGTAAAGGAGTGCCGTTCGGCGGCTCCCCTGACGGGGGGGGGGGGGTCGGCACTGGTAATCAGATCATTGATTACCAGTGCAGACCCTCGGGGGGGATGCCACTAGAACCACCAGGGATGCCCACCCATGACCCCAGGGATGCCCACCAATGACCCCAGGGATGCCCACTATGGCCACCAGGGATGGCAATCAGGACTCAGGGAGCCCCCCATTGCCCTCCCCATCAGTGCTGCCCGCCAGTGCCCTCCCTATCAGTGCTGCCCACCAGTGCCCATCATTGCCATCGTTCAGTGTTGCCCACCAGTGCCCATTATTGCCCACCAGTGCCGCCTATCAGTGCCCATTAGTGCCCATCAGTGCCGCCCGTCAGTGCCGATCAGTGCCGCCCATCAGTGCCCACCAGTGCCGCCTATCAGTGCCCATTAGTGCCCATCAGTGCCACCTATCAGTGCCCGTCAGTGCCACCTATCAGTGCCCATCAATGCCGTCTATCATTGCCTAGCAGTGCCGCCTATCAGTGCCCACCAATGCTGCATATCTGTGCTACCTATCAGTGCCACGTATTAGTGCCTATCAGTGCCAACTATCAGTGCCGCCTATCAGTGCCGCCTATCAGTGCCACCCCATCAGTGCCTCCTCATCAGTGCCTGTCAGTGCAGTCTCATCAGTGCTCATCAGTGCAGGAAAAAAACGTATTTATTTACAAAATTGTATAACATAAACAAAAAAACTTTTTTTTTTTTCAAACTTTTCGGTCTTTTTTTATTTGTTTAGCAAAAAGGAAAAAACCCAGAGGTGATCACCAAAAGAAAGCTCTATTTGTGGGGGGAAAATGACATAAATTTGGTTGTTCAATGGTGAATCTACTGGTTGGATTTTTGTATTTTATTATATTTGTTATTTCATCCCTAATTAGGAAACAAAAAGATTATTTTGTTATAATCTCAGGCTGAACATCACAACTCTTTCACCCTTGTCTGCAGGGCATTATAGGAGGTTTAAATAATTTTCAAGATAGCTAATTAGCTGTTTTCTCTTCCCTAGTTAAATCTGATTTATGGATTCCACTGTCATTCACCTAGATCACTTACGATAATGGCCTGGGCACCATCCATGCATGATTTAAACATGTTGGCAACTGTCTAGGATTTGTGCTTATCAGTATTCCATGGAAATGTAACAGATTTATTTTTTATATAGTCATTTTTGTATTAATAAATCCAGGTTTACTGTTACATAGTACGATTATAGAACAGTAGTACGACATAAATATGTATATAACACAGCAATGAAAAAAGACAGGATTCACAAGTTTAAATTAAGAGCTGTAAACATAAAATAAAAGGAAAAGATAATTTTTTACTTAAGTGCAACCAATCAGTATTTACTCACATCATTTGCTAAAGTCACATCAGTATATGAGGATATGAGAAATATGATAAATGTATTCTGATTGGTTGCTGCAGGCTGCTATGCATAAAGGTGCACTTCAGGCAAACAGAGAAGCTACATATATACAGTATGTGTAGCACGGCCCCCGCAGGGACTGCTGGGTATTAACTCTGCGGGCTCCCCTGGTTACCAACACATGGTCAAAAGCAGATACGGATCCTGGATCCCTCCTTGCTCCTGTTGGCTCTTCCCAGAAATAAACAGTCTAGGGGTGTTATTTTTTTGTTGTTTATTGGTAATTAGGATAGGAGAAGGGAAAAGTGGGATACTCCAATTGAACTATTTACATAAATGAGGACTTCTATCTTCAGAACTTTTTTAGTGATCAGAAACAGCCAGGCTGCTAATCCACACTGCCACAAGTGTGAATGGTGGTTAAGTCTCTTGCTCTCTAACAAGCTGACTTAGTGGCCCTTATCTTATCTTCAGGACACTCTCACTAGCATCCCCTTTCAGCTGACACCCATCCACTGACTATCCTAGGAGCAGGGGTGGCCCCCCTCAGGTCAGTCCCCTTGACACAAGTTCCTGTACTCACGATACTGCAGAAACAGGACCTCCAGTGTCTCCTCTCTCAGACAGCTTCCCTGGACCTCTGGGTTCAGCTCCTCTTAACCTCTCCTCTGGCCCTCAGGACAACCTCCTGTGATGGCATGGCACCTCTACAGAGGAGGAGGCAGCCGCCCTCTCCCTCGGGAACTCCGCTCTCAAAAGAAAGACCCCGAGTGTATGTGCTCCTGGTTTTTATACAGTATCCCAGCATGCACAGAGGTGACCTGCCCCCTGCCAATCATCAGGACTGTATTAAAAGCCTATGCACCCATTCGTCAGGTTTCCTCCCACTGTCCAACATGCCTCCCTATTGGACCAGCGTGAAACTCTCTCTAGACTGAATGAATCGCATACTGAGCACAATGAGCAGACCTCACCAACAGATCCTGCTCTCTGGTAGGCAGAGAACAATATAGGTTTACCTGCAGTACCTCTGGTAAGCAGACAGAGCTCAAAACTATACTCTCTCTAGCACCTACCTAGGAGGGTGCTACAAACGGGAACTGTATTACCTGCCAAAGGCCTTGTATTTCTGTTCAGACAGTTTTTGATCCATCCATGATCCAACAGACAACACAGCCATATCATTCACCTAACAGTGTTGAAAGCAAAGCATGGTGAAGAAAATGACACCAGTCTTATGAAGCAAAAGCCGCATGTGACAACAGAGAAGTCTGGCAATCCCCAAATTGTGGGGAAGTTGTACTGTTTCACCCTTGGGTAACTCCTTTAACCACTTGCCGACCGCCGCACGACTATCTACGTCGGCGGTCAGCCCCTCACAGGCAAACTAACGTAGGGCTACGTTGCTTGCTTGTGAGGGTCTAGGGAGCGAGCGCGCGCCGCCGGAGGCGCGCTCCCGCTCCCGCGTAGTCACGGACCCCCCCGCGCGTGTGACCAGCGGACCCGATGTCCGCCGGCCACTCGGCGATCGGCGGGGGAGAGGGAGAATGTCAGGCAGCTTGTGTAAACAAGCGACCTGTCATTCTCCTCGCTGTAAAGACACTGATCACATGGATCTACTATGTAGATCCGTTGATCAGTGTCCTTACAGCTCAAGCCACAGCCAATCACAGTAGAAAGCACGCCCCTAGGGACACACACAGCCCCTCCCTCCCAAATAAAGTTAACCCCTTCACTACCAGTGTATTTTTACAGTAACAGTGCATATATATAGCACTGATTACTGTAGAAATGTCACTGGTAACCCCAAAAGTGTCAAAAATGTCAGTAAAAGGGTCCGATCTGTCCACCACAATGTCGCAGTACCGCAAAAAAAAATCGCAGATCGCCGCCATTACGCGTTAAAAAAAAACAACAAAAATGACAAAAATCTTTCCCTTTGTTAGTAAACGCGATAACTTTTGCGCAAACCAATCAAAATACGCTTTTTGCGATTTTTTTTACCAAACATAGGTAGCATAAAACAAATTGGCCGAAAATGTTAAAAAATTTTGATTTTTACATTTTTTTTGGGGGGAATTTCATATAAAAAAAATTTGAAAAATATTGCTATTTTTGCAAAATTGACGCTCTTTTTTTGTTTATAGCGCGTGATCAAAAAATTGCACGGGTGATCAAATACCACCAAAAGAAAGCTCTGTTTGTGGGAAAAAAAGGATGCCAAATTCGTTTAGGTACAGCGTCGCACGACCGCGCAATTGTCCGTTAAAGTCACGCAGTGCCGAATCGCAAAATACCCCCTGGTCGGAATGGGGGTAAAATCTTCCGGGGGCTTAAGTGGTTAACCACTTCAGCTCCAGAAGATTTACCCTTCTTCATGACCAGGCCATTTTATGCAATACGGCACTGCATTACTTTTTACTGACAATTGCGCGGTTGTATATCCTTTTTCCCCACAAACAGAGCTTTCTTTTGGTGGTATTTGATCATCTCTTTTTTAAAAAAAAAAAAAAAAAAAATATATATATATATATATATATATATATATATATATATATATATATATATATATTATTTTCTGCTATAAAACTTACCCAATAAAAAAAAATGTAAAAAATGAAATTTCTTCATAAATTTAGTACAATATGTATTCTGCTACATGTTTTTGGTAAAAAAAAAAAAAAGAAAATAAAATCCCAATAAGCATATATTGATTGGTTTGCACAAAAGTTATAGTGTCTACAAACTATGGGATAGATTTATGGAATTGTTTTATTTATTATTTTACTAGTAATGGTGGTGATCATTGACTTATAGTGGGACTGCAATATTGCGGCAGACAAATCAGCCACCTAAACTGACAATTTTAACACTTTTTTGGGAACCAGTAACACTAATACAGTGATCAGTGCTAAAAATATGCAGTGTCACTGTACTAATGACACTGGCTGGGAAGGGGTTAACATTAGGGGCGATCAAAGGGTTGACTGTGTGCCTAGGTGGTGTTTTCTTACTGTGAGGGAGACGCTTTTACTAGTGGAAAGCATGGAAATCATGGATCTATGTTCCTGCTTTGCAGGAACACAGGATCCGTACCTTCCCTACTGGAATAACAGCAATCTGCCTTGTTTTCATAGACAGACTGCCATTCCGCCTCTGTACCGAATGATCAGCAGGTGTCGGCAGACATCGAGTGCACAGCGGGAGCGAGCCGGAACTGCAGGATCACAAATATATACATGATCCTGCGCACAGAGGCCATGAAGCAGTAAAGCTACAATAGGGCAGTCATAAAGTGGTTAATTAGAAACATTTCAGCTTAAGATAAATTGACAGAAAACAGGTCAATCTAGAAGCCAACCAGAGGGATCGTAAAAATAGAGATGTCTTTAAAAAGGCTGCTAATGCAGCTCTGCCATAAATGGCCAGATCATTAAACAGCCTTGAGATTGGTCTGAGAAATATACTGTACATCCTGGTTGGGTTTTTACCCAGCAGAACCAAACTCTGTTCATATTCCATATTCCATAAATCATGCTGTGATGGAGTTACCTTAATAAAACGTGGTTACACTGATCTGTGAAAAGATAACAATCAGACACTAAACACACCTACTGTATATTACAAGGTCCATGAGGCTAAAAAAAAATCACTGGATTTTCTAAGCGAGATGTACATCATATCTCCTCAAATATAACTAATCGTAATTTAATTCTGTAAGTAATATGTTGGTTGTTGAATTGTATAGCCTTGTCAGATAGTAATGTAGATGTGATTTAAATAGTTGACATTAAAGTTGTGTCTGCTGAGAATTATAAAATAATGCAGCACAACTGTTAACACACCCTCTTAGACCCTTTAATTGGGTGTCAATAGATCTGCAACACCCTCTCAATGGACAACATGCTGTTGCGTTTGGCCTCTATTAGATTGTAAGCTCTTCTGAGCAGGGCCCTCTTAACCCTCTTGTATTTTATTGAATTTGTAGCACCCATCTAGTCAGGTGCTAGGTAAAAGCATTGGGTTGCTTTCCTGCTTATCAGGGAGCAGGATTCCTAGCTAGGTCTGTTACATGTGTCCAGGTGTTAATCACTTGGTCTGAGGGAGTGTCCCCACTGTATCCAACAGGGGAGCCTGTTGGACAGTGGAGGAAACCCAGCCAGTGACACACAGGCTTTTTGTGGCAGTCCCAATGGGAGGGTACAACTGTGGTGCATCCTGGGATTGACCATAAAAGCCAAGGGCACATGTGATTGCTGGTGTTGCTGAATGCAGAAGTCCAGTGGATGCTGACAAGAGAAGTTTGGAGGCAACTGTGACTCTGGAAAAACAGTGTCCATGAGTACAGAGGAACTTGCCCAGGGGTCTGCCAGGAAGGGGACCACTCCAGAAGCTAAGGTCAGTGGACAGGTGTCAGCACACCAGCATTGAGAGTAAAGGGGGTGCCAGTTTCAGAACCCTGAAGAGAGTAATTAAAACAGGAACTTTTGTAGACATCTTCACCATAGTGGCAGGGTGAAGCAGCGGCCTTGCCGCACACACTACAGCTAGTTGTCCCAAAGATTGTGCATAGTTCATAGTTGGAGTATCCCACTCATCCCTTCTCCTATCCCAGTTCCAAATAAAATACACAAAAAAACAAATCCCTGGACTGTTTACTGACTGAGCCAAGGACTTAAAATGTTAAGAATTTGCCGGTTGTTGCTAAGGGTAACCCAGGGGAATCCGATTCAAGCAGCTCCCAAGGGAGTACTGCTACATATTGTAACTGTATTGTCTCCCTTTTATATCGTAAAGCGCTGCGTAAACTGTTGGCACCATATAAATCCTGTATAATATTATTAAACTACAGCTCTTGCTAGAAATCAAAACAACTACTATATCGGTCGATCCCTAGTGAGGGTTTACAATCACTTTAACCTGCTCCAGTGAGATCACTCAGTCTCAGTCAGTGTCATATGCCTTTGTTCCACCCCACACAATAATTCCATCCTTTGACCTCTACATCATTGCTGAGTCCTGCAGTGTAGAGACCAAATGTGTCTAATGCCTAAGGGTATGATGGAGGCAGCAGCTCTGGAATAAGCGAGGTAGGAGGTACAGAGAGCTGCTCTTCTATTATAGGAGCCTTTATTCTTAATCTTTTTAAAACCTGGTAGGGTCACTTTAAGAATTAGCTCTCTTTATTGGAAAAGCCTGTAAGTGTCTCTGGCCAGAAAGCAGGCTCTGGTCTAATATATACTGTATATTGTGTTTGGATCTACACCTATCACTATAGGTCTGATTACATTAGCAATCAGCACCAATAACTGAAAACACCAAAGATGCCTCTGATAAGGGCTGTGTCTTAAGGTGCTCATGCATGTCTAATGACTGACGCAGCTGGATGCTATATTTAAAAACTGGTTATTTTTGTTTGAATTAATATTAAGACTTTTAACACTTTCTTTACTTACCATTGGGGCGCTATGAATCTGACTTCTATGAAATAACATTTTTTGATGCTCTAATATTGATTCATATACACTACCATTATAATTTACTGTATTATTTTTATCCTTGAGGGTTAAAGAGAAGTATGGGGTTATTGCATATTTATACTTACCTTGGTGGATGCAGCATCGGTCCCCCGGCGCCTCTACACTGAGAACTGAGCGATCGAACACCACTGATCGCTCGGTTCTGACAGCTCCCCGAGCAGAGAGCTGCTGACTGTCAATCACCGCTCTCTGCTCTGCCCCTTTCTCGCTCATTGGAGCGCGGAGCTGTAAAGGGGCGGGGAGCGTCCGGTTCAGGCTCTCAGCGGGTGTCGGTCCAGGCACCTGGCAGATCCCGACTCCGTGCTCGTGCTGACACGGTACCTAGACCGATATCTGGGACTTCAGACCGATCTCTACTGAAAATGGGTCACAGAAGTGCAGAACAAACTGCACTCCTTTGATCCATAGGAGATGTACAGCCAAACGAGCTTTGGCTCTACATCTCCTTTAAGATAAACATCTTTTTGCCAGCATAGCAATGTATTGTGTATTGAACAAAAGGGGGCGTATTTGTAAAGCAGTGAATGTGGCATTCACCTATCATTCACAGATGGTTAAACATTCCCTACAATTTATAGCACATGCACAAAGAGGATTCATCTGCTGCCTCTCTGTCCTGTGAGGAGAGAGAAAGCGGAGAGAGCCGCTGCTCGTGGGAACTGCACTAGATCAAAATCGGGCTCAGGAAACCATTTGAGGGGGGGGGGGGTCCTGGTTACAGAAAGTGTTTTACCTTAGAGAATACATTGGAGTAAAAAAAAAAAACTAGGGTAACTCCACTTTCATGAGGAAAAAAAACATCAAATAAAGAAAAAACAATATGGCGTATAAAATTGCAACAGAGATCACATTGTGATTAAATGTTTTTCAAAATGACCTTTGATTTTCAATCTGCAGCTGTTGTAATTTTCTGAAAATGCAATGCAATATGGCTACCTGGAGCTGTTCTGTACACGGAATGTATACTGACCACACCCCAGAAACATCATTTCCTGCTTCTGTGATTGGTTCACCAATTTTCCTAGAACTCTGCCTAAGATACAAGTCAGATTTCTGGCATCCCCTGCAACAAAAATGTAATTTTTGGTGGGATACTCCCAATAGGAACACATCTAAAGGGATGCAGGCCCAGCAGAGTTCCTCATTAGAGCTCTGCAGCTGCCACAGCTGATAGATAATTATGAAACCACTCCCATTAGACCCACTCAGCACAAAGGCACAGAGGAACAAACAATGATTTCTTCAGAATAACAAAAGGTAGGCATCTGCAACCAAGTTTATTAAAATCCTTGTAATGTACAGAGATCACCCAGAGGAGAATTTTTTTTCTCAACAAAAGTGGAGTTACTCTTTAAGTCTTTAGAGGCACATTAACATCTCTAACCCAGGTTTTAGTTACAGAGAGTAAGGTACATAGGCAGACAGCTTCTGCTGTGCTTTCTGTTTACAAAACCAACTGTGCTCTGGGAATCCTTTGCCATTAACCACTTGCCGACTGTACAACTTACATATACGGCGGCAAGGTGGTACTGCTGCATCGGATCACATACCTAATACTAGGCATTAGGCATACCTAGTACGTGATCTGACATTTCTGGGTAGGGGGCGCGCACATGCGCTATCGGCAGCCTGCTCCTGCTGCGGGAACCGATCTGTGGGTACCATGGAATGTTTGCCAGCACCCGCCGAACATTCGGTCCAGAGGCAGAATGATAGTCTGCCTATGTAAACAAGGCAGATTGCTGTTCTTTCAGTAGGGAAGGCATAGATCCGGTGTTCCTGCAAAGCAGAGGCAAGAATCCATGTCTTCCCCTATCAAAAGCACCTCTAACACTGTACTAAAACACTCGCTAGGCACACAGTTAACCCTTTAATCACTCCTGATTTTCACCCCTTCCCAGCCAGTGTCATTAGTACAGTGACAGTGCATATTTTTAGTACTGATCACTTTATTAGTGTCACTGGTTCCCAAAAAAGTGTCAAAAGTGTCAGGTAGTGTCCAAATTTGAATGTCACAATTTTGCAGTCCCACTATAAGTCACTGATTGCCGCCATTACTTGTAAAAATAAATTCCATAAAGATATCCCGTAGTTTGTAGACGCTATAACTTTTGCGCAAACCAATCAATATACGCTTAGGGGGATTTTTTTTACAAAATGGCCTAAACTGATAAAGAAATTCAATTTTTTACCATTTTTTAGTGGATGTGTTTTATAGCAAAAAGTGAAAATATAGTTGTTTTTTTAATAAAAAATTGTATATTTTTTTGGTTTATAGCACAAAAAATAAAAACCACAGAGGTGATCAAATACCAATAAAAGAAATCTCTATCTGAGGGAAAAAAAAGGACATACATTTATTTGGGTACAGTGTTGCATGACTGCGCAGTTGTCAGTTAACACCTTCCTGACCGCACATATACTGCGATAGGCTGGCTCTCCTGCACGAACTGACGTAGCCCTACGTCGGTTGCACGGTTGTGCCGGCAGTGCGCTCCCACCCCCAATAGGCAGCAGGGATGTCGATCCACGAGGCCAGAAGCCACGATTGCTGCTGACCGTACTTCTCTCTGAAATGATTTAACACAGAATGTTTTACCACTCGACCTCCGGAAGATTTACTCCCCTTCCTGACCAGGTCATTTTTTGTGATATGGCACTGCATTATTACTTTAACCCTTTAACCACTTCTGGACCGGAAGATTTCCCCCCTTAATGGCCAGGCCTTTTTTTGTGGACCATAAAGCGGCCGGGAGGCATCGGCCAGTTTAATAGAAACCGGCTGACATTCAGCCCATGTGTACCGCAGCCAATCTGACAGAAGCCAGCGTTCAGCCCGCTGTCGAAGGGTCATGACCGAAAAAGGCCTGCTGAGTGGCTTCTGATCAGAGCTCTCATCCAATGGCTGAGGGCACTGACCGGAGTGTTCTGGTGGGGGGCACCCCCCTGTCAGAACACAATAGCTCAGTGGGTAAGATTGCTGTACTAACATTGGATTGTTAGTACAGCGGCTCCGACCTCAGCTGTCAGTTGTTTTTCGTTCATCCCGCTGGGTTAAATGAAAAGAAAAAAAACTAGCAATGTGTACTATGCTGAAAGAAACAGCAAAAGACCGATTAGATCATCTTGCTGATTTTTCTTCCTTTCAGCATGTTCCTTGCTAGCACATTTGTGTACAGGACATGTCATTGGCTCCAGTCAAAATGCTGTACAGTAAAACCTTGGATTGCGAGCATAATTCGTTCCGGAACCATGCTTGTAATCCAAAGCACTCTTATATCAAAGCGAATTTCCCCATAAGAAATAATGGAAACATATAAAAAGATTATAGCATTGCGATAGGTTGCATAAAATGTCCATCCACAAATAGCCGCTTCCATAAGGGGATTAGAAGCAAAATCCAGCAGGAGCTACAGAGTATCAAAGAGAAGAGAGGCGCCTCTAAGTGTAGCAATATGGTTCCATTTAATGAAGGTTCAACATTTAGCAACTCACATGGTTGATGAATAAAACAGGCACATCTTAGTATGCAGGCATCCGGGGTAAAGCTGTCCACATAGACTATCTTCTGCACCGCCGGCTGCCAGTCTGTAATCCTGACCGGGAAGACCATCCTGCAGTAAAGCTATCTGAAAGCGAGGGGCAGCATGGAAGGGATGATGTAGATGTCGGTGAGGACGGTCTATGTGGACAGCTTTACCCCGGATGCCTGCATCCTTAGATGTGCCTGTTCCAATTATCAACCATGTGAGTTGCTAAATGTTGTACCTTCATTAAATTTAACCACATTGCTACACTTAGAGGCGCCTCTATTCTCTTTTATACTTAGCTGTGACTTGAGGCTGCTTGTATATCAAGACATCGCTTGTATATCAAGTCAAAATTTTTTGGAAAATTTTGCTTGTCTTGCAAAGCGCTCTTAAACCAAGTTACTCTCAAACCAAGGTTTTACTGTACTTGGAACTACAAAAGGCTGAAATCAAGTCAGATTTAGGTACGGTATTTACTTTTGTATCCTTTGAAAATACATTGATTTATTGTAATAAATACATATATACATTAATTAGTGTTATATCTGCCTGGAGTTCAACTTCAATTGACTACTTAACCACTTAAGCCCCGGAGGATTTGGCTGCTCAAAGACCAGGCCCTATTTTGCGATTCGGCCTGTGTGACTGTAACGGACAATCACGCAGTTGTGCGACACTGTACCCAAATTAAATTGACGTCCTTTTTTTCCCACAAACAGAGCTTTCTTTTGGTGGTATTTGATTACCTGTGCGATTTTTTTATTTTTTGCGCTATAAACAAAAAAAGAGCAACAATTTTGAAAAAATAACAATATTTTTCACATTTTTTTTATATGAAATTCTCCAAAAAAAATGTAAAAATCTAATTTTTTTAACATTTTAGGCCAATTTGTTTTCTGCTACATATTTTTGGTAAAAAAAAATCACAATAAGCATATTTTGATTTTTTTGCGCAAAAGTTATTGCGTTTACTAACTACGGTAAAGATTTATGTAATTTTTATTATTATTTTTTTTAACTAGTAATGGTGGCGATCTGTGATTTTTTTTTTGCGGTACTGCGACATTGCGACGGACAGATCGGACCCTTAACTGACATTTTTGACACTTTTGGGGGTACCAGTGACATTACTACAGTAATCAGTGCACTGTTACTGTCAAAATGACACTGGCAGGGAAGGGGTTAACTTTATTGGTGATCAAGGGGTTAAGTGTGTCCCTAGGGGCGTGATTCTGTCAGGGGGCGTGGCTTGTTAGATCATCACAAAGACATATGATCCTACATAGCAGGATCGCATAGCCTCAGTGATTATCTAAGGGAGAATGACAGATGGCTGTGTTTACATCAGCCGTCTGTCTTTCTCCCTCTCCTGAGCGAGATCGCGAGTGGCCGTCGGACATCTGAGCCGCCGGTCACACGCGCGGGGGTGACCATGAACGAGCAGGGGCGGGAGCTAGAGGCTCGTGGGCGAGTGACGTACCCATACGTCACTTTGCCCAGGAGAGGCTGACTGCCACAGTATATAGTCGTGCGGCAGTCGGCAAGTGGTTAAAGAAGAAGTCCAGGCAAAACCTAATTAACTCTAAACCTGCTCTGTGCTGCATTATAACCCTAATATATCTAACCTTGTAAAGCAAAAATTGCTGTACTTACCTATTCTGCAGCCGATCCGGTCCGGTCTCCAGCAATGGAAGCTCTGTGCAGGAGAGGACCGACAATGTCTGTGAAATGCCTGGGAAGTGACGTCACCCATAGAGTTACTTCCATTGTCGGCTGCCTCTCTTGCACCCGCCTCCACACTGAAGACACTGCTGACAGCTAATGCTTGGACCGGATCGGCTGCAAAATAGGTAAGTATATAACGATTTTTGCTATACAGGGTTACATAGATTTGATTTAGAATGTGGCACAGAGCAGGTTTAGCATTAGTTACAGTACTTTTTGCCTCAACTTCTAGGTAGGGCAATCATATTGTAAAGAGATGATGGCCATGAAAGGGGAGCATCTACAATGTGTTCTCAACTGCATTAGCTTTCCTACTGATGATACAATATTGGGGAATGCAGCTTTTGTTAAGTACAGTAAAACCTTGGATTGCGAGCATAATTCGTTCCGGAAACATACTTGTAAGCCAAAGCACTATCATATCAAAGCAAATTTCCCTCTAAGAAATAATAGAAACTCAGATGTTTCGTTCCACAACTATTTATTCATAAATCCTTCAGTTTATAGTCCATATAAAATGATTATAGCAATGTGATAGGTTGTGTTACCATAAAATGTCCATCCACAAATGGCATCTCCACAAGGGGATTAGAAGCAAAATCCAGCAAGAGCTAAAAGACAAGAGAGGCGCCTCTTAGTGTAGCTTAGTGGTTCAACATTTAGGAACTCAAATGGTTGGTGATTAAAACAGCAGCAGACTGCAACGCATATAACCAAAAAAAGAGAGCGGCACTCATGGGTCTTGAATGGTGAACGCACAATGACAGTTTAATCTATGTTTCAATGAGGCGCAAGCTTGTCTTCCCAAGGAAGACAAGCTTGTGCCTCGTCAAAACGTCGATTAAACCGTCATTGTGCGTTCACCTTTCAAGACCCCTAAGTGCTGCTTTCTTTTTTGGTTTATATATAAATATATATATATATATATATATATATATATATACAGTAAAACCTGGAATTGCGAGCTTAATACGGAAATGTGCTTGTAATCTAAAGCACTCGTATATCAAAGCGCATTTCCCCATAAGAAATAATGGAAACTCAGATAATTCGTTCCACAACAAATTTTTTCATAAGTCTTTCAGTTTATAGTCCATATAAAAAGATTATAGCAAGGTGATAGGTTGTGTAATCATAAAATGTCCATTCACAAATGTCGTCTCCACAAGGAGATTAGAAGCAGAATCCAGCAAGAGCTACAGAGTATAAAAGAGAAGAGAAGCACCTCTAAGTGTAGCAATATGGATACATTTAACCGCCTTAGCGGTAAACCCGAGCGTGACTCGGGGTAGGAATTTTCTGCTATTAGCGGTATCCCCGAGTCACGCTCGGGGTCAATGGGCAGAGCGTGCAGACAGCGCAGCGGAGCTTCTCTTACCTTATCCTGGCGATCCAGCGATGAGCTCTCATTGCTGTGACCGCCAGCGAGATCTCCGCCGCTCGTCTGTCGGTAGGAGGACTTCCTAGTTCCGTTCCCTGCAGCAGCAATGCTGCATGGGAGCGGAACTAGGGAGGAAAATTAAAAAAAAAAAACAAAAAAAAAAACGTTGCACAAAACACATAACACATTTTATATTATATATATGCATATATATATATGCATATATATATGTATATATATATATATATATATATGCATATATATATATATATATATATATATATATATATATATATATATATATATATATATATGCATATATATATATATGCATATATATATATGCATATATATATATGTATATATATATATATATATATATACATATATATATATATATATATATGTATATATATATATATATATATATATATATATATACCTATATACACACACACACACATATATATATATATAAAATTATATTATTGATTCGATTATAATTCATGCGTTATATATATATATATATATATATATATATATACACACACACACATATATATATATATATATATATATATATATATATATATATATATATATCTATATACACACATATATATATAATATACAGCGCATGAATTATAATCTAATCAATAATATAATTTTATTATATATATTATATATTAAATAATAAAATAATATTATTGATTCAATTATAATTCACTTGTTTGTGTTTCAAATTTATCACATCTGGGATGTCTACTAGAGTCTTGTTTTGGTCAGGTTTAAGTCAGTAATTACTAAGAATTGTAGGCCTATAATACATAACGCCAAATTTCCATGAAAAGAATTGTACCGCTTTTGGAACAGAATTCCTGACAGAATCATACCGCCAGGGAGGTTAATGATGGTCCAATGTTTAGGAACTCACATAGTTAATGATTAAAAGAGGCACATCTAAGTATGCAGGCATCCGGGGTAAAGCTGTCCACATAGACCATCCTCCTCACCACCAGCTCTCACTGCTGTCAGTCTGCAGTCATGACCGGGAAGACTACCCTGCAGTAGAGCGATCTGAAAGCGAGGCTTGAAGCGCCCGTGGAGCGCAGCGTGGAAGGGTGTGATGAAGATGGCAGTGAGGAGGATGGTCTATTTGGACAGCTTTGCCCCGGACGCCTGCATAGTTAGATGTGTCTGTTTTAATCACCACCTTCATTAAATGTAACCATATTGCTACACTTAGGCTTCTTTCACACGGTCCGCCTCCGCAGGCGGATCCGTGTTGCTCAGCGGGGATCGATCCGCGATCCCCGCTGAGCCGGGCGGATGACAGCTCCGTCTCCGCTTGCAGAGCGGAGAGGGAGGTGTCTCAGCACCCGCTGCCCTCTATGGGGGATCGGAGGAGAGCGGATCGCTTGTCCGCTCTCATCAGATCCGCTCCGCTCCGATTACTGAACGGATGGAAAAATAGGGTTTCCATCCGTCCAGATTTCAGCACAGGATCGGATGCGGAGGGCAGCGGGTGTCAGCGGAGGTGACCTCCGCTGACACCCGCTGCCCCATAGAGCTGCATGGAGGATCCGATCAGATCCGCCTAAAAAACTGACAGGCGGATCTGATCGGAGCGCCCGTGTGAAAGAGCCCTAAGACTTTTTTTACATCTAGGCGTTATGGATTGCAGGCAGAATTGACGCAAATCGTGGTAAAATCGCGCAAACAGAATCGCAGGACGCCTGTCACTCAAAAGAAGTTCCTCAAGTTTTGATGTCTTTGTATTTGAAAATAGATGGTAAACGCTTTCCTCTCCTGCTGCTCACCCCACTCTGATGAACAGAAATCATCATCTATAAGATGTTGGGGTTAGCAGTAGGAGCAACACGATCAGCTAGGACAATTTCTCTTTATCAGACAGACTTTCAGCGGAGGGAAGTATTCACCTTCCTTTTCCCAGACAGATTATAGTCACACTTTCCTTTTAGGAAGAGGTCAGGGTAAAAATCGCTGTAAAGAGCAGCAGCCATTACAGTCTATTAGTTGCATTCTACTGTAGTCAGATTCATGGAAGATTATTTATGAATGACTGATATGACTTAATACACTTTGCACAATGCTCCTGGGTTTATTGAAACCAAAGCTTCCATCAAGCAGATGAAGACACATTTGAACTACATACTGAATATGCAACTGTTTTACCTACCAAAAGATTTGTAATTCTGCTTGGTCACTCTTGTGATTCAGGCACCCCCCGACAGAAAACAGAACTAGGTCTGTGGCCTTCCTTTAGATTAAACTGCATTCTAGCAATAAAGCGTAGACATCAACATGGCCAAGTCTTTCCCTAGGCTCACATCTCTGCATTCTTGCGGCCCGCGTTTGGGCGGACATGGCAGCATATTTATTTGAATGGGCTGCTGTGCCTGCCTCTCCCAAAGAAAAAGTTGCTTGCACTTTTTTCAAATGCGATTTCCCTGCCGTTCCTTTTATATGCTTGGGGGTGCCATTTAGAATGAATGGCAGCCCTGCACGTTTTCTCGAAGCAGCGTGTTTCGCTGCGATTCCCGCACCCACAGCCACAGGCATAGGTGTGAGCCTCGCCTTTGTCCAACAACAGAACATAGATGAGGTCATTGGTCTGCTGCTATCAGCAAGCTCCCAGAGGTACATTGGCAGCACTGTGCTGTGTAAAGCGGAGTTTGTATCACTTACAATGGTGCCCTTCCCTCTTCCAGTCTGACTTCTGCTGGGCAGGGGATCACTGGAGGATCATTTCTGGACAGATTTAAGTACTATGGCCAGCTGCATTCAATAATGCATCTATTATAATTATTTTTAATTCATCTTTTTAAACTTGGTAATAAGCTCATTTGTTTTAATGGGTATGTTGTCAACATTAGTAAATAGATAGGAAAGTATATCATACTTGTCATACATCCCAGGAGTCTTTTGGAGGGAAGGAGGGGTTTTCTCAGCTAAGCACACCCTCATGCCTGCATGCCTGAGCTAAGGGCAGATGGATTCTAGGAAGTGAATGTTACATGATTCATCTGCCCTTGTTTAAGCTCAAGCTGGCTATGGCCAAAAATGCTAGGGGGTGTTTTTCAAAGTGATTTCTCAGCAAAATAAAGCTAGTGTTCATATGCAGTGTAATTCCACTTTAACCTTTCAAGGGTTTATACAAGTAAAAAATCACAGCAAATAAGATGTTATATTAAAAAAAAAAAAACAGGGGGATGACATAATTACATACACCACCTAAGGTAGACATTATTAACCACTCCCCACCCGCCCTATAGGCAAATGACGGTGGGAAGGTAGTTGCATTATCCTGACCGGACGTCATATGACGGCGGCAGGTTAATGCACTCTGCGCGCCTCTCGGGGGGGCGTGCAGAGCGGCGATCGGTGCTGCGGTGTGTCACTCTGACGTAGGCTCTTTACCATGTGACCAGCTGTGTCCAATCACAGCTGGTCACATAGTAAATAGGAAATGCCGTTGATCGGCTTTCCTCAGTTCGTGAAAAAGGGCGCACCGACCTAGCGCATTATCCTCAATAAAAGGCTTTATTTATGTAACAATAAAAAATGGCTACTCACAGACGTAGATAAAAGTAAATCATATCAAGCTAGATTGCTCAAATGTCCGGGTGTAGTCCATACAATCGTCCATAACTGATGAGATGACGGTTGACGCGTTTCGAGGCCTAGCCTCTTCCTCAGAGCCACTGTGTCATGGCTATCTCCTTGGTTTAAGTAGTGATGTACTGATCCAGTTCCTACCCCCAGGTGGGAGTGTCCCTTCCCCCGGGGGAGTGGCCAGAGCACCACAGCACTCCCTCTCATGACATCATTAGTGGTATACAGTGGCATAAATCGATCATGCAAATACAATACAATGCTAAAAATGTGTATACGTGTAAATAAAACCATATGCATAAAAACAATACAACTAAAACCCACCATGAGCAAATACCAAAGACTGATGGGACTGCTTGCTCAGTGCACATAGAGACACTGTAGAAGCTCCTTGGGCAAGCAGTCCCATCAGTCTTTGGTATTTGCTCATGGTGGGTTTTAGCTGTATTGTTTTTATGCATATGGTTTTAATTACACGTATACATATTTTTAGCATTGTATTGTATTTGCATGATCGATTTATGCCACTGTATACCACTAATGATGTCATGAGAGGGAGTGCTGTGGTGCTCTGGCCACTCCCCCGGGGGAAGGGACACTCCCACCTGGGGGTAGGAACTGGATCAGTACATCACTACTTAAACCAAGGAGATAGCCATGACACAGTGGCTCTGAGGAAGAGGCTAGGCCTCGAAACGCGTCAGCCGTCATCTCATCGGTTATGAACGATTGTATGGACTACACCCGGACATTTGAGCAATCTAGCTTGATATGATTTACTTTTATCTACGTCTGTGAGAAGCCATTTTTTAATTTTTTACTGTTACATAAATAAAGCCTTTTATTGAGGATAATGCGCTAGGTCGGTGCGCCCCTTTTTTGTTTTCTTTGCTTCTAGTACCGGTGGACTACCCCAGTCCGATATGGGCAGCAAGACCTAAGCCATCTGAGAAGCCAGTTGTGAGTCCCGTGAGGAGTGTGGTCGAGGGGTTTGGATACCAAGCGCAGGAAAAGGGTGGTCACACCTTATTGTTTTTTTTTTTTAGCTTTCCTCAGTTCGTGCCTGACAGGCACGAGTAGAGGAGAGCCGATCTGCGGCTCTCCTGACAGGGGGGGTCTGCACTGGTAATCAGAGCATTGATTACCAGTGCAGACCCTTGGGGGGTGCCACTAGAACCACCAGGGATGCCCACCCATGACCCCAGGGATGCCCACCATGGCCACCAGGGATGGCAATCAGGGTTTAGGGATCCCACCAGTGCCCTCCCCATCAGTGCTGCCCACCAGTGTCCATCATTGCCATCTATCAGTGCCACCCACCAGTGCCCATTATTGCCCACCAATGCTGCCTATCAGTGCCCTTCAGTGCTGATCAGTGCCCATCAGTGCCACCTATCAGTGCCCATCAGTGCTGCCTATCAGTGCCACCTATCAATGCCCATCAATACCGCCTATCAGTGCCCAGCAGTGCTGCCTATCAGTGCCCACCAATGCTGCATATCATTGCTACCTATCAGTGCCACATATCAGTGCACATCAGTGCTGCCTATCAGTGCCGCATATTAGTGCCAACCCATCAGTGCCACCCCATCAGTGCCTCCTCATCAGTGCCTGTCAGTGCGGCCTCATCAGTGCTCATCAGTGCAGGAAAAAAAGTATCTATTTACAAAATTGTATAACATAAACAAAAAAACGTATTTTTTTTTCAAACTTTTCTGTCTTTTTTTATTTGTTTAGCAAAAAAGAAAAAACCTTGCAGTGATCAAATACCACCAAAAGACAGCTCTATTTGTGGGAAACAAATGACATAAATTTGGTTTAGGTACAGTGTTGCATGACCGCGCAATTGTCATTCAAAATGCAACAGCGCTAAAAGCTGAAAATTGGCCTGGGCAGGAAGGGGGTGAAAGTGCCCTGTATTGAAGTGGTTAAATAAGCAAAAGAGGCACATAAATGTATTAGTCACTCAGTACACATAGATGAGTTTGGTTGTGTGGGTCTAGGGGTAAGTAGGGGTATGGAGCAACATAGGGATGGAAGATGGATGGAAAGAAAGAAAAAAAAAAAAAGAAGGATTTAGACTAGGGAAGGAACAACAGTTGAAAAATAAGGTATATACAGTGCCTTACGAAAGTATTCACCCCCCTTGAACTTTGCGACCTTTTGCCACATTTCAGGCTTCAAACATAAAGATATAAAACTGTCATTTTTTTGTGAAGAATCAACAACAAGTGGGACACAATCATGAAGTGGAACGAAATTTATTGGATATTTCAAACTTTTTTAACAAATAAAAAACTGAGAATTTGGGTGTGCAAAATTATTCAGCCCCCTTAAGTTAATACTTTGTAGCGCCACCTTTTGCTGCGATTACAGCTGTAAGTCGCTTGGGGTATGTCTCTATCAGTTTTGCACATCGAGAGACTGAAATTTTTGCCCATTCCTCCTTGCAAAACAGCTTGAGCTCAGTGAGGTTGGATGGAGAGCGTTTGTGAACAGCAGTTTTCAGTTCTTTCCACAGATTCTCGATTGGATTCAGGTCTGGACTTTGACTTGGCCATTCTAACACCTGGATATGTTTATTTGTGAACCATTCCATTGTAGATTTTGCTTTTATGTTTTGGATCATTGTCTTGTTGGAAGACAAATCTCCGTTCCAGTCTCAGGTCTTTTGCAGACTCCATCAGGTTTTCTTCCAGAATTGTCCTGTATTTGGCTCCATCAATCTTCCCATCAATTTTAACCATCTTCCCTGTCCCTGCTGAAGAAAAGCAGGCCCAAACCATGATGCTGCCACCACCATGTTTGACAGTGGGGATGGTGTGTTCAGGGTGATGAGCTGTGTTGCTTTTATGCCAAACATAACGTTTTGCATTGTTGCCAAAAAGTTCGATTTTGGTTTCATCTGACCAGAGCACCTTCTTCCACATGTTTGGTGTGTCTCCCAGGTGGCTTGTGGCAAACTTTTAACGACACTTTTTATGGATATCTTTAAGAAATGTCTTTCTTCTTTCCACTCTTTCATAAAGGCCAGATTTGTGCAGTATACGACTGATTGTTGTCCTATGGACAGAGTCTCCAACCTCAGCTGTAGATCTCTGCAGTTCATCCAGAGTGATCATGGGCCTCTTGGCTGCATCTCTGATCAGTCTTCTTCTTGTATGAGCTGAAAGTTTAGAGGGACGGCCAGGTCTTCTTAGATTTGCAGTGGCCTGAATCTCCTTCCATTTCAATATCATCGCTTGCACAGTGCTCCTTGGGACGTTTAAAGGTTGGGAAATCCTTTTATATCCAAATCCGGCTTTAAACTTCTCCACAACAGTATCTCGGACCTGCCTGGTGTGTTCCTTGTTCTTCACGATGCTCTCTGCGCTTTAAACGGACCTCTGAGACTATCACAGTGCAGGTGCATTTATACGGAGACTTGATTACACGCAGGTGGATTCTATTTATCATCATTAGTCATTTAGGTCAACATTGGATCATTCAGAGATCCTCACTGAACTTCTGGGGAGAGTTTGCTGCACTGAAAGTAAAGGGGCTGAATAATTTTGCATGCACGCCCAATTTTTCAGTTTTTTATTTGTTAATAAAGTTTTAAATATCCAATACATTTCGTTCCACTTCATGATTGTGTCCCACTTGTTGTTGATTCTTCACAAAAAATGACAGTTTTATATCTTTATGTTTGAAGCCTGAAATGTGGCAAAAGGTCGCAAAGTTCAAGGGGGCCGAATACTTTCGCAAGGCGCTGTACTGTAGATTCTTCTTTTCAGTAATCCTAACAGATGCTCAAACTGTATATAGAGCTTGAAAGGGGATCTGAACAAAAGAAAATGCTGCTTTATTCTGTACACAAAAAGGAAAAAATTAAGGAAGAAAAGTTAAACAAAATGATACATCAGCATATTTGGCTGTGTAAATGTGCATTTCATTTGCAGCAGCTGGCTGACCTAATACCCCAGAATTGCATGTCCAGAGTGTTGGATGGTATTGAAGCTGGTGCTTTGCCTTGCCTCTAAGAAGAGGGTCTGAAAGGGTGTTTATTGTCTGCATTTTGTAAAATCCCAGCTTTCCCATTGGTCTCCTCCACAACCAATCACAGTACTCTTTTCTGAATTTAAACTCCTTCCTGCTTTCTGTTTCTTGCCTATGCTTGCTATTGATTACAGTCCTTGGTAAAGTCTTCTTCCTGCCATTTTGTCTTCTGGACCACTGTTGGCCTGTGGTCCTTATCCTGAACCTTCTCTGCATGTCTCCATTCCTACCTGAGCACCAACTATGAGTCTGATCTTCTATCCACAGACAGTCCACAGTAAGGCGCTGTTTCACCTTTGTCGGTCTGCTCCCGTTTTTAAGGTTTTTCTATGCTGAACGTGGAAGCCAAACTTGGCCAAGGAATATAAAGCATGGGGGGGGGGGGGGGGGTTTAAGTAGAAAGGAGAAGGCTGTGACACAGTGTGCAGGAAACCAAAGATAAGGCTGGGATTGTACAACAGGCAAGTCTTCCTAGAAAAGAGGCAAAGCAAAACACCACAAAATGCCAGGTCCTGGGTTGGCCAAGTTTGACTGTCATGTCCAGTGCAGCAAAACCTTAAAAGTAGGAAGCAAACCCACAAACAGAGTTTTAAGCTGAATGCCGCTTGAGGTCAAAGGGTAGACTGGTAGTCGGTGTTCAGGCAGAGGTTAGGGCAGGCAATTAAGGTTCAGGATTCTGATCCGAGGTCAAGGTCACTACAAAAATCAATACAGGAGGAACAAAGTATTACCAAGCAAACCCTCACAAGTACATTGTAGTAGTTAAGTAGTAGTTTTCTCTGGAGATTAAATCTGTATCATAGACCTAAACTGTGCAGTGAAAAACAGAAATATACACTTTATTGCCAAAAGTATTGGGACACCTGCCTTTACACACACACATGAACTTTAATGGCAATCCAGTCTTAGTCTGTAGGGTTCAATACTGAGTGAGCCCACCCATTGCAGCTATAACAGCTTCAACTCTCCTGGGAAGGCTGTCCACAAGGTTTAGGAGTGTGTATATAGGAAAGTTTGACCATTCTTCCAGAAGCACATTTGTGAGGTCAGGCACTGATGTGGATGAAGGCCTGGCTCGCAGTCTCCACTCTAATTCATTCCAAAGGTGTTCTATTGGGTTGAGGTCAGGACTCTGTCAAGTTCCTCCACCCAAAACTCGCTCATCCATGTCTTTATGGACCTTGCTCCAGTTTTAAGAAATCAACCCCATAGAGTGGTTGTTTTCCGACAAAATAAAATTTGCAAACAATTGGCACGTACCATTAAGAACATTTACCACTTACCATTTACTATCAATGAGTGTTGCACAAAGAATAAAAAGTGGCATGCACTTCTTTGGATGTGTCACTGATACATCTCCTATATAGACCTAATTCAAGGTACCTTGGGCAGACCAGTCAAGTTCCTCCACCCCAAATTCACTCATCCATGTCTTTATGGACCTTGCTTTATGCACTGGTGTGTAGTCATGTTGGAACAGGAAGGGGCCATCCCCAATCTGTTCCCACAAAGTTGGGAACATGAAATTATCCAAAATATCTTGGTATGCTGACGCCTTAAGAGTTCCCTTCACTGGAACTAAGGGGCCAAGCCCAACCCCTGAAAAACAACCCCACATCATAATCCCCTCTGAAAGTCCTGACCTCAACCCGATAGAACACCTTTGGGATGAATTAGAGGGGAGACTGCGAACCAGGCCTTCTCATCCACATTAGTTCCTGACCTCACAAATACGCCTCTAAAAGAATAGTAAAACATTCCAATAGACACACTTCTAAACCTTGTGGACAGCCTTTCTAGAAGAGCTGAAGCTGTTATAGCTGCAAAGGGTAGGCCAACTCCATATTGAACCCTATGGGCTAAGACTGGAATGCCATTAAAGTTCATGTGTGTGTAAAGGCAGGCGTCCCAATACTTTTGGTAATATAGTGTATTTGTATTTTCAGACAACCAAGCACTATTCTTCATAGCCTCTGTCCATCAGAACGTTAAAGTTGTCACCTCTTTGGTCTCCAGCAAAAAAAAACTCAGACCCAGAGAAACTATACATCATTTTACTGTGGTGTGTTCTTCAGAAGAAGTGACAGTAAAGCTATGTAACTTACATTTAGTACTTGGGCACACACAGCTAACTGGCAAAGCATCTAAACGTGACAGATCAGCTGCTCTGGTGACTGCATCTTTGTACTGTCCAACTGCGGACTACACACGAATAGGATATGACAGATATACTCTGCTTTCACAAAGCGGCAACAATCTCGTATTCCTCTGCCTATAACTCATGCTGACAGTTTGTTTTACTGTACTGAACTTAGTTGTGACAGTTCACTGCTGCTCTTCGTGGCGGTGGGGGGGGGGGGGGACGGAGGTTATGGAAAAAAAAATGGGACATAGCAGATGCCTATAGCCTGGCTATAAAATGTATTTTAAAAAACATGCTTAAAGTGTGTTCCCACTTTTGAAGTCAAATGTGAAAAATGTTTGTTATGCGTTCCCATTCACATAGCAAACCTTAAAGCCGAGTTCCGGCTTCGAAAACTATTTTTCACTAAAAATACCCCCGGGACAGTCAGGGCTAGTACATTTCATAATGGATAGCCTCTAAACTGTCCCGGGTCGCACTTACCTTTTAGAAGAAATACTTACCTTGAAAATTTCTTCTCCAGCGCTGCCATCTCAGGTGTGGGCAGCTGAAGCCAGCGCGTCCTCTTCTGCATCCTCTTCCGTGTCCTCTTCGTTCCCACAATGTACTGCACCGGCATTGCTCGTCACTTCCGGTGCAGGCGCAGCATCCCTGCAAATCTTCTGGGCATGCCCAGGAACTGTTTAGCAGGGAATGACGTGCCGGCACCGGAACTGACGAGCGGGGCCGGTGCAGGCGCATTGATTCCCGGGAGCGATGACGTTGAGGTCCCAGGAATCAATGCAAGCAGGAAGAGATGGCCACAGAGGGAGGAAGTGTAAGAAAGGTGAGTATATTCTCTTCAATAACAAGGTAAGTAAAGAAAAAAAAAAATCGGGACTATCCATTTCTTTTACAGGTGACACAGAGCAAGCGGATGGCCCAAAGTCGTTTTCGAGGCCGGAACGCCGCTTTAAAGAGGAAGTAAACCCTGCACAAAAAAATTAGAAAAAAATAAAAAACCTGTAAGACAAAGGCATAATGAGCTAGTCAAACTCAAAAAATTGAGTTTGACACCCCTGATCTATGTAATTATGCGCAGCCGAGCCGCACTGCCGCAGTAAATCTATGTGGGGCGGTCGTGGGGCGGTAGTAAGCCTAAATGTGCTTACTAACTGTGCGGGGGGCTCTGTGAAAGGCACACAAGGATCAGTGTTTCAGCTTAGCTGAGACACACAATCTCAGTGTGCCTGTGTGACAGGAGAGGCGCCTGCTTTGTTTACATAGGCAGGCGGCTCTTCTGTCAGTTTCCCCGAAGATCGCGGGAGGCTGGTGGCGATCAAGCCCGCTCCTCCCGCATTCTGGCTCCGGCGGTTCGCGTGCGCCAATGATGCTGCGTGCACATAATCACTTAGATCTACGTGATTATGCGCAGCTGAGCCACCCTGCTGCAGTAAATCTACGTGGGGCGGTCAGCAAGCAGTTAAACCTAGTTTACAGCTGATAATGAATTCTGCCCACACAGTGCAAATAGGGTTAATTACGGCAAACACAACTCCAGCTATGAAAAATCCTATTTAATTCTCTTGGTTTGTGAGGGGGCTGGGGAAACAGCATTTTAAACCAGGAATTTGTATTTTTTTTTTTTTCACTGCAAAGGTAGTCATACATTTTTACGAGAGCATACAAATTTCTAAACCCTTTGCACCAATGTACTATAAATATTCCTTCCTAACATTGGATAGCAGATAAATAAAACATTAGTTTCACAGATATTAACAATCAGGTACGAAAGAAAAGGAAGTGGCGGTCTGCGTCAAGCGGATATTAACAACTAATAAAAGTCTACAATATCATAATATCATTTTTAAAAGCAGATGATGGATAAAGTTAATATGAAAAAGTTCCAATTGTTGGGCTATACAGTAGATCTCAGAAGCCAATAAGTTCAAGCATTATGTTTGATCCAGCTCTTTCTACAAACAATGCTCCTTATGCCCTCATTGCTCCGCACACCTCTGGAGATCACACCACTCAATCAGCCACTTACTGGGAGCACTTAAACCTCACAACAACAAAGTCTAGGCAGAACATTACACCACTGCTTGTCTGGGGAATACTCACATGCACTCTATAAACTTGTTGTTGCTAAAACAAATCATTGGACTTATTGGCTTCTTCAGTCATTGGAACTTTTTGTTATGAACTTCTGTCAACATCCGCTTTATATAAATCATAGTAACTTTTTATTTAATTCAAATTAAACACTGCGGCTTGACAGGCTGAACATTGCTGTTCTCACTGGCTGCTATTAAGAGGAATCAATCTCAGGGCCCAAACTAATAAACTGACACTAAAGGCCCGTACACACGTACCGATCGTCGGCAGACAAGCGTCGGCCGACGAACGATCTGCCGATTGTACGCTTGTTAGTATGATGCCTCCGACAGCCGTCAGCGCACATTCTGCCGACAAGAATCTGTCATGCAAGCATTAAAATTTTTGTATGCCGACACCAGAGCGGCCGATTGTTCGCCAGTCAGTACAGAATTTGGCCGACAGACCGCAGATTTGCAAGACTGGGCATGCTCAGAAAAGAAAAAACACAGGGAAAGTTAACCATTACATGACATCACTTCTGCAGTCGGCTGTAGTCGGCGGACAAAATTCTTGTGCTGTCTTTGCACTTTTCAACAGACACCGACAGCCCGGGGACAAAAGACGGCCGATCGTTCGCCGACGATCGGTACGTGTGTACGGGGCTTTACACATTCTGGTTTGCTTAGCATTGTGTAGCACAGGTGCTCTACATTTGCCCATGCCAGTGGAGCTTTTAGGACCCTGGTGCCTGAGCTTTGGTTTGATGATTGCTTTTGGCTCTATGGTACTTATTTTGTGCCCTTGGACCCCACCTATCAGGAGTGTGAGCACTGATTTTTATTGTAGGGACTGTAGTACCAATTTCATGTAGCATATCTACAGTCACTGAATGCCTCCTGAATTATGTCACCAGTCTCCAGCAGTTTCCAGGCACATACAAAATCTCTGACCATTTTATTTAATAAGTCTGCAGTCTCTGACAGTGTCCTGTAACATTACATATACTGTATAGTATACTGTATAGTATGTGTGGCTACCTTGGTGACCTTAACCACTTTAAGACCGGAAGGATTTGCCTTCTTAATGACCAGGTTAAATTTACGTCCTTTTTTTCCCACAAACAGAGCATTCTTTTGGTGGTATTTGATCACCTGTGCAATTTTTATTTTTTGCGCTACAAACAAAAAAATAGCGACAATTCTGAAAACAAACAAAAAAATTATTTTTCACATTCTGCTATATGACATTCCCCCAAAAAAATGTAAAAATCAAAATTTTTTAACATTTTAGGCCAATTTGTTTTCTGCTACATATTATTGGTAAATAAAAATCGCAATAAGCGTATTTTGATTGGTTTGTTATTGCATCTACCAACTACGGGAAAGATTTATGTCACTTTTATTGTTTTTTTCTTTTTTACTAGTAATGACGGCGATCTGCGATTTTTTTTTTTGCGGGACTTCCACATTGCGGCGGACAGATCGAACCCCTAACTGACATTTTTGACACTTTTGGATGTACCAGTGACATTACTACAGTGCTAAAAATATGCACTGTTACTGTAATACTGACACTGGCAGGGAAGGGGTTAACCCTCTGGGTGATCAAGTGGTTAAATGTGAGCCTAGGGGAGTGATTCTAACTGTGGGGGGCGTGGCTTCTGAAATGACCATAGAGACATGTGATCCAATATAGAAGGATCACATGGGCTCCCTGACCAGGGAGAAAAATGGTCAACTGTGTTTACAACAGCTGACCGTTCTTCTCTCTCAGCGTGCATCGGCTTCCCCATTGCCGAGTAGGCTCATGAGCACGCCGCCGGCAGACGCGCTTGCCCCCTAGCTTCCCACGCAGGAGAGCCACCTTGCCCCAGTAAATAGGCGGCGGGTGGTCGGAAAGTGGTTAAAAAAGTCAGCAGCTACAGTATGTGTAGCTGCTGACTTTTAATTTTTGGAGGGGGGGGGGGGGCGTAACTCCACTTTAAGAGCTGCAGTTGGGACCCCTTGCAGTTGACAGCCACTGCTGCAGACACAAAACCTTTGGCACCCAAATGTACAACCCTCTTTTAGAATCACCTGTTACACAAAATTGCTTCTTGTTTTACTGATCCTTATAAAATACTTTTGCTTTGCTATGCAGGAAAAAACAAGTTCACTTGACTGCCTTCCATTCCCAACTACGCATACTAACCATACAGTATTTAGGGCATGCTGGAAATACCTGGGAATTTCAGGTATAGGGGAGCTCTCCATGTAACAGCACTGACAGATATTTGTTGCTGGAGTGGCAGCCATGAAATTCAATCAGGTGCTGTGCCTTGCATGGCAAAATACAGGTTTACAAGTTAAAAACAAGCACAGTCCAGTGAAATAACCTAAACAACACTAGCATTGGTATCTATTGAATGATTGTGGACAGGGTGTGGTGTCAAGGAGGAATCTAAAGTCGAAACTCACTTTCATTAATATACTTCAATCATTCCACTTTTAGATGGACCCTTAGCAGGGCCGGATTAAGAGCATCATGGGCTTGGTGCTGAGGATTTTGAAGGGCCTTAAGGGCCGTGCCTTGGCATGCACCCAGAGGAGGAAGGGTGCAGCCATGCATGCCTAATTCAACATGGGATGCTGTCTCTGAAGCCCATAAACACATCCATGCATCGGCAACTGTCCCTCCTTGTCCGGCCTTCGCGCTGTGTGGGGAGGTTGTGAGGGTGCTGCCTGGGGAAGCGAGCATAGAAGCCAGACTTCTGTGTTTACAAGTGACAGAAGAGCGGTAACAGTGAATATGGCCAACCCGGGGCCTATATAAAAGGTAGGGGCCTGGAGCTGCAGCTCCAATAGCCCCTACGTTAATCTGGCCCTGACCGTTAGATTACTATCTCTGAATATTATTGCCTAAAGTCTTTGTTTGGAGACTCGCAACACGAGATATAAAAAGGTATTATAATGTAGTAATAATAGCACGAATGAAAGGATGAACAAACACAAATAGCGGCAAGAGATGGGTTAAGATTGAGAATACTTTAAGTAAAACATATTTGAATAGAAATATTTGGATACCACAAAAATTCAGATCCCATGATGTAGGTACACATGATTTGACAAGAAATGTCTTTAAAGTATGGGATTTCATTCACAGACACGAAAAATGGGAATACAACTCACCACTAATTTCACTGGCAGGGACACTTTTTTTCCACCTGGTAAAGAGGCACTATTTGGGAATTGGATAGGGAACCCGCAATTAAAAGATATAGTAAACAAGGGGGAAATAAGGGCATTGCAGAAATTAAAACACGGGGGGGAGGGATTTGAAGATAGTAAATGAATGGAGGTACTTTCAGCTGAAATACTTTGTTTCTACACTACCACAGCCAATTAGATCAGAGGAGAATTTAAATCCAATAAAACTGTTTTGTAACTAACAAAAAACAGTGGACATGGAGTATCTAGGATTTATAAAATACTCACGGAGATGGTGGGGCTGGGAGTGCCTCCTTTCTTTGGAAAATGGGAAGAAGAATTGGGAATACGACTGGAGGAACATGAACTGGGAAAAGTGTTGAGAGCTGTACATGGTTACGCGAAAGACATAAGCACACTAGAAATGAATTATAAATGTCTGGCAAGATGGTATAAGACACCATTGAAGGCTCAAAAGTTCAAACATAGTAAATCCCCCATGTGTTGGAGAGATTGTTATCAGAAGGGCACTATGGCCCATATTTGGTGGGATTGCCCAAAAATAAAGGAGTTTTGGCAGGATATACAGTGCTATATAAAGGAAATTACTGGAGAAGAGATACCAAACGACCCATGGGTATGCTTATTTCATAATACAAATAGTACTAAAAAGCAATATAAGAGAACCATAGTGCCATATTTAATCAACGCAGCGAAGGAAATAATATCCAAAAAATAGTTAGATCTGGAAAAACCTACAGTAAAAGAATGGTTCAAAATAATAGAAATATAAATAAAATGGAATATCTTAGTAGCATAGAAGAAGGCCAGGTAAAAGGATTTACTAGTATATGGAAACAATAGATGGATTTCAAACCAGGAAGTATTCAGAGATATCAGAGTTGGAAGATGAAGAGTTGGGGAAAACGGAAGGTGGGATAGGAAGAATAGAGAGGGAGGGGAGAGGGGTATAGGGGGGAAGGGTCAGAGGTTTTTTTTATGTGATAAGTACTGAGTCTTATTTTTGTTGTATTTGTAAACATCAGTTGGTATATGATAAAAATTAAATAAGGCTCCTTTCACACGGCCGCTCCGTGTGAAAGGTCCGCTGCGGGACTTTTTTTTTTTTTTTCCACGGAGCGGATGACATTTCTGTCATCCGCTCCGTGTGCCCGCATATCATCCCATCCGTTTGCGGATGATATGCGGACATAATGTATGTCTATGGCACTGCGGATGTCAGCGGATGACACCGCTGACATCCGATTTTCCTTCCTTTCCGTTTTTTACACGGAAGGAAAAATAGGGTTCTGTTCCATTCGTAAAAACGGAACAGAACTGACAGGAGGAAAATCGGGTGTCAGTGGATGGTATTCCGCTGACACCCGCAGTGCCATTCACTTACATTATGTCCGCAAATCATCCGCAAACGGATTGGATGATTTGCGGACACACGGAGCGGCCGTGTGAAAGGACCCTAAAGTTTAAATTAAAAAAAAAAAAAATAAAGTCTTTGATTGGCCTATTTAACCAGTTCATTCTTTAGTCTCAGTCTTTATAGAGATTGCATATGTCTGGCATATGTGGCGATTTGTCCACGTATTCTTCTTACAACAATTACCCATGTAAGCCTACAAGATTATCCTCTGTCCAGACTGCTCCTTCTCCTCTTTTTTTAATTATTAATCTAATTACAGCTCAAGACTGTCCTAAATCTGCCAAGGAACATCTAGCTTGAGGTAAACATAGCACTTTTATGATTCTTGAGGATGAGCCAAGACTCGTTAAAATGGGTTTGTGCAGAAAATTAATTGGCAAGGCAGGATCCAATGAAAGATTTAAATGGAGACGTATAGCTCGGTATTCATATGGATGTGATATTGCCTGACATCTCTGAGCGCTGGTAAAAATAGAACGAGACATTACACAATAGCACTGATACTGAGCTCAATGCACTCAGCGAGACGGTAGAAAGAACCATTAATATCACACATAAAAATCAGATAGGATGGAAAGGACAGTGCACTTACTATAGCATGATGTCATCTTTAACATGATCTCATTGCTGCATAATGTTCTTACTGTCATTCAAAACTATTTTTGGCATTTTGGCTTACTGTCAGGGACAATCAGTACCATAAATTGAAACATAAATTAGAAATTGTTTATATAAATACGTTTTTACGGGCAACTTTAGACCGTTTCAGTTGGTGCACTGCTAGTGTCCTCCAGGAGAGGTTGTGATTTGCACCAAGGTCTAGTGAGCCCTGCATGTGGTCTGGGAATGAGCTCAGGTAACCTATGTAATGTATAGGTTACCTGTAGGACCTGAAGCAGGTGGTGAGCTTGTAGACAGGGTCCACTTTGTAGACCATTTCATTGTATTGTTTTTTTAAAATCCTCCCAGAAAGGAGGATGATTTTATTTCCTTCCTGACAGAATCTCTTAAATAGCTTGGGTGGAGCTTAGCTCAGTGCAATTGCTGGTTATGGGAAGAAGAGGGGCCAGGGGAGCGAGCACTATCTAGGGACTGAGACTTATTTTTTCTACTTCCTCCCCTGAAGCTGGGCACAAGATCTACTTTATCACAGGAGACTTAGTATACTTATAAGAGAGATGCAGGGCTGAGGAGATATTAACCAATTTATTGGAACTGTGACTGTTATAATAAAATACCCTTGGACTGAGCCTCTGGCTGCTTCATGTGTCTGAAGTGGATTCTACTAACCTTGCTGCTGAGTACCAGGAAGCACCCTGTTAGGCTAAGCTAGACAGTGCATCGCTTAGAAACTCCCATTTGATGAAGAAGAATCCCACTGTATCCAACAGTGTCACAAATCTAGTTTAGCTAGGGGCCCCATGGTGGATAGGCATAGAGAGGTGCTGTCCTGGAACCCACGAGAAACCTTTAGGCCTAAAATATATGGTATCCCTGGCAGAAAGACATGCTTTTGTTAAGAGAGACCAGGAGCTTGGTGAGTGGGCTTTGTAATTTTGCCCTATGTCACTGGCACACCATGCATACGGATGGCAGGCAGATGCATAAATTAGAGAGGGATCTGCTTGCTACTCAAGGCCAGTGAGTGAACCTGGTTGAACCCTGTGTACTAGGCCCCATTGAGTGAGTAGTTGGCGCCTCTGGAGCGATTGGGTGGCGCCGCCCATAGGTTAACATATGCCTGATATTAAAACAAATTTGTCATGGTTTCTGTTTCTTTTGGTTCCTTGAGGATTGTTTTAAAGGATATGTTTAAGATTCATCCCAACTCACCTGTTTAAAGTATATCTAAAGCCAATTTGTTTTGTTTTTTGGTTTGAATAGAGTGGGAAAGGGTTAAAACCCATATTTGTTTTTTAGGCTGTCTGTGTCTAGTTGAGGAAATTTCCCAACACCTCCTGTCCTGGAGACAGTTATCACTAAAAGAGATATCCTCATCAAAAGATTTCTCCTCATTTCCTGTTTTGGTGAAAGCTGCAACATATTTGATTTCAAATCTAGTACAAGAATGTTTGTGGAAGGGACCCAAAATTTTACCCGTGACTCCGTGAGTCATCAACCCAAAGGGAGAAACAAAGAAAAAACACAAAATCAGATGGTCTAGGATGGCTCACTGGTAATGAATGAAAAATATAAATTCTAAATAAATATAATTTATTATGAACATAGCATAAAATCTCCCAAACAACAGGTATAAATGACAAAATTCATCACATAGCATAAAAAGAGAAGATTCCTTTTCTCCATATACCAATGTCACTTATTAAATGGTCTTTTCCTTATATAAATGTCACATGTTACATGGTCAACGTGTTTTGCAGTCACAAACCGCTTCTTCAGGACTCTATATTGGCATATGTCCTATTTCTTGCAAGAGTTTGTGTCATTTCTAAAAATTAGAAAAAGAGATCATGAAATAACAATACAATAGTACACAGGCAAGCATGTACACAGCATACATTATATTAAGAACCATATAAGTCAATCCTGACCATCAGGAGAAGGCAAAAGGACAAAACAAAGGAAGAGAGGAAAAAAAAGCCACAGATTGATAAATAAAAATGGAGTAAGGAGATCATCACATCCTCCGTGGCGTGGGGAGGCTGATAAGGAACAGAACAAAGGGGAAGAGAAAGCTACCACATAAATACATGTCCATATCTTACACATGCAAAACAAAACCAAAGAAATTCCTCGCTCAACTTACCAACCAGCCTGCAAACCAACCCAATTGCCCTGTCTAACAGTATGCGTTAAAATAAGGGGTTTAGTTTACACACATTTGCAAATACAAGTGTAAGCTACAGAGCCCTGTCAAGGCAACCCAGTGTCTGTTGTCCTAACTCTAAATTTTGAGAGCTTCCACAAAGGAAACACATGCAATATAATGGATAGGCACAGGTCAGAGGAGCCTCACACATAGCACATAAGTGTATGAATCAAGTCCTTTAAATCAAAACGTTTTTCTATTACCTATCCTAAACAGGAAACACTCACCTAAAAAAGAGATGGTCACCAAAAGCCTAGGAGGTATTTTCTAGATCTATCCTTTGGCACTTTCCAGATAAATCAGCCAAGTTAATGACTTCCTATGCTAGATGTACACATTTATCCATAGGGTGCCAAATACAATTATCCATATTGGCTACAAGAGATGCCTCAATCAAACAAACCAAAAAGAAAAAGAAATGGAGAGGGGGAGGGAAAAGGAAAGGGATAAAGAAGAGAAATACCCCAAAAAAATAACTCAACTAACCCCTCAAATATCAAAAGACAAACTCGCCATTATGAATGGAGTCAAAGCTTTCCAAACCAATTCCACATACATATAGGTGAACTTTAATTCCAGGCAGGCAGAACAGTGGTACATTATACTATGTCTCAGAAAGAGGAACATCTTCATGGTATATATCAAAGAGGACTACCAATAGATGTTATAACTAAATGTAATAAAGGTAAAATAACTATTGCTAGATCATCTGAGAAAAACTGACCAGAAAGTCATCCAACCTATCTCTCCTTATAATTACTGTACATACCTCTATTCCACACATCTCAACATGACTGCTTTGTCAGACTCCAAATACCATAAACCAATAAATTTCTCCCTTAGGTAGGGGCCTGAGCCTCCCAGGGACCCCTTTTGTGTCCTTTTTTTTTTTTCTTCTCTCCCTTTGTTTTGTCCTTTTGCCTTCTTCTCCTGATGGTCAGGATTTAGTTATATGGTTCTTAATATAAAGAATGCTGTGTACATGCTTGCCTATGTATTATTGTATTGTTATTTCATGATCTTTTTTTCTAATTTTTACAATTACTGTATTTTCTGGCGTATAAGACTACTTTTGAACCTCAAAAAAATCCCCCAAAAATGGGAGGTCGTCTTATACGCCGAGTATAATATCTCCAAGGTAACCTAAGTATAAGTATTACCGGTGGATGTAATCTCTCAAGACGCTGGCTGTGTGGGAATCCTGTACCGGTATACCGTATGTACCGTAGCTTCGGCTACATACAGTGTACCGCTCTGAGCCAATCACGGAGAGTGATGTATTCTATTATTGAATGCAAAGCCTGCTTGGATTGGTGAAGTAACATCAGCCCGCCTCTCTGACTCTGCCAATCCGAGCAGGCTTTGCATTCAATAATAGAATACATCGCTCACTGTGATTGGCTCAGCGTAGTATACTGTATGTAGCCGAAGCTACGGTATACCGGTACAGGATTCCCACACAGCCAGTGTTTTGAGATTACATCTACTGATAATACTTATACTTAGGGTACCTTGGAGATATTATGATAAATCTGATGTTTTTCAATGGTGTTACCTTGCTTTGGAAGGGGGGTAGTCTTATATGCCAAGTATAGCCCAAAACCTATGTTTTAACTTGAAAATTAGGGGGGTCGTCTTATACGCCCAGTCGTCTTATACGCCGGAAAATACGGTATTACAAACTCTTGCAAGAATAATGTTATATGTAAAGATGGAGTCCTGAAGAAGCGGTTTGAGACCGCGAAACATGTTGACCATGTGACATTTCTGCACTGCTCAAAAAGATTGAAGGAACACTTTGAAAACACATCAGATCTCAATGGGGAAAAATATCATGCTGGATATCTATACTGATCTGGACTGGGTGATGTGTTAGAAATTAAAGGATGCCACATCGTTTGATGGAAATGAAAATTATCAACCTACAGAGGGCTGAACTCATTGCAGCAACTCAAAATGGTACTCAGTAGTTTGTATGCTCCCCACGTGCTTGTATGCATGCCTGACAACGTTTGGGCAGCATGCTCCTAAGGTGACGACAGATAGTGTCCTGGGATATTTCCTCCCAGATCTGGACCAGGGCATCACTGAGCTCCTGAACAGACTGGGGTGCAACCTGGAGGCATTGGATGAAGCGAAACATAATGTCCCAGAGGTTTTCTATTGGATTTAGGTCAGGCGAGCGTGGGGGCCATTTAATGGTATTAATTTCTTCATTCTCTTGGAACTGGATGCATACTCTCACCACATAAGTCCGGGTATTGTCGTGCACCAGGAGGAACCCAGGACCCAATGCACCAGTGTAGGGTTTGACAATGGGTCCAAGGATTTTATCCAGATTCCTAATGGCAGACAGGGTGCCATTGTCTAGCCTGTAGAGGTTTGTGCATCCCTCCATGGCTATGCCTCCAGGGCATTACTGATCACCACCAAACTGGTCGTGCTGTACGATGTTACAGACAGCATAACATTCTCCATGGCTTCTCCAGACCCTTTCACATCTGTCACATGTGCTCAGGGTGAACCTGCTCTCATCTGTGAAAAGCACAGGGCGCCAATGGCAGATCTACCAGTTCAGGTGTTCAATTGCAACTGCCAATCGAGCTCCATGGTGTTGGGCAGTGAACACAGGCCACCCTCATGAAGTCTGTTTCTGATTGTTTGGACAGAGACATTCACAATAGTGGTCTGCTGGAGGTCATTTTGTAGGGCTCTGGCAGTGCTCATACTGTTCCTCCTTACACAAAAGAGCAGAAACCGGTCCTGCTCATAGGTTAGGGACCTTCTACGGCCCCGTACAGCTCTCCTAGAGTAACTGCCTGTCTCCTGGAATCTCTTCCATGCTCTTAAGACTGTTCTGGGAGACACAGCAAACCTTCTGGCAATGGCACGTATTTGTGTGCCATTCTGGAGGAGTTGGATGCCTGTGCAACCTCTATAGGGTCCAGGTATCGCCTTATGCTATCAGTAGTGAAACTGACCAATTTCAGTGGCCTCCATCTGTGAAACCACCTGTTTTGGAGGTTGTCTCATTGTTGCCCATCTAGTGCACATGTTGTTAATTTTATTAAAACCAAAGCAGCTGAAACTGATTAGCAACTCCCTCCACTACTTAACTGACCCGATTAATATCCCAGGAGTTTAATTTTCTTGATGCTGTACTCTAATTAAAAAGTGTTCCTTTCATTTTTTGAGCAGTGTATATGGAAGAGACTATGTAACATATGGCATTTGTATATCGAGAAAGGAATCTTCTCCTTTTTATGCTATGTGATGAATGTTGCCAATTATACCCATTGTTTGGGGTAGATTTTATGCTATGTTCATAATAAATTATGTTATTTTAAAATTTGTAGTTTCATTCATTACCAGAGCCAATATATTTGATTTCACACCACTTTCTGTCCCAATGACAATCGTCACTAGTTAAAATAGAGTGGATTGAGCACATGGTTGTCCGAGCACATGCAATATAAATTCTGGCATATTTCTGCCATCTGGAAAGACCAAGTGTTGCCTACAACCTTCCGTTGACAAAAATGGCTGTGCATGGATGTACTCAGTTATATATGAGTGCTTGTGTAAACACAAATATAGTGTATAGGCCTCCTTATCACTCCATCTTCAGTAACTCTAGGATACTTTGTCAGTGTTATCCCTCTCTTGGATTACAAATGCCTTCCTTTGAAGGTTGAGCACTTCCATTCCAAGTTAAAGGGCCCCACCACCAGCAGATTTCACATTTATTATTCCACCAGCCAGTGCTTAGATATGACCTTAGCTATTATAGAGAGGCCACATTGTTATTTGCATTCTCTTATAATTCAGCAGCATTCCCCTTTGTGACAGCTGTTACTGTTGTCAGTAGATTTGTTTCTCTCTCATTTGCCAAGTGCGGGGGTCATGAACCCGTAGATCATGGGCAGGTGACTGGTAGATTGCGGTCCGGGCTTGCTGACTCACCATCCGAGAGCATTATACAGAATGCAGAGGGATTACTTGTATAGGTGGAGCTGTAGCAGGGAGTAAGAGCCGCATAAGCCGATGCCTCCTCTGGAGTGCTGGCCCCTTTCCCATGGGGAGTGATACCAAATGCACTCCACCTCTTATCCCTTCTAGCGGTCTCCAGAATTGTGCCAGCAGCAGGAAAGAAAAGATCTTCAGGTCAGTGTGGAGCAATACACCGGGCATAATAGTATAGGGCTGCTTTCACACTGATGTGCTGCGGTTTACCCACACCGCAGGTGCAGTGCAGTGTACCTGCAGCTTTGCTGCAGGTTTGGTGTTTGGGTTTTAGTCGTAGATGTCTAATATATCCTGGGGGTTTGGTGCACTTTCAGAAAGTGCTGCACACCTGCAGGATATAATTAAAGTCTATAGCAAAGCGTAGCTAACCCAGGAAAAGTCACATATGCACTGTGCAGCACATCGGTGTGAAAGCAGCCTTAAAGAGGGCTCAAAACAGTAAGGATTCATTTACATTTGTAGTTTGGTGGGGGGGGGAGCGGTAAAACCCCATAGGTAAAATGTGTTTTTACCCCCCGCCTTAACCACACCCCCTTTAGCTTCAGTGGCCAGGGTAGTACACATGTTGCATCCGCAGAAGGAGTTATACATCCTGTCATGATTGGTGAGTATAGCACCTGCCAAGCATAACCCATTCAAGTGAATGAACCCACTCTGCAAGTGCCCTGTTAAAGCAGGCAGCACTGTGCTTCTTTCTCACCACCTGCTTTAACCCCTTGGACCCCGCAGAAGCATGCAGTTGAGGGGCGCTTGCAGAGTGGCCCCATTTACTTGAATGGGTTGCGACTGGCTGGCGGTAGCACCCACCAGAAGCATTAGGGGGTTATATTTTTGTTGAGCCATGTGTGCACCTTTGGCTGCTGCCTCAGAAGCTAAAAGAGGGGGTAGGGATTGAGGGTGGTAAAATCGTGACTCAATCACAGGTTTTTACAACCCTCAACTTTATGTGTGAACAAGCCCTTAGGGTGCCGCTGCTGAATGGAATTAAGGGCTCATTCACAAGTGCAGCAGACACTGCTGCTCCTCTGAAAAGTGTGTGTGACAGGTGGTGAAGATGCGATATGATGCCTCCTCACCCCCTGATTTAAACCCATGATTGCTGTGCAATGCACACGACTGTGACACAGTAGTAGGGCAATTGGAGGTTTAAATCAGGTGTGGGAAGGTGACAATGGGCGACACTGTGCCCGGCGATCTTTGACTTCTCGCATGTTGTTCAGGTTGATTTTCACGGTTGCATATCCCTGGCCTAGTGCATACTTGTAGTGCTCCTTATAGTCGATTAAAGAAAGGGACCAATACTACCCATTTCATTGTTTTACTGAATTCTACCACTATTAACATTATAACATACTATTGCCTTTACTGCTGTTCAGTCTGTTTAACCATAACTTCTCTGCATGGGCTTATTTTATGTGTTTCTTATGAAGCCTATTCTTCAGTTATTGGTGTGTCAATGTACTGTGGGTCCATTTACAGGGCTAATCATCAATGGAGAAGGTAGGAGAACTCAACATTTGCCTGCATCTTCTACAGAGGTAGTGCTACAGCTACCAGGAAGGTTGGTGGTGACAGTGAGACCTGCTTGACAAACTAGTAGACTGTAGCCAAAGGAGTGGACTTTGTAGAGTACAGGAAAAATCATTGTCTCAGGTCATTTCAGTACAAATGTGAATTATAGTAAAAATAAAAATTGTCAATTCCTGGAATGAATGATAAACAAACTGAGCTTGCATGTGAAAGAAACTAATAGTCATCATGAAAATGAGGGGCTTGAAGTGATCATCAGTGGGTGCCTGTGTGACCTGCTAAAAAAGAGTGGTTGTAAGATTTGACAGTTTTTTACACAATAGGTTCTGCCTGATGGCTCTAATGCCTACCAAAGAGCAGAGGCTCCTTCCAACTGCTCATCCTGATCAAGGATTTTAGATTACGGTGGTTGGGTCAAAGGATAACAGCCAGGCATCATTGGAAGACCTTATCTGTAGCCTGAAGAATAATTCCTGCATTCATTTTGCATACTCCTCTTTACTTTTAGCAGAGGGTGAAACTGGTGAGAAAGTGACCTTTCTGTATAACTTCAATTCCTCACAATATAGAGCATTAGTATATATTTTTTTAAACACTTTGCCTAGCCTAGGATGATGTCATTAGTCCGCTGCAGGCAGGAGGAAGCTTTTCCTCAGTCCAGTAATGAGAATGCAACATTGTAACTGTGTAACATGTCACAGGCTACAGAACGATTCTTTGTCAGACATGTGTGAAGAAATGTCTTGTTGATGAGTTAAAAAAAATATAAAAAAATCAACGGTTGCATACCATTATGTTAGTTATGTAAGTTACCATAATTGTTATTTACTCTTGATGTTATTAAACTGTTTTCATTTACAAAAAATGTTATGCATGGAAATGGTAATTATTCGGTGCAGCCTTGGGTCATGTCCATAGGTGTGCACGGCCCATTGAAATAGGGTGTGCACCTCAAAGCTCAAACACACATGTGCGTGTGTAAATATATATATATACAGGTGTATCTCATAAAATTAGAATATCATCAAAAAGGTCATTTATTTCAGTAATTCAATTCAAGAAGTGAAACTCATATGTTATATAGATTTGTTACACACAGAATGATACATTTCAAGCATTTCTTTCTTTTCATTTTGATGATTATGGCTTACAGCCAGTGAAAACCCAAAACTTCAGTATCTTAGAAAATTAGAATATTGTGAAAAGGTTCAATATTGTAGACTCGTGGTGTCAAAGTCTAATCAGTTATTTAACTCAAAACACCTGTAAGGCCTCTTTCACACATACGGTCCATTCAGTTCATCAGTTCAGTCACGTCAACATGTACAATTTTTTCATCCGTTTTTCATCCATTTTTCATCCGTTTTTCATCCGTTTTTCCACCGTTTGTCCGTTTACATCTGTTTTTAGTCCGGTCCGTTTTTTTGACGGATAAAAAACAGGACATTCATCCGTTCAAAAAAAAACGGACATGATGATGAAACCAGATGTTAACGGATGATCATCCTTGGTCATCCATTTTTACATAGAGATGCAATGATGTCCGTTTTTCATCCGTCAACGGATGGATAAAAAACGGACAAACGGACCTAAGTGTGAAAGGGGCCTAAAGGTTTCCTGAACCATTAAATGGTCTCTCAGTCTCGTTTAGTAGGTTACACAATCATGGGGAAGACATTTTTTTGTGCAGGCATTTTTTTTTCTTAACTAAATTTCCATTGTTGTTAGAAAGCAGGAATTGACATATTATCATTTTCTTTCACTAGATTTCAATGAGCATGGATTACTTTCTGTGAAATAAAGTGGAGCCCTATAGCATGCATGGAGCTTTATCACATTAATAGGCAGCCACAAAGACTAGATGAATGCAACAATGTGGACTGGGGCTATAATGTCAAGGACCCAAAAGCCTTTTGTTATGAAAACCATTGTGTTACCTCTGCTTTGTCACCCGATCAGTATGAGTCTATATCACTGAGTACCTCTGATGAAGGCCATGGTCTTAAGTTAACTCAAGATGACAACAGCAAAGAGAGGAGGAAAGTTTGCTGCTTGGAAGAACTGGAAACCTCTTTTACGTATGTCGATGAAAATGTCAACATAGAACTTGTGACCCATCCAACTCTTAGGGACGACCATGGGCACCAGCCCCAGGTCTCGGATAGAGAAATCCAACAAGATGGCATTAATGAAGCCTCCATTATGTCTGATGATGAAGCAACTTCAGAAGCTTCAGGAAAATCTGTAGATTATGGCTTCATTAGTGCAGTGACTTTCCTAATAACTGGGATTTTGCTCGTTATCATCTCATACCTGGTCCCCAGAGATAACAGATCTGATCCAAGTTCCATCCCAGCCAGGGAAATGGAAAAAATTGAGAAGAAGAATGCTATTATCGGAGCCCATTTGGATAGATGTGTAATTGCTGGACTTTGTCTTTTAACTCTAGGTGGAGTTGTGTTGTCCATTTTATTGATGATATCAATGTGGAAAGGTGAACTCTACAGGAGGAAAGCATTTGCTGCTAAAGACTCTGCAAAACTGTATGGATCAATTAATTTTAACCATTCCAAGTCTGGTGGAACTGAGAATACTTTGGTCCAAGAAGAAACAATTGACATAGTTACCTAAGAACCAATGGTTTTATGTGTTAAAAGTAAAATGAATAGTATGATCGGTGAAATATACCACAGATGATGAAAAGTGACTGTGGGATAACAACAAAGAAATGGAGGTTGTGCCACCATCCATCACAGTTTTATATGAGGAAAATTAACTTTTAATAGGAACCAGCCTTACCTCTCTGAGATAGTATGATTTTTTATTATTTCGATGTATACCCCGAGGTTGGATACCGCATCAGTTATCAGCCCTGAGCTCAAGCAGCAGCCAGGTAACCCTCAATGGGGACCTTACAGCTTGACACTGAGCTGACATTTCTGCTGTTACTGGAAGATATTATGACTAAACGCTAGAATATACAGTTATCTCTGAGAGGTAAGGCTTTGCTGCTATTACAACTTAACAGTGGAGAGACAGATGTCCATTACTGGCCTGTTCATTTTAAAAGGTGAGACTAAATATTAAGCTGCCCTCCACAGCAAAATATATTCACATCCATTGCATACCTACTTCTCCATATACAATATGCTATTTAATGCTATTCTAGCTATTCTGTTTTCTTCCTCTCCAGGTGACAACCACTTCCTGTCCTTTCTTTTCCTAATTTCAGGAAATGAATGAAAATCTCCCCAGTTAAGTCATGGACACTAATAAAAGCCTCTTACCCAATCTAGCCAAAACTAAAATAAAGATTTGGTTTGAGTAAAGCCTAGTACACACAGGCAGAATGACGGGCAGCATTGGCCGGTTCAGTAGCCAACCGGCCAACATTTGGCCTGTGTGTACTGCAGCTGGTCCAACAGAAGCTGGCCAAACAGCATAAAGAGGCAACCCCCTGTCAGGGGGAGATTGCTGTACCAACATCCGATAGTTAGTACAGTGGCTCCTCCTGATCTGTAAGCTTTTTTTTTTTTTTTTTGTTCAGCCCTACTAGGTTGAACAGGAAATAAAAATAACTAGTAGAGTGTACCAGACTTTAGGCTTTTAAACTGAATAATAAACAGCATAACAAAGTGTGGCTAAAGATGTCTTTTCCTTCATGGGTGAAATTGCCTTTTCAATTGAACTTAATGGAAATGCATGAAAATGTGTGTACATACAGTATTTACATGTATTGCACTGTGCTAGTTATGCACTGTGATAACCTTTCATGCATTTCTACTAATTGTATTTAAAACAAATGTGCTGGACGTTAAAAGTGTGAATGCACCTGAAGAGGAATAGTCCGGAAAAATACAGCTGAATTTCTGAGAAGGAAAGTTACACAAAATATTAGTGCCTTTACAAAAACAATCTGCATAAATTACAAAGATTTTAAAGTGGAACTAAACTCTCTTAATAAACCTTAACTATTTTTAATCCTTATGCTGCTAGCCTTAGTAAATAGATAGGAAAGTATATTATATTTACTTGTTTTACCATTTTTTTTTTTTTAATTTCTTCAGTTGCTTCCTGGTTTTTGGCCTAGGCCAAAATGATGTCATACATCCCATTCATGGGCATTTGGAGAGGAGGGGCTTTCTCTGCTAATCACACCCTCTTACATGCCTGAGCTAAGAGCAGATGGATTTCAGAAAGTAAATGCTACATGAATTAGGGCTGAACGATAGTCGATATGATATCGACTATCGCTCTGCGGCCGTAGGCAATATTCATATAGCTGAGGTCACGATATTTTGCATAGCAAGGGGAAGGGACTCGGAGGAGGACTCACAGACTTCCGTTAGGCAGGGACTCGGAGGAGAACTCACACATCCATCCCACTGCAGGCTGCAGCCCGCCCCACACGTTCAGTGAGTCTCACTCTCCGCCCTAGTTTTCTCAATGGCACATTTAGGGAACCAATCACGCCGTGAGCAGCTGCACAGCTAACCAATCACGCGTGCCTGCACACCTCATTGGTTCGCTGTGCCGATACTCACGGCATGATTGGTTCCCTGAATGTGCCATTGAGAAAACTAGGGCGGAGAGTGAGACTCACTGAATGTGTGGGGCGGGCTGCAGTGCACGAGTGAGTAAGTGTATGCGGCTGTGCTGTGATCCTTTCCCGGCTCCTAGTCCACCGCTCCAGCCTCCTACCGCCACTGTGAGAAAGACTGAATAATCCGATCGATTCCACACTGTCACTGAGACTGAGTAATTGATTTGAGAGTACCATTATTAACCCTGACCTGCCCAGTGCCCTGTATGTGCAATTAAAAAATTTAGAAGGCTGCCTGCATGCTTCATGATTTCCATTCCCAGCATCCTTCCCAATCCCTTGTTGACTTTAGCCTGGATTGATGGGTCCCTCAATATCGCAATATATATCGTTGAAAAAAAAATATTGCAATATATTTTTTTTCCAATATCGTGCAGGCCTAACATGAATCATCTGCCCTTAGTCAAGATGGACAGTTAGAAATGCTAGGGGGTGTTTTTCAAAGTGATTTCTCAACAAAATAAATTACAATGAAAGGAAAAGCACCTATTAAGTGTAGTATATTCAATAACATTTAATACCATGTAAAAAATTTCCCAGCCAATAGCTTGACAGGGAAGCGTGTACACACACTTCCCGATGTTCTGGCCATGCTCCGACATGCGTTGCGCATTTCCAGATCGGAGGATGGCGTCCTGCCGGTACTGCGGGTCATGCTGCGCTCCAAGGCCCTATAGAGCTTCCCTGTTCCACCGCAGCGGTCTGCATCCTGCGACTGGCCCCCATATAGTGGATTCCAGCACCGCAGATGTCGTTAACACTCCAGATGAGCTTGCTTTTATCATGTACCATGTGAGTGACCAATTGTTGGCTTGTTATTAAATGTTATTGAAGATACTACACTAAGAGGCACTTTTCCTTTCCTTTACACCCATAAACAGAGCTTGCTTCAATTCTCAGATCAGCTGCCATTTGTGGGCTATCATTCCCCTTTTTTCCCCAGCTGGACTCTTATTATGGAATTTGTCACCTCAGAGACAGTGGTTCTATTGAAGCGGATCTTCCCTGCATCTGAGCGCCACAAATCAAAATACTATTTCATTTTTAATATTCAAATCAAACTCCCCCATCCATCCATAACTTTATAATTTATTTTGCTGAGAAATTACTTTGAAAAACAACCCCCTGGCATTTCTGGCCATGACCATCTTGAGTAAGGGCAAATTATTAGTGTGGCATTTACTTCCTAGAATCCATCTGCCCTTAGCTCAAGCATGCATGGGGGAGTGTGTGCTTAGCTGAGAAAACCCCTCCTCCTCTCTTCCCCCGCCTAAAGACTCTTAGGTTAGTTAAAAAGTAACCCAGTTGTTAACCATCCTGAAGACTCCTGGGATGTATGACATCATTTGCCTAAGCAAAAAAACAGGAAGTAACTGAAGAAATGTAAAAAAATAAAGTTTAAAGTTTAAATATGATATACTTTCCTATCTATTTACTAATGCTAGCAGCATGAGGATTAAAAATAATCAATGTTGACTGGGAGAGTGAGGTTCCACTTTAAATCATTAGCCGCATACTACATTATTCTCAACAAAAATAAACAAGCAAGTAGATATGGATGGATGGGTGAGCTTGCTATCAATTCTCAGAATTAATTAAATAGATTATTCAGTTTCGGTGCTCAGATACAGTTTAGTTCTGCATTAAAATGTATGAAAACTTCAGTGCTCAATGGGTTTCCACCTATGTGTTGGACATGTATCCAAATTACCTCTCAATTGTGTAAGTGAGACAATATAAAACAGATCTTTGTTTTCTGTATATAGTGTATTCTTCTTCATCAACTTATACTGTGTACTTTAGGCACAACAACTTTGTTTTCTGACATATTGCAGATCAATTGCATTGTTTCAGGGAGTTTATGCTAAATATTCTGTCAAGAGTTTGATGAGAATGTTTGTACAGATCATCTAAATGGGCAGCTGTGCTCCACCATTATAATCAGGTTATGGTTGGCCATACCTGGGAAATTTGTTTTAGAAGTTTCAACACACAATCAGTTTTTTTTTGCATTAGCTGAATGGCCATCTGTGAACTACATCTGTTGTTTGAATTGCCATTCATTATTTTCTAATATTTACCACCAAAACGATCTTTCCTAGTTATTGATTTTTCTTCTAAAAAAAAAAGAGATCAGCTGATTTTGTCAAAAGATTTTGGAAAAAAAAAGTAATGAACATTTCTTTCAATTTTGTATTTAAAACTCATTTCACAAAGATTGCATTGGATAATATATAATATTAGGGCTACAAGATTGTGGAATTCTCTACCACAAGAGGTGGTTTCTGCGGGAAGTATGGCTACTTTCAAAAGACTCTTTCACATACATCTCAAGGATCAGAACATTAGGGGTATGGGAAATGATTACGGCCACACACACCTACACAGGTTGAACTGGATGGACTATTGTCTTTATTCAACCTCAACTACTATGTATAAATCCCAGTCAAAGCCTTGGTAAATATTACTGTATTGCAGTAAGGCTTAAAGAAGAAGTACAGCCAAAGCTTTTATGGCTGTGCTTCCCCTATGGATCACAGGAGTGCAGTTTGTTCTGCACTCCTGTGATCCATAGGAGAGGTATGGTCGGCTGACATCACAGAGCCAGTCTAGGCTCTGAAAAGGTCTCAACCATATGTTGGGGATCCACCCAGAATCCTGGACCGACATCTGGCTCAGCCTCTCAGGGATTTGCGGAGAGCCTGAGCCAGCCTCTCCTGCCCCCTCCACAGCCTAGCGTTCCAGTGAGTGCTGGAGGGGCAGAGCAGAGAGCCAGAGATGGACACAGTCCCAGCTCTCTGCTCAGATGGAGGAGAAGAACTGAGCGATTGTGGTGTTTGATGGCTCAGTTCTCACTGCAGAGCCACCGGGGGACAGAGGCAGCCACGGATCGATGTTGCATCCACCTAGGTGAGTATAAGGTTTTTTGTTGCAAAGCCCATACTTACATAATATACAGTAATAAATATAATTTTCTTTCTGTATTTTAACACAACTGTGTTAGAGAACTTTTTGGGCCCGTTCACACCAGAATGCGGAGCGGGTAACCCATGTTTCATGTGTGATTCCCGCACCACATTCAAAATGCACTACACTTGCCATCTGTAGCGGGTGTCAATCTAATGCTAACTACACCCTAAATGCAGATCGCAAACGTACTGTGTTTGTGTGCACCAGATCGCATGGTATAGAAGATCCATGTCATCCAGTTGCAGTGCATGCACTACTTTTGGTGTAATGCACTGCAAATGGGCTGTAAATGCACTGCACTCAAATCGCACAGGAACGCAAGCATGTTCCTGTGTGATTCCTGGTTTACGCCAGCGCTTAATAGACAGTAGGCAGGGGAGCTGGAGATCCATGCAGCTGCGTTACGGGTAAGAGCAGTGGTGTGACTCTTCAGAGTGCTCCTAGCACCGGTTATTTTCACTTTTGCTGCAGCACTTAGTATTTTAAAAACCCAGACATAAAAATGTATTAGTATGCTATATGCAATCTAACTACATTAGAGTAGACACAGAGGCTTCAACTGTATTCTGTCATTAAAAAAATAAAAATAAAAACCACTGTGTGTGTATAAAGTTCAGGGACATAAAGTTCTCAAATTAAAAAAGAGAAAAGAGAGTGGGGGGATGGGGGACACGTGCACTATAGCAACACCTGGATGAAAAGCACTGGACAGGTAGGCTGTGCTCTCTGTATGTAATTTAGGTTTAAAGAAGAACTTCCTTTATTGCCCTGCACTCACAAACTCATCTTCAATCCAGAGCTGTCCCTTTCAATACTTCTTTGCCACCTCTAGATCTTGTCAGTCTTCCAGGTTGATTGACAGGTCTTTCAACCCACTTCCTCTGAGCCCAAGCTGTCATGGATCTGCTGCCCATAGCACTGAGGAAGAAGTACCTGTGGCATCACCATACCAGCCTGAAGACTGCATAAAAAATAGTATGTACAGGCAGTCCTTGGGTTACAAACAAGATAGGGTCTGTAGGTTTGTTCTTAAAGGTGTTGTAAAGCCTTAAGGTTTTTCACCTCAATGCATTCTATGGAGTAGGGTGAAATACCTTCTATGCTGCAGCTCCCCCAAACCCCCACTTTTCCTTACTTGAGCCCGATCTGATCCAGCGATGTGCACAAGCGTGGCGGCTCCAGCCGCTGTCTCTATCCTCATTGGACAGATTGATAGCAGCAGGAGCCATTTTGGCACAGCCAAAATCTGTGACACGGGAGCGGGCGGGCTTGGGGGGGGGGGGGGTTGTCGAAACTAGCTGTGTCAATGGAAGCAGCATTCCATGAGGGCACCCAATTAAGGGGAAGGGGCTTTGAGCGCCATCGGGGCATCCCAGAAGAAGAAAATCGGGGCTTCTCTGTGCAAAACAATTGCACAAAGCAGATAAGTATAGACATGTTTGTTATTTTTATAAAAAAACTTTAGGTTGAATGTATATGTAAGTCGGAACAGGTACATTTTTTAAGTGTAACTCCAGCCAAAAAAATAATTTTAGTTTTTTGGATAGTATAGGGAAAGGATAACACACTTGTAACATTTGTGTTGCTGTCTGGGCCTCTGTTCAGAAGATTTCACCTCACTTTCTATCCCTGTGATAATTGGATTTTGAAAAATTTGGGTTGTCATGGAAACAAGGATTGGTGATAAAGCTTCAGTGAAGACACCTTTTTCCCATGGGAACTCTTACAGGTGTGAATTTCCCTTCATAGGGGGAGATTTCCTCTTACTTCCTCTTGTCTCCCTCCATTTGTAAGTATGAGTTGTATGTAAGTCGGATGTATGTATCCTGGGGATCTTCCTGTATATGGTCTTTAAAAGCCCAACTCTACAAAAAAACTATCCTTGTACTGGGTCTCCCACGCTGCAAGAGTCAAATATCTCTATAGAATGAGGAATTAGGTGTACTCCTCCTCTAGGGAGTATTCCTCCACCAGATAGGAGTCTATAAGGTACTCTATGGCCAGAGTCACATGAAGATGTCGTCAATGCAGGAGCCGGAGTTCCGCTTTATCAAATCTGAAATTCTGGAAACTACTTTTAATGCACTTGATCTTGTTTACAACTGAATTATAAATGTGACTGATTTTCTTTTTCCTTCAAAATAAAGTGTTTTTTGTGCAGGAACGCTGACACTTTCATTTGGCTCCGGTAGTAAGAACATTTTTTGTTTGCATATGTCATACATTCATTTCCTTTTATGTGTTTCACATTCTAAATCATGACCCTATTAAAAAGTGAAATTGACTGCTGAAATGCTAATGCAGTCAGGAAATATCTCAGCTGTGCTACATGTTTTATCCTTCTATTATGTGAATAAAACAAGTAACTGAGGACAGAGATAATAAACCATAACAGTATGTTTATACACATTATAAATGTCCATACAGTTCCTGATGAGTCACATAGTACGCAAGTTAGCTGATTTTTTAATAGACCTTAGAAATCAAATGTAAGAAAGTGAATCCAAACAAATCAAAAGAAGATTATTAAGCCTGTATCATGAAAGTTGAAAAAGCACACCTAAAATAGCAAAAATAAAAAATAGGTAAAGAAAACTATTTTTTTTTTTAAATGGCATTTGATATTGGGAAAGAGGTAGGAAGTGCAAGGAGCTATAGAAGCTTTATGGGGTAAAGGTCTGCTTTAATCTAACTTATAGTGGTTTAATTATTGCACTATGGCTAGGTTTGCAGTAGTGCAGGCTGGGAAGGTGTTTACCATGCAGACAGAGACGTGCTGCATTTTAGTAGACATGCAGGGGTGCCATTCATAAGCGTACACAGGGGGTGTGCCAGGTGTGCTTGCAGGGGAGGACTGTGCCAGGGGGAAGGGTGGCAACTGCCCCCCGGGCCGCTCTTATGCTTCGTAAAAAGGCTGCTCCGCTTCTGCCACAGACTTGCCCGAAGGATGCCTGGTGAAGAGAAGTAAAAAGTCCCCACCGAGTGTGGGGTGAAGACAAGGACAGAACGCAAACCCCCCCCCCTTACCTGCATGGATGGTGTAAACTGTGTCTGAGCAGAGGCCGATTCCATGCCCCACTGGAGACTCTCCTCCCCCAGGCAGTCCCGACTGAGCTGTCCCAGCTCCCTCCCAACTGCCCCCTGCTGAACAGGTCGGGAACTCGGATTCGGCCAGTGAGTAGAGAGTACCTGGAGGGAAGATTCAGCATGGAATGGGGGGTCAGGGGGAGGCCAGGAAGAGGGAGAGTGGGAGGAGGGCAGAGTCGCTGCACTATGGGCCTCTTGTTTGTACTTGCCCCCTGGGCGAAAACCTGCCAGTCAGCCCCTGTGTGCTTGTACACACCCTAATCACTATGTGCAGTGTCAATTCCCCCTACTGCCCGGGTTTCCTCCGGTGTTGCCCCCCCTACAGTACTGTTGACCCCCTACCTCTCCTAACCCCCGACTGCTGTGGGGAATTTTTCAGAATGGAGAGCAGGGGAAGGGGCTAGTAAATATGTAATTTACCAGGCCCTTCCTTTTCTAAATGAACACGGTGAACACACTCACTCACTGTGTCCATTTATAACTGAAACAAAGCAAACTTTGTTTATTATGCTTCAGTTTGTGAATAAACAGGAAGCTGCTCAGCACAGAGCACTTCCTATTCATTCACTGTCCAGTCAGCTGAGGCAGCAGAGAAAGGCATGTGTGTTTGAGCTTTGGGGTGCAAACCCTAATGGGATAGGCTGTGCACACCTATGGTGCCATTAATTCTTAATGGCACCCCCACGTAGCGGCACCCGTGGTGTGATTTTACATGCTCCAAGCTGCATGATGCTGCCAGTGCCTGATGTATAAGGGGCAAAAGGAGCAACTGTTCTGACCCCCTGACAGAATGGGCCCCTCTCTATACACAAAAAAATATAAAACAATATAAAAAAAATGATTTAAAATAATAAAAAAATAATCTAATATAAAATATACTGTATAATAATAAATAATACTTTTATTAAACGTATCTGGGAAGTAATATTTTGTTAGCCATCATCTGTAAAAGTTTTTACTCATTTTTTATTCGCTTATTAGTTTTTAAAAACAAATTTTGGCAGCTCCTTTGAACCACACATAGAGCGCTATGCCTGCGTGTATGTGTTCCCGCAATCGTAGCCTCAAAACGACGTTTTGTCACACATTTTAAAAATGTGTGACTGTCTTTGAGACTGCAAACCAACTCTTTTTATGAGGGGCCCCCTGAACCTAAAGAGCCCCAGGCCCCCCAAGGTCTAATTTTGGCCCTAGGTACTTCAGTACCATGTGGTCAGGTACGGTGCGATTTAAAAAAAAAGGGCCAGGTACTTCTTTACCTGCGTTTATTATGGATATAGCACTGCTGTACCCATGATATGTGCATGCAAACAAGCCGCACTAGTGTGAACCAAGCCTTAGGCTGTCTGGCCATATATGTTCAATTCTCTTATACAATGTTTCTTTAGATTTACCTTAAACTATGTAGTGCAAGGACCTGCCTAATTGGATACAATTGAAATTTGTTTAGTTTTACCTCATATTATATGTTTTTGGTAAATCTAAAGGAAAATTGTACAAGATAGTTTAACATGTATGGCCAGCCTTAGACCTTCTCCAAGACCACTGTTAACATTTTTAAAGGATACAGAAGATTTCTCTGAATATTAATTGGTATCCTATGAAGAATGTAGACTTCTTTGTAAGCGTTTTCACTAAACATTGATATATTTCTATCAAAGCATCAGTGCTTTCCAATATAAATATATCACACTATGCATTCATTAAGATGACAAAGTCTTGGAACTTTAGATGAAGCTCTTATGATCATTTTGAATTAAACACATTTATTAGACTTTAATTAATTAGGAGGTTCAAGTCTGGGAGCGTCAGATGAAATCCAAATAATATAAGCATTATTTTCCAAGGATCTAACAGGACCAGTATGTCCATTTAAAGATGAACTCCAAGCACAAAAATGTTTATTTAAATATAATTCTTTAACAGTCACAAAAGATAAATATCCCCTTTGTGTACACTGAATGCCTTTGCACACTTAGACTCCACCCACTACCGGCTACCTGCAGAAAACTACAGGAGAGGGCGGAGACAAGATCAGTCACCCTGCACAAAAAGGGAGAGTAGGAAATGACTGGTCTATTACAGTAAGCTCATGCACAGAGGCAAAGGGGTCACACTGGATTACTGCACAGATCTGGAAGAAATACACAAAGAATGCCAAGATTCAAAGAAGAGAATGCGCACCACTTGTTTTTAGGCAATATTGGGTTATCCCAGAGTTCAGCGTTAAGCAAAAGGTTTATTATTTCTTCTCAAGATTGTGTGTAAGCCAATAGAATTGACACCAGAGGTATGTTAAACATTATAGCTACCTGTAACCTTTTTACATTTAGAAAGCTCACCTAATTTACCTAGTTTGAAGCCAAATTTAGCAAGTTATCATGTGTCAGTGTAGCCTTTCCTTATAGGATTCTGTGTTAGGCCACCTCCCGCACTCAGAAAAAAATCTACAATGGATGGATTGGAGAATGTTGCACTTTGCATCTTCATATGCTCAGGAATTCATGTTCACCGAACATCAAATTAACAGCAAGTATATTCAAGAAATTGGGTGCCCTACAGCTATTCAAAGGGGAACAACAGCACAAGAGGTAAGGTATGTCCAATGTATGTCTTTAATTATTTGAGAATTATTATTGGTACTTTTAAAGTGCAGTCAATTTATGCAGCACTATATATATATATATATATATATATATACAGTGGGTACGGAAAGTATTCAGACCCCCTTAAATTTTTCACTCTTTGTTATATTGCAGCCATTTGCTAAAATCATTTAAGTTCATTCTTCTTCCTCATGAATGTACACACAGCTCCCCATATTGACGGAAAAACACAGAATTGTTGACATTGTTGCAGATTTATTAAAAAAGAAAAACTGAAATATCACATGGTCCTAAGTATTCAGACCCTTTGCTGTGACACTCATATATTTAACTCAGGTGCTTTCCATTTCTTCTGATCATCCTTGAGATGGTTCTACGCCTTCATTTGAGTCCAGCTGTGTTTGATTATACTGATTGGACTTGATTAGGAAAGCCACACACCTGTCTATATAAGACCTTCCTGATCACAATGCATGTCAGAGCAAATGAGAATCATGAGGTCAAAGGAACTGCCTGGAGAGCTCAGAGACAGAATTGTGGCAAGGCACAGATCTGGCCAAGGTTACAAAAAGATTTCTGCTGCACTTAAGGTTCCTAAGAGCACAGTGGCCTCCATAATCCTCAAATGGAAGACGTTTGGGATGACCAGAACCCTTCCTAGAGCTGGCCGTCCGGCCAAACTGAGCTATCGTGGAAGAAGAGCCTTGGTGAGAGAGGTAAAGAAGAACCCAAAGATCACTGTGGCTGAGCTCCAGAGATGCAGTCAGGAGATGGGAGAAAGTTGTAGAAAGTCAACCATCACTGCAGCCCTCCACCAGTCAGGGCTTTATGGCAGAGTGGCCCGACGGAAGCCTCTCCTCAGTGTAAGACACATGAAAGCCCGCATGGAGTTTGCTAAAAAACACCTGAAGGACTCCAAGATGGTGAGAAATAAGATTCTCTGGTCTGATGAGACAAAAATAGAACTTTTTGGCCTTAATTCTAAGCGGTATGTGTGGAGAAAACCAGGCACTGCTCATCATCTGTCCAATACAGTCCCAACAGTGAAGCATGGTGGTGGCAGCATCATGCTGTGGGGGTGTTTTTCAGCTGCAGGGACAGGACGACTGGTTGCAATCGAGGGAAAGATGAATGCGGCCAAGTACAGGGATATCCTGGACAAAAACCTTCTCCAGAGTGCTCTGGACCTTAGACTGGGCCGAAGGTTTACCTTCCAACAAGACAATGACCCTAAGCACACAGCTAAAATAACGAAGAAGTGGCTTCACAACAACTCCGTGACTGTTCTTGAATGGCCCAGCCAGAGCCCTGACTTAAACCCAATTGAGCATCTCTGGAGAGACCTAAAAATGGCTGTCCACCAATGTTTACCATCCAACCTGACAGAACTGGAGAGGATCTGCAAGGAGGAATGGCAGAGGATCCCCAAATCCAGGTGTGAAAGACTTGTTGCATCTTTCCCAAAAAGACTCCTGGCTGTATTAGATCAAAAGGGGGCTTCTACTAAATACTGAACAAAGGGTCTGAATACTTAGGACCATGTGATATTTCAGTTTTTCTTTTTTAATAAATCTGCAACAATGTCAACAATTCTGTGTTTTTCTGTCAGTATGGGGTGCTATGTGTACATTCATGAGGAAGAAGAATGAACTTAAATGATTTTAGCAAATGGCTGCAATATAACAAAGAGTGAAAAATTTAAGGGGGTCTGAATACTTTCCGTACCCACTGTATATATATATATATATATATATATATTACATTCACATCAGTCCCTGCCCCCAAGGAGCTTACAATCTAAGGTCCCTAACTCGCAATCATACATACACATACTAAGGCCAATTCAGACAGGAGCCAATTAACCTACCAGCACCTCTTTGGAGCTTCAAGGATTTAAACCTTAAGCTCAACTCCAGTCAAAACTTGTGGCTTCACAGCTGGCTTCAAACTCCACATGTGCAGGTCACATTGTGCCTTGTGAATGGTCCTGCAGCCTCCTAGGACCTGTGACGTTTCCCAAGAGGTTGCATGTGTGGGGGGGGGGGGGCAGGGGAACTTCTGGGGGGATTCGCCTAGGAAAAACAAGTCCCCCCCCCAAATAAATAAATAAATATAATGCCAGAGGAGGGGGGGGGGGGAGAATTCTTAAAAGGGGAACTTTCTGTAGGGTGAAGTTCCACTTTGCAAAGAGAGGGGGAGACATGGCACTTGCATAATGTTTGACAAAAAAGAAAAAAACTTTTTTTTGTAGATTAGGATAGTTTGTTGTTAATTATTATTATTATTATTATTATACAGGATTTATATAGCGCCAACAGTTTGCGCAGCGCTTTACAATGTGAGGGAAGACAATACAGTTACAATACAGTTCAAAACAGGAGGAACTAGAGGGCCCTGCTCGTTAGAGCTTACAATCTAGAATTTCTCATTGTAGAGGTTTTCCCTAATTCTCTAATTTTTTTCCTAAATAATTCCTGTCCCAGTGATAACCTTAGTGCCAGGGTTTGAAATGGTGAAACTCCCCCTTTATTAGAGAACAATAAAAATGTAAGTGGTTCAAACCTTTACCCTCCCTATCAAGAACTAAATAAACAGTTGGGTTTTCTAAAGACAAAACAACCCCACATACGTACGTGCCATGGTGTTTCTAGTTTATAAACTGATTCTAGTTGTACAATAGAAGGCTGTACAGTACATGAACGAAACCTTGACGTCCTGTATTTTAGCTCTCTATACAATATAACACTACTAGATAATTATCCTATTCATGGCCTCAATGTACTGGAACATGGAACAAACAATTCCAAGGTAACCATAGGGAGTATATGGCATACTTTTATACTTATTCATGATTTTCTGATAAAACTGGAAAATTTTAACCTTACCAAATAAAGGTATCTACCAAAGGGGTTATCACTCCATTTCCCCTCTTCTTTTCCTCATTTTCACTTTATTTTGTTCCTTTTTTCGTCACCCCCCCAGTGAGGAAAGATATTTACAGGAACTGTTTTTTAGATTAAAGCAGTTTTCTCTAAACTGTGGCTCGCAGGCCACGTGCGGCCCTTTGCTCACCTTTATCCGGCCCTTGCACACCAACAGTTGGGCACCATTCCTTCCACTTACACCAATGATGGGGCACTATTCCTTCTCCTGATTTCAATGATTGGCACTATTCCTCCACCTAATACAGGGGACTATTCCACAGACCCACACTAACAATGGAGCACCATTTCTCCCACTGACACCAATAATGGTGCACTATTCTTTCTCTTGATACCAAAAACTGGCACCATTTCTCTCACTAACTCCAATGATGAAGAATTGTATACTCCCGTTGATGCCAAAACATTTTCTACTCACTCTGGCCACATTATAGCCCCCAGAAGTCTGTAGGGCAGTAAACTAGCCCTTTGTTTAGAAAGTTTGGAGACCCCTGGACTAAAGTATGGTATTTTGTAATCAATTGAAATTAAACCATGTTTATTTCCGCATTTTATACCTTTAAAACCAGGAATTATGGGAATGTAATATGTATAAATATTTCCATCTCAACTCTATTTCTTTGTCATGGCCTGGGATCAGGCTCGGAGGCCAGTGGCTTTAGTAGTAGAGAGGTTCATGCAATACCCAGTTGGATAAATACATGAGCCGATTCCCCTAGCAAATAATGTGGGCTCTCTTGAAGCACGGGGTCTAAGCACTAGCCGGTCCCCATCATGGTGGAGATATGGGTTTCGCTGCTTGGTAATGCCAGGTTACGGCCCTCAGGATTGCTGCAGCAGGAAGAGAGCAAGTGGGGGTCTGGTAGGAAAAGAAGCAGATAGGGAACAAGCAGATGCATAGTTGATGAGCAAGCCAAAAGGCCGGTAACGAGTAGTAGCTGGTTGGGATCAGGTGGAAGCATAGTTGATAAAGAAGCCAAGGGTCGGTAACCAGTGGTAGCGAAGATAAGGACAGCAGCACTGCACTGCAAGATATTAGTGAGAAAGAGAGAGCACATAATCTCAGAATTCTGGCGAACAGAAAGTCCAAGTGCATGGCTTAAACTGGAAGTGCCTGGGAAAAGCAAAGAGTGCAAGGTTCAACTGAGACAAGGGGGTTGAATTGCTAAAGGCAAATCCACTGTGCACTTCAAGGGCACTGCAAGTTGTAGATCTGAGGGGGATATGCAAGGAAAATAAAAAACATTCTTGCTTGCACATGATTGGATGATAGAAATCAGCTGAGCTTCCCCTCATCTCAGATCCACAGTAACTGCACTTCCAAGTGAACTTGCAGAGCATTTAGTAAATAAACCCCAAGGCATAAAGCAGCAATGTCCATGGAACCGGACAGGGAGCTGTCCAACATTTCAGGTGGCACAGTGAAAGGAACCAATAGCCAGACACTGCAAAGGTCCCATGTTCAGATCCAGATCCTGACACTCTATTTTGGCTTAGAAAACAGAGAAACACATTAGAAAAACAGTATAGTCTCAAATAAAAGGTTATGATAAAGAAAAAATGAAGCTCATTTGAATTGTGGTGCTGTCTGAATGTATTGTTAACTGTAAATTGTTAAGTCAAAATACTCAGTCTAGGTCTATGACTTAAAGAGGAGCTCCAGGCTCCTTCAGAAAAAAATACACAAATCAAAATACTGTAGCTGCTGACTTTTAATAATAGGACACTTGCCTGTCCATGAATCCAGTGGTGTCTTCACCTGAGCCAATTTTTTAATCAGCTCTCGGGTGCTGGTGCCGTAATCTTGCAAGAGGGAAACTGGGAAACAGCCGATTCCCTACTGCTCATGCTCAAAGCCCGCTGCGCTTTGTGAATGGCCCGGCGGTGGGAGAAGGAGGAGGGGGACCAAACTTCCGGGTGACTTTGCCACGGTGAAGTCAGCCGAAAGTGAGAGTGGGTACCTGTCAAAATCAGGTACCCCCTTCTCCCCCCCCCCCCAAATGTGGCAGTGGAGGGGGGGAGGAAGCAAATAAGTGGAGCTTCCCCTTTTGGGTGGAGCTCCGCTTTAAGGGCTAATTCATACCATGAATACAAAGAAATTAGCCTAATATCCTGTAGCTTAATTTCACACCAATGTGGTGTGTTGTATGCTGAAAACAATAGGACATGTGGGGTCTTTGCTTAACACAGAGAAAGTTAAAAAATGCAGCACGTGTGCATTGTGGTGTGAGTGATCTCTGAGATCAGTCAAACTTTCCAATATGATGTGAAAAGATATCTTACTGCTGATTGGTTGGCTGTGAGTCCTCCAAGTTGAAATGTGGTTAACAATTTGATGTTTAAAACTTAATTGTGGATTAAAATCTTGGCACAGGCGTGCTGTGATTGAAAGCTTTGAAGAATAGGAATTAGCAAAATTTGAGTTTTTCATCCCTCTTTTTGCCAGACTACACCCCCCCCCTATTTTGAAATTTGCTCTGCGCCCTACATGTCCTGAGGATCTTCAGGGGGCATTTAAGTTGCCATGGCAGATGACCATCATTGTTTTCCTATCACAGGAAAGTGTCATTCAGGTTTTTTTGGTAATAATGGCATTAACTGTGGCACATTCACCAAATATTTACTAAAATCTTTTCTTTTTTACAGTATGAAGCATCACATCAGCATTGTGTACTAGTAATGAGTAAACTAAGAAAAGTTTGGTTCAATGGACAATTCGTGAATAACTGAAGAAATCTGCAACTTCAAATATGGCGCCCAAATCCCATTAAAGTCTATTGGAGCCATATCTTGTATTTGTTTCTGGCTTTTTAATGAGAGTATGTATGCTCCATTCCTTAACTATATCTAGCTACATGCCCTCAACATTAAGAGGGTACCTTGCCAGGGGAATCCCCTGGTGTCATTCTCTAAATATGAAGTAGGTAGGTATCTATGCGCCACCAAAAGAGAAATGAGGAACGGAGGAGGAAGATGTAGGTATGTAAATGGAGCACCAGAGGTATGTAGCTAGTTCTGTAGTGTCACCACATACGATAAATTGTAAATATAAGGATAAAACCAGCGCAATAAAACCCCTATGACTGGATGAACCATCAATCAAAACATAAATCAAAACATAAATGACAATTAAAACAATGTGTAAATAGGTCTCAAAGACTAAGTAAAACCATTGATATCAGATAAGTTGGTAAAATCATCAAATATAAAAGTGAAGTGACCAGTGCCAAAAAAGTGCTGAGATATTATTTAATCTATAAGGTGATCCAAAAACGGGATAAATATAAAGTGACCCGTGCTACAAAAAGCATATATGAAGATATGTGCAGAAACTAGCAATTGCACAAGTTCCACTGGAGGAGAACTGATCAATAGCTTCAACTGAAACAATTAATGTGTAAATAAAACTGTGCCCTATGAAAAGTGAGCTACTGTCAGCTTTTCAAAGTGTGGTGAATCCCACAAAGTGTGCAGCAAAAAGAGCAATTGCATAAGTTCTAAAAAGGAGAACTGATCAAAGGCTCCAAAATGCAGGAAGAACAAAGAAGATATAGGGGATGTGCCCTATGAAGAGTAAACCAATAAAGGTTCATCAGAAATGCTGTGGATCAAAAGAAGGTGTCAGGTGATATCACTACCAGTGAATATGGGTGGGATAAAAGGCGGAAATGACAAACTGTGCTGAAAATATAATCAAGAGCCCTATGAAGAGTGCACCACTGTCCACTCTTTCCAGGGTGTGAGAAATCAAAATAAGCAAAAAATGTCCCAGTAGTGTTCACTATTAAAATGTATAAGTAATCAAGTCCGATTAATAAAACATCTGTAGATTGTGAGTGAAGAAATATAAAAAATATTAATAATATCCGGTGATCCCAGTGCGAGTGTTAGTGAGCTCAAATTCCAAATTGTAGCTGCAGGAGGAAAATGGAGGAGATTGGTTCCTCTGTATGCTCCCCCCCCCCCCACTCCTCATATCCATTTCACTTGTGTTCTGCTGTTTCTGGGCCCCTGTGTGCTCCCCTGGTCCCCCCCCCCCCCCACTGTGCTCCCTCCCCTCTCCTGCCGGCTGCTGCAGGGGATATGTCACAATAAATAACCAGGAAGGGGTCGGTATATATGTAATTTGCCAGCTCCTTCCTTTTCTGAAAGGACAGAGTCATAGTCAGTGACATTGTAAAAAAATAAAATGATAAAAAAAAATACAATTAAAATACCAAAAAATAAAAACTACTGACACCAGTGGGTGAACACCCAGGATTGCAAAAGTCACACTTGCAACCGGGCCCTGGCATTCCCCCACCGTGGGGAGGCCCGAAGATGGCAGGAAGGGGGCCCACTGCAGAACTTGTGAAAGGGTCCCGCTGCGGGACTGTAATAAAATGCCCCACAATGAGAGTAAAGGGCCCCAGGATCAGTGGAAAGAGCCCCAGGCTGGAAGGGAAGGGCCCCGGTTAGGGGTCCGGGGGGCCCTTAATAGTTTCTTGTGTAAGAAAACTCCGCGCTTGTGGTCCGTTTGGGTAAAGGGTGTTTAAAAGTGTTGCGGCTGCTGCCTCCCTAGAATATAGTCCGAGAACTATAAAAGGGTATAGAGAAGAATAGGGAAATGGCGCTACCTAATGGGGTGAGTATTAAGGTGCTAGTAAAGTGCTAATGTGCTAAATAAATATATTGCACTATAAAAAACAAGGATGGTGTATATATAAAGTGACTAGTGTAAGTATAATCATTAGGGGATGTTGTAACTGCAACTGTGTTAGGTATACAAATAAAGAATGAATAATGATATAAATCTAAGTGCAAATAATATAAAGTGCCACGCAAATTGATATCTATAAATAATATTGGTGAACGCAGGACAATCAAAAAACAAGAACAGAGTAAATTTATACAATATAGGATATCTAATCAATTAAAGTGCTGTGCATAAGTGTTAGTGACAAATAAATAAATATTGGTGACCAAATCAATTCGTAAATAAGTAGTGATTTAAAAAGCAAATTAGTCCAGATGTGATCATATAGTCTGTATACACCTATAAGGGTGAAGTGGCAATTATAGAGATATATAAATATCTGTGATTGGAAAAGGTCCAAGGTAAACAGCCAGTGATAATCTTCTAATGTACACCTATGGTGGGTGACCCCGTGGTGGGCGACCAGGTCGCCTCACAGGTCGCCCCAGTGTGAACGGGGGCTTAGATTTATATCATTATTCATTCTTTATTTGTATACCTAACACAGTTGCAGTTACGACATCCCCTAATGATTATACTTACACTAGTCACTTTATATATACACCATCCTTGTTTTTTATAGTGCAATATATTTATTTAGCACATTAGCACTTTACTAGCACCTTAATACTCACCCCATTAGGCAGCGCCATTTCCCTATTCTTCTCTATACCTTCATGGTTTCTTGCACCGGGGCTCTGAAGGTTCTAGTTACGCCTCTGCAAGGACTGTCACCTATTTCATAGCTTGGATTCACAATGGGTCGACACAGAAACTGTTATGTCATATCACTGTTATTTGTCTATTTGAACCATGTGCTGTCATTTACTTAACAGTGTGTTGACACAAGATTGTTGTATTTTAATTTATTTTGGTTTATTTATTTAATCATTCTTTGTAAGTTTTAAACATATATCACTGTGATTTGTTACTTATCACCATCACTCATCCAGGGTGACGGACACTTATATATATCTACCGTTCATATCAATGGTCCAGTTATATCATTGATGCATTTGAATTCATAAGGTTTATTTGAACATTTATTAACCGTACCTTGCAATGCAACATTTTTTCTCGCTTGCACTGATCTATATATTTCCATTGGCATAATGAGGCAAAACAGTAGGGCAAAAAATTGTGAGAAAACAAAAGATGACCAAATTCTTTTACATACATTTTAATATATATTAATAAAAATGTGAAAATAATCACTCACTCCATTGCCTTTTTTCCTGATTCTGCTAAATCTGTTTGTTGAGTCAAATCTTCCAGTCAGCAAAAGCATATTTTTGAACTTTTTATTAAAGTACTCCCAGGAGATAAACTCATTTGTCTTTTTATACAAACTTGTTGACATGTGGATGACTACAAACCTATACATTTCCAATTATATGAATTAAAATGTTTTGAAATAATAAAATGTAAATCCACTTTTTTTTGAGGAATAAGCAATCCTCTTCTGGCCATTTACAGTCATCACAAAGATTCTTGCAAGCTTCATTGTAGAGTCCCAGGGGCATAACTAGAACCTTCAGGGCCTTGGCGCAAGAAACCTTGAAGGACCCCCCAAGACCCCCCCCCCCCATCAGTCCCGCAGCCCTCCCCATTGATCTGTTCTGCTGTGGGCCCCTTTCCTAGTGTCTTGGGCCCCCTCCCACGGTGGCACAAAGCAAGCATTATTTCACCAGCACACAAGGGAATTCCATAAAAGGGTCCAATGCAGTGACAGAACTACCAGGGTTGCAAAGGTTGCACTTATGACCGCGACCTGGCATTCCACCACTGCCAGGACCCCAGCCTCCTCTTGCTGTCTTGCCCCTGCTATTGACAGCGCTGGTCTGGCTTCTCTGTTTCTTTGCCAGTGGTGACAGTCTATTAGGACCCAGTGCTGGTTACATTATGGGGCTGATGGGTGCATGCAGAGGAGAGTTTGCACTATTGGTTGTAGACAGCTGAGCTCCCCGCCTGTCACCTAGCAGCGGTAATGTTGCAAAGCCTTCTCTGTTGACATGACAATCGAGATGTGATCCAGGTGATTCTCCCAGTTGGATCTACTAAACACAGTATTTATTAGCATCAAGAGTACAATCACATACAGTGCATTGCAAAAGTATTCGCCCCCCTTGAACTTTTCGACCTTTTGCCACATTTCAGGCTTCAAACATAAAGTTATAAAACTGTAATGTTTTGTGAAGAATCAACAACAAGTGGGACACAATCATGAAGTGGAATGAAATTAATTGGATATTTCAAACTTTTTTAACAAATAAAAAACTGAAAAATTGGGCATGCAAAATTATTCAGCCCCTTTACTTTCAGTGCAGCCAACTCTCTCCAGAAGTTCAGTGAGGATCTCTGAATCATCCAATGTTGACCTAAACGACTAATGATGATAAATAGAATCCACCTGTGTGTAATCAAGTCTCCGTATAAATGCACCTGCACTGTGATAGTCTCAGAGGTCCATTTAAAGCGCAGAGAGCATCATGAAGAACAAGGAACACACCAGGCAGGTCCGAGATACTGTTGTGGAGAAGTTTAAAGCCAGATTTGGATACAAAAAGATTTCCCAAGCTTTAAACATCCCAAGGAGCACTGTGCAAGCGATAATATTGAAATGGAAGGAGTATCAGACCACTGCAAATCTAAGAAGACCTGGCCGTCCCTTTAAACTTTCAGCTCATACAAGGAGAAGACTGATCAGAGATGCAGCCAAGAGGCCCATGATCACTCTGGATGAACTGCAGAGATCTACAGCTGAGGTGGGAGACTCTGTCCATAGGACAACAATCAGTCGTATACTGCACAAATCTGGCCTTTATGGAAGAGTGGCAAGAAGAAAGCCATTTCTTAAAGATATACATAAAAAGTGTCGTTTAAAGTTTGCCACAAGCCACCTGGGAGACACACCAATCATGTGGAAGAAGGTGCTCTGGTCAGATGAAACCAAAATCCAACTTTTTGGCAACAATGCAAAACGTTATGTTTGGCGTAAAAGCAACACAGCTCATCACCCTGAACACACCATCCCCACTGTCAAACATGGTGGTGGCAGCATCATGGTTTGGGCCTGCTTTTATTCAGCAGAGACAGGGAAGATGGTTAAAATTGATGGGAAGATGGATGGAGCCAAATACAGGGCCATTCTGGAAGAAAACCTGATGGAGTCTGCAAAAGACCTGAGACTGGGACGGAGATTTGTCTTCCAACAAGACAATGATCCAAAACATAAAGCGAAATCTTCAATGGAATGGTTCACAAATAAACATATCCAGGTGTTAGAATGGCCAAGTCAAAGTCCAGACCCAAATCCAATCGAGAATCTGTGGAAAGAACTGAAAACTGCTGTTCACAAATGCTCTCCATCCAACCTCCCTGAGCTCGAGCTGTTTTGCAAGAAGGAATGGGCAAAAATTTCAGTCTCTCGATGTGCAAAACTGAGAGAGACATACCCCAAGCGACTTACAGCTGTAATCGCAGTAAAAGGTGGCGCTACAAAGTATTAACTTAAGGGGGCTGAATAATTTTGCACAGCCAATTTTCAGTTTTTTATCTGTTAAAAAAGTTTGAAATATCCAATAAATTTCGTTCCACTTCATGATTGTGTCCCACTTGTTGTTGATTCTTCACAAAAAATTACAGTTTTATATCTTTATGTTTGAAGCCTGAAATGTGGCAAAAGGTTGAAAAGTTCAAGGGGGCCGAATACTTTCGCAATGCACTGTATATGTCAACCATATGTTCAGCAGCCATGTGTGCCGGCCCTCCTGCACATGTGCCCATCAGCCCCATAAAGTAACCAGCACTGGGTCCTAAATCTGCTGCCACCACAGCCATCGAGGCAGAGACCAGCGCTGCTTAATAGCAGGGACCGGACAGCAAGAGGAGGCTGGGAACCCCAATGATAGTGGAACACCAGGACCCGGTCGCATGTGTGACCTTTCTGATCCTGGTAGTTCTGCCACTGGTCCACAGTGGGAGAATTCCCCCATTCACCTGGAATGTGTAGATGGGGAAATTGGATCTTTTTTCTTTTCGTTCAATCTAAGGCATCTTTCAGATTGGACAGACCCCATCCAGCAGATCCGCCTGTTCAGCCGGGATCCCTCCACTGATCCCCACTGAATAGGTGGATGACAGGTCCATGTCCACTCTGCAATGCAAAGCGGACATGGACACAGCCCGCTATTCTCTGTGGGGCAGTCAGATGGAAATGGACTGCCTCTCTGTTTCCATCTGTCTGTCATCTGATCCGATCCGCTGGATGAATGGGGAATGGATCCTCATCCATCTGTTTTTAGCAGATTGGATGCTGGTGGGTGTCAGCAGAAAAATGTCCACTGACATCCGCTGCTGCATAAAGAACAATGGATGGTACGGTCAGGTCAGCCTAAAAACTGATAGGCAGACCCGATTGGTCCGCTGGTGTGGAGAAAGAGAAAAAAGCGATCAATGTATTGGCTGCCTAAATGCAAAAAAGTGAAGTTTGAGAAGCTCCTGGAGGAACTGAGAGGGGGGAGGGAGACAGATAGGGGAGAGAAGGGAGGGAGATATGGACAGTTCACTTTAGTGATCACAGAGCAGAGATCAGTCACCTGGGAGGCTGAGGGGCTCATCATTGACACAGCTGGGAATGTGTAGCAGGCAGTTTTTCATATTTCCCACCCACACATCCTCCTTCTCTCAGGCACAGCTGCATACCGGGCATAGGAGAGTGGGCGGGCCAGGCAGAGACAGGAGAAACAGGGGCGAGGGAGGAGGAGGTTGTATTCCTCTCTGCTCTCCCGTCCCTGAGGGGAGGGCGAGTGTGCTCGCTGGGCTGTCACACACACCCTGCTCAGCTGCAGCCACCGGGCTCTTCATACACAGGCTGATTCTTCTATCCTATGGATGGGAGAAATAAGATTGTTATTGGTGGGAGGTTGACAACACTGCTTGCCCACCCCACCCGCCACCCCCCTCACAGTGGTGCAACTCCAGGGCCCAGTCGCAAGTTCGACTTCTGCAACCCTGGTTGTGCCGCCACTGTAGAGTCCTTTCTTCTACAAGAATTACTGAAAATTACACATGGGTTAAATCCACTTTCTACTTAATGAGTGCTGAGTGAAGGGATCTTCTTGTTATAGCCACATGATCAACTCCAAGCTTGTAATAAAAAAAAACTGCTAGGAGAAGCAAAGAGCCAATCACCAGATGGCTCTTTGCTGCACCTTTACAAGGAAATCATACCTAATGTTTTTCTCTAATTCCAAAACGCACTCCATGGATGTGTGTCTATGATACACTATATTACCAAAAGTTTTGGAATGTCTGCCTTTACACGCACACTAACTTTATTGGCATCCCAGTCTTAATCCGTAGGGTTCAAAAATGAGTTGGCCCACCCTTTGCAGGATTAACAGCTTCAACTCTTCTGGGAAGGATGTCATTTGGAATTCAAGGTCTTAGAGTCTGGAGGAAGAGTGGAGAGGCACAGAATTCAAGTTGCTTGAGGTCCAGTATGAAGTTTCTATAGTCCGTGATGATTTGGGGAGCCATGTCATCTGCTGGTGTTGGTCAACTGTGTTTTATCAAGTCCAAAGTCAGCGCAGCCCTCTACCAGGAAATTCTAGAGCACTTCATGCTTTCCTCTGCTGACCAGCTTTTTTGGAGTTGGTGATTTCATTTTCCAGCAGGATTTGGCACCTGCCCACACTGCCAAAAGTACCAATACCTGGTTTATTGATCATGGTATCACTGTGCTTGATTGGTCAGCAAACTCGCCTGACCTAAACTTCATAGAGAATCTGTTGGGTATTATCAAGAGGAAGATGAGAGACACCAGACCCAACAATGCAGACGAGCTGAAGGCCGCTATCAAAGCAACCTGGGCTTCCATAAGACCTCAGCAGTGCCACAGGCGGATCACCTCCATGCCACGCCGCATTGATGCAGTAATTCATGCAATAGGAGACCCGACCAAGTATTGAGTGCATACTATACTGTACATGGACATACTTTTTCAGAAAGCCAACATTTCTGTATTAAAATCCTTTTTTTATTGGTCTTATGTAATATTCTAGTTTTCTAAGATACTGAATTTTGGGTTTTCACTAGCTGTAAGCCATAATCATCAAAATTAAAAGAAAGACATGCTTCAAATATATCACCCTGTGTGTAATGAATCTATATAAAATATATGAGTTTCATTTTTTTTATTACATTTTTGATGATATTCTAATTTTATGAGATGCATTGGTGTGTGTGCATATATATATATATATATATATATATATATATATATACACTCACACATATAAACACACAGTATCTCACAAAAGTGAGTACACCATTAACATTTGTGTAAATATTTTATTATATCTTTTTATGTGACAACACTGAAGAAATTACACTTTGCTACAATGTAAAGCAGTGAGTGTACAGATTATATAACAGTGTAAATTTGCTGTCCCCTCAAAATAACTCAGACACACAGCCATTATTGTCTAAATCACTAGCAACATAAGTGAGTATACCCCTAAGTGAAAATGTCCAAATTGGGCCCAAAGTGTCAACATTTTGTGTGGCCACCATTACCCTCTATGGTATGAAGTTCACCAGAGCTTCACAGGTTGCCACTAGAGTCCTCTTCCACTCCTCCATGATGAAATCACGGAGCTGGTGGATGTTAGAGACCTAGTGCTCCTCCACCTACCGTTTGAGGATGTCCCGCAGATGCTCAATAGAGTTTAGGTGTGGAGACATGGCCAGTCCATCACCTTTATCATTAGCTTCTTTAGCAAGGCAGTGGTCATCTTGGAGGTGTGTTTGGGGTCGTTATGTTGGAATACTGCCTTGCGGCTCAGTCTCCGAAGGGAGGGGATCATTCCCTGCTTCAGTACGTCACAGTACATGTTGGCATTCATGGTTCCCTCAATAAACTGTAGTAAACCATGACACTCCCACCCTCATGCTTGACTGTAGGAAAGACACACTTGTTTTTGTACTCCTCACCTGGTTGCCGCCACACACACTTGACACCATCTGAACCAAATAAGTTTATCTTGGTCTTATCAGACCACAGGACATGGTTCCAGTAATTCATGATCTTAGTCTGCTTGTCTTCAGCAAACTGCGGACTTTCTTCTGCATCATCTTCAGAAGAGGCTTCCTTTTGGGACGACGCCATGCAGACCAATTTGATGCAGTGTGCGGTGTATGGTCTGGGCACCGACAGACTGAATCCACACCCCTTCAACCTCTGCAGCAATGCTGGCAGCACTTATACGTCGATTTCCCAAATACAACCTCTGGATATGACGTTGAGCACATGCACTCACCTTCTTTGGTTGACAATGGCGAGTCCTGTTCTGAGTGGAACTTGTCCTGTTTAACCGCTGTATGGTCTTGGCCACTGTGCTGCAGCTCAGTTTCAGGATCTTGGCAATATTCTTATAGCCTAGGCCATCTTCATGTAGAGCAACAATTCTTTTTTTCAGATCGTCAGAGAGTTCTTTGCTATGAGGTACCATGTTGAATTTCCAGTGACCAGTATGAGAGAGTGAGAGCGATAACACCAAATTTAACACACCTGCTCCCCATTCACACCTGAGACCTTGTAATACTAACGAGTGACATGACAGCGGGGAGGGAAAAATGTCCTAATTGGGCCCAATTTGGTCATTTTCACTTAAGGGTGTACTTACTTTTGTTGCCAGCGATTTAGACATTGATGGCTGTGTGTTTTGTTATTTTGAGGGGACAACAAATTTACACTTTTATACAAGCTGTACACTCACTACTTTACATTGTAGCAAAGTGTAATTTCTTCAGTGTTTTCACATGAAAAGATATAATAAAATATTTACAAAAATGTGAGGGGTGTACTCACTTTTGTGAGATACTGTGTATATATATATATATATATATATATATATATATATATATATATGTGTGTGTGTACTGTATATATATTTTAATTTTACAGTATGCTGTGTGAATGGGAAGTTTGAATGCAGAAGCGGAAATATCCTTTAGGCTGGGTCCACACATGTCCAGCTGCAGTTTGCAGTCCAGAGTCCAGTGCAGTTTTGTTCACTGGTTAAGGTGCAATTTTTTACTTGAGTTTGTACCCAAAATCGCAGTGGACCCTTTTTAGAAACGGATCGCGGCCGCACCGGACATGTGTGAACCGACTCTATTGAAAGCCAGTACAATTCACATGTTATGTCAATCGGATGCAATTAAAAACACATCCGATTCGCATATATGTGAACCGAGCCTAAAAATGAATTGGTTAGAACAAGATGCTGCACATTCCATATCATGATTGTTCTTTGAAAGTCTAAATTGAACAAGCCTGGCAGAATGGAGGATAGTCTCCTGTGTGTCTCTCTCCCTAAGCCTGTGACAATGGCTTCCCACCCCCTCCACATCTCTACCCATAGAGTCACAGATTAACAGTATGTTACAGCTGTCTAAACCTTCAGAACACCGTGGAAGTGCTGTAATTGGAATGGATGGATCTTCACTTCCTTTATCTTTCTGTGGATGCCTGAGGAACGAAACGACAAGATTCTTCATTGTGGACGTGTGAGTGAGAAACATCAGTTATTGCGGCACATAATACGAGAAGATGTCTCCTAAAGCTTAGAACGATGCTTTGTTCTACATGAACATTCATTGTGACATCTTTATGGTACAGCCTGCCAAGCACAAAAGATGCTCTGAAGTTATTTGTGAGACTCCTGTGGAAATGCAGGCTGATGGAGACTGACTGGCGATGCCCAACAGCAGTTCGATGAGCGGGACCAGCATGTGGCTCTGAAAGAAAACACACTTGTTGCTTACTGACAGTCATGCATCGAAGAATATTTTGCATTATATGATCACATTAATGGTGGCAAAACATATTATCGGATCGATGTGGGATTTGACAAAAATAAACTAAACTCACAAACAATCAAAAAGCCATCATTCTTTCAATTTCAATTGATTTAGACTTATTTTTGATCAGATTCAATCAAACTGAGTTGATCAGCTTACATCCAGACAAGTTTATTTAAGCAGCAAATTACTTTAGTGGTCTCTTTTTTGTCTGTAATAAAGAATAATAGATAGATAGATAGATAGATAGATAGATAGATAGATAGATAGATAGATAGATAGATAGATAGATAGATAGATAGATAGATAGATAGATAGATAGATAGATAGATAGATAGATAGATAGATAGATAGATAGATAGATAGATAGATAGATAGATAGTATATATAATTATATATATTGTGATAGTGATAGTCTCTGCCTCTGGAAAAATGGATTTAAAAAGACACAGGGTTTGCACACGCAGGACTAAGGAGCATTTATTTTGAGCAGAGAGAACTGCTCTGGCAGCTTTCTCTGGATTTTGGTATTTTGGGGCTCCGTCGTTTGGATATTCTCAACATTCTTGGGCAGGATGGAATCTCCAACCCTGTGTCCGGGTGTTGGACAACCAGCAGGATGTGTTCCCAGGTGCAGAGGCCAATGAGTCCAGGGGGGGCTGTAGAGAATCCAGAATTCTCTGGTGGGTGCAAGCTGGAGATACTGGGGAAAACCTTGTCAACAGGCCATGTGGGCCTGAACAGCAAGGTGCTGTCACCCATGTCAGAGAGCCTGAATAGAAAATGGTCTGGGAGACCAAAACAAGCAGAGGTGCTGCTGACAAGGAGCCAGATGGCTCGGTATTTTTCATTTGTGTTTGCTGTCTGAAGTTAAAACCCCTGCATGGGAATACCTAGATATACTGTTTTGTTTTCTCCCAATAAAAAGAGTTCCAGGGCCTTAACAATAATGCTTGTGTGCATACTCCCAACTTTTTGGAGTTGTAATGAGGGACACCTATTAGAAAAAGTATGTAGTTATAGGACACACCCCCTGCCACGCCCCCTTAACGGAGAATTATACAAGAAATGATTAGTTAAACCCACAAGTGCATTTTTTTTTTCACTGCTACTATTCCTTTATATTGGCTCTTGAAATGTACAAATGCAGCAATTTAGAAATTAGATGAAAGGTTTAGCATTGGGAAACACTTTTTGATAGATAAATAATGCTTTTTTTATACAACTATATAGGTCAGACCAAAATGAGGGACAAATAGGGAGGAATGAGGAACAGAGGGACTTTGTTCCAAATCAGGGACAGTTGGGATCTATGTGTGTGACATGGACTCACTGTACAAAAATAGCATCTAGCATAATGCTAAACATCCCCCATAGTTACATAGTAGGTGAGGTTGAATAAAGACCATAGTCCATCCAGTTCAACCTGTGTAGGTGTGTGTGGCTGTACTCATCTCACATACCCCTGAATGTTCTGATCCTTGAGATGTAAGTCTAAGAGTCTTTTGAAAGCCACCATACTACCCGCAGAAACCACCTCTTGTGGTAGAGAATTCCACAATCTTGTAGCCCTAACAGTAAAGAACCCCCCACGTTGCCTGTGGTTAAAACGCTTCTCCTCTAATCGCATTGTATGCCCTCGAGTCCTCATGCAATCCCTTCGAATGAACAGCTTTTTTTCTAAGCTGGGATCCCCATTAAGATATTTATAAATTGCTATCATGTCCCCCCTCAGACGTCTCTTCTCCAGGGAGAATAAATCGAGCGATTGTAGACGCTCTTCATAGTCAAGGTTCTCCAATCCCCTAATTAGTTTAGTTGCCCTTCTCTGGACTCTCTCCAGCTCCAACACATCCCTCCTGAGGACTGGCGACCAGAACTGGACAGAATACTCCAGATGCGGTCGGACCAGAGTTTTATAAAGTGGAAGGATTATAGTCTTATCTCTGGAATACATCCCTTTCTTTATGCATGCTAATATTCTGCTGGCTTTGGCAGCTGCCGCTTGACATTGCATGCTGTTGCCTAATCTATCATCAACCAAGACTCCCAGATCCTTCTCCATTTTTGATTCCCCCAAGGGTTCCCCTCCTAACGTGTATTGTGTTTTTATGTTTTTAGTCCCCAAGTGCAAAACCTTACACTTCTCCACGTTAAACCTCATTTGCCATGTCGTTGCCCACTCTGTAATTTTGTCCAGGTCATTCTGTAGGATATCTGCTTCATGCTGTGCATTTATTGCCCTGCCCAATTTTGTGTCATCTGCAAAAACTGATAACGCACTACTGATCCCGTCCTCAATGCTGTTTATGAATAAATTGAACAAGGTTGGTCCCAGGACTGAGCCCTGGGGCACCCCGCTTACAACCTCAGACCAGTCTGAGTATGCGCTGTTTATTACCACCCTTACATAGAACTATGTATAGTAATATATTAGTTATTTATATATTATAATTAAAAAAGATCTGTGATATTACATATGCTGCAGCTCATAAAGGTACATTTTGAACAGGCTTAATTTCTGGGCCTAATTTCTGCAGGCACCCCACCCCAATGTTAGAAAATTATTTCCCATCATTAGTACAGGCAGAAGAGGGGTCCATGTGATCACGGGGGTCCATGGGGTCACTGCACTCTGTTTTGGAACACTTCATGACTGATATGGCTATCCTGATAAACACATGCAGTAAGAAAATTACCAGTGATCTCCTTTCTGTCCATTTTTTCATAATCAAGTAAATTCTTGCTGTAAATCTCTCCCAGATCCTCCCTTTTCTTCTGTTGTCCTTATAATGCTGATATCTGGAGTCATAAAGCACAGGATACTCCTGGATCATGCTAATGAAGTCCTCTGGCATCTATTGGTGACCTCCCTGTATGGCATTTTGGCTGTACTCTGCTCTCCACACACACCACATGCACAGAGCCATGATGTTAATGGGAGGGACAGGACATATTTTTTTAAGGGGCGCAGCACATTTTTAGCGCATTTGTAGTGCATTCCCTGCATTTGCAGTGCAGAAAAATGCAGCATGCTCTAATTTTTTTTTAACTGCGCTGAACTGCACTGCAATGATGTGAACCATACCCAAAGGATTAGCTTGATTTTGGACAGTCTATGCAGTTAGAGTCAATGGTGGCCAGTTTATAGGGGGCGCGGGGTGCCGCCCCCCCCCCCCCCCAATCTGTGCGAGGAAAAAAAAATTAGCATTTGTAGCCCACTAGGGGTGCCGAACCAACTGTGTGCTATGGGGGGGGGGGGGTTGCACCCCACGTGCATCATGCAGAGGCGCCGATTGGCGGCCTTCTGGGTGTCACCCCGACACTCCCCACTGTGGCGCTGTCCTGGCTGTGATTGGTCCAGACTCCAGCCTGGACCAATCATAGAGGACATCCCGGGTGACATCGCGTTACGCACTGTCCCGACGTCACCTTCCTGCCCGCCATCAGAGAGGAGGGCAGCGGCGCGCATGCAGGTCGAGGAGGAAGAAGACGTCCGTCCAGAGACCAGAGCAGAGTCCGACCGAGTCTCCCGAGTCCCGACTCCCGTCAGCAGCAGCATGCCAGGCAGGGTGACGGCACCAGTGTGAGGTAAGTGAAGTGATGCCTCAGGGGGGGCCCACACACTTCTTTGAAGGGGGCACGCATGCACGCTGGTCTCTGCATTGAAAGGGGCATGTATACTGGTCACTACATTGAAAGGGGGCATGTACGCTGGTCACTACATTGAAAGGGGCATGTATGCTGGTCACTACATTGAAAGGGGCATGTATGCTGGTCACTACATTGAAAGGGGCATGTATGCTGGTCACTACATTAAAAGGGGGCATGTGCGCTGGTCACTGCATTGAAAGGGGGCATGTATGCTGGTCACTACATTGAAAGGGGACATGTGCGCTGGTCACTGCATTGAAAGGGGGCATGTATGCTGGTCACTGCATTGAAGGGGGCATGTACGCTGGTCACTACATTGAAAGGGGCATGTACGCTGGTCACTGCATTGAAAGGGGCATGTACGCTGGTCACTACATTAAAAGGGGCATGTATGCTGGTCACTACATTAAAAGGGGGCATGTGCGCTGGTCACTGCATTGAAAGGGGGCATGTATGCTGGTCACTGCATTGAAGGGGGCATGTACGCTGGTCACTACATTGAAAGGGGCATGTACGCTGGTCACTACATTGAAAGGGGCATGTACGCTGGTCACTACATTGAAGGGGGCATGTACGCTGGTCACCGCATTGAAAGGGGCATGTATGCTGGTCACTGCATTGAAAGGGGCATGTATGCTGGTCACTACATTGAAAGGGGCATGTATGCTGGTCATTACATTGAAGGGGGCATGTACGCTGGTCACTGCATTGAAAGGGGCATGTACGCTGGTCACTACATTGAAAGGGGCATGTATGCTGGTCACTACATTGAAAGGGGCATGTATGCTGGTCACTACATAGAAAGGGGCATGTATGCTGGTCACTACATTGAAAGGGGCAAAATTTTGAGCACCAGCCACCACTGGTTAGAGTGCAGTTCAAACTGCATCCAACTGCATCTAACTGCGATCGGTGTGAAAGGACTCCTAACCACTTGCCAACCGCCAGCAGTACATATACTGCGGCATGTTGGCTCTGTCCCAGGAAACAACGTAACTGTATGTTGTTTCATGGGTCCGCTAGTGGGGGCACACACACGCCGACTGGCTACAGGGGCAGCCAATTAGCGGGTCCAGCATGTCCACCAGGTACCCGCGATCACTCCCTGTGGAGACAGAATGGCGGTCTGCTGTTGTAAATTTGACTGCTGTTCTGTCAGTAATGAACACAAGGATCCTGTGTTCCTCTTATTTAGGAACACAGCTTTCTGTGTTCATTCAGCAAGTCCACCCCCCCCACAGTTAGAAAGCACTCCCTAGGGACACATTTAACCTTTTGATTGCCCTTGGTGTTAACCCCTTCCCTGCCAGTGTCACTAGTACAGAAAAAGGGCATTTTTTTTAGCACTGAATACTGTAGTAATGTCACTGATTCCCCCCAAAAGTGTCAAAAATGTCAATTAGGTGTCCGATCTGTCCACCGCAATGTCGCAGTCTCGCTAAAAATCACTGATCGCCTCCATTACTAGTAAAAAATAAATAAAAATGATATAAATCTTTCCCCTAGTTTGTAGATGTGATAACTTTTGGGCAAACCAATCAATATGTTATGTAGCAGAATACATATTGGCCTAAAGTGATGAAAAAATTAGATTTTTAAATTTTTTTTTACTGCGAATGTTATATACAGTAGCAGTAAGTAAAAAATATTGTTTTTATTTTTTATTTATTTTTTTTTTTCAGAAAATGTTGCTCTTTATTTGTTTATAGTGCAAAAAACAAAAATCGCGGAGGTGATCTAATACCACCAAAAGAAAGCTCTAATGGTGGGGAAAAAGGGACATCAATTTTTTTTGGGTACAGCGTCGCATGACAGCCCAACTGTCAGTTAAAGTAACGCAGTGCCATATCGCAAGAAATGGCCTGGTCTTTAAGGGGGTAAAACCTTCCGGTCCAGAAGTGGTTAAACTGAATGGGTTGTTTTGCAAGGTGAGGGTTCATATATACTTTAATAACACTATGCAATGGGGGGGGGGGGGGGGAGTGGATCAGGTAAATATAAACTCTTTTCTTCTCTCCCCCAGACCACCATCCTACCCACACCTAACCACCATACTTCCATTTTCTCCATCAGCCCATCCACCACAGTTATTGCATTCTGTTTCACTTGACCCTCCCTTCTAGAGTGTAAGCTCTAATGAGCAGGGCCCTCTGATTCCTCCTGTAATGAATTGTATTGTAACTGTATTGTCTTCCCTCACATTGTAAAGCGCTGCACAAACTGTTGGCGCTATATAAATCCTGTATAATAATAATAACCCATGCAGTCTGGGTGCAGCCTCACTGCAAGGAATAATAATACATTTTTTTTTTTTTTTGCTTGTTTTCTATTGGTTGGACTCGATGGACATTTGACGTTTTACAAGCTAACTATGGTAAGGATGTTTATCTTTGTTTGAGTCATGTGACCATCATTTTCAAATGTTGATGGACTTATTTCAAATATCTTTTATTTGAATGTATGATCTTATTCTGCTATGTTGTTTTTATGAACTGGACCAATTATCTTTTCAAAATAGCACAACTCAGGTATACATTTTATTGCATGTGGTAAGACCAGCTCTGAGGAAGGGGGCCTGACCCCCGAAACGCGTTAGCGGTCCTGACTGAAGGACTTGTTCCAGTTCACACATGGTGGATTCTTGTAACATGTTTTCATCTCTGCGTCTGTGAGTATGCATTTGGCATTTTTTAATTAAACAATTTGCAACATTGACCACGGGTAATGCACTAGGTGTTTGCGCCTCCTCTTCTTTTCTTTTCTATGTACCCGTTTTGGAGTTCCCTGCCTGAGGAGAGCAGCACGCCAGTCTTCCCATTCAGAGTGAGCGCTGGGCTGAATTTTTATACATTTTATTGTAATCAAGAAGAATGGAAGTTGTTAGTGAATTGTGATGGAAAATGAAGTAAAATGTTCAATGTGTGTGTGTGACAAATGCATACTTTATGAAATAAAGAACTCCAGACTATGGTGTAACGGCACTACCTGCACAGAGTTTGGTATGTCCCCCCTGTGCCTGCCTGGGTTTCCTCTGGGCACTCCGGTTTCCTCCCACACTCCAAAGACATGCTGGTAGGATAATTGGATCCTTTCTATCCTTTCTAAATTGGCCCTAGTATGTGTATGTATGAATGTGAGTTGGGGACCTTAGATTGTAAGCTCTTGTGAGCAGGGACTGATGTGAATATATATGTAAAACGCTGCGTAAATTCACATCATTATATAAGTACCTGTAATAAATGAAATAAATAAAAAAAAAAATACATGATCAGCAAAGGCTTGAATTAGGGAGAAGGATTCTTCTTACACATGATTGTCACATGAACCAACAACTGACTGATATTGGCTTCAGGAAACGAGGGGACATTGAGATTCATGAATTCCCATTGGTTTTATTAATAACTAGAAAAAAATAATAATTAGGCAAAATTAAACAAGGAGGATTCAGCACACTTCTGACCAACCAGAGCAGTGCAGGAATAACTTTTCATTAGAATCGATTGAAAAAGCTTTACCCAGGGGTAAGGATCTTTACTTTTAACTATGTGACTTCCATTTCTCATGGATTTTCTCATTGGATGTTGAATTTTTGCTTTTTTTTTTAAAAAATAAGGATCCTTATCCTGGTGGGTCCACTTTTTAAATTGACCTTCGTTTTCCGTTCCACCTGTATGATCATGAAGAGACAACATAACAAGGAGGTGCAGCATACTGTATATCTATGTACAATTACTACTATATAATAGCAGAGCATTGGTTTGAAACATACCATTTGCATGTATAGCAAATTAACCACTTTCAGACCGGAGGATTTGGCTGCTCAGAGTCCACAGAGCCCCCTTACATCAAAATCCAAAGAGCCCCCTTACATCAAAATCTGCAGAACTCCCTTACATCAGAGTCTGCAGAGACCCCCCTAAATCAAAGTCTGCAGTGCCTCCTTACATTAGAATCTGCAGAGCGCCCCTTACATCAGAGTCCACAGAGTCCCCCTTACATTAGAGTCTGCAGAGCCGCTTACATCAAAGTAGGCAGAGCCCCCTTTACATCAGAGCCCACAGAGCCCCCTTTACATCAGAATCCGCAAAGCCCCCTTACATCAGAAGCCATAGAGCCCCCTTACATCAGAATCCATACAGCTCCCTTACATCAGAGTCAACAGCGCCCTCCTTACATCAGAGTCCGCAGAGCCGTTCTTACCTCAGAGTCTGCAGAGCCCCCTTACATCAAAATCTGCAGAGCCCCCTTACATCAAAATCTGCAGAACCCCCTTACATCAGAGTCTGCAGAGCCTCCTTATGTCAGAGTCTACAGAGCCCCCTTAGATGAGAGTCAACAGAGCCCCTCTTACATCAGAGCTGCAGAATCTCCTTACATCAGAGTCCACAGAGCCCCCCTTACATCAGAGCCTGCAGAGCCCTCTTACATCAGAGTCTTCAGATTCCCCTTATATCAGAGTCTGCAGAGCCCCCTTACATCAGAGCCCACAGAACTTCCACTGTAAGGGGGATCTCTGTGGACTCTGAAATGAAAAGGGGAACCCTGATTTCAGGGGGGGTCTGATGTAAGGGGGAACGCTGTGGACACCGGTGTAAAAAGGAGTGCTGATGTAAGGGGATCTCTGCTCACCAAAGCCCCTATTACATCTCCCTCTTACATTAGTACTCACTGGGAGGGGGTAGGACCCATTATTCACAGTGGATGGATGGAGGTGAATCGGCAAGCTATCAGAAACTTTCCTTTTCTGGCTGCTAGGCTTCAAACTTATTGCCCATACATCCCCTTCTTTGAGGCAAAGCTCTGCCGAGGAGTGTGGGCGAGGCAGACACAGGAGGAGAAGGTGGAAGAAAGAGAAGCTGATCAGAAATATCTGAAAGAGACACTTGCAGCTCAGAGCCCAGCAGCCGCTTGGGAGCCACAGTCCGGGCTCTTGGGCTCTTGGGCCCCCCCCCCCACCCGCACATTGGTGAAACTCCAGGGTCCAATTGCAAGTGTGACTTTTGAGGCCCTGGTAGTTCTGCCACTGCACAAAACAAAGAGGATGTACACAGTGATTTGGAATAGAAGAGATTACCATACCAGTTGGGTGGTCCTGGAGATGGGGATTTAAATGTGCCTATTTTACAAGAATACAATACAAAAGATTAAAAGAAAAAACTGATAAAATCTATTTATTGAAGTTATTCATACAATCAAACATCTTTATTTATTATACTTGAATAATCATATAAATATGACATTGCATGTCTGGAGTCCATCACATAAACCACTTATGGATCGACGCGTTTCGCTATATTAGCTTTTTCAAGATCCAGTCAGTATGAGCATAAATACCAGACAAGTTTTCAAAATCTCCTAGAATCTAAAATAGACAATAATTCGAATCAATATATATTACATATAATCCTCCAAATAACAATGTTAACAATACATTTAAAGCTTAGATGCAACAATATGTCATCTTAAACTCACAAGAACGAAAACAAAAAGAAAAAAAAAAGGGGGGGGAAGGGGGCAATAGGGACAGGAATGGGGCGGGGGAGATATGGGGGAAGGGAAAAGGGAGGAAGGGGGAAGGGGAGGGAAAAGGGAAGAGAAAGAGAGTGTGAGACATCAAGGCTGCAGCGGATCAAAGGGGGGGAGGACTTCAAACAAGTTGAAGGACATCAAGGGGGAAGGAAGGATATCACTGTACTCAAAATAACCCTATAATTCGAACCTTACCTATTAATAAAGAATCAAGCGACAGACTGTGGAGTATAGGAACAAGCGGCATCGTCTAAATGCATATATATATATATATATATATATATATATATATATATAGAGATGACCAAAAATTATATGGGTGCCAATATACATATCAGATCTACATGAACCAATATAGATGGTGGATAAATATATAATATGTAGCGCTAAAATATTATAAAAAAGTCCATCATTAGTCCATTTCCACCAGTGTTGTTGCACTGTCACCAATTGTAGTATAGTGAAGAAGATCCACCACCAAGGAGAGTGTTTAAACACGCTTACTAGACAATAGGAAGTATTGAGCTTTAAGCTGTCCTCAGACTGCAACACACTTGGTAACAAAAATGGACCGGACCTCTTCACACAGGTGATTCCCCAAGCTGATACTTAACAGTAAACCTCATAGGAGCCACTCAGAGGAAGAGAATAAAATAAACCCTTCATAGTGCAGTATATTCTCGTAAGTTTTAATGCAATTGTAATAAAGTACAGCACTCACATTTACAAAGGGTAAAACGGGCCAAACACACGCCGACCTGCGTGGTTCCAAATTGGACAGCAAAGTGGTAGCCGATGTCCTCTATTACATTAGGCATCCATCGAGGGTGGCCCGGCGCGGCATTTCGTCACTCTTGACTGACGTCTTCAGGGGCGTGGCACCGCTACTGTCGGGCGCCTTTTTATTGTAATAGAGGCTACAAGATTGACTGGCCGAAAACCGGAAGCGGAAATAGCCATTAAGCGTTCCACCACCCGGAAGAGGAATAGGGCTGTGTTTACAAGATGACAGGAAGGAAGTCACACTTCACTGCGCTCCTCCCTTACAAAGGAAGTATGTCACCAAAAAGCCAAAAGGCCGTATCTAAAGATGACAGACTCCTTCTACAAATAATATATATATAAAACGAATAATATATATAAGGGACATGATTCACTACAATTATGCTCTAAGAATAACGTTCAGAGACATAAATTATTAGTGTCACCATATAGATTACAAAAAATGCAATATAGAACAACGGCGCCATCTTGTGTCCAAATTTGGAAATTGCAAGTAACATATATAGAATGGATACAAGCAAATAATATATAACACACAAAAATGACTATCGAATAATTTAAAAAATTCTCAATACACATATATACCAAAAATTAAAATTAAAATTTTTAGCAGCTTCATTAACCAGAATAAAGTATGAATGGAATAAAGAGACATAATTTAGGAATTTGCTATAAAGGCGTTAATATCCCACTCGATGTTCAATCCATATGGCGTATAGGACTTTAATCTAAAGATCCAAGCTGTCTCCAGCTTGGACACTCCACGGGTGAGATTGCTCCCCCTCCAGTTGGAAGTGAACTTATCAATCCCTAAGAACAGGGTGCCCGTAGGGTCTCTATTATGACTTTCGTCATAGTGACGAGACACACTGTGCTTAGGGAAACCATTTAAGATGTTTGTGATATGTTCGTTAAGGCGCACCCTCAACATCCTGGTGCGTCCCACGTACTCCTTTCCACACGGGCACCTAATGAGGTATACTACATATCTCGAGGTGCAAGAAATAAATGGTTTTATTTTATGCGTGGATTTAGTCACACCAGTCACAAACTCTTCACTTTTCCTCCGACCTGCGACATTGTATTTACAGACCCTACAAAATCTGCATGGAAAAAATCCACACATGTCTTGGAAAAAAGAAACACGTTTGGGGGGGTTCCGAATGTTCGGCGCCACCTGTAATCTCAATGGGGGCACACCCCTAAAAATCACAGGCGGCACATCCGGTAGGACAGGGCCCAAAACACTATCGGTTTTGAGTACGTGCCAATGTTTACGCAACATATTTGTTACTGAAAAGTGTTGGGTGGAATATGTAGAGAAAAAGGCATGCTGGTAAGTGTCTACCTTAGTTTTTACTCTAGGTACCAGTAGATCTTCTCTATTCCGTGCACTCGCACGTACAAGAGCCTCATCCAACTCTGACTCTCCATACCCCTTCTCCAAAAACTTAGATTTTAAGGAGGATGCTTCCTTAATAAAGTCCTCATGCCTAGAACAGTTTCGCCTCAACCTCAAGAACTGACTGACAGGAACGGATCTCAGCCAAGATGGATGAAGACAGCTGGAAACATCAATGAATCCGTTCCTGTCAGTAGTCTTGAAATAAGTCAAGGTGATTATCTGCCCATCTACCACCTTAATATTGAGGTCCAAAAAATGGATTTCCTCCTTACTCCATTCGAAGGTGAGTATAATGCCTTTATTATTGGCATTCAAGCTGGACATAAATGACTCTAGAGAGGATTGATCTCCATCCCAAAGGAGGAGGATGTCGTCTATGTACCTGCGCCAGAGCACCAGCTCCTGCCCAGGCACATCTCTGACAACATCCTCCTCCCACTTGGCCATAAATAAATTGGCCATACTTGGCGCATATTTTGCGCCCATAGCCACTCCTCGACTTTTACGATAGAAGGTCTGGTCAAACCAAAAATAGTTATGACCCATCGCAAAGTTGAGGAGTGACATAAGGAAATCCCGCTGCAGGCCATACTTAATATCCTGTTTGAGAAAATATTCCACTGCCTCCCTTCCATCATCATGTGAGATAATCGTATATAGCGATGAAACGTCGGCAGTGGCCAATATATACGAATTCTTCCAACTTACGTTGTTCAGCTCATTAATGACCTGCATCGAGTCTCGAAGGAAAGAGGGAGTCTTTACGACAAGTGGCTGTAGGAAGTTATCAATATATCTCCCCACCCGGGCTGTAATGGAATCAATGCCGCTGATGATAGGTCTCCCGGGTGGGTTGATTGGATCCTTATGTACCTTCGGTAAATAATATGCCACAGGAGTTCTTGGTGCCGAAGGTACCAGAAAAAGCTTCTAGATATAGATGGTGATGAGAGAGAGACGAATAAAGGCTGGTAATCGAACCGAAAGAATATTATTAAAAATATTATTAAATTATTTAAATGAGGAAAGTAAACAGTTATGCATGTATAACGGTGCATGAGATGTAAAAACAAAGTAGGGTTGGAAAAAGGGTGACTGAGAAGCAATCCAGTGAATAAAACCATATATGTGCTTGGACATGGGTATGTAAGAATATAGAGAATAGATGAAAGGTGACCAGACAGAAGTGAAAAGGTTGTGGTATAGCCCAAAGTGAGAACTAAGCATAGATTAGGTAGATTTTGTGCCCGGAACTCCGCTTTAAGGTAAAAAAAAAAGCAGCAACACTATCTTGTCTAGATCACCAGGAATGAATGGTTCCTTATAGGCAAGAGCAGCCAATTTGAAACTCTATAAGCTGAAGTGATAGCAACCAGAAATAAATCCTTCCATGTGAGAACAACTAAATGAATGTCCCAGATGGGTTCAAATGGAGATTTCAGCAATACAGAAGGTACCAAGTTAAGGTACCACCGAGTCCTTACCACTGGAACAATATGCATGACCTCTTGTACAAAGGCATGCACCAAGGAGTGCAAAGCAATAGGTCTCCAAAAGAGGACCACCAACGGCAAAATCAGACCCTTGATTGTACTTAAGGTCAGACCTTGGTTGACTCCAGATAGTATAAATGCCAGGATGTAATGGGGGGAAAGGGGGGGAAACCAGCGCTATGGATGAGAACTTCCAGGCCTGTGAAGTAATTAGGTTGCAGCCACCAACCGACCCCTAAGAGACTTAGGGGTTAAGATATAATGTGGGGGGGAAGAAGTTGGAAACGGCGCTACCTGGAGTATGTGCAAAATGTGAGTGGGATAGAGGAAAAAGTGCTTAGTGCATAATATATAGTGCAGATATAAAAAAAATGTGCAGATATTATACCTGTGAGAGATTCCAAATCACTGGCTGAGTATAGACGATAGCAAATTTCAGCCACAAATCGAGTAAAAATAGGTATAAATAAGTATAAATATAAATGTATAAGTGGCACGGTATGGTATAAATAAATAGTGTAGTAAAAATAATTCCCAATAGATAGATAGTGGAAATCGATAATTGATATGGTGGTCACAGTAGTAGTAAAAGCAGTGAAAATACTATTGCGTACCTTTGTATGATATTCCTCCAATTTGACCACTAGAGGTCGCACTTACCCTGTAGTCAAATAATGTGCATGGAAAACATATAGGGTATGAGCAAAACTCTCTCAGACCTGTCCCCAATCCGTCCTTACAGACCGATGGATCCCATCTGAGTGCAAAGGAGAAAAACGAACCTCTTAGTGTGGCATACAATAGGGAATTTGCAAAAGGCTAGTAGTAACTCACGCTTTAGAAATGAATGCAGCAGATCGTGTCAGACAGGTGCAGACAGCGCCGGAGAAGCTTCCGCGTTCCACGCGAACCCAACGTCAACGTCACTTCCGGTCCGCAGCTCGCCGAGTGTGGAACGCGGAAGCTTCTTTCACAAAATGTGGTCGCATCCGAGACTAATTATAAAGTTGTAATGCGCTGGTACCTTGTGCCAGCGCGCATTATGAAGTTCTTACCCACGTAACCCCCCCGTATGCTTCCGAGGTTGCTCAGCTGTAGGCACGCACATGCACATCTGGTGGACTTGCCCTAAAGTACAAAAGTTTTGGCAAGCGGTCTTTCGTATCCTCTCCACCCTCACGGAAGTGTCCATCTCCCTGGATCCCTCCCTAGCTCTATTGAACCTGAAAACAGACAATGTATCTAAATTTCGACATAAACTATTCCTGCAGATCACCACAGCAGCCAAACAAACCATAGCGAAAGCTTGGAAAACGCCTCACTTGCCTTTGCCAGAACTCAAGCATAGAGTCACCAACGCGATGATCCATGCCAAAATAGAAGCGATCTTGACTGACAAGGTAGAGAAGTTTGATAAACTTTGGAACCCCTGGGTGACCCATTACCTGCCCCCCAACTTTGACGAAGCCCTGTTGCTACCTTAATCGGCTGCCACACTTTGAACGGATCACACCACTTACTTCTGGTTCCCCCTCCAGTGACTTGTCTTCCCCTTCCACCCCCCCCTTTCTCTCTTACCCCTCTCCCACCCTCCTGTCTCCTTTCCTACTTTATTCCCCTCCTTCCCCCCTCTCTTTTTCACTACTGCCATCTGCAGTGTTACGACAACGTTCTTTTCTGGTTCAGCCACTATTGTTCAACCACTAGTCATATGGTAACAGAGAGCTATGTTTCCCCCTGTTTACTGCTCGAAACCTCATGTTCCAGCTGTCTTGGTCCCTGCCCAGGACAGCCCTATTTGTCCCATGCTTCCCTCCTCTGGGATCTGATTACCCTCTTGAAGTTGCCTCATCACTCGGCGAGTGCTTGTTGGCCACGCCTCTCCACCCGGACACAGCTAGTTCCCTTTACGGAGTGCCTGGGGGACGGATTCCATCTACTTTTCTCCATCCCCAGATCCCCCATTTGTTCACTACCTTTGTTATCACCTACCGAGGTTTTCATGAGGTTACGACTGTCTTTTTTTATTTGCTCTCTGTACCCTGTAAGTTATTGGTTGTATTTCTGTAACTCTTCAGTGCATGTTAAACGTTGTAATGCATTTCTTATCTCCAATAAAATGTTTGAAACAGAAAAAAAAAAAAAAAAACGCTTCTAGCAGCAGCTTTTGAGCATTATTTTGAGCTCAAAGTCCCAAGCCTCACAACTGGCAAAGTAAAACTTCCAAGACTTGTGGTAAATCTTCCTTGAAGTCACCTCCCTAGCCTTTAGCAGAGTAGGAATGACTGCATCAGATACTCCCTGTCCCTCAAGACCCTAGCTTTAACAGCCATGCTGTTAAAGGCATTGACTATAAAGAAGGATGGAAGATCAGACCTTGAGGCAGAAAGTCAGGTTGATTCTGTAGTGTGAGTCCATGGTTTACCCACCAACAAGTTTACAATGTTGGAGTACCCCATTCTCCTGGGCCAGGCTGGAGTGTTCAGAATAACCAGAGTGGCTTCCATCTGAATCCTGCGAAGTAAACGTGGTAGAAGCTGTAACAACGTTAATTACATTAGGGAGAACTGATCCTATGGTATCACGAAAGCACCAAAGCATCCATTATGATCACTCAGGGGTTTCTGGTTCTGGATATTAATCTGTCCAGCTTGTTGTTAATGACTGAGAAAATCCCCCTGCCCATTTTCTTTGCCAGGAATGTGGATGTGGACAGGGATGAGATCCACTTCCTCCCAAACAGCCTGACCTCTGGTGCCTCCCTGATGTTTTGTGTACACCACAGCTGTGGCATTGTTCGACTGAACCCTGTCAGGGAGGTCGTTCAGCCACACTGACCAATGCAGCAGGGCAAGAGACAAATCTCTCTCAATTCCAGGACGCTAATGGGCAATGACCTCTCCTGCGGAGGCCAGGTCCCCTGGACTAAAAGATTGTCCAGAACTCCACCCTAGCCCACTAGGCTGGCATCCTTGTTGCTGTCATTTTGTATAGGGAGCTGGTAATCAGACTTTTGGACTACTTTTTCCAGTATTTACGTGATAGAAGGAATAATGGAGTCTGCACTACAAAGTTACAGATGGAGAGGATTTTCTTTTATTTACTAACCCCTTATACTGTGTTGAATACTTGATCCAGGGCAATGGTTCACAATATATTAAAATGAGAATAAAGCTAATAACTCTGAAGCTTGTATCCCAAAAACAAAGCTACACTGACAGCTCTCATATTTCTGCACTAAAAGGTTCACCAGCTATTCTGATGGTGCTTTTTTGCTACTCTGCTGCATTCTGTATTTCACCCACAAGAGGGCAGTGTTTGATTATAGTTTCAGGTTTATCCAATAAGCAATTCCAGTTCTAAAGCATCAGGTCCATAATACAGGGAATGAATTCCCTTTTCTGAAGTTATATACTGCTTAAATACTTGGGAATAGCACTTTGCATTGAGTGTTCCCATACTCCTTACACTGTTTTATTTAAAGCTGAAGTTTAGGTATGGCAATCTTTTACATACAATAGTTATATTGGTCAATGTAAGTTCGTATGTGCCATACCTGTGGGATCCCTGTGGAAGGTGGAAATCATTGAAGTAGACACTAAAATGCCAATGATCTCCGCTAGCTTCCAGGTCCAGTGACGAGTGGCTCCCCTGCTGCATTGTGAACATAGGAGGTTGATAATTCTGCACAAGGTTAATTTAGAATTTTCTCAATGGATGAAGAGGAGAGGCAGGTCAGTGACATCATGATACCTGCCAAGTTCAATCAGAAAACAAATTATATTATTGAGAAAATGCAAAGTGATCTTGAAACAGTGCCCTGCAGGGCGAGCATCCTCCTGTGTTCAGTAAGCACAAGGGCAGCCACTCGGCACAGAGCTTGTAAGCAAGTGGATATCACTGTAAAAGCAGTGCTTTACTACAGTGATTTCCAGTTTCTACTGGGATCCCACAGGTATGGTACATACATATTTAAATTGGTTCAAGCTGGACCAATGTAACTACAGAGAAATTGTCACAACTAGACTTCAGCTTTAGGTACAGTATCGCACAGTAGAGCGTCCCTAGCCTGTTCGGGACTAGAGTTAGGGTACTTTCACATGGGCTTTCCAGCAGACTTTGTTATGCTCAGTGGGGGATCGATTCGCTGATCCCCACTGAGCAGGTGGATGACAGGTCCCTCTCCGCTCACTGTGCTGAGACAGACCTGTCAGAGCCCCACTCACCTCTATGGGTAGAGGTAAAAACGGATCACCTGTCACATGATATTTGTGCAACTGTTTATTAAATTTTAAAAAATGTTTAAATGTTTAAAAAATTTTTAGAAAAACATAAAATGATTTTTAGTGGAAACACGCACAATACAATAAATATTTTTTTTTTTTGGTAAAATATAAAAAAAAAGGTTGTGTTGAGTAACTAGATACCAAACATGACAAGTCTTACAATTGGGTGTGCCTGTGATATAGCAAAAAAAAAAAAATAACGAACCCAAATATCTCCATAGGTGATGCTTTAAAAGTCTTTACAGCTCATCACTTTTATCATCAAAGTTAACCAGTAGCTCTTGCGCTAGAATTATTACTCTCACTCTCATTTGCGGCGATATGTCTCCGTTTTTTAAAATATATTTTATCATTTTATTTTTTTTTTAAACTTTTTTTTATTTATTTATTTTTTTCTACTTGTTTTGCTATCAGAAAGGGTTAATAAACCCCAATTTGAATGCATTGGACAGGTGACAGGTACTCTTTATGGAGACATTAGGGGTCTAATAGACTCTAATGTCTCCCCTGCCCCTTGCACCTGTACAGCTGCTGCATTACTTTCACTTTAAAACCAGGAGCCAGTTGAATAAACAGTAGCAGCCATCAGCTTGTGATTAACACTTCACTCTGTGGAAGTACATAGCACCTCCAAAGAGCTGAACTGATGAAAACAGAAGATACCTACAGTGTGGGGGAAAAAGTATTTGATCCCCTGCTGATTTTGTACCTTTGCCCACTGACAAAGAAATGATCAGTCTATAATTTTAATGATAGGTTTATTTTAACAGTGAGAGACAGAATAACAACAAAAATATCCAGAAAAACGCATTTCAAAAAAGTTATAAATTGATTTGCATTTTAATTAGTGAAATAAGTATTTAATCCCCTATCAATCAGCAATATTTCTGGCTCCCAGGTGTGTTCTATACAGGTAACGAGCTGAGATTAGGGGCACTCTCTTAGGGGAGTGCTTCTAATCTCAGCATGTTACATGTATAAAAAAAAAAAACAACTGTCAACAGAAGCAATCAATCAGATTCCAATCTCTCCACCATGGCCAAGACCAAAGAGCTGTTCAAGGATGTCAGGGACAAGATTGTAGACCTACAAAAGGCTGGAATGGGCTACAAGACCATCGCCAAGCAGCTTGGTGACAACAGTTGGTGCGATTATTTGCAAATGGAAGAAACACAAAATAACTGCCATTCTCCCTTGGTCGGGGGCTCCATGCAAGATCTGACCTCATGGAGTTTCAATGATCATGAGAATGGTCAGGAATCAGCTCGGAACTACATGGGAGAATCTTGTCAATGATCTCAAGGCAGCTGGGACCATAGTCACCAAGAAAACAATTGGTAACACTACGCCATGAAGGACTGAAATCCTGCAATGTCCCCCTGCTCATGAAAGCACATGTACAGGCCCGTCTGAAGTTTGCTATTGAACATCTGAATGATTCAGAGGAGAACTGGATGAAAGTGTTGTGATCAGATGAGACCAATATCTAGCTCTTTGGCATCAGCTCAACTCGCCGTGTTTGAAGGAGGAGGAATCCTGCCTATGACCCCAAGAACATCATCCCCACCGTCAAACATGGAGGTGGAAACATTATGCTTTGGGGGTGTTTTCCTGCTAAGGAGACAGGACAACTTCACCGTATCAAAGGGACGATGGAAGGGGCCATGTCATGTAAAATCTTGGGTGAGAACCTCCTTCCCTCAGCCTGGGCATTGAAAATGGGTCATGGATGGGTATTCCAGCATGACAATGACCTAAAGCACACGACCAAGGCAACAAAGAATTGGCTCAAGAAGAAGCACATTAAGATCCTGGAGTGGCCTAACCAGTCTCCAGACCTCAATCCCATATAAAATATTTGAAGGGAGCTGAGGGTTCGAGTTACCAAATATCAGCCCCAAAACCTTAATGACTTGGAGAGGATCTGCAAAGAGGGGTGGGACAAATTTCCTCCTGAGATGTGTGCAAACCTGGTGGCCAACTACAAGAAACGTTCGACCTCTTTGATTGCCAACAAGGGTTTTGCCACCAACTAAGTCCTGTTTTGCGAAGGGGTTAAATATTTGTTTCACTCATTAACCTTACTAGCGCTATTCCCGAGTGTGGCTTGGGGTTAAATTTCAGTGCCAAAAGCGGTAACCCTGAGCCACACTCGGGGTACCGCTAGGAAGATCGCTGGATCCTGGTAGAGGGGTTACTTACCTTGTCACCGGGATCCATCGATGTATCCCGGCGGTGTGGCGGCGGATCTTCCTCCGGACCCTCTGTGTGCCCCGACTTCCGTTTCCTGTGACGTGACGTTCGCAGGGGGTTGGAACCGGCGGCAAATTCAAATGTAAAACACACCAAACACACTCATACAATGCAAAATAAAATAAATGCACATTAGTTTGCCCCTCAGTGCCCTTTCCTGCAGTTTTACTGTACTTTTTATATATATATATATATATATATATATATATATATATATACATACATATAAATAATATATGTATATATATATATATATATATATGTATACAGTATATATATATATATATATATATATATATATGTATACATACATACTTTAACTTATTTATAGTTTTTTATTATATTATAATTCATGATTTTGTGTTTCAAATTTTATCATACCCGAGATGTTATAAAGAAGAACGCACAGTAAAAAAAAATCATATGTAAATAGTTGGTTTGGGCTGCTCATTCTTAAGAATTACATGCAAAATAATGGTACAGCTTTCAGCACCTAAAATCAGAAAGAATCATACCGCCAGGGAGGTTAAAATGCAAATTATTTTCTAACTTTTTTTAAATGCATTTTTCTGGATATTTTTGTTGTTCTGTCTCTCACTGTTAAAATAAACCTACCATTAAAATTATAGACACATTTTTTCTTTGTTAGTGGGCAAACGTACAAAATCAGCAGGGGATTAAATACTTTTTTCCTCACGGTATATGTCTCATTCCATCATAAATCTCCCAAAATTGAGAATATACCTAATTTTCAGGCAAGTGAGCAGTCATGCAAATCATTCCTTTATGCCCACTGGCCAATTGTATATCACAGACCACTTACTTATCGTACATACATATACAGCCTATAATTGTAGAGTCACTTATTCTAAACTGCATTCAGCTGTGTCAGGCTTGTTGACCATCATACTCTGTTTATTAGTACACAAGACTTTCAAGAGCCGATCACAACAGTTCATGTGAAAATATCCGATGGGACAAGTACAAACATTTAAAATGTTAATATCTCTTCCAAAGAGTTCACTAATCCTGTGTCGTTGAGATTATGGATTGGGTACCAACATGTTGAGTCCCCTAATGGTGGTTGATAAGCCTGTTCCTGTGCCAGGGAGCCTACTGTAGAACATGAACACCAGGGGTCTGGGATACCTTCTCTTTGCATCTGGGGGACTTGTCGCCATATTGCAACCTCTGAGGCCTTGCCAGTTAGGAATGGCCACATGGTCCAAAACAGTCGCAACCTCATAGTCTGTAGATGGTTTACCTGATCACTTGTATCTGTACAGAGACTTAATGTGCACTATGCTTCCACAGGACAGTCTCTTTCTCTCTAAGGCTCCATTCACACTTGGAGTTTTGAGATCTCGGGCAGAATCTCTTTGGAAGAGATATTAACATTTTAAATGTTTGTACTTGTCCCATCGGATATTTTCACATGAACTGTTGTGATCGGCTCTTGAAAGTCTTGTGTACTAATAAACAGAGTATTGGACGGTCACTCCTGTGTTGAATTACATTGCCACCAGTGACCTAAGTCTATATCTTTAGCCATAAGCTACACAATATTCTCATGGGTGACTGGATTAGACCCAAGTTGGGCCCCACTTAGGGGCCCCGACTGTGGCCTGTTTACCTGCACCTGCTGGAGCTCTCCATGGTTCTGCTATTCCCATACACCAAATTAGCAGTTCCACCCCCAATATACAGTATATGCTTAGCAAGGGGAAAGGAAGGTAAACTGAAGACATGGTGGAGTCCCACCTCTAAATGAGAAACTAACCCCTCTTACAAATGGAAAGTCTAACTAGACAGGTTATGTTGTGGTGGGCCAAAATGAATACAAAAAAAGCCCTCTAGTGTAGTGAACTAGTGCATAGCACAGTAGAGTCTTCTGTACAATACCCATCTCTTTCAGAGTATAGCCAGGAGCTCAGTAGGGCAAATTTTGACTCTGTAGTCATTTGGCTTATGTCACTAACCTATAATGCATGTGTTATTTTTGGGCATGTGACTGTTAATTTCAGCTCTTGCCTATATTGTTAGTGCTCCCTGGAGGTAGGAGGTATATACATTGTTACCCTCTAACATGGGCCTATAATGGAGACTACAAGTGGGCAATTTGACACAAACAGTGCTGTGCAAAAAATCTAGGCAGGTAAGAAGAAACTCTGTAAAGTAAGAATGCTTTCAAAAATATATATTTTCATTATTTATTTTTATCAATTTACAAAATGCAAAGCTAGCAAACAGAAGTAAAACCCATATTGAATCAATATTTGGTGTGACTACCCATCATAGTAGAAAGCATCAATTCTTACACTTGCACACTTTGTACACTTGCACAAAGTCAGGTATTTTGTAAGATTACAGTCAGGTGTATGGTCAACCAATTGTACCAAGCTGTTGCTAATGATTATCAATTTCTTTTGTAGATTTAAACACAGGCATTAATTGAAACAGAGACAGCTGTGTAGGAGGCTTAAAACTGGGTGAGGAACAGCCAAACTGCTACTAAGGTGAGGTTGTGGAAGACAGATTCATGTCACAGGTCATACACCATGGCAAGACTGAGCACAGCAACAAGACACAAGGTAGTTATACTGCCTCAGCAAGGTCTCGCCCTGGCAAAGATTTCAAAGCAGACTGTGGCTTCAAAATGTGCTGTTCAAACTCTTCTGAAGAAGGACAAAGAAATAGACAACATTGAGGACATCAGCCAAAGAAACTTAATGCAGCAGATAAAAGACACATCATCGGCAACGTTGGGGACATCAGCCAAGGAAACTTAAAGCAGCAGATGAAAGACACATCATGCTTACTTCCCTTCAACATCAGAAGATGTCCAGCAGTCTCATCAGCACAGAACTGACGGAAACCAGTGGGACCCAGGTACACTGTCCGAAGAACTCTGACCAGAAGTGGTCTTCATGGAAGAATTGCAGCGAAAAAAGCCATATCTTTGACATGGAAACAAACCTTAGCAACACATCTATGCACAAAAACACAGAAATGGGGTGCAGAAAAATGGCAGCAGGTGCTCTGGGCTGATGAGTCAAAATTTGAAATATTTGGATGTAGCAGGAGGTAGTTTGTTCTCTGATGGGCTGGAGAGCGGTTCAATAATGAGTATCTGCAGGCAACAGTGAAGCATTGTGGAGGTTCTTGCTTTTCTGAAAATAGAGTTGGAGAATTGGCCAGGATCTGTGGTGTCCTCAATGCTGAGAAATGCAGGCAGATACTTATCCATCATATTATACCATCAGGGAGGCAAGTGATAGGCCCAAAATGTTTTCTGCAGCAGGATAATGACCCCAAACATACAGCCAATGTCATTAAGAACTATCTTTGGTGTAAAGAAGAACAAGGAGTCCTGGAAATGAAGGTTTGGCTCCCACAGAGCCCTGATCTCAACATCACTGAGTCTGTCTGGGATTACATGAAGAGACAGAAGGATTTAAGGCAGCCTGCATCCACAGAAGATCTGTGCTTAGTTCTCCAAGATGTTTGGAACAACCTACCTGCCGAGTTCCTTCAAAAACTGTGTGCAAGTATGCATAGAAAAATCAATGCTGTTTTGCTCCTACATAAGGTAATCAAAGGTCCATGAGTTAAATACTAAAGATATGAATTAGGCTTATGTAAGAAAATTTCTGGACATTTCCACATTTATCACTTTTTCTGCATGACATAAACTTATCTAACAGGTAAATACAGAATTCTGTATTTGTAGAAATAATGGCTTTGTTGCACTAATGTAACTGAAATGTTGGCTCAACATTTAATATTTCATTTTTATGGGAGGCAATAAAGGATTTGTAGTAATCCTTTGGATACGTAGGGCTATTTTTTCTTCTACTTAAGTCTGCAATATATACATCTCTGGAGATACTGAGTCAGTTCCAGAAAACATATGTGTATACACCATGAAACATAAAAAATACATTAAGATGAACGCGACACTTTCAGTAATAGCTTTAAACAGTGATGTCTGCCATTCGGAAAGGAATTCTATGTGAAAATCTTGGTAGTTTCCATTCCTCTGGAGATCATTTGGCAACCGTTAAAATGACTAAATGTAATTAGTCACTAGAATAATGTTTTTAAAATTAAAATGCTGTTATTGTCTTATAAAACATGCACACGGTTCAAGAGTCTCAAAACGAACTCCACCATATTAATATTAAAAATGGCAAGATAATATATATTGTCATTTCTGTGCCCACAGAGCTCTAATAGCCATGAATATGTGCACAGATTTACATTTTTTTCCACGCCACTTCATTATGACATAGTTGACCTAGCTGAACCAGCAAACAAGACCTTGGCATCCAGAATGCAATGACAGCTTACCAGTCATTAGATGTGGTGGCTGCTGGAGATGTTCAAATCTGCCTGTTTTCATTTCACAAATTTTGCTTAAAACTCTTAAACATTGTGTGAATCCCACACCAATGATGTTACAATATTCTTATTGCCTCAAGAAATTGTGTTCTGCTACAGACATAAACCCTCCTCCACAGTCGGTCGGAATCATGAGCAGGCTCCCCATGGTAATGAACGGCTCCACATCCAACATTCCAGTCTTCAGAAAGAAGGGGGGGGCTCACAATAAAAGCCAATGTACCGTAAGTGATGTAAGTGTAACTCCCTCCTATATGTGTGCTAGGATTAAGTAGATTTAGTTCTGGTCCACTGTATCCAGTGGAGCTGCAGTTCATTGTCAGAGAAATTTAGTTTTAGCTCAATGTAACCAGTGTGGCTGTGTTGATTGTTCTAGCATTTTCTATGTTTCAGTGGCTGAAGGATTGACTGTCTTCCTCTGGTTGTCCTGAAATGTTTTGGAGGTCAGTGGGCAGAAAGAGTCTAATCATCAGCTGAAAAATAATACAGCCCTGGTCAATCCCTAGGGGGAGGTGCCCGGATGGTGGCTGAGAGGGTGTATAAATACTCTGGGACAGAAAGCAGCCGGATCTTTTCCATGAGAAAGAAATCGCAGCCTGGTAGGGATGCTAGCCCCTAGGCCATTTTGCCATTTGCCTGCCCTCAGGTGGGCTACCTGGAGGTCTGTTTTGCTGAAAATTGCTGAAGGCTGACTGAGTGACTGTTGTCTGAGAATCTAGTCTGGTATCACAGGGTGAAATTTTTGCGAGGATATTGGAAGGAGGCAGGCAATTTTCCAAGGACATTTGTGAGTACAAACTGGTGAGAGAGATCCTAGAGACTGTGTGCTGAGACCAGCCCTTGTGTGCTAGAGTCAGCGTGTTTAAAGGGCACATTGTGTCCTGTGTCTTGAAGATCTTAGTCTCCTTAATTCTCAATGAAAGGGCTTAGCTTGGACTGTCCAGAAAAGAAGATAATTCTCCTTTAAGTTGCTACTACAAAGCCTAGACCACTCTTTACTGTACAAGGGCTTGGCACATAGTTCTACAAGAGAAAGTTTCTTGTTTTCAAATTGTTTCTAAGGGTTACTGGAGTATGCTACCATTACCCACTACCTATCCAAGTTCTCAGTAAAATCATCAGGAAAGGCATACCCCTAGACTGGTTAATGAGGCTGAAAAATGATTGAAAGGGAGTGTTGCTATAAGGAAACTATTGAGGAAAGAATCTGGGCAATCTACTGGGTAGCGCTGCATAAGGTTTATTGAAATAACCAATGCACAGACTAGGAGGAGTGAAACGTGTTCAATTTTGTGCCAGGTGGAGTAGGTTGTGCATTGGTTATTTTAATAAACCTTACATTGGCGTTTATGGTGAGTGGCTACTTTTCACCCTTTTTTCTGAGGACTGGCATGTGTCATGTGCGGCAGTTCACAATATTCTTCGTTTTATTCCACAAATATTCCTTCCTACTAATCGCCCAGCTTGATGGGTTTGGCCCATTTGGGCTTAGTCATGGAGACCCCATTGCAGTCTATGGGGGTAGTGAATCTTGCTATTCACGTCTGGTCATTTGTAGGACTAATAAGCAAGCTACTGTAAAAAGAAAAGCATGGGAAGCCAGGCATTATGTTGGGGACATGTAAAAATGCCAAAATGTAAAATTTCCTGTCAAGTACTTACCCTTATTTTCCTTTCTTGATGGACTCAATGGCAGCAAATATTTTTGGTAGCTCTACCATCACTCCTACCCCATAGTACCCCACTCTCATAAATTTTGGGGCTGAATCAGAGGCCGCGTTCCGTAACTAGCCTACTCATGACACTGGGAGGGGACTCATGCAGCCATGGTGTCCATTAGCAAAGGAAAATCATGGTAAATATTTAATAGTAAATTTTCTGTTTTCCCCGACAGACTAAGGAAGCTAGCTACACCCCACAATGAGCCAGAACATGGGCCTTAATGGAAGACATTGCAACCCCCCTGCCATTATTCCTGGCACCCTTCCACATGGAGCCTACAAAGTCTACACACTGGTTGAGTGCATTGCCACTGCTTTTGTAGGAACCAAGCCCAGAAGCCCTATAAGCCAATTGGCTAGCTGTATGACCCATTCAGCGATGATTCTGGTTATCTCTGCCCTGCTGATTCTGCTAATGAAAGTGACAAAGAGATTTCCTAAAACTCTAAGCAAAGCTGTAGTTTGTGAGCATGCTCAAAGTATCCCAATATCCAGGGCATGGAACCAGTTATCCTTTGTGCTCCTTCATATGAGAGGAACAAATCCTTTGTTCTCATCAAATACCGAAGAAACCTCAGATTGGGGCCCAGTATGGGTGTAAACACTACCCCTACAAGAAGAATGCCAACAAGGATCTCTCATAGCCTTCATGACTGAGCCCTGTACTAAATACTGGACTGCAAAGAGATCCCATCTGAAGCTGCAAGCCAACAAAGGGTCCTAAAGGCTCTGATACTGGCAGACTTCCTGCTGAGGATGTAGCCCTTAGAGAGATTGTCATTATGGCTCAATCTTTACTCCAACTTTACTGGAGATGATCCCACCTGAAGCTATCAGTCACCAAGAAACCTCCTAGCTAAAGCTCTGGTCTTGGCAAACTTCATAGCTGATGAGATAGCCCTTAGATTGGCTGTCTTCGTAGCTAAGTCTTATTCATGCTGGACTGGAAAGAGATCTCATCTGGAGCTTGAAAGGAAGTCCAGAGCAAGTAGTAAATCCCACATAGAGAGTCTTATTTCTCCCTTGAGTCTCCGATTCAGCCTCCCATCAAGGTATTGGATGAGTAAGGAATGGTCCACCCATGAGACATTGAATATGACAGAGACTGCAGAGATCTGCCCTCTAAGAGAGCCTAAGATCAGTTGCAGTCCAGAATGTACCTGACCTGAGGATGGAGGCAGAAGAAAACAAAGCTGTCCAAATTGAACAAGCTTTATTCATGTGGAGAGTTGTGGTTCTCCCTTGAGTCCAAGATGCAGCCCCCCTTCAAGGTATTGGATGAGTAGAGAATAGTCCACACATGAGAAATTGGATATTACAGGGACTGTAGAGATCTGCCCTCTAACAGAGCTTAAGATCAGTTGAAGTAGAGAATGTACATGACTTGAAAATGAAGGCAGAAGAAAACAAAGTTGTCCAAACTGAACAAGCTTTATTCAAATCCTGTTGTAAAATTTATAGATATCAGCCTAGAAAAAAACAGCCAAGGGTAGTTAATCTCTTCCTCTCAGGACAAAAAAAACTAGAAAAAAGAAGAACAAGGGTGGAGTATTGCACTCGTGACAGAAAATCTCATCTGAGAGAAAGGAATCTGACCAGTCCTGGTACCAACTCGGTGCAGGAACCAAGGCCTGTTTGGCCAATGGGGAATAACTGCAATGATTGTCAATGTCTTTAGCAATAGACCTATAAAAACTGTATATGGAGCAGACTGGAGCGAAAGCATATACGTAGCTTGTGAGACCTTTCCTGATCCGTCACACCATCTGGCCCAGGCTCCTCGGGAAAAGGCTTTCCCGCATGCAATAGTAAGGAGATGTTAGCAGATCTAACTCTGAAATCTTGCCCAGAGATTAAATCAACTTGAAGGAATTTGGATGTAGGAATCATTGTTGCCCAATTGGGCCACAAAACATAGATTCTTCTCAGAAGTTCTGAACGTAGACTTGATGAAATGTTAGAGAGATTCCTCTCCATCCAGGTCACAATCATCTCTTCCACTCTCAGTAGATGGACCCTGCAAGTTCCAACCTGCCCCTTCATGTAGAAAACCACTGGTGTTGTTCAGCCTCCTCAGAGACAAAAGAGCTTACTGTCTGGTGACAAAAGGCAAAGGGAGCATATAAGGGCAGGCCAGAAAACTGTAATGTTGAAAACAGGTTTGCAACAGTTCCACTGGCCCTATCTCTAAAGCACAGAAGATTTACTACTGTGCCAGCACCCAAGGCTTCATCTGACTGTTTGCGAGAAATGACTGTTCCTTTGAGCACACTCCAATATAGGGATGGTGGAAACAATGGTCCTGATCATCAGGCACTGAGACACTAACAGGTGAAGAGAGAAATGCCAGGATAACCCAGCATCCTACCACCTTGTACAACATTTCACCTAGAGAAAAAGAATCCCTTGAGGAAGTACAAAATTGGGGGTACAGTGTTAGCCAGCACTACAGAAGAAAAATATTTGGGGGTACTTATTTCAGGTGATTACAAAATGAGCAAACAGTGTGACCAGGCAGTGGGAAAAGAAAATAGAATTCTAGGATGCATTACTAGAGGGATAACCAGCAGGAGGAAGGAGGTTCTGATTCCCCTTTATAGATCTTTAGTGGAAGCTCATTTAGAATACTGTGTCAAGTTCTAGAGAGCTCACTTCCAAAAAGATATTGATAAGATAAAACAAGTCCAGAGACAAGTAACAAAAATGGTGAATAAGATTCAGCAGGGCAGTTTTTTCAATATAAAACCAAAATCAAGAACACGGGTACATGACCTCAAACTAACTGGAGGAAAGCTCAAAACTACCGTAATTTCTAATTTTAGAAAGTATTCTTTTACTGAAAGTATAGTTGATGAGTTGATGAGACAGTCAACGGTAAAACTCTGGCTTCAAACAAGCTTGGGACAAACATAGATCTATGCTAAAAAAAAAAAAAAAAGAAAAAATATGGGCAGACTTGATGGACTATACAGTCTTTTTTCTGCCATCACTTTTCTATGTTTCACTCAAAAAAATCTTAAAATCACATCTGTTGGAATTGAATTCACCATCCCTAGAGACAGAAAGGTTTAACACTTGCTAGCAGAACGTGTCTATTGTTACTGGAGCAAAGGATTCTACCTGGCACAATCAGGGGCTTAAAGGGGACTGATTGTCCAACATGACCTGCAGTGCTTGTCCTGAGGGTGCAAGCGTCAGAGACCAAAGCTGTACACTTCTATCAGAAGAGAAATAATTAGGTACCCATAAGATATGTATGACCCATCTGAAAAAGACAAGTAAGCATCCTCTCCCCTGGAAGTGGAGCTGGCTTCTTGGTTGAGGACTCTCTTTTTCTTTTCAATTCTTTCTGGACTCCAAGCCAGGATAGCAGGAGCAAACCTTTTTTTTGGACTTAGACAACAACTCTTGAACTGCAGTCTTTTTTCATTCAGCAGACAATTACTCTGAAGCAGGAGGTCAGACGAAATGCAATCCCAGCTCTTCGTTATCAAATAAAGCTTGCCCTTGAAGAGGACAGTTTAAACTCTCGCAATGCAGACGAGATTGTCTCACTTATCAGAATTATTCTTTATCTCAACTTCCATTGCATTGGAAGAGAGGCAAGGGTTAGGACAGGTTCACAGGCTGCAGCTGCAGAAAAAATATACTCTCTAAAGACAAGACCAACACCTAAAGTTAGCACCAGAAGATTTCACCCCCCCCCAAGGACACACCTAATCACCATTATTGAGTATACTCTTGAAGAGCACAGCATCTTCCAATGGCAACTCCATGCATCTGGCTAATTTCATAAAGACCAGATCAACCAAATAGGCAAATCCTTATGTTCGAAAGCCTCTTCCTCATAATTGCCTAATATGACATTCTGCAGTGCAGGTAGAAGTGTCCTGGTTGGGGTTTGAACTGAGCAACCCCCCAGTGCTGCAAGGTATAAGTGCTGACTAATAAGCCAATCTGCTGCACTGTACTTCTGTTCAGTTTTGCAGCACCCTTCTAGAATGAGCTTCTAGCTTAAACATAATGGGGAAACAAATGCAACATATTCCTTTGCTAAAAATGCTTGCATTGCAGGTACTTCTGCAGGTTCTTACATTTTAGGCATCCTAACAGCCTTACAAAGAGGTGCAAAAACCTGCATATAGATCGTCTTTATCTGCATCTTCAATTGTTTGAAGAGGCTTCAATTGGCCAGTTTACTGGTCCTGCAAGGAAAAAAGCTTGACATTGTCAGAATAGAGAATCCATGCACAGGGAGAGTCGTAACAAACTCCTTCAGAGTGTCTTGACTACCTGTGACAACCTGTTGGTCGCTGTCATCTTCCTCTTTGGCTGCTTAAACAAAGCAGGAATATATACAGGGTTTTGCTTGCCAAGGTACGAGCACCAAGGTACCAGTTTACGGTGTGCATAATGCATGCAGATCTGGAGAGCTTAATAGCAAGTGCCCAATAATCAGCTTCCCATGCACCTGAAAGAAAAAAATGTACAAGACAAAACGCTCTTTACCTTCTTGGCAATGGCTGCCTACAAGGATGAAGTGACCATACTTGGTTCTAAACAGTAAACACATATTTTAGCAAAAAACTGGCAGTAAGAAATGCAAGAAGGTAAGGAGTGTACAGCTTTAAGAGGCCCGCATAAGGACTGACAAACCATGTAATGGTACCAGTAAGGAAGACACTATCCCCCTCCAGCTACAGTATATAATGCATAGAGCAGTCACAGTCACAGCATAGAGGGATTAGACTGCCAGCTGCACAAGTTACTGCCACGGTAAAATAAATAAATCCCTGCTAAAGAGGGACACTGCGCAAGTCTAAGGGGGAACTCCACATTATTAAGAAAAATTATTATAACATGTATAATTGCTGCTCAATCCATGTAATAATTTAAAAATAACCTTCCCAATTTAAACTACAGTTGCCGAATTTTCCTAAGCTGTCAAAAAACACAATGTAATTGTTGTTTCTCTTTGTTAGGTGAGAAAAAACCCTAAAGGGTTAACCACTGCCAAAGGAATACTGACACTGCAGATTCCCACATCAGAGTACTGTGATTCCAAAAGGTGACTAAAGGCGCTTTTCCACTGCATGGTACGGCTCAGTTTGGCGCTTTTCCACTGCATGGTACCACATGGTATGTGTTAGAACGGTTCGGTATGGTTTGGTACATCGGCGCTTTTCCACTACATGGTACGGCTCGCTTAAACAGTACCACCTCGGTTGGAGTCCAAGGGGGCCGTACCTATACCATATCCCACAATCCTTTCAATGCAGCCTTGATTGTTTGTCACTACTAGCCACTAATTGGTCAGAGAATCGTTGTAATCCCACCCACTTACTACTTTAGTGGAAAAGCAAACCAAGCCGAGTAGAGCCTATACAGTGCTGAAACTTGCCGACTCGTATAACACAGTGGAAAAGCAAACTGAGCCAAGCTGGGCAAAGCAGTGCCGAGTGGAGCCAAGCCGGTACTTGCAGTGGAAAAGTGCCATAATAAACCTGACCCTGCCTTAGGCCCCTTTCACACGGGTAATCCGATCCACCTGTCAGTGTTTCAGGCGGACCTGATCAGATGCTCCATGCATCCCTATGGGGCAGCGGGTGTCTCTGCTGACACCCGCTGCTATCCAATCTGATCCTGTACGTGAAGTCCGGATGGATTGAAACCCTATTTTCTATCCATCTGGAGGATCAGGTCGGATGGGATCAGATGAGAATGGACAGGCAGCATCCCATCTCCCCATAGAGGACAGCGGGGATCTGACAGCTCCGTCTCTGCACACAGCGGCGGATCGATCCCCCTCTGAGCATATTGGACTCCGTCGGGCAGTGCGCCCATGTGAAAGGGGCCTTACAGAAAACAAACCATGCTGAAGCAAACACTTATCTGTTCAGGACAGAAAAAAAAAAGAAGTAAAAAAGAAAAAAAAAAGGTAGGAGACTGCACCAAACTTTAAAAAAAGGGTGAAATATACCATTAATTGATCACCCAGAGAGCATAGTCAGTATAACAGTAGAGTTATCCCCTAACAGCCCACACGGTGTCTGGCCGAGTGCCTTTTGCTGACCTCAAGCCAAATATACTCACGTATCCAAGACCTCTTCTAAATGGCAATCAATGTACCTGCAGGACAACATGGATCCCAGAGGCAGGAAAGCAGCTGCTGTATCCACACTGGTCACACTTAACAGCCACCTGCTGATAGCAGCCGGCCAATGCAAACGCCCACCAATGGCAGGGCCCACTCTCCAAGTATCAATCTTCTGCATATGTGTATAACTACACAGAGGCGGCTCTAGGCTTTGTGAGGCCTAAGGCAAAACCTGGACATGAGGCCCCACTCACGCCCATAATGGGAAAAATAATTAAAGCGATAAAAATTAACTGTATAAATTGCATATATTAAGAGCCTTAACCTTTGTACTATGAATTCACAGTTTCTAGAATTTTCTCTAACCAATTCTTCTTTAATCAAAGATCATTAACCACTTTACCACCGGAGGATTTTGCTGTCTTACGTCCAGGCCACTTTTTGCGATTCGGCGCTGTGCGACTTTAACTGACAATTGCGCGGTCGTGCGACGCCGTACCCAAACGAAATTTACGTCCTTTTTTTCCCCCACAAACAGAGCTTTCTTTTGGTTTTACTTTTTGCGCTATAAACAAAAAAAGAGTGTTTATTTTGAAAAAATAATATTTTTAACATTTTTTTATATGAAATTCCCCCGCAAAAAAATGTAAAAATCAAAATTTTTTTTAATTTTTGGCCAATTTGTTTTCTGCTACCTATGTTTGGTAAAAAAAAATCAAAATAAGCGTATTTTGATTGGTTATTGCGTTTACTAACTAAGGGAAAGATTTCTGTCATTTTTGGTGTTTTTTTTTTTTAACCCTCAATGGCGGCAATCTGCGATTTTTTTTTGCGGGACTGCGACATTGCGGCGGACAGATCGGACCCTTGACTAAAATTTTTGACACTTTTGGGGGTACCAGTGACATTACTACAGTAATCAGTGCTATAAATATGCACTGTTACTGTAAAAATGACACTGGCAGGGAAGGGGTTAACTTTATTGGAGAGGGAGGGGTTAATGTATGCCTGGTGCTTACTAACGTGTGGGGGGGGGAGGTGACTGAGTGACACAAGGACAGATCCAGGGTTCAGCTATGCTGAACCCTGTAATCTGACCCTGCCTGTCACTTAGGAGATCTCCAAACTAGATTCCCCGAAGATCGGGGAAGAGCAGCGGCGATCGCCGCTGCTCCTCCCCTGGCCCGACTCCCGCTGTGACTGAATACAGCGGGAGCGAGCCTCCGGCGGCGCGCGCGCGCCGCCGAGAAGGGGGAGTGTCTGGCGACATAGGTCTACGTCATCAGACCTACAAGAGCCACTTTGCCGCAGTAGAGCTCTAGTGAGCAGCGGCAAAGTGGTTAAACATCGGGTATGTATGTATATATATATATATGTCTGCTCTTACATCACAGTCCCCAGCATTTCCCTATAGGTCATGAATCCCTGAGTCCCTCCTTACATCAGAGTTCAGTGTCCCCCCTTACATAAGAGTTCTCCTTTGAATCAGATTTCCCTCAACATCTCCTCCTTACATCAGAGTCCACAGAATTCCTCTTAACATTAGAGTCCCCCACTTAAATCAAATTTCACAGAGCCCCCTTTACATCAGAGTCTCCAGGGTTTCCCCCTTACACTGTAAGATGGAACTCTGAAGACTCTGATGTAAGAGGAGTTCTGGGAACCCTGATTTAGGGGGAATGTTGGGGTCTCTGAAGTAAGGGCAGTCTCTGGGAATCCCGATTTAAGGGGGAATGCTGGAGACTCTGATGTAAGGAGAGTTCTGGGAACCCTGATTTGAGGGGGAAATCTGGGGACTCTGGTGTAAAAGGGAACTCTGTGGTCACCAAAGCTCCCCCTTGCATCAGAGTTTCCAGAGACCCCCTTACACTTCCCTTCCTCAGTCCGCCACAGTCTAGGGCACGACAAGTCCCACTGCAGAAGGCTGCCATACCTGAGTCCCCACAGAGGTGACTGTAAATTCCAGTATAGTGCACTGCCATTCCTCCCTGAGGAATGGAAGCCTGCTATGCTTGGACTTGTACTGCTCTCTGTAGGGGACTGAGGAACTACTGCCTGCTATGCTAAGACTTGTAGTGCCCTCTGTGGGGACTAAGGCATGGCAGCCTGCTATTCTGGAACTTGTAGTGCCCTCTGTGAGGGACTGAGGATTCCTCAGTCCTCCACATTCTAGGGCACTATAAGTCCCAGCATAGTGGGCTGTCATTCCTCAGTCCCTCACAGCTGAGGGGAAAAAAAAACAGAGTTAAACATCTAAAGGACAACTCCAACCAAAACTACCAATAATGTACAGAGTCCATATGCTATATAATGTCATAGCCCCGCTACCCCTCACCTTCCATCTCGGGTGCTGTCATTATGTAGGGCAAAGGGCTCCAGCTCCACCATGTTTGTCTTTGATGTCAGATATGCAGGACTGGCTCAGCTCCACTTCCCTGGCAACTGACTCTGGCATCACGGGGGGCCTCTCCTCCTCCCCCAGCCACACAGGGGCCCTCTTCTTCTTCCCCAGCCACCCAGGGGCCCTCTCCTTCTTCCCCAGCCACCCAGGGGCCCTCTCCTTCTTCCCCAGCCACCCAGGGCCCCCTCTCCTTTTCCTCCAGCCACCCAGGGGTCCTCTCCTTCTTCTCCTCCAGCCACCCAGGGGCCCTCTCCTTCTTCTCCTCCAGCCACCCACCCACCCAGGGGCCCTCTCCTTCTCCTCCTCCAGCCACCCAGGGTCCCTCTCTTTCTCCAGTCACCCAGGGGCCCTCTCCTTCTCCTCTAGCCACCCAGGGGCCCTTTCCTTCTCCTCCAGCCACCCAGGGGCCCTCTCCTTCTCCCCAGCCACCCAGGGACCCCTCTCCTTCTCCCTCAGGCACCCAGGGGGCCTCTCCTTCGCCCCAGCCACCCAGGGGCCATCTCCTTCTCCCCCAGCCACCCAGGAGCCCTCTCCTCCTCCCTCAGCCACCCAGGGGCCCTCTCCTTCTCCCTCAGCCACCCAGGGGCCCTCTCCTTCTCTTTCAGCCACCCAGGGGCCCTCTCCTCCCTTAGCCCCCCAGGTGCCCTCTCCTTCTCCTTCAGACACCCAGGAGCCCTCTCCTCTTCCCCTAGTCACCCAGGGGCCCTCTTATTTTCCTCTAGCCACCCAGGGACCCCTCTCCTTCTCCCTCAGGCACCCAGGGGGCCTCTCCTTCGCCCCCAGCCACCCAGGGGCCATCTCCTTCTCCCCCAGCCACCCAAGGGCCATCTCCTTCTCCCCCAGCCACCCAGGAGCCCTCTCCTCCTCCCTCAGCCACCCAGGAGCCCTCTCCTCCTCCCTCAGCCACCCAGGGGCCCTCTCCTTCTCCCTCAGCCTCCCAGGGGCCCTCTCCTTCTCTTTCAGCCACCCAGGGGCCCTCTCCTCCCTTAGCCACCCAGGTGCCCTCTCCTTCTCCTTCAGACACCCAGGAGCCCTCTCCTCTTCCCCTAGTCACCCAGGGGCCCTCTTATTTTCCTCTAGCCACCCAGGGGCCCTCTCCTTTTCCTCTAGCCACCCAGGGGCCCTCTCCTTCTCCTCCAGCCACCCAGGGGCCCTTTCCTTCTCCTCCAGCCACCCAGGGGCCCCTCTCCTTCTCCCTCAGGCACCCAGGGGGCCTCTCCTTCACCCCCCAGACACCCAGGGGCCATCTCCTTCTCCCCCAGCCACCCAAGGGCCATCTCCTTCTCCCCAGCCACCCAGGAACCCTCTCCTCCTCCCTCAGCCACCCAGGGGCCCTCTCCTTCTCCCTCAGCCACCCAGGGGGCCTCTCCTTCTCTTTCAGCCACCCAGGAGCCCTGTCCTCTTCCCCTAGCCACCCAGGGGCCCTCTTATTTTCCTCTAGCCACCCAGGGGCCCTCTCCTTTTCCTCTAGCCACCCAGGGGCCCTCTCCTTTTCCCCTAGCCACCCAGGGGCCCTTCTCCTTTTCCCCTAGCCACCCAGGGGCCCTTCTCCTTTTCCCCTAGCCACCCAGGGGCCCTCTCCTTTTCCCCTAGCCACCCAGGGGCCCTCTCCTTTTACCCTAGCCACCCAGGGACCCTCTCCTTTTCCCCTAGACACCCAGGGACCCTCTCATTCTCTTCCAGCCACCCTCTCCTCCCCTCAGGCACCCAGGGCCTTCTTCTTCTCCTCCACCAACCATTCTAAGACTCTTCCAACTTCCCTGGGGCTACTCACCCCCTTTGCTTAGTAGACACCACAAATCTATGACCAGCCTGCAGAGTGACAAGTTGGGGCCTGGTTACCTGTATGTTCCTGGGCCAGGGCAGAGCTATCCTCCCAGAGCAACAACCGATGATAGCAGAGTGAGCTGACCGGGCAGTCACTTCCTACTGATGCAGGTACACGCCCACTGATTCCTCCACATCTTAGGATTACATGATCAGACGGCCAATCCCCAGGCAGAGAAAGCGGGGTAAGTGTCAGTGGACAACAGACACCTGGCAGCCGCAGTGAAGGGACTGCAGCACACTGCTGCAACTTTTATATGTGAGGATTTAAAACAATCTTTTACTTGGGAGATTTCCCTGACTGCGCCCTTCTAAATGTCGCTCCGCCACTGGCCGCGGGGGCCCCTGTAGGTGCGAGGCCTTAGGCGACAGCCTAATTTGCCTAATTAGAGAGCCGCCTATGTAACTACATAATATGAGTATATATATTTTTTTTTCTGCTTTCTTTGTATAGAAACTATTTGTATGTTGGTGAAGGTCAAAATTGGCGCGAAACATGTCGGCTGACTGTACCCTAAACATCGGACATGCCTCTACAATGTTGTTTGTCCATTCTTGCTGTTATATAGGAATACCCTGGTTGGGGGTTCTTAGTTATAATAATCTCGTTGGGCAAATCATATCCAACACTGAGGACGGCTGTCCACTTTGGAATTGATAATCTGCATTTATGTTTTCTTACTACTGTGGAATGTTTTTAAAGGAATTTAGGATGAGGCACAGATTTATATATTAGTGTCCACAGTGTCAAATATAACATATGTGTGACAAACACCACACCGCTGATAGCTGGGGACTTGGTGACCAATCAAACCATCCTAGAAGACTTCTGGACACCGCAATATGCTCCCTATATCCTCATAACTGCTCCTGCAGGAGACCAGACTGCGGACACTTCTAAAAGGTAGGAAAACTTCAAACAAAATTGTTCCTATGAATGAGGAGGACAAAAAGAGGAATGCAGCTCTGGTTCAGCCTCAAACAGCGGGGCTATGTTGCCATGGAGTCTATCAGGAACTAAAAAATGTAAAAGATTACCAAAAGGTAATGAAAACCCATAGTAGCAGTGAACCTGATCCTCTTTCCTGGTGGCTGCATTAGTAACATTTTCAGCATGTACAGAAAATACAGTGTCCTTGTCTTTTTTATCTTTGAGCTAACCATAAAGGAAAAAAAAATCTTCTTTGTTCTGTAAAAAAAATAATTTGATCCCCCTCCCATGTTATAGAGATAAACATATGGGGACGCCGCAGGTAACATGGCTTCATCAGGGACATAATCAACCCTGTGGCGTAACGCATAAGGGAGGGGCTTGATGACATCACAACTCTCTTCAGAATAGACAGTGCGGAAACCTTTACCTGTGAGAGGAACCCTGTATATGTTTATGTGCATTGCATGCGAGGCATAGTTTGGTGCACTAGTAGCACCCAAACCAAGTGAGTGTACATCTCAAAGTTTGTATTTTATGGTTAAATAAATTAATCTTAAAGGTTAAAGCATTCTGTTGGCAGTTTCCCTTTCCTTATGTATGGGTGAATGGAGACATCCAGGAAACCTGCAGCAGGTCAAGAAGTTCTTTGTGTAACCCAACTTCGAGAGCACAAGTCGCAAGAAATGTCAAAATCAATGGTTCCCCATGAGAGCCGTCTTAACTGGCCTGACTTGTGTCAGTCTAACTTTACAAAAAGGTTCCTGCACTACATTTGTCCAAAAATACATAAAAAAGAAAGAAAGAGTGGGGCTATTGAAAAAGGCCAACGTGGAAGGGATGATCACAATTACAACACTATGTTCCATAAAAAAAGACATATTTATTAATTCAAAAACATAGAATAGACATTACAAACATGTAATAAAAGCATGTGTAGACATGTGCTCCCTGTGGGAATGCTGATACATGTATACCATTTGGAAACAGTGGTCTCTATTCAAGCGCATTCTAGAGGTCCCCAGTAAGCCAACGTGTTTCGTACTAAGGCTTCCTCAGGGCCAGAGAGACCAAGAAGACCAACATTCCCACAAAAGCAAGGCAATCAAATGTCTCCGGGACAGGCGGAAGCCTCCTTTAACAAGGGGACCCTCAGATCACACCCCCCTATGTGAATAAGTATGGGGTAGATTGTACCCATACCTATTCACCCAAAAGTGTTACAAAAAACAAAAGACGGTTTTTGACAAGTCCTTTATTATAAAATGAAGAATGTTACCCCCCCCCCCCCCCGTTGTAGCTCTAACATCAATCAAAATGTCTTCTTTCTCCGTTTCTGCCACTGATGTCTTCTTTCTCTGGTTCTGCCACCGATGTGTTCTTCCGCCGCCACCAACACCCTGACAAAAAAAAACGCTCCTCTTCTGATGCTGGCTTCCACCGTTGTGTCAGCTCTGGTTTCTGTCAGTTCTTATATAGCTATGGGGTGTGGCTATCAGGTGACATCACCCAGAGACCCCACCCCCTTGTGACACAACCGCGGCTGTTTTTTTTTCAGCAGGTCAGCTTTTTTTGGCGAACGGGTAGGGGTGCAATGTACCTCATACTCATTCACATGGGGGGGGCAGGATCCTCGGGCCCCCTTTCTTAAAGGGAGCTACCAGAGTCCGATAAGCCCCCTGTCCGCAGACCACCACAACCACCACCCAGGGTTGTGGGGAAGAGGCCCTTGTCCCCATCAACATGTATGTAGAGCCCTTGTATGGTTCAGGAGGGGGCACTCGCTTGTCTGCTCCCCCCTTTCCTGACCTGGCAGGCTGCATGCTTGGATAAGGTTTGCATTTTGGGGGGGCCCCGTGCCACTTGTTTTATTTTGGCGTGGGGTTTAGCTTTAAAATCCAGACCAGACCAAAGGGTCTGGTCTGGTCTTGGGTGGTGGTCCCAATGCCGTTTTTAAAAAAAATGTTGGCATGGGGTTCCCCCTCAAGATTCATGCACGACTCAAGGGGTCTGGTATGGAGTTGGGGGGGGGGCATGTCTTATTTTTTTTATCAATTTGGCGTGAGGTTTCCTCCATACCAGAAGCAAAGGACAAGTCAAAATCATCTCAAAATCAAATCAAAGTCAGATCCCGTTCATTGAAGTTGCATGGAAGTCGGACCTGAATTTACAGGGCAAAGTCTGATCAGTGAGAACATAGCCTTAGAAACACTTTTTTTATTTTAGCATAGATATGGACTTTACTTATGGACTCTAGCTTCTCATATTTTTTGATTCTATATTAATATTTGGCACCTATTGATTTTAAAATCTCGTTTGAGCACATAGAGAATGTTTTGGATTTTCTAGTCATAGTTGCACAATTATGATTTCATGCGATTTATGTTGATGGTGAAGCGCCGCACTGATTATTTTTTATAATATAAACATTTTTTACATTAAAGGATAAGTCCACCCTAAAACTAAAATCCCTCAATCTATAGACATCCACGATCTGACACTAACCTATCTAGCCCTGTAAAGAAGAAATCAGTATACTTACTTTTTTAAACCGATCTGACCCGATCCCACGCTAAACTGTCAACCGGGTCTTCCCTGTGGAGGCAGGTGCAGAAGACACAGCTGACAATGGAAGCCCCATAGTCTATGGGTGACGTCACTTCCTATTCATTTCAAAGCCGTTGTCAGCTGTCTCCTCTGCAGAGCTTCCACCGCTGGAGACCGGGTCAGATCGGCTTCAAAAAAGGTATGTATACTGATTTCTTCTTTGCAGGGTTAGATAGGTTAGTGTTAGAACGTGGAAATCTATAGATGCATGGATTTTAGTTGTAAGGTGGACTTATCCTTTAACCACTTGCCGACCGCCGCAAGTACATATACTGCGGCGGTCAGCCCCGTGCAGGCAAAGTGACGTACCGGTACGTCACTAGCCTGTGAGCCAATAGGGGGCGAGCGTGCGCCGCCGGAGGTGCGCTCCCGCCCCCGCTCGTTCACGGACCCCCCCGTCACTCGAGACCGTCAGTTACAGACAGAGAAAGGCAGGCGGCTAATGTAAACACAGCCGCTTGTAATTCACCCCTGTGTAACAGCAGAGATCAAACGGTCCTGCTATGTAGGACCGTTGATCTCTGTTGTTACATGTAAAGCCACATCCATGCACAGTTAGAAACACGCCCCTAGGGACACACTTAACCCCTCCTTCTCCAATAAAGTTAACCCCTTCCCTGCCAGTGTCATTTTTACAGTAACAGTGCATATGTATAGCACTGATTACTGTAGTAATGTCACTGGTACCCCCAAAAGTGTCAAAGATGTCAGTCAAGGGTCCGATCTGTCCGCTGCAATGTCGAAGTCCCGCAAAAAAAAAATCGCACATCGCTGCCATTACTCGTTAAAAAAAAAAACAACAAAAATGATAAAAATCTTTCCCGTAGTTAGTAAATGCAATAACTTTTGCACAAACCAATCAAAATAGGCTTATTGTGATTTTTTTTTTACCAAACATATGTAGCAGAAAACAAATTGGCCAAAAATGTTAAAAAATTTAGATTTTTACATTTTTTGGGGGGGAATTTCATATAAAAAAAACGTGAAAAATATAATTTTTTCAAAATTTAAGCTCTCTTTTTGTTTATAGTGCATGATCAAAAAATCGCACAGGTGATCAAATACCACCAAAAGAAAGCTCTGTTTGTGGGAAAAAAAGGACGTCAAATTCGTTTAGGTACAGCATCGCACGACCGCGCAATTGTCCATTGAAGTCACGCAGTGCCGAATCGCAAAATAGGGCCTGGTCAGGAAGGGGTAAAATCTTCCGGGGCTTAAGTGGTTAATGCAAGGAAAGCATCAAATTAAAAAAAAAATAGGTGTTTATTTATGAATTATTAACCTATTAAAAGCAAATACACTGTGCACTTTGCAAGCGCAAATGCTCTAGAGAACTTTACAAAGAATGCCCAATCACATGCAAAAATTACAAAAAAAAAACATTTTTCCTTGCACATGATTGGACGATTGAAGTCATCAGAGCTTCCCCTCATTTACTAAGCTCTTTCACAATGCAAAAGTTTACAGTCTATTTGCCTTTGGTAAACCCAATCCACCCCATCGCTTCTTTCTGCAGCTCTTCCAGCTCAGAGCGATTCTGATTGGTCAGTGCTGGCACAGAGTATCGCTCCAATCTGTCCTAGTAGGGCTGCAGAAAGAAGAGGGAGAAGAGTTGGAATTTTTAAATCCCTGGACCACTACACTGAATGCATGGAAACTGACAACTTATCACCCACTGAGGTATGGACAGCTGGGTGGGGAGGGTGTACGGTGTTAGTTCACCTTCTAATTTTATCTAAAAAGGTGAACTAACCCTATAAATAGTTGTGAACAGTATTATTTTCGCAAAAAGGGTCACTTTAATGTTTTATATGAAAATCGAGTTTTGAAGAATGTTTGAATAAATAAAAATAGCCACCCTAAACTGCTATTAAAAGAATGTCTGGACATTTTTTACATTTCCAACCCATTGGTTTTGGCACAAGTATTCTTTTATGACACCAGCTGAAGTATGTTGATTCTGGATGAACTTCCCCATTTGACCCCAGTCAGTTCACTTCATGGGGAGATTGTCATGTCCCGGACTCCTGTATCAGCAGAAATGCCATTACGATGAAGCGGAAAATGACTCTAATGTCTACTTTTCCCCCTTCTTACTGCACTATAACTATGAAACTCAAATGACACTAAGGCCAAGAGCTACAATTAATAGCAATTTATCGTGAAAGCAAAGTGCATTTACATTGGCATAAACAGAACTGCTGCTCAACTCTACTTACAACAATGCGTAAAATAGCTTCTGAGGTCGGCAGGCAGCCATCTTGCTCCCAGACACATAAGGACAAATTATATTTGTCTTCCTATTATGCTTTTTCGTGAAAACTATTTTTCTCGGACATGGCTGCCATTTTCCACTTACTATAGGAGATTTTAGATGTAGATTAAATATGTTTAAATGTAGATAGGATTCAATCATCCACCTCACCATCTCAAGCAATCAGAGATTTGCATTAATTCATGGTATGCAAACATTCTCTGAATGGTGCCCGTGCTGAATGGCCGACCTTCTGTGTTGAGAATGCAGCAGGGCAGCCACTCAGCACAGGACATGGAAGCAAGTGGAGATTACTAGAGTAGCGGGGTCTACTTCAGTGATTTCCAGTTACCAGGGGCATCAGCCTGGTATGGTATATACACTATATTACCAAAAGTATTGGGATGTCTGCCTTTAGGCTCACATAAACTTTAATGGCATCCCAATCTTAGTCCGTAGGGTTTAATATTGAGTTGGCCCACCCTTTGCTGCTATAACAGCTTCAACTCTTCTGGGAAGGTTGTCCACAAGGTTTAGGAGTGTGTCTATGGGAATTTTTGACCATTCTTCCAGTTCGCAATTGTGGGGTCAGGCACTGATGTTGGACGAGAAGGCTTGGCTCGCAGTCTCCGGTCTTATTCTTCCTAAAGGTATTCTATCGGGTTGAGGTCAGGACTCTGTGCAGGCCAGTCAAGTTTCTCCACCCCAAACTCGCAATGCCTTTATGAAGCTTGAGACTGCCACAAGTATTCTTCTTCTCCAGGCAGATATAACGATACCAATATATGCTGTCCTGAAATAATATAAAGTTTTTTTAATGTAAGCAATGCAAGTACCAGAATTAGCCCCTTTATCAGGAAGGACATGCCAGCAGGCAAGATGGCTCCTCAAAATGAATCACTGTGTGCAGATGCAGGCTGACATATAGTCATTCACTTCCACATGGAAAAGATGCAAGTGCTCATGCGTGCATGCTCATCTGTGTGCACAATTGCGTGTCTGTACGTGTGCATTTGTCACGAATGTTTGCACCAGGCGGGATAAACTTAGGCAGTGCAAGGTTCAGTGCTGTCTCTTCTACAGCTTTTCCTGGGTGATCTGTGATTTATTACCTACGTCTGATGCCAGTTACCGACCTGGCTTGTCCTGAACATCCCTTGAACTCTGACTGCATTGGCTTCAGGTTGCTTCCTGACCTCTGCTTCTGCCTGCTACTAGACCAGTAATCTGTTACCGACTCCGGCCTGCATCTTGACCATGCTCTTATCTATGTGTTTATACCTGATCCAATTACCAGTCCCTGACCTGGCATGTCTGACTCCACTATTCCTCCTCAAGCTGCCTAACAACCCGCTCCAAGCATCTACCTGCTACCAGCCAGTGCCTGCTCATCACCTGTCTGTTGTTAGCCAGTACCTGCCTGTTCCAGCCTGCCACTTACCTGCTGTCGCCCAGCCTGTCCATTTTGCTGTGGTCCTCTGTCAGCGTCTTGCTGCTTCAGCTTGAACACCCTGCTCTGCTCCTCTGCTAGCTAAATCAACAGGCTCTCATGCCACTTTGTGCTCTCGTGCCACCTACTTACTCTATCGTGGGCCCTGAGCCAAAGGTGTGGCTTTCCTTGTCACATTAGGCTCCTCCACCAGCAACATAACATTCTTGCAGGCCCTCCATGTACACGGGACGTTAGAAAAAACGTGCCGCAAAGCTAGTTCTGACGCCGGGAAAAAGCAGCTGTTAAACGTGCTTTCAGTAGCTTTTTCCATTGGTGTTATTGCACGTTTGGACACGTTGTTTTTAGCCGCGTTTTTTCTGCCTCCATTCAAAATCAATGGTTCCCTATGGGAGCCTATTGATTTGAATGGAAGTCGCGCCGCAAGTCGGATCATCCTCATCCGACTTGCGGTGCGACTTCCATTCAAATCAATAGGGAACCATTGATTTTGAATGGAAGAAAAAAAACTTATAACGTGGCTGAACGTACGTTCATCACGTTTGGTCACGTTCGACCGCGTTTCTGCATTTGAAATGCCGGGAAACACATGTTCGAACGCAAATAATTGCGTTCCAAAAAACGCAAAAAAGGGGCTTCTGAAAAAAACGCCCAACTGCTCCTAAACGGCCATTTACAACGTCCCGTGTACATGGAGCCTTAGAGCGGGGAAAGCTGCACATGGAACCAGAAGAAGTTACTTAACTGCAGCAATTTCGAATCAGGTCTCCTGCTCTACCAGTCAGGGCTATGTGGTGTGGCAGAACTATTTAAAATTCTTTGGCAGGTAAAACAGCTCCCTTATGTGTAGTTCACTGTATTTAGCTATTTGCCTGAAGCTCGGCTTTAAAATTTTTAAAAAAGTGTAGTTAAAAATAAATCATGCTGCTGGCTTCTAGAAAAGCTGAAATCTCCCTTCTCCGCAACCCCTTGCTACTGTACTCTTCCAGTGTGACAGGGCTTAATAGAGCTAATAGACCTGTGGCAGGCACTTATCGGGAGTGCCCGACTATGCCCACCCTTTCCACTCCCCATCTCCCCCAATCATAGAAAGCTTCACTATAGGTTCTATGAATGGAGGAGGCAGACCTTTTATTTATCCTCCTGTCCTCCATTCATAGAGCACTTTTTATTCATAGAGGCCAAAGTACAGCTTCTATGAATGGAGGAGGAGGTGAAAGGGGCAGGCAAGGTAAAGGTAAAAAAGAAATCGTTATACATACCTTTTCTGAAGACGATCCAGTCCGGACCCATGCTGAACTGTCAGCGGTGGCTTCGCTGTGGAGGCGGGTGCAGATGAAGCAGCCGACAACGGAAGCCGCATAGTAACTCTATGGGTGAGGTCACTTCCCATTAATTTACTAGCCGTTGTCGGCTGTCTCCCCTGCAGAGACCAGACTTAAGAGGCTTCAAAAAAGGTATGTATATTGATTTCTTCTTTAGATAGGTTAGTCGTAGATCGTGGATGCCTGTAGATTTAGAGATTTTAGTCTTAGGGTGGACTTACCCTTTAATTTAGGCGTTAGGGAAAAAAAACACTGCAGGCTTATCAAGCTTTCCCCAACACGTTTAGTAAGGCCTGCAGCATCCCAACATATTATTCCAATTTCTGCATCTGGCGGATGAAAATATAATTACCATTTACTCCATTGGAAGGGAATCTATAGCGGATTTTCAACTAATCAAAACAGCAGCCTCTGCTGGCCTGGTCACTAAACTTCAGCATAGGTTTCTAATCTAAATAAGATTATTTTAGGACTTGTGAAATGTGTTTGCTTTTAGCATGCACTTGCCATATGTTCACATTTACTTGCGTGAAAAAAAGACAAAAGCACAAACTGACCCTAATGCTGAACTCCCACCAGGTACAAAGAAACATCAATAAATGCAGTTATGTATTTATCAAAATCAACTGTACAGCAGGGGTTCTCAAACTTTTTATTCCGAGGGCGCAAATTAGAAAATTGTTACCATACTGGGACCCAAGAAGAAAACTGTTACCAAAATGTCAACAAAGCCAAAGACAAATCTTATAAAGTCCACATAACACATTGTGGATGTTCTTTGCTATTTTTATAATCTTTATGGAAGCTGGGAGAAATACATTCTTTATTAAGTTTTCTTTTTGACAGCTAGATCTTTTAGGTCTTTTTACCCCAACTTGTCAGTCATTCCCTCCTTCCCCATGCCCTGCACACGCTCTAGTCCCCTATGCGTATCTATGCTACCAATCATATTAGTTTGTTTCGCAGGTTTTCAGAAGATTGGTGATGTCACAGGCCAGAATATGCATTTTTATCCCATGGACATACTATAAACGACCCATTAATCACATATAGACTACTTTGCAGTAGTATAAGATATGAACCATAGATAAAGCACTGATTTGTGCTTGAGCAAACTAAGCTATGGATTGGCGCTTTTCCCCTGCATGGAACCGAACGGTTCGGCTCGCTTTTGTGCTTTTCCACTGCTGGTACCGCATGGTATAGTATCAAAGGACGGCGCTCAGAGATGGGTAGGGACAGAGACAAGAATTGGTTCAGAAGAGGGGAGTTCCTGCACCTATTCTCTGAGAAAAAAAAGCCCTGTGTAGACCAAACTATGGGGCTGGGATTCAGATTGGGTTGTGGACATGTTTTGGTCGCCACATGACTGTGCAGTAGACATATGGCACTTTTCCACTGCAAGTACTGGCTCGGCTCTACTCGGCCCTGCTTGGCCCTGTTTGCTTTTCCACTGCTGGTACCGCATGGTACGGTGTTGGAACGATTCGGTACGGTACGGTGGCGCTTTTCCACTGCATGGAACCGAATGGTACGGCTCTTAAAAACAGTACCTACTCGATTGTGGTTCCAACAGGTACCATATCCCACAATCCTTTGCATGCAGTCACTACTAGCCACTGATTGGTCAGAGAATCCCACCCACTTAACTTTAGTACTACTTTAGTGGAAAAGCAAACCATACCGTACCGTACCGAACCGTTCCAACACCGTACCATGCGGTACCAGCAGTGGAAAAGCAAACCGGGTCAAGCAGGGCCGAGTAGAGCAGAGCCGGTACTTGCAATGGAAAAGTGCCATATGTCTACTGCACAGTCAGGTGGCGACCAAAACATGTCCACAACCCAATCTGAATCCCAGCCCCATAGTTTGGTCTACACAGGGCTTTTTTTTCTCAGAGAATAGGTGCAGGAACTCCCCTCTTCTGAGCCAATTCTTGTCTCTGTCCCTACCCATCTCTGAGCGCCGTCCTTTGATTCCACCCCCTACCCACCTCCCAGTACTGCCCTTTTTTAGAGAATGTGAAGCCAAGTATAATTTTGTGGAGCAATGAAACTTGTATCAAATTTTTTAAGAAAGATAATAAGAAAAGCATAAAAATAGATCCCCTGCAGCCAGCAACAATAGACCCTTAACCCCAGCAATAATAGATTCCCTCAGCAGCAATAGACCTCTGCAATACTCCAGCACATCTCCCAGCAGCCACAATCAAACCCCTCCCTCAACAGTAGATACCTTACAGCAACAATTGACCCCCTAGCAACATTAGATCCCTCAACAGCAACTACAGACCTCCACAGCAACAATAGACCACTAAGTAAAAATAGATCCCCTCCAGCAACAATAGATCCCCCAGTAGCCAGCATCAATAGACCATGCCACACACCTCAGCACCCCTTGCCATTACATACAGTACAGTGTTGGAGGTGCTGGAGGTGCCGAAACTGGGTTCCGCCACGTTCCTGCTGAGAAAAAGCCTGGGTCTACAAAATGGGAAAAAGATGGTAACTGTCCTGAATAAAACACAAAAGGTAAAAAAAACTATCTAATATGAGTTTTAAACATTGCTACTCCATCAAAAAGAACAAAAAATATGTTGTTGTTACATTTACTTCAAGAGCTAAATAAATGCTCTAATTAATATTATTTTTTAATATTATTTCCTCTCTTTCATGGAAAAAGTCTCTTATTAAACCTTCATTTTTTTTTTAAATTACTGTAAAATAATAAACATGTCATACTTATTAATGAATGTAATGGTTTTGCACAGAGCCAGATTCACTTGTTCTCTGGTCCCCTGCCGACGCTTCTGGCTCCTCCTCTTCGTCAAGTGCCCCCCTAGAAATCTGATTTCTATATGGGCACTTGTGCAGACTTGCTCCTGAGCCTCCCTGTCTGCATCAATTGCACCCCAATTGCACCCCAAACAACATATAAAATGCACTATAGCGCACCTTCACTGTTGCGCACCACCACAACGCACAAATACTTGTATTAGGGTGTTATTGCATTGTAAAACATACAGTACTTCAGGACCTATTTCTTGTGTGTTAAGGGGCATTGGCAGTCCATTCAAAGTGAAAAAGTGTATGTGGGAGCGTTCTCATGGCATGAGCCCTAAATAAAGCCCCAGGTTGCAGGAAAGGGAAGCTTTTTAGTTTGATAGTCTGTAAGTGACACCTTTATAATGGCTTTATTTGTGTAGCACCCTCCTAGTCAGGTGCTAGATAGCAGGTATAGTTTTTGGCTTTCTCTGCTTAACAGGAAAGCAGTAGGTAAAGCAGCCCTCAAATTTTCCACTCGCCTGCTCGCATTTTGCGAGTAGAAAATTATGTTGGGCGAGTTCTGGGGAAGAGAGGAGAGGAAAGCCGGATAATGTCAGAGCGGCGGATCATCCCGCTGTAACAGCTTCAATTGTAATTTGCTGGGCGCTCGCCGACACACACAGTCCCGCCTCCTAGCCCGGCTTCTTTGATAGACAGAACACCTGGCCAACCAGGACGTGTGACGTCTATCAAAGAAGCCGGACTAGGAGGCGGGACTGTGTGTGTCAGCGAGCGCCCGGCAATTACAATTGAAGCTATTACAGCGGAATGATCCACCGCTCTGACATTATCCGGCCGCATTCTGATGGGGGGGTATCAAGCCGGCGTGAAAATCGATCTCCCAGAGCTACACCGGTACTCGCGCCGATCATCTCCTGTGAAGGCAGCTGCTCACGGGTGCTGGAAGCAGGTGAGTGTCCAAGGATTTAGCAGCCTCCCTGTGTGACTGAATAGGAGGAGCGGTGGGGCGGTTGCATATAGAGGAATTGATCTTTCCAGCTGGATGCCTGATTCTCCTCTCTGCAGGCATTGAGCAGCTGCAGGAGGAATATGCAAAGATCAATTCCTCTATATGCAGCCACCCCACCGCTCCTCCTATCCAACTTCTTTTTTTCTTTTGCTGGCCCCCCAAGTGCTGTACAGCCCCTCCCTCTTCAGCCCTCCAAGTGCTCTTCAGCCCACCCCTCCAGCCCCCCAGTGCTCTTCAGTCCACCCCTCCAGCCCCCCAGTGCTCTTCAGCCTACCCCTCCAGCCCCCCCCATTGCTCTTCAGCCCACCCCTCCAGCCCCCCCAGTGCTCTTCAGCCCACCCTCCAGCCCCCCCCCAGTGCTCTTCAGCCCACCCCTCCAGCCCCCCCAGTGCTCTTTAGCCCAGCCCTCCAGCCCCCCCCCCAGTGCTCTTCACCCACCCCTCCAGCCCCCCCAGTGCTCTTCAGTCAACCCCTCCAGCCCCCCCCGTGCTCTTCATGCCACCCTTTCCAGCCCCCCCAGTGCTCTTCAGTCCACCCCTCCAGCCCCCCCCCAGTGCTCTTCAGCCCACCCCTCCAGCCCCCCCAGTGCTCTTCAGCCCCCCCCCCCCAGTGCTCTTCAGTCCACCCCTCCAGCCCCCCCAGTGCTCTTCAGCCCACCCCTCCAGTCCCCCCAGTGCTCTTCAGCCCACCCCTCCAGCCCCCCCCCCCCAGTGCTCTTCAGTCCACCCCTCCAGCCCCCCCCCCCAGTGCTCTTCAGTCCACCCCTCCAGCCCCCCCCCCCAGTGCTCTTCAGTCCACCCCTCCAGCCCCCTCAGTGCTCTCTAGCCCCCCCAGTGCTCTTCAGTCCACCCCTCCAGCCCCCCCCCCCAGTGCTCTTCAGTCCACCTCTCCAGCCCCCCCCCCAGTGCTCTTCAGCCCACTCCTCCAGCCCCTTAGTGCTCTCAGCCCCCTCAGTGCTCTTCAGCCCCCCCAGTGCTCTTAAGCCCCCCTCCAGCCCCTTTGTGCTCTTCAGCTCCCCCCTTTAGCCCTCCCCCAGTGCTCTTCAGCCCCCCACCCTCCAGACCCTTGATGGGCACTGATGAGGCTGCACTGATGGGCACTGAAAACGTTGTTATTAATATTTTTGTAACTTCTGCATTAATTCAAAAACATTTAACAGTGTAATTTTGAGATAATTTATAAGGGCGTGTTTAGGGGCGGAATTAGGGGTGGAATTAGGGGCGGAATTAGGGGCGGGGCATGGTAGGGGTTGGGTGGGGCAACTGGTGGCAAGTAACCCTTAAGGCCTGGCTAGTAGCTCAGGACTTTAAATTTTGAGCCCTGAGGTAAAGCATTTGAGCTCTCTGCTTAACAGGGAGTTCGATCTACTAGTTAGGTCTGCTCCATGTGTTCAATGTGTGATTCACGTGGGCTGAGGGAGTGTCCCCACTGTATCCAATGGAGAGGTACATTGGACAGGGGAGGAAACCCAGCCAATGACAGACAGGATTTGATACCATTCCATGGGTTTGGCAAAGAGAGTGGTGCATCATGGGATAAGGTATAAAAGGCAGGAGCACATGAGGCAGGGGGTCTTTGGGCGAGAAGCCAGGTCCCGGAAGGAGGGTGACGGCTGTCTCCTCTTCTGTAGCTGTGGATGGTGGTCACAGGCAGTCGGCCTGGTGAACCAGAGTGTGTGGCTGAATCCAAAGGTCCAGGAGAAGCTGACTGGTGGAGTTGGAGGCAGCGGTGACTCTGGAAAACAGTGTCCTTGAGTACAGAGGAACTTGCCCGGGGTCTGCCCAGGAAGGGGTCCACTCCAGAGGATAGAGGCAGTGGACAGGTGTCAGCACACAAAGTCAGAGAGAAAGGGGGTGCCTAGTTTAGAACCCTGAAGAGAAGAGAATTGCAATCAGGAACACTTAAAATACCTTAACTTCAGTGGCAGAGTGAAGCAGCGGCCTTGCCGCATCCTAAAGTCAGTTGTCCTCAGTACTGTGATTAGTTATTAGTTGGAGTATCCCACTCATCCCTTTTCCATAGGTAAATTTACAATGAAGTTACACAGCTTCCACACTCTGCAGTCTCCTCATAACAACTAAACAAAATGGCAGTTACAGCAGGAAAATGGAGGAAGGGAGAAACCATCTAGCCAGAAACAGCAGGGGTGCAAGGAAGATACCAATAACATAGCATAACATAACATGTAATAACAACTGCTAGACAGTTAAAGCTGCGTGGCAGCACATTTACATCAGCCGCCTGCCTTTCTCCCTCTGCAGCGACGATCGCCGGTCACATGCGCGGGGGGGTCCGTGACCACACGGGAGCGGGAGTGCGCCTCCTGGGGCGCGCACTGGCTCCCTAGACCCTCACAGGCTAGCGACGTAGATCTACGTCACTCTGCCTGTGAGGGGCTGACTGCCGACGTAAATAGTCGTGCGGCGGTCGGCAAGTGGTTAAAGGGATGAGGTGGCAACCCTAACCCCACTGAGCCTAAATCTTGGAAAGAAAATTATTTACTGAGATTCTGCAATGTCAACAACAAAGTCAATGTGAAAGCAAAGCTTTGAGATCAGATATCTGCATAACAAGTCATTTTCTGCAGCATGGCCACCTGTGTGATCGGCAGATCAGATAGCCCAATATACAAGGTATCTAATTCAAGCCCTGTCCGTGTTATAAGCTGAGATCATTCCTTATCTGGTTACTGCACTCTCCAACCACATATTTTGTCTGTATTCTATTACAGCAAACTTTCTGCCCATCTCTAACATTTGTCATGATTACTTTTGCACTGATCAAGTGCATGCCTCCCAATGTAGGGAAACTGTGATGCAGTGATACAATTACATGAGCAGAGTGTTCCAACTGTACACTAGAGAATTGTAATGCCGCAATTCTATACTACACGTTAAAGATTGTCTGTTTTTTTTTTAAGCATCAACACATAGTTGAAGTTGTTTATATGAAAGTTGACCTACAGTACCTACAACACTTCACTTTCTCCACATTTTGTTATGTTACAGCCATATTCCAAAATTAATTAAATTCATTATTTTACTCAAAATTCTACAAACAATACCCCATAATAACAATGTGATAGACGTTTGTTTGAAATCTTGGCAAATGTATTAAAAATAAAAAATTCATAGATGGTGGTCACAGGCAGTCGGCCTGGTGAACCAGAATGTGGTCACAGGCTTTACTCAATACATTGTTGAAGCACCTTTGGCACCAATTACAGCCTCAAATCTTTTTGAGTGTGATGTTACAAGCTTGGCACACATATTTTGGGGCAGTGTCTCCTATTCTTCTTTGCAGGACCTCTCAAACTTCATTGGGTTGTATAGGAATGTCAGTGCACAGCCATTTTCAGACCTCTCAAGAAATGTTCAATTCAGTTCAAGTCTGGGCTCTGGCTGAGCCACTCAAGGACATTCAGTCCTTGAGTTGTCCCGTAGCCATTCCTTTGTTGTCTAGGCTGTGTGCTTAGGGTCGTTGTCCTGTTGGAAGAGGAACCTTTGCCCCAGTCTTAGATCCAGAGCGCTCCTGAGCAGGTTTTCATCAAGGATGTCTCTGTACATTGCTGCATTCATCTTTTCCTTGATCAATTACCAATCTTCCAGTTCCTGCCACTGAAAAATATCCCCACAGCATGATGCTGCCACCATCATGCTTCACTGTAGGGATGGTATTGGCCAGGTGATGAGCAATGCCTGGTTTCCTCTAGACATGACGCTTGCCATTCAGGCCAAAGAGTTAATCTTTGTTTCATCACACCATAGAATTTTGTTTCTCATGGTCCTTCAGGCACCTTTTGGCAAACTCCAAGTGGGCTGCTCTTCCTAATATATGCTCCCCCTTGTGATGTCTATTGGGAATTTTTGAACAAGAGGAGCTGGATGTATATACCTACCTATTCCTTAGAATTCTTTAATTTGAGGTACAGAAGCTCATAGCAAGGAGGTGGATAACTATGGAAAAATTTATGTTAGGGATGTGGATGAAAGTAATAAATGATGACATTCTGCTATACCGTATGACATATGAGGCATGGGGGTTCCCCCAAGAAGTTCAGTAAGGTGTGGTTTTGTTGGGTGGACTCTAAGGACACTCTGGGGGGAGAGATGGATAATTGAAATAATTGAAAGGGGGGGTGCTGCATGAGTAACATATCTCATTAGGCCATTAAAGGAGATATACAGCCAAAGCTCATTTGGCTGTACATCTCCTATGGACACAGGAGTGCAGTTCGTTCTGCACTCCTGTGACCCGTTTTCAGCAGAGTGCGGTCTGAAGTCCGCTCTCTACTGACATTGCAGATGTCAGTCCAGGCACCGCATCATGACGACAATGGAAGTCAGGATCCACCAGGTGCCTGGACTGACACCAGGCTCAGCCTCTCAGCGAGCCGCTGAGAGCTTGAGCCGGCCTCTCTCCGCACCTCTACAGCTCAGTGCTCTGAGCGAGGAGGAGGCAGAGCAGAGAGCTGCCGACTGACAGTGAGCAGCTCTCTGCTTGTGGAGCTGTGAGAACCGAGCAATCGGCGGTGTTCGATCACTCAGTTCTCAGTTAGAGGTGCCGGGGGACAGATGCAGCATCAGACCATTGCTGCATCCACCTAGGTAAGTATAGTTCTCAAAAAACAAAAACAAAGCCATACTTTTCTTTTAACAAGGTTTTGGTTTAAGTGCTACACACTGTGATTCACAAGGTTTGGGCTCCCTTTTTGTCTGTGATCCTTATTTTATGATAATAAAAATCTTTAAAAAACAAAAAACAAAAAAAAACTCCAGGTGGGCTGTCTTGTGCCTTTTACTGAGGGAGCTTCCGTATTGCCACTCTAAAATACAGGTCTGATTGGTGGAGTGCTGCAGAGATGGTTGTTCTTCTGAAAGGTTCTCTCCAGAGAGAAATGCTGGAGCTCTGTCAGAGTGACCATCGGGTTCTTGGTCACCTCTAGGAATGATCGAACGGTTCGGGTCGACCATCGGTTCAACCCGAACATTGACTGTTCGAAATTCGGCCGAATTCCGAACTTTTTGCGGTAAAAGTTCGGAATTCGGCACCAGAACCGCCCAAAATGCAATGGGACAGTAACTGGGCTTTAAAAGCCCGTGATTGGACCAGAAATGTGAGTAAAAGCCAATTGAGGGGGCAGGAGGATGCTAGGAATGTGATTGGAGTGACTGGGGGGCCCAGAGGCCAATCAGTAGTGAATACGCCCCCCAGTATATAACATAGCCCCGTCAAATCTCTAGCACTGTAATACAGGGGCTGTGGAAGAGAGTGGAAGCAGTTCTGTTACTCCTGCTGCAAAAGTGTCATTTAGCAATTATTACTGTGAGGAAAGGGATATCTAGTGTAGTTAGGGTACTATATACCACTATAGTTAGATTCAATAATCTAGTTTCTGTAGGGAAAGTGTTAAGTGTCAGGGTGACCATAGTGTAGTTTAGGGTGAACTGACTCTGACTGCTATGCCAGGGTGACAGAACTCATCCATGTCAGGGTGACCGCCATAAGAAAAAGATCATTTTTCTTAGAATTATAAGTAGAGTAGGGATGGGGCTCTGCTCCTTTTACACCTGGGCGTTTTTGTTTCAGGCGTTTATTGGGCTTTTTTGTGGACGTCTTTGGAGGCAGGCATGACATCTGAACTTCTGTGTAGGGGTATATATACACACACACATATATGTATATATACACATACACACATATAGGTGTAAAAGGAGCGGAACCCTATCCCTGCGCTACTGAAATTATTTGCAGGGATGGTGTTACCCTCCTTTCACACCTATATGTGTGTATGTGTATATATATATATATGTGTGTTTATTTATATACCCCTATACAGAAGTTCAGATGTCATGCCTGCCTTCAAAGACACCCAAAAAATGCCCAAAAAACGCCTGAAACAACACACCTGGGCGTTTTTGTTTCAGGCATTTATTGGGCATTTTTTGGGCGTCTTTGGAGGCAGGCATGACATCTGAACTTCTGTATAGGGGTATAAATACACACACACACATATATATATATATATATATATATATATATATATATATATATATATATATATACACACATACACACATATAGGTGTGAAAGGAGGGTAACACCATCCCTGCAAATAATTTCAGTAGCGCAGGGATAGGGTTCGGCTCCTTTTACACCTATATGTGTGTGTGTGTGTATATATACCCCTATACAGAAGTTCAGATGTCATGCCTGCCTCCAAAGACGCCCAAAAAATGCCCAATAAACGCCTGAAACCAAAAGCCCAGGTGTGAAAGGAGCGTAGCCCCATCCCTGCGCTATTGAAGTTCTAAGAAAAATTATCTTTTTTTTCTGGTTCTGGACATGCTACAGAGCTGAAACTTCACAGGTACACTTTTTTTCTGGTAAGCGGCCTATGTTGGTGGTGGTGTACACCTATTATTTTCTTCATTCACACGGGTGATTAGAGTTTTTATGCAGTATCACGCTATGTATATTTTTTGTCTCATCACCATGTTCACCGATTCACAATTTTGAGTGGAGATCATCTGACAGGAGTCATCCACAGAGTTCCACTGGTCTGGTTTTTGTTTACACCAACGCTCATTTTACTGCTACGTCTGGTAAGCAGTACCTATTCACATTAATTTTGTGTCGTGTTGGATTGGACCTTTACAGTTTATTCATCATTTAATACTTTGGACTATTATTTTCTGGGACTTACCACTTTATTTAATAGACCTATCATATATGGTCTATGTCATTTAGCGCAGCTTTTTCCCACTATTTGTTACACATATGTTTGTCACATTTCAGTTGCAGCTATTAGGATTTTGATATTTAGCGCAGTTTTTTCTTTTTCCACACTTTTTAGACCCACCAAACACTAAATCCAAAGAAATCTCATTTTTTTTTTTTCAATCATTTTTTCAATAATTGGCTCTCTATCAAAAACTACAATTTTTAAGAACTTGTTTTGTGTGATTAATAGTCCCTGGGGCATTACCCAGAACCCTAAGCACTTTTTAGGGGCATTTATTGGGTTTTAGGGCTTCAAAATGGTGTTTTTTGATTACCGAAGTTCGGGTCCCATTGATTTCAATGGGGTTCTGGAATCCGGACCCGAACTTTCGGGAAGTTCGGGTGTTCTGGCCGAACCGAACTTTTCAAAAGTTCGATCATCCCTAGTCACCTCCCTGACTAGGGCCCATCTCCCTGATCACTCAGTTTGGCCAGGTGGCCCACTCTAGGAAGAGTCCTGGTGGTTCCAAACCACTTCCATTTACAGATGATGAAGGCCACTGTGCTCATTGGGACCTTTAATGCTGCAGAAATATTTCTGTACCCTTCCCCAGATCTGTGCCTCAATACAATCGATTGGTCTTGGAGGTCTACAGACAATTCCTTGAACTTCATTGCTTAATTTTTGCACTAACATGCACTGTTACCTGTGGGACCTTATATAGACAGGTGTGTGCATTGGTGAATTTGCCACAGGTAGACCAATCAAGTTGTAGAAACATCTAAAAGATGATCAGTGGAAACAAGATGCAGCTGAGCTCAATTTTAAGTGTCATGGCAAAGGCTGTAAATACGTTTATACATGTGATTTTTTTTTTTTTTTTTAAGAAATTTGAAAAGATTTCAAACAAACTTCTTATACGGGGTATACGGGGCATTATGGGGTATTGTTTGTAGGATTTTCAGGAAAATAATGAATTTATTCCATTTTGGAATAAGGCTGTCACATAACAAAATTTGGAAAAGTCAAGCGCTGTGAATACTTGTAAAGTGCGGTTATAGTGAGCAGTATGGGCCAACTATGTCCAGAAGGACAAAAAACCTCATGGGGAGCACTATCCCGAAAAACATGGAAACAAGGGAGAAATAAGCAGATGGGATTTTTAGATGGTGGTTCCCAAGGGTATACCATAGCATATTGCATACATAAATCTTGTATAAGTTTAAAAATATATATTTTTGTTTAATACATACTGTTTAATAAATCAGAAAAAAAGGTTAAAAATCTCCATATGCTATATATACAAAAGAGACACGTATGTATGTGTTAAATCATATATTTCATCATATACGCACGTATGAATATTTAAACCTTCTATCCATTGGTAAAAAAAAAAAAAAAAAACAAAAAAATTAATTAAAAATGTAAAAAATATACCTCAACTGAGGGCGTTAGATGTGTTCCAGCTAGGGGGAGTCCGTAACTGACACTTCACCCTGCTGACACAATGCCGCAGCAAAAAACATTCATCAAAATATATTATCTAAAAAAGGAAAATACTACCAATCAATTGCAAAGCACCACTCAATTACCCAAATAACACTGTAATATTGATTAAATGCATAGAGGGGGAAACAAGATACAAGACCAAATATAAATGGATGCTAGTGTACTAACCTGTATCAAAAAAGCCAAGGCACCCTGCTAGCAGGAGATAAAACTCAAAAATGCAAGGAAAGAGTTAACACTCCAACAATATAATCATAGATCCATCAAACTAGTAATGTAGTCCTTACCTTGCTATCGATATGCTAACTGTCCAATAACCAAACATCAAGTAAGCTGATGGTTATGCCACAGGTATCAGCAGGAATCGTGTCTGGAAATCATTCCTCCAGCTAGAAAACCCCCACACAGACCAAATCTTAAAAGGCACAAAGGTCACTGGGGAGCTGAGTGAAATATCTCTCAGATGGCCATAATAAAGCAGTAATTATAAACCAAACCCAAAATAACAAGTGAAGCCCTGTTGGAAGTTGGGGGCGGGGCATAAAGGCGGCATCGCAATCTTTATCCACCTCCATGACCGCAGCCTTGGGGTCAGTACGGGTGCTGCCATTTCCCACATCTGAGTCCAAACAGCGGCGGAAGTCCCATGCGGTGGCCGAAATGACCTCAGTCCCGCGCAGATGGCGGAAGTGACGTCAATCTAGGTTCGGAAGTAGAGATGTACAGAACTGTTCGCCGGCGGACAGTTCCCGGCGAACTTAGCATGTTCGCGTTCGCCGTTGCGGGCGAACATATGCGATGTTCGGTCCGCCTCCTATACATCATCATTGAGGCAAACTTTGACCCTGAACATCACAGTCAGCAGACACATTCCAGGCCAATCAGCATACCTCCCTCCCACACCCTCCCACCTCCTATAAATAAGCAAGGGCAGCATCCATTTTAGATCATTTGTCACTGAGAGCAGGGAAAGTGCTGGTGCTGCTGCTGCTGTTATAGCTGGGGACAGTTCCCGGTCTTGTTAGCCAGTGTTCTTGGTACACTCCTGCTGTAAGGACAGCACCCCAAAAAGCCCTTCCTAGGGCTGGTATTTGAGTTTTTTTTTGGATATATATATATATATATATTGTCCCCAAAAGCCCTTTTGAGGGCTGGTATTTGTGTAATTTTTTTTTGTTCTGTGATATATATATATATTGTCCCCAAAAGCCCCTTTGAGGGCTGGCATTTGAGTATTTTTTTAATATATATATATATATATATATATGTAGCATGTCCAGAACCAGAAAAAAAAATTCATATAGGTGTAAAAGGGGTTCCCACCATCCCTGCTCTACTGAAAAATTATCTTTTTTTTCTGGTTCTGGACATGCTACAGAGCTGAAACTTCACAGGTACACATTTTAGACCCCCTATACACTAAATCACACAAAAAAAGTTCTTAAAAATTGTCATTTTTGATAGAGAGCCAATTATTGGAAAAATAAAAAATAAAAAAAAAAACTTAACAAAAAAAACATTTCTTTGGATTTATTGTCTGGGGGGTCTAAAAAGTGTATCTGTGAAGTTTCAGCTCTGCAGCATGTCCAGAACCAGGAAAAAAAGATCATATAGGTGTAAAAGGGGTTCCCCCCATCCCTGCTCTACTGAAAAATTATCTTTTTTTCTGGTTCTGGACATGCTACAGTGCTGAAACTTCACAGGTACACTTTTTAGACCCCCTAGACACTAAATCACACAAAAAAAGTTCTTAAAAATTGTCATTTTTGATAGAGAGCCAATTATTGGAAAACTTAAAAAAAAAAAACTTAAAAAAAAAATTTCTTTGGATTTATTGTCTGGGGGGTCTAAAAAGTGTACCTGTGAAGTTTCAGCTCTGTAGCATGTCCAGAACCAGAAAAAAAATAGAATTAGGGTTAGGGCTAGGGTTAGGGCTAGGGTTAGGGTCAGGGCTAAGGTTAGGGTTATTTTTAGTGCTTAGGGCTAGAGTTAGAGGGGTAGGGGTAGGGCTACTAACTCTAACCCTAAGTATCTCACCGTAACCCTAACCCTAGCCCCTAACACTAACCCTCTAACCATAACCCTAACCCTCTAACCTTAACCCTAACCCTCTAAGCCTAGCCATAAAAATAACCCTAACCCCAAACCTAACCCTAACCCTAACCCTAACCCTAGCCGTAAGCCTAACCCTAGCCCCAAACCTAATTCGTATTTTTTCTGGTTCCGGACATGCTACAGAGCTGAAACTTCACAGGTACACTTTTTAGACCCCCTAGACACTAAATCACACAAAAAAAGTTCTTAAAAATTGTCATTTTTGATAGAGAGACAATTATTGGAAAACTTAAAAAAAAAAAAAAAAACTTAAAAAAAAAAAAAAATTCTTTGGATTTATTGTCTGGGGGGTCTAAAAAGTGTACCTGTGAAGTTTCAGCTCTGTAGCATGTCCAGAACCAGAAAAAAAATAGAATTAGGGTTAGGGCTAGGGTTAGGGTTAGGGTTAGGGCTAGGGCTAGGGTCAGGGTCAGGGCTAAGGTTAGGGTTATTTTTAGTGCTTAGGGTTAGAGGGTTAGAGTTAGAGGGGTAGGGGTAGGGCTACTAACTCTAACCCTAAGTATCTTACCGTAACCCTAACCCTAGCCCCTAACACTAAACCTAACCCTAACCCTCTAACCATAACCCTAACCCTCTAACCTTAACCCTAACCCTCTAAGCCTAGCCATAAAAATAACCCTAACCCTAACCCTAGCCCTAGCCCTAAGCCTAACCCTAGCCCTAACCCTAATTCATATTTTTTTCTGGTTCTGGACACGCTACAGAGCTGAAACTTCACAGGTACACTTTTTAGACCCCCCCAGATGCTAAATCCAAAGAAATTTTTTATTTTTATTTTTTTTTTTACATTTTTCCAATAATTGGCTCTCTATCAAAAAATTACAATTTTTAAGAACTTTTTTTGTGTGATCCCTCTCCGGCATGCCACAGTCCAGGTGTTTGTCCCCTTGAAACAACTTTTCCATTACTATTGTGGCCAGAAAGAGTCCCTGTGGATTTTAAAATTCGCCTGCCTATTAAAGTCTATGGCGGTTCGCCCGGTTCGCCGGTTCGCGAACATTTGCCGATGTTCGCGTTCGCCGTTCGCGAACGGCGAATTTTAGGTTCGCGACATCACTATTCGGAAGTGCGTTTTAGCGTGGCTCAGTGTACTTCCCTACTGCCATACAACCCAGGCCCAGACAACAACCAACAATCTGGCCAACCCACGTCACCCCCACCAACACATTGTGCCAGGAGGCAATGCCAGCCACAGATGCAATACCACTCCACCCGATACCATCAGAAGAGATGGGGCCAAAAAGAGGAGGGGAATGGGAAAAACACCCCAAAGAACAACTGCACATACAAATCTGGGAGGACTTCCACTAATATTAGGTCAAAATGACCAGCCATCAAAAAGGGAAAATAGAGAAGAAAAAAAAAAGAGGGGGGGTACTAACCTAATTTAAAGTAACATCCTATATAGCACAATCATAAAATAAGACCAAATGAGACCTGAGAACAACACATCCGAAGCAAAACGAGGAGAGAGAAAAAAAAATACATAATAATTGTTATTATTTTTATTTTTTTATCCCATTTACACCAAGCTGCCATTTTCCCTCATTTGAGTCCAAACAGCGGCGGAAGTGGCGCCAGTCCCATGCGGTGCCGAAATGACCTCAGTCCTGTGCAGATGGCGGAAGTGACGTCAGTCTAAGTTCAGAAGTCAGTTTCAGTGTGGCTCAGTGTACTTCCCTACTGCCATACAGCCCAGGCCCAGACAACCAACAATCTGGCCAACCCACGTCACCCCCAGCAACACATTGCGCCAGAAGGCAATGCCAGCAACAGATGCAACACCACTCCACCCAATACCATCAAATCTGGGAGGGCTTCCACTAATATTAGGTCAAAACGATCAGCCATCAAAAAGGGAATAAAGGAAGAAGAAAAAAAAAAAGGGGGGGGATACTAACCTAATTTAAGTAACATCCTATATAGCACAATTTAAAAAAAAGACCAAATGAGACCTGACAACAACACATCCGAAGAAAAACGAGGAGAGAGAAAAAAATACATAATAATTATTATTATTATTTAATTTTTCTATTTAATCCAAACTGCATACAGTTTACAATTGCATCAAAAACACATACTACAAATCTGAGTAGTAGAGTATCAAAGAAAAGGAGCATAGCTTACAAATCAGTTGAACCCAGGGGAAGTCATTGATGTAAAGTTGGTTTAGAAAATCCCTCAGTCCAGTCCAAAAGATTAGGATATTGTCGATGTACCTCCGTCAAAGAAGAACATGGCGGAGGTACACCTACAGATCCCCAGAAGCAAAGATCACTCCCTCCCATCCCCCCAGATACAAATTAGCGTAGGAGGAGGCACACGTAGTGCCCATAGCCACCCCCTGTATCTGGAGGTAATGGGAGCGATCAAACATAAATGCATTATGTGTCAGAATAAACTCAAGCAACTCCTGAAAAACTGTATTATATTCCTAAAGAATGGTACTTCTTTTATTCAGGAACATCTTGACGGTTTTAAGGCCCAGTTGGTGCGGTATGCTAGAGTAGAGGGCTTCGACATCGATAGATACCAGTAAAGTATTGGCGTCTACGTGTAATCCATCATTTAATTTCTGTCCCGAGACCAACATGGACCAGTTTGAGGTCGTCAAGGAATTGAACTTCTTTGCACATAAATTGAACTTCAAACATCAGTTTGAAAGTTTTGGATTCTCCACGGACATTTCAGTGGGAGGGAATGCTCACTTTGAACGATGGGAATTTACCTGCACTGAATGTCGAGCCTTGAGGTGGTGAGGTAAATTTTGAGGCATTAATGAGGGATGAGGACCTGAATGTCTCGGTCATGTTGGAGAATGTATCTCCAATGTGGCCAGCAAATTATAAAAATAAATCAAATACATTTCCCACTCAAAGGAACCCTAGAGTCAATTTATTTTTACAACTGGTAACGGGAGATTTGGATAAACTCAACTCCCAGGTGAAAGTTAGGTCTAGTTTAGAAAGGGAACATATAGAAACCCTGAGAAAAACAGGAACATCATAATATCATGATTAAGCCCTCTGATAAAGGGGCAATATTGTTATTCTAACCCAAGATTCATACATTCGGATGTGTGAAAGTATCCTGTCTAACTCAGAGTGATATAAGAAAATCTCTCCTTTAACTATTGCCTAATTACAGGATATGTTTTGGTGAATCAAGCTTTTTGACAAGGCATCATCACTAAGGATACTAGAGATTTTTTAAACATTAGGCACCCGGCTACACCCACATTCTGTGCACTCCCCAAAACACACCAAAACCTTTCTGATCCCCATGACGAGCTATTGTCTCTGGGATTGGTAGTATTACCTCTAAGGCCAGTATCATTGTTGATGATTACCTATGGCCACACGTGGTAAGTCTACCCACTTATCTTAAAGACACAATTCACTTGTTGAATATCCTTGACGGATTACATGTAGACGCCAATACTTTACCGGTATCTATCGATGTCAAAGCCCTCTACTCTAGCATACCACACCAACTGGGCCTTAAAACAGTCAAGATGTTACTGGATGAAAGAACTACCATTTATCAGGAATATAATACATTTATTCTGGAGTTGCTTGAGTTTATTCTGGCACATAATGCATTCATGTTTGATCGCTCCCATTACCTCCAGATACAGGGGTGGCTATGGTCACTACGTGTGACCCTTCCTATGCTGATTTGTATCTGGGCGGATGGGAGGGAGTGATCTTTGCTTCTGGGGATCTATCGGTGTACCTCCGCCATGTTAATGTTTGGCGGAGGTACATCGACGATATCCTAATTTTTTGGACTGGATGGAGGGTTTTGCTGACAGACTTTCCAAACCAACCTAACATCAATGACTTTAATTTACATTTTACACTAAAAGTTCATGCGAATATGTTGCCCTTTTTGGACCTCACAATTATCAAACATCCTGATGCTCTATAGCCACCAGCCTCTTTAGAAAATCTACAGCGGGAAACTCCCTTCTCCATGCAGATAGTGCCCACCCCCAGCATCTAATAAGGGGTATACCCATAGGCCAATATCTATGAGTCCCCAAACACTGTACAAGTGACAGTGACTTTAAGATACAAGCCAGAGCCTTGAAAGAAAGGTTCCTTAAGATAGGTTACAGCCATAGAGCACTTTAAAAAGCTTATAAAAGAGAGCCCATGGGACCTGGTAGTCTTTCAGGTAGAGCGTCGCCCTGAAGAGGTCAAGATTAGAACAATTTTGAAGTTCAATAAATAACATAGATTATGACTGTACTACAGGGAACATTGGAATCTAATAACTCAGGACAACAAGCCCACACATTACATTTAGGAGAAATCGCTCTGTCAAGGATATCCTCACATCTAGTCATTTTGACAGAGCCCAGGGATCCGATCCCTATGGGACTCGCTGTCGTGGTACTTATTGTTGCAGTCGGTAGGATTATTGCCGCTACATACGCACCTGGAGGGACCCCATGGTTATCGGATCCACTACTATCGAGCCCAAACATTTCATCAATTGTGAAACCAAGGGCATTGCCCATTTATTGACAGGTGGTTGTAAAGCTTTCTATGTGGAGAAAACAAAATGCATGTTCTGGCAACACATTAAAGAACTTGTAGACTATATCCCTGATGGTATACCTGAGAGCCCCATTGCGAGGCCCTTTGAGAACTGCTATCTGTGCAACTTGAATAACATAGGTTTTCTGGCTATTGATAGGATACACCCCAATCCCAAGGCAGTGACTTTGATAATGCCATCCTTCGCTCTGAGTCACGGTGGATCTTTACCCTCTAGGCTAATGTTCCCCCTGGGTTAAACGGATTTGTAAGCTCCTTTTCTTTTATACTCTAGTATACTTGTAGTATGTGTTTTTTTATACAATTGTAGACCGTCGCTGTTTGGTATAAATGGGATAAAAAAATAATTATTATATTTTTTTTTTCTCTCCTCATTTTGCTGCTGTTTTTTGATTGTGCTATACAGGATGTTACTTGAAATTAAATTAGTATCCCCTTTTTTTTTTTCTTCTCAGTTTTTCCTTTTTTTTCCTTTTTGAATGTATGGATGATTTTGTCCTTCACTTGATAATAGTGCACCCGGAGTAGAACGTCCCATGGGACTTCCACTGATAAGTGTGGCGGCTTTGGGATGCAGTGGATGCAGTCAACGGTGACATCATCAGATGTTAGTCCTGGGACTGTGTTGAGAAACAGATCTCTTGCGTATTGCAGGAGTTGGGACGGAGGGACTGATTTAGGTACCCCCTAATCTTGAGGTTATTACGGCGTGACCGATCCTCGAGATCGGCCAGTTTTGACTTTATCCAAGAGATGTCATCTGAGTGCGCCATATGAGCGTCGACCATAGTGTTAAAGGATAAAGCAAAATCAGTGAGCTGTTCTTCCACCTGATCCACTCTGGGTTCTAAGATTTGTACTTCTCTTCTACACTGGTGCAGGCCTGAGAACAGGTCAGCTTGGAGTGCAGAGCGCAATGATATTACCATCTCTTTAAGAGTGGTATCAGATATAGGTTTCCCAGATGTGGGGAAGGAGTTAATGGGGTCTGCCGCTGCCACTTCCATAGAATGCGCGCCATCATTCACCCCCTGTGCGGGCTCATCAGGATCTGATATTGAGTTTCTCCGCGACTTTGCTTTCACAGGGCTTCTTGTTGATGGCGTGGAATTCCTGGAGGTAGGAGGAGGGCTCAGGTCAGCTGACGTGTGCTTGCATTGGAGGAGAGCCGCCAGTGCTCTAGCGGCATCTCTCTGAGAGCGGGACTGGGTGCCATTTTAGTGAACACCGTTCGCCGTGGACGGGAAATAAAGTGTCATTTTCCGCCGTTGCGGGGGATCCCTCTGTCTACTTGGCATACCTGTAGGGTCAGGATGCTCTCCCCTGCTGGCTTGGGTGATGTAGACGTCTGGATGGCACTATGAGAGGTGGAATCCAGCGAGAGCTCTCAGCTCATGCTGCCATCTGCATCCGCGGTCACTCCACCCCCCCCCCCCCTTTTTCCCTTTTTGATGGCTGCTCGCTTTGACCTGATATTAGTGGAAACCTTCCCAGATTTGTATGTATGGGTTCCTTGTAGTGTCCCCCCCCCCTCTTTTTGGCCCCATCTCTGATGGTTCGGATGGAGTGGTGTTGCATCCATGACTGGCATCTCCTCCTGGCGGGGGGTGACGTGGGTTGGTCAGATTGTTGGTTGTTGCTTGTGCCTGGGTTGTACGGCATTAGGGAAGTACACTGAGCCACGCTGGAACGCACTTCCGAACTTTGACTGATGTCACTTCCACCATCTGTAAGAGACAGACATCTTCCTGCCACCACACGGGACTAGCGCCACTCCCGCCGCTGTTTGGACTCGGATGTGGGAGATGGAGGAGCCCGTACTAATCGCGAGGCTGTGGTCACTTAAACACAGATATGAAGCCCTGAGGAAGCGGTTAATCCCGCAAAATATGTTGGCGATTTTTGTGTAATTTAATCAGCTGTTATGTGTCTCTTTTGTATAATTAGCATTTGGAGATTGTTAACCTTTTCTTCTGATATGTCAAACATTTAATAAATATAAATATGTCTTATTAACTTATACAAGATTTATGTGTGCGATATGCTATGGTATATCAATGGGAACCACCATTTAAAAAGCCCATCTGCTTATTTATCCTTTGTTTCGCTGTGAATACTTTCAGGATGCACTGTAGCATATGATATATTTTCATGTTAAAAAGGAATTCCAATATTCGTCCCCTTACTATCACCCAAAGAGAACAGGAATACATATGCAAAGCTTTTTTCAAGGAAAACATACTCTGGTCCTAAACCTCTCAAAGTATTTTTACCCCCTTGGATATTCCTTCAATCAACTGGTAACTCAGCACCGGAGCTATGTCCCACGTCAGGTGCAGTGGTGGTGCTGTTCTTTTCTAAGCTGGTGGGGCCATAGGTTATTGTGTACCCTGTGGATCGGGTCTATTCTTCAAAGGCCCCACAGAAAAGCCATCTCCCTGCAGGCTTGCAATGATGCTAATGCTGTGATTAAAAGTGGCAGTTGATAGTGGTTTTTTAAGGGTTCTAGGGATGGTCAGTGCTGGTTGAACTCTGATTTTTAACTAGCTTTTAGTACAAAAAAAAAAAAAGCAGGCATACAAATGTAACCTACCTCAAACAGTTTCTGTCAACAACATTTAATAGTCTACATCAGGCATGTCCAAACTGCGGCCCGGGGGCCACATGCGGCCCAGAACCCCAGACAATGCGGCCCACTGCCCCCTGACAATTTGTTTTTTGCTGGGGAGGAAGGAAGTCGGGTCGGGGGCATGGCCACAGCGGCTTCCAACTAAAGGTAGGCAGAGGCTGCCTCGGAGGGGGGGGGAGACGAGCATGTACAGTGTTTCTGACTCCTACCACCATGACCACTTCTACAAATCACTGAAGTTGTCATGGTGGTTAGAGTGTTCCTTTAATATCTCTCAGAAGAAGTAATCCTCTGTATACTGAATCCATTTCATTTGATCATCCTCTAGTTGTGTTAAATTAGTGCGGGGGGGTGTGGCGGCGCGGGAAGGGCGCGGCGGCATTTTATTACTTATATACCTTAGCTATAGTATAGATTTTATATGCGGCCCGAGAAAATTTCTCTACACTCAATGTGGCCCAGAGAAGCCAAAAGGTTGGACACCCATGGTCTACATGGTTGTTAGTAGGTTTTCTTCACTGGAAATGGTTGAGATTTCTTGAAGATTTGCCGTGTGTGGGGCCCACATTAGTCAATGATGTACTGGTGCAGTAAACATGTACTGGAATAGTGTTGCCTTGTGCTCTCCATGACACTTCCTGGTGTATACGTGTGTGGGATGGAGAAGTAGTATCTGCTCATTGCCTGGGGCATAATAGCTGTGCTGGTGATGGATTGACTGCTGGGACAGAGTGATGGTTTTAAAGGCATAAAAGCAGAACTAGAATTTAAAGAGGACACATGGAGGTAAGTAAAGATAAAGCTGCACACCCCACACAATGTATTGAGAAAAGAATCAAGGAATACCCCCCAGGGGTTTTATTTGCAGCAAATAAGCTAGCAAAACAAACTCACGTGTATAAAAAAAGTATTTTATTATATGTTTATTAAAATCCACAAAGGTTTTTTAAAATATGAGCTCTGGTTACATAGACTTACATCATAATCCATTAGTTATAATACATATAAAAATAAAAAATAAAATTGAAATAGGCAGGTAAACTAAAAGCAAGTTTTGCACTAGGTGATCCTGCCCCAGATAAGCGCCCCGATGCGTTTTGACTAACCAAGTTGTAATCTTCTTCAGGGGGACTTGTATTATCTAAATGCAAAACTCATGTTACACCTTATCAATACACAATGTCACATACCATCTTGATCTATTCATATGGAAAGCAGATCTAAACCTAATTTGTAACATGCGAGCAGGCATGTCTCTCCTGAAAACACACACTTACCTGCCTGCTCACAGACTTCTAATGAGTGTACACCAAGCTGCCCATGTGCAGCTCAGTGTGCATTCCCAGCACACACCAGCTGTGTCAAAATGCCTGACCCCTGTGTGCATGCGCATGAGGACATCACAACTCCAGTGAACATTCAAGAGAACGAAAACCAGGCCCCCGGAAATAGCCCAGTATAGCATGACAGCAGCTAGCAAGAGATGTAACTGCCGCATCGCTGGAAGGTGGAGGTGAGTATTTTCAAGAGTTTAGTTCCACTTAAAGAATGATGTGCTACATTTACTGGTGGCTGTACCTTTGGTGACCAATAGCTGATATAGTAAATCAAGTAACACAGATTCAAAGGTATGTGTGGCACAGAGCAGATAAGATAACACAGTTGCCAACATTTTAAAATAATTAAGTGGGGGGCCTGAGGGGCATTGAGAAGAAAAATGGGATTGTGAACAATAAAATGGATGTCACATCACGGCTTATGGCTTGATGTGTTGCACCTCTCCCCCTATGCATTTCTGTGTTGTAGACAAAATAGGGCTTTTGGGTACATTGAAGAAAGAAAAGTTGTGCACTGAATATTTGGAATAGTCTGAGCCTGTTCTCTGTATACAGCAAACACAAATGTCTATGTACCCTTGACACATACTTTAATTGTTGTGCTGAATGCAACAGTGTCACAGACACCCACACTTCAGGGAAAAATATAATTTAAAAAGTGTAAAACACTTTCATTGCATATGATTTTTCTGCACACAAAATATAGAGGTAGCATCAACAGTTTAACTAAAATGAATTTAAAAAGTGGGGACTGCTAAGCAACAAGCAACATTTGAGTCAATTAATACTTTGGTCAGGAGTATTCATTATACAGCACAGCATACAAAGTACAGTGGTCAAGGGTCAGGCTTAAGTACATTGCTGGTCAATGGATGCATAAACATTCCTATCATTGGTCCCAGTGAAAGCACAAATAAATATTTTCATTGTATTCATATTAAATGGTTAGTTACCTGATCACATGATATGCTCCCATGCTGCTCTGCTCTGCTTATCTCAACTTAGAATAGGACCAAAACTATGCTGATATCCATCACACAAGAGATCACTTTGCTCGATATTATTGGCATAATTGCATTGCCTGGTGGAGATTGATTGGGTAGATTTACTAAAGGCAAATAGACTGTGTGCTTTGCAAATGCAGTTGCTCCAGAGCTTAGTAAATGAGGTAAAGCTTAACTTTACAAATAATACCAAATCACATGCAAGAAAAAAAAATTTTTTTTGCTTGCATGGGATTGGATGATGGAAGTCAGCAGAGCTTCCCCTCATTTACTAAGCTCTGAGGCAACTGAACTTGCAGAGGGTACAGTCTTTTTGACTTTTCTAAATCAACCCCAATGTGTATCATCTGCCAGACGTGAAGTCATTTTGTGAGAGTAAGAGGGCCTTGCAAGAGCCAAAGACACAACCTGGCATTTCATAACCATTTCTTCTGAAATTATGTTTACTCAACACTTTCTTTCAAAATGGCATGCTGGATTTCTATTAGTAGAGTTGATATGTACAGTATGTGAATAAAATCAACACCATATCTATGAAGAGATTCCATTGACTTGATAAAAAAAGTTGTCCTACCCCTCAGCCATCGCACTCCTTTCAAATGACCACTAGTATTATATTTTATGAATGTGTGTATGTGGGAAAAGAACATGCCTTTGTGTGTATGAGTGTCAGTTAGGTGAAACATTCTTCATCATTCTGATTGTTACTTAACTTCTGCCAACCTTTGAAGGAAAAGCAATGGATTTCATCCTTAGAACAACTGGAAACATGTCTAAGTCTGAAGTTTTTCTTTAGTTGCAACATTTGGGCTCTGTTTCTCTTTCCAGTAAAATGAAGAGAAATGCCAAGAAAGGGAGTTTTCCTCCATGAGCATCCGGCCTTGCTCATGTTGGAAATCTAACCAACAAGACGTCTGAAAGGAAAATACTCGAACCTGTGTAAGATCCTACATAACACACAGTGACATGAGACAAAATGGAGGAGTGCAAAGAAATATGACTATGCAGGGTTTTTTACAAAACAAACACTGTGGATAATTTACACATCCCGCATTTCTCGGTAGAGCCAACTTGTCGGAGTTTGTGGTAGTCTCCAGACAACCTATTTTGCTTTAGCATGGCTGATTAACAAAACACAGCATGGAATATTACAAGGAAAACTACAATGGTTGGCATAAGCACAACCCAGTTATATTAGTGCTTGCTTTATTACCAATAATGAAAGTGTTGACAGCTATGAGGCCATTGTACCTTGTATATTTTTGTCTGTTTTCATGCAACGTCTCCACAGCTGTTAAGGTCAACAGAAAAAAAATGTAATTACTTAAGAAATTACAGAAACGTTGGTTCATGTATAGATTTTTAGCATGTGTTCCTTCTGAGGTATTACTTAAACTAAATTGGGAGTCCTGGAGTCACAGGCTGCAAGCATGAGCATAAGGCCTACATAACTGGGCTTACAGTGGAGGCCAGGCAGAAGAAAGAGTTCATGGATTTTATTGTGGTGCAAGAGGAAGAGCACTTACCCAATTGGGTTGCCTGAATTTGCCAGGAGGGGCTTCAGAGCCTGAAGGTAGAAGGGATAATTCTGCTTCTAGTCAGAGTTCAGCAAACTTCCTGCTTACCCACCCAATTAGTGTTGATTGCTAGGGGTCAAATTTTTTAAGCATACTAATACTTGTCGTAGCAGCTTGGTGAGGTCATTAAAGATTGTCAATGTAAAAGTGATAGGGACCTGTCTCAGGTAGGGCATCCCTCCTTCAGTAAAATCCTGTTCCCAAGGTAACATGATTGTTTGACCTATATTGCATGTTTTTTCCGGGACGAAACATGCTTCAAAGACCTTAGACCCAGCTAAGCTAGTAGTAGTTGTAAGTCACATTCAACTGCATTTATTTTGTAAGGGAGGTATATATATATATATATATATATATATATATATATATATATATATATATATATATATATACTGTATGTAGCCCCAAATTCAAATTTTTGACTTATCCGTCCAGAGTGTGCTGCCATTTTTCTGCACCCCAATTCCTATGTTTTCATGCATAGGATGTGGAAACAAGGCTAGGTGTCTCAACTATGCACACAAACATAGGAACTGGGGTGCAGAAAAGTATCAGCAGGTGCTCTGGACCGATGAGTCAAAATATGAAATATTTGGCTGTAGCAGGAGGCAGTTTGTTTGCCAAAGGGATGGAGAGCAGTGCAATGCCTGCAGGCACCAGTGAAGCATGGTGGGGGTTCCTTGCAAGTTTGGGCTGCATTTCTGCAAATGGAGTTGGAGATTTGGTCTGGTACAATGGTGTCCTCAATGCTGAGAAATACAGGCAGATGCTTATCCATCATGCCATACGATCAGAGAGGCATGTGATTGGCCTCAAATACAAGCTGCACCCGGAGAATGAACCCAAACATGCAGCCACATTCAATAAAAACTATCAACGTAAAGAAGAACAAGGAGTCCTGGAAGTGATGGTTTGGCCCTTACAAAGCCCTGATCTTTACATCATAGAGTCTGTCTGGGATTACATGAAGGAACAGTAGGATTTGAGGCAGCCGACATCCACAGAAGATCTGGTGGTTAGTTCTCCAACGTGTTTGGAACAACTTACCTGCCGAGTGCCTTCAAACTCTGTGTGCAAGTGTACCTAGAAGAATTGATGCTGTTTAGAAGGCAAAGGGTGGTTTGGAATTATCTTCTGTTCATTTACTTTCCATTTTGTTAACTGCTTAAAAAAAAAAAAAAAAAATTAAAACTTCCATTTCTGAAAGCATTTTTAAAACGTTTGCACAGTATTATACATGTGTATATATACACAAACCTATACATATGCATTAGATGTGGATGACCAATGGTGTCAATGGTGTCAAATGTTTAGCTATGTTATGTAGATTGCCATTTCCACTCCTCTTGTAAACTAATTACACCTAACTGTACTCTAAAAAATGTCCCTGTATGAAGACTGGCGAGTCCTGACCTGCAGATTTTGCCCTTTAATGTGCAGACATTTAAGACCCAGCTTGCTTGACTATGTTGTTTATTATTATTTCTATATCATTAATTATTATTATACAGGATTTATATAGCACCAACAGTTTGCGCAGGGCAGACGGTACAGTTACAATACAATTCAATACAGAAGTAATCAGAGGGCCCTGCTCGTTAGAGCTTACAATCTAGAAGGGAGGGCAAAGTGAAACAAAAAGGCAATAACTGTGGGGGATGAGTTGATGGAGAAAATCAAGCTACAGTAGTTAGGTGTTGGTAGGATAGGCTTCTCTGAAGAGGAGGGTTTTAAAGAAACGTCTAAAAGCTAATAGAGTAGGAGATAATCAGACAGATTGGGGTAAGGAGTTCCAAAGGATTGGAGAGGCTCTGGAAAAATCCTGGAGGCGAGCATGGGAGGAGGTTATGAGGAAGCTAGAGAGCAGGAGGTCTTGAGAGGAAGGAAGAGAACGACTAGGTTGGTATTTGGAGCTGGGGGCTAAGTTGTGGATGGCTTTGTAAGTTGTTGTTAGTATTTTGATTTTAATTAATTGGATGAGCAGAAGCTAGTGGAGAGATTGACAGAGAGGAGTAGCAGGCACTGATCGATTGGTAGGGTGGATGAGTCTGGTAGCAGCCTTTATGATGGATTGAATGGGGCATAGCCTATGTAGAGGTAAGTCAATGAGAAAGTAGTTGCAGTAGTCGAGGGGGGAGATGACCAGGGAGTGAATTAAGAGCTTTGTTGTGTCATTGGTTAGAAAGGAGCGTATTTTGGAGATGTTGCAGAGTTGAGGCGGCAAGATTTGAACAGTGCTAGGACCTTGGCATGTGGGGATGGGGGGATAGTGGTATCGTAGATTTTGACAGAGAGGTCAGGGGAAGAGGCATGTGGTGGGGGAAAAATTATAAGTTTGGTTTTGGATAGATTGAGTTTGAGGAAGTGGCGATATATCTGCTAGTAAATTAGTAATACATGAGGAGACTGAGGGGGTGAGCTGAGGGGTAGAGAAATAGATTTGGGTGTCGTCAGCGTAGAGATGACATTGGAAACCATGGGAGGAGGTGTTGATTGAAAATAGGAGAGATCCAAGAACAGAACCTTGGGGGACCCCAACAGAGAAAGGAAGAGGAGAGGAGTAAGAAGAATTGTAAGCAAAAATGTTGCTCATGTTGCATAATCCTCAAGGTGCCACATCCCAAAAATGCAAGTCAAACCAAAAAGGGGTTCCCCTTGGGTGGGACTTTAAAGGCACCAAAACATATGACAAAAAGGATATGTAAAAAGAGAAAACTTTATTCAATAATACAGAAATGTAAAAACAGTAGGCAAGCTATAAATTACTCCACATAAAACAGTGAAACTTAGACCACTTGACCCCCGGGTTTGACCCGACGCGTTTCGGAGTGTAAACTGGACTCCTTCCTCAGGGGTGCCCTTGGAGGGTGGTACAGTTCACTGGAGTAGGAGATATGGGTTGCCTGCCTGGTATTTAAAAACATATGGTCAGCATGCCAACGTTGTCCACTAGAGGTGCCATCTGGTTATCCTAGGAAATCTAGGGATCTTAAATGAACTCTTGAATACACGTTACCAGCAATTGCCCGCTGTCTAGTCTCAAGGAGAGGCTAGATGGGAGTAGCTGAAACCTGGTCACAGCAATTCTATGGCCACGATAGTACAGATGTCCCTGGTGGGTGTTGAAGCTTAAAAAGTCCTGTGTGTCCGGCAAGGGAGCAGGACCTTGCCGGACACACAGGACTTTTTAAGCTTCAACACCCACCAGGGACATCTGTACTATCGTGGCCATAGAATTGCTGTGACCAGGTTTCAGCTACTCCCATCTAGCCTCTCCTTGAGACTAGACAGCGGGCAATTGCTGGTAACGTGTATTCAAGAGTTCATTTAAGATCCCTAGATTTCCTAGGATAACCAGATGGCACCTCTAGTGGACAACGTTGGCATGCTGACCATATGTTTTTAAATACCAGGCAGGCAACCCATATCTCCTACTCCAGTGAACTGTACCACCCTCCAAGGGCACCCCTGAGGAAGGAGTCCAGTTTACACTCCGAAACGCGTCGGGTCAAACCCGGGGGTCAAGTGGTCTAAGTTTCACTGTTTTATGTGGAGTAATTTATAGCTTGCCTACTGTTTTTACATTTCTGTATTATTGAATAAAGTTTTCTCTTTTTACATATCCTTTTTGTCATATGTTTTGGTGCCTTTAAAGTCCCACCCAAGGGGAACCCCTTTTTGGTTTAAGAAGAATTGTAAGTAACGCTAAAGGTGTTGATTAAGTAGCAAGAGAACCAGAGAAGAGTACAGTCACAGAGACCAAATGCGTGGAGTTTTATGAAGAGGAGGGGGTGGTCAATAAGAAGTAAGGAAATGGGGTGTAGGTTGTTAGGATTGGTTGGTTGGTCCAGTGAGGGTTTTTTTTAAGTATAAGGCTGACTAGTGCATGTTTTAGAGAGTTAGGGAAGATGCCAGAAGAGAGGGAGAGATTGAAGATGTTGGTTAGAGAGTGTAGAATAAAGCCAGAGGGTGAACGTAGCATTTCTAAGGAAACAGGATCCAGAGGACAGGTTGTTAGCTGGACGTAAGCAATTTGTTTAGCAACCTCGCCTATAGTGGTGGGGTTGAATGAGAGAAGTAATGATTATACTTGTTGGCATGAAGTGTAAAGCGTGAAGAGTATCTGAACAGCAGAGATCTCCTCACAAATTGTATCAATCTTCTGTTTGAAGTTATTGGCCATCTCCTGGGCAGTGAGTGATTTAGTGGGTGGAGGCAATGGATAGACTTCATTATGATTTTGTAATAAAAAGGCTGCTATGACCGTTAAAGCTCAACTAAGATGTGGTATATCTAGTAGCTGGTATATTGTGGGTTGAGAAAGGGGGGAGTTTTGGGTAGGCAGTTTGGTGACAGCGCCATCTGTAATACCAGGGGTATGATCTGTGAAATAAATGCTCTGCTTATTTATGGTGTGTTTGCATTGAGTTCCTGACTTTGTGTGCCACCTTTGTACGGACAAAAACAAAACCACATAGGAAGCTTTTGTTAGGTACCTGTTAGGTAAAGTCCGAAGTGGAGTTTGAGTGCAGAGGATTCAGGCGAAAACGTAGTCAGGGATCAGGCTGGCAACAGATCGGGCAAAGCGGTATCCAAACATAATCCAAAGAATGGTCAGGCAGGCAGAAGTCATACACAAGCTGGCGGTGAAGTACAGATTCGGCAGGCTGAAGAGGGGTCAAGAATACAGGCAAAAGTTCATACACGAAAGCCTATCAAAGAGCAAGCAGCACACCCAGGAACATGAAGATATTCCAAACAAACGGGCATTGAGGAACAGGAAGTGCTGCTTTTTGAAAGCTGAGTAAATTGTACATTGATCACAGCTGGTTAAATTGTACATTGTTTGCAGCTGGCAGCAGGTGGAGCTAGTGAGTCCAAAAGTAAAGCTTCAGGCTGGAAAATCACTGCCCAAACACCAGAGCTTCTTTGTGGCACAACAGATAAGGCTGCAAGCTACAGAAAAGGCAAGCTCCCGGTTCAAGGACACCCAGGTACATGACAGCTTTATAACATACTGGCAAAGAAGGGCAAATTTTAGGAGGAGGCCCTTACCTTTCTACTGGACTATCCCCTATAAAAGCCCATAGTGAAATGTGCATAAAGAGCAATTAGTATGAGTAGACCAGAAAAGCTAATTATATTAGTTAGGTGGTTAATTTTCATTGGTTACTTTGGGTTTTTGTCTTATCCTTTCTGCTCTTATTGCATTCCTCTCTATTTTATAATCTTGAAATATCCTTCTCCCCTACAATTTTGTATTAAAGCAACTTTATCACAAAAATGAAATTGTAAACAAAAGATAGTAAATATAAAAAAAAAAATCTTTGTTGTTTCGTTCTGGATAGAATGTTTAGGGGTTTATTGTTGGAATATGTCCCCATTGTGGAGATTTGCCCTCTCTATTTGTATAGTGACCACAGCTGCTGAGACCGAAGGAGAAGCACCAGAACAGGAATAGAGGAGAAATCTTCTAATGGGGATACCTGTTTTGGTGGCAACTGTCTAAGACAGAATGTTCCTCACTTTGAAGAGATCTCCCCTCATTTCCGGATGTGTGTACAGGACAGGAAGTGAAGGAAGAATCTCCCCAATGACACAAAAAAAATGATACAAAACACTGACAAGAATTTCAACCAATTTCTACTCTATCCAAAATTGGAAACAAAAAAAGAGGTTGTGGCTTTAGAAAGATGTCAAAAGCAAAGCATGGAGTCTTCCATTGCTGCCCTCTCCTTCTTAAAATGCCAGCTGTCTCTGGTTGCCATGGGTACTTTACGTTTAACAACGGCCCTTTGCTTATCTACATAAAACATACTTTGCACCTTTCCCACTGAATAGACATTTTATTATTTTTTTAAACTAGACTGATTAGAATGTCCTCTCCTCACCCTTTTCTAACCTCTTCTTTCGAGCCTTGAAATCTCTCCCCTGTAAGCCAACAAAACAAGTGATGAGACAGCCTTTTCCAATTAAATAGGAAACATATTATGGAACACAGCCTACAAGTACTATGGACAACCACAGAGATATCTCCCTTTTTCCCAAGTGTTCATATATGTAGCTGATGTGTTGTTACATCCTAGGGTAGCAACAGCAGTAAAAGAACATCATTAAGTAATCATGCTCAAAACTGCTGAACACTGAGGTTAAGTTGCTGATTTTGGACAATTTTTGAAGTCGCAATGATAAATTTGGATCGTTACACTATTTAGGATGAAGACTTTTTAATTGACCATTGGCACTGGTACCTCCATATTGTGTTTTTTTTATAAGGAATAATGAGCCCCTCAGGTATTACATTTTTTTTATTTTGTCTTTTTGCAATATTTTCATGTTGGGAAGTACTGGATTTCATCATTTTTGTTTACCTTAACCTAAATTCTTTTGCTGATGGTTTTCAAAACACGTTTTTAGGAATATATGTATAGTGCAATGTACTTCAAGACATTTTCAATAGATTAGAGAGATTAGAGGGTTAGAACCTCAGGTATTTTTGGATTTCTGTATCTCTGTTGGGAAGATTTTATCTTCAATCATTCACGTGAATTGGAAGTGGAAACAGAGCAATACAAACCTAGCAGAACTTCTAACTACACCCGAATGTAAATGAATAAAAAAATATTTAGTTTTTTTAAAAAACAACAAACAAAACTTCCCAGCTCACTAACCAGCCAGTCTGCAACAAACCAAATTGACCCTGTCTAAGTGCCGGTTCACCCTTGTGCGGCTGTGGAGATCTCATATAATTCGGAGCGCACTACTCCTTCATTACATGCGATCTCATGTGCGGTGCGAATTTCAGCCATACACTTTGTATGGCTGAATTCACACTGCATCCGCACCAAAGACGCACAGGAGGCATTTTTTGAGCCGCATCAACATCAGATCGCACAGTGGTTCACACTTGTGCGATCCGATTCTGTGCGTACTTGCAGATCGCACTGCGATATGCAATCAAACTGGGGGTGTCGTTAACTTTTAATTGACACCCCCTGCGTATCGCATATGGCAGTGTGAACTGCCAAATGTGCAGATGCGGAAACACGCTGCATATTCGCAGCATTCCCGCATCGCACAAGTGTGAACCAAGCCTGACAGTTCACATTAAAAACTAGGGGTTTAGTTTGCATACATTTGCAAATATATGTGTAAGCTGCAGCGGCCACATCACAGCACCCCAGTGTACTGCAGTCCTAACTTCTATCTGTAATTTTGAGAGTCTCCTGAGTTGGAGCACATATATAATAATAGATAAATTGAAGGCAGGTATGCGTGAAGGAAGCGAACCCCTTCCTAAAGTTATAGGGATGCACTGGACACCCAGTAACAGCACAATGACAGCGAAGGTATCCAGTGCATCCCCCCAACAATTCACCTACAGTACAAACAAATGGCAACCACCCCAACCTATAACTTACCTTTGCAGCAAGGGGCACATGGAAGAGCAACACATGTAAAAAAAAAAAAAAATTCCAGCTCACTTACCAGCCAGTCTGCAACAAATTGAAATGACCCCGTCTAACAAGTCACATTAAAAACAAGGGGTTTAGTTTGCACACATTTGCAAAATATGTTTAAGCTGCAGCAGCCACATCACAGCACCACAGTGTGCTGCAGTCCTAACTCTATACATTTGAGTCTCCTGAGTTGGTGCACATATACAATAATGGATAGATTGAGGGGAGGTATGCCTGGAGGGATCCCACCCTCCCCCCCTTAACCACTTGATTACTGGGCACCTATACCCCCTTCCTGCCCAGACCAATTTTCAGTTTTTTGCACTCTAACACTTTGAATGACAAATACGCGGTCATGCAACACTGTACCCAAATTACATTTTTATCATTTTTTTCTCAAACAAATATAGTTTTCTTTTGGTTGTCATTAACCACTTGTTTTTTAAATTTTTTTTCTAAACAAACAAAAAAACAAAAATAATTTTTCATATTTTGTTTTACAATTTTGCAAACAGGTAATTGTTCTCCTTCATGATGTGCACCGATAGGCCACTCTGATGGGCACTGATAGCTGACACTGATGAGACGGCACTGGTGGGCAGCACAAGAACAGGAGGACCTCCATTTATGCCCTCCTGGCATTTTAAGCCCGCGCTGTAGCTGTCCTTTGGGTATAGTGGTAGGCGCCAAGTGATTATAGGTATAGGGACACACTGGACACCCAGCAATAGCACAATGGCAGCCAAGGTATCCAGTGCGTCCCCTCACCAACAGTACAAATAGATGGCAACCACTCCAACCTATAACTGGTCTTTGCAGGAGGAGCACATGGGAGGACATCGCATGTCAAAAAACAACAAACAAAAGTTCCCAGCTCACTTACCAGCGAGTCTGCAACAAACCAAACTGACCCTGTCTAACAGTTCACATTAAAACCAGGGCTTACGTTTGCACACATTTGCAAATATATGCGAAAGCTGCAGAGGCCATGTCCATGCACATTGCTTTTAACATAAACTGTCACCACCAATGTAAGGAGTTCACATGAAAATTATTTGCAAGAGTTCCTCTGGGGTAAAAATGTAAAGAAAGGTTATTGTAGTGGCTAGAAATAATTTAGTAATCTACAAGTTTTGGACATTGATATGCAAGCATGACAGTAATTGTGGATTAAAGCCTGATTCAACACAACACTTTGTTTTTTTAAATAGCTAGGAAAAGTTGGAGCTTCCATCCGTTAGAATTTATTTTTGTCTGTGTCACCATTTAAAGGTTTCACTTTCTGTCTTGGTGACAGGATGTCATTGAGAAAGGAAGTCATGGCAAATTGCTCTAAAGGGGACAGAGACAACAACAAAAAAAGACTTTCTTTTCAGTTCTAAGCGGGAGGATTTCATTCAAGTGCTATAATTGCCCTCAGCATGCTGTCAAAGAGCGTCTGTATATATAGTTACATAGTTACATAATTAGTCAGGTTGAGAAAAGACACAATCCATCTGGCTCAACCAATAAAAACAAAAAAAAAAACAGTTAATGACACCCCCAGATCGGATCGCATATCGCTGTGCGATCTGAAAGTTCGCACAGAATCGGATCGCACTAGTGTGAACCACCATGCGATCCAATTCTGCTGCGGACCAAAAAAAGGGTCCTGTGCGTCTTTTAGTGCGATTGCGGTGCGAATTCAGCCATACAAACTATATGGCTGAATTTGCACCGCACTGATCCTAAAATTAAATGCGATCTCTGTGGTCGCACAAATGTGAACCGGCACTGAGGCAATTGGATATTTCCTGGATTAACTTTACCTATAAATATTAGTACCCATTATTATTATGTACACCTAAGAAAGAATCCAGGCCTTTTTTAAAGCAATCTAGTGAGCTAGCCAGAACCACCTCTGGAGGGAGTATATTTCACATTTTCACAGCTCTTACGGTGAAGAAACCTTTCCGTATTTGGAGACTAAATCTGTTTTCCTCTAGACTTAAAGAGTGCCCCCTTGTCCTCTGTGTTGACCTTAAAGTGAACAACTCAACACCAAGTTCACTATATGGATGCCTTATGTATTTATACATGTTGATCATATCCCCCTTAATCTCCTCTTCTCAAGAGAGAATAAATTCAGTTCCTCTAATCTTTTCTCATAGCTGAGCTCCTCCATGCCTCTTATCACTTTGGTTGCCCTTCTCTGCACTTTTTCCAGTTCCCCGATATCCTTTTTAAGAACTGGTGCCCAAAACTGAACTGCATATTCCAGATGAGGTCTTACTAATGATTTGTACAGGGGCAAAATGATATCTCTCTCTGGAGTCCATGCCTCTGTTAATACAAGAAAGGACTTTGCTTGCTTTGGAAACCACAGCTTGGCATCGCATGCTATTATTAAGCTTAGGATCCACTAGAACACCCAGATCCTTCTCCGCTATGGATTCTCCCAGTTCTACTCCCCCTAGTATATATGATGCATGCATATTCTTAGCCCCCAAGTGCATAACTTTACACTTATCAACATTAAACCTCATTCGCCACATAATTGACCAATAAAACAGTACATTGAGGTCAGCTTGTAAGTTGGAGACATCCTGTAAGGAAGTTATTCCACTGCAAAGTTTGGTGTCATCAGCAAAGACTGAAATGGTACTTTTAATCCCAGACCCTATATCATTTATAAAGATATTAAAAAGTAATGTCCTGTTCTGATGATCACACCACTAGACATCTCCCTGGAATGGTCATAGACAACAATAATAACCTGAAAAATGTTTTAACCTTCCTGACTTCACCCAAAACCAAAATAAAAAGCTTTGGATGGAATTGAGCTTTACATGCTATACAATATTGGGGAAATAAAAATGAATAAAAAAACTGAAATGTGAAAACTGAATAGTATTTAAACTCAGCTTACCAGTTCATAGATGTTATGGCTGCATTATTTTTTTTGAGGCCCATTGATGTGCAGCAAAAAAGGTCAGTGTCGCTGCCTCTCGCACTAGCTCCTGGCTAAATTCTTCAGCACTGACACTCTTCCCACAGTCCTCCCTGACTGCTCACTCACCAGCCTATCCGGCTGACTTCTCAGGAGATCTACCGGATGTGCTGATCTACTCCTGCTGTCTTCTCACTTGCTCCCGTGCCTCCAGGAAGGATTCCTCTGTGTGTTGTAGAGGGTCCCTCCAGCACCTGAGCCCCAGACCCGAAGTCACCTACCCCCCCCCCCCCCCCAGACTAGGGGGCACCCTCAAAAGCCACTGACAGCCTCCTCAGCACTCCATCTCCATCTACCTGACTGCCCCTGCTGGATACCATAAGGAAATAATTCCGGATGGCTTCACTTCCAAAAATCCTTTTATTGAAGCTTCATATGACAAGTGGTTGACAGATGGAGCAGGGGACAAAGAGGTAGACGCGTTTCCCGCAAACGTTAGCGCTTAGTCATTGCGCCTGCAGAAGAACTGAGGGGAGCGTCTGACCAGGTCTCCTATATCATGGGGTGTAATAGAGAATGTGGTCAAAATTATAGACTGCGTAGCCATATTTAGACACTGCTTTACCAGAAAACTGGAGGCAACACTAGAACAAGGCGAAATTCTGATTTCTGTGGCTTTAATTGGGTTTTAACAAAATAAGACCATATTTCCAGTTTAACAGGTTCCCCATAGTCAAGTGTTTATGGGGCATTGTATTCATTCCATTTCTGAAATCACATGTTCTGCAGCCTGTTCAAAACTTGGCTCACTCCAGGCCATAGACCCTATAGTAAATGAGAATATTGTTCATGTAATCCCATCATTTATCATTCTGAAATTTTACCTATTTTCACATCAATGTTCACTTAATCATATTACTTTATAAACTTCTCTGAATAAACACAGTTTGTGGGAGGGTATTATGCTTTTTTTAAAATTAAATTAATAGATGAACAATTTTGGACCATGTCATTCATTTCAGGCTGTCACTCCTGATCAAATAACATAACTAGGGGTTTTTATGCATGCCAGCATGATTACTGCATACTTCTAACAGGGAATATTTATTTGAAGTGCATAGAACTGATTTAAAGCAATCCTCTTTTTCTGAATGTTATCAGAGCCAAGATTGCTTCATACGGATTAGCGACAGCAATTAGGAAATCATTTCTAGATCTCTTATGAGTGTTTAGAGATTTTAATGGGTTTTCAAATTACACGATAGCTATTTGGAGGGCAAATAAATAAAATGAGGCTTTGTGTGATACAAATATTAATGAGGTGCCTATTGGATTGATTGCAAAGTATGTTTCCAAGTACAATGTAAAGGAATGGATATACTAGACGCAGTGTAATTCATACCCTGCTTTGGAAATAATATCGACATGTGGTCTATTGTAGAGGTAAGTGGATCGATTTGCGCTAGTCAGGGTTTGCAGCAAATTTCAGATGCACTAGTAAAATGGACCAAAGAACCACTTAGCAGCTCACCTCCAGGTGGCTTAGTACCCAGAAGAGCACCACCAAGAATTTCCCAGACTTCAGGTGATTCTGATCATTTGGTGCAATCCACAGGTGTTCTTTCTTTTCAAGTAAAATCTGTTATTTCATTTACAAAAAAAATCTAGAAAATGGCTCCTACAATAGCCTATGAATACTTACCTTTCCGGTGGGTGGGAAGTTCGCACGTAGTTGTCTTCAAGCTCTAGAGCAGTGATGGCGAACCTTGGCACCCCAGATGTTTTGGAACTACATTTCCTATGATGCTCAACTACACTGCAGAGTACAGGAGCATCGCATCATGGGAAATGTAGTCCCAAAACATCTGAGGTGCCAAGGTTCGCCATCACTGCTCTAAAGCTTCCACCAGAATCTTCAACTTTTGCAAAGCATACAGTGAGGGAAAAGGTATTTGATCCCCTGCTGATTTTGTATGTTTGCCCACTGACAAAGAAATGATCAGGCTATAATGTTAATGCTAGGTTTATTTTAACAGTGACAGACAGAATAGCAGCAAAAATATCCAGAAAAACACATTCAAAAAAAGCTATAAATTGATTTGCATTTTAATAAGTGAAATAAGTATTTGATCCCCTATCAATCAGCAAGATTCCTGGCTCCCAGTTGTCTTCTATACAAGCAACAAGCTGAGATTAGGAGCACTCTTTTAAAGGAAGTGCTCCTAATCTCAGCTTGTTACCTTTATAAAAGACACCTGTCCACAGAAGCAATCAATCAATCCAATTCCTATCTTTCCACCATGGCCAAGACCAAAGAGCTTTCCAAGGATGTCAGGGACAAGATTGTAGACCTACACAGGGCTGAAATGGGCTACAAGAGCATCCCCAAGCAGCTTGGTGAGAGGGTGACAACAGTTTGTGCGATTATTCACAAATGGAAGAAACACAAAATAGCCGTCAATTTCCCTCGGTCTGGGGCTCAATGCAAGATCTCACCTCCTGGAGTTGAGTTTCAATGATCATGAGAATGGTGAGGAATCAGCCCACTGGAGAATCATGTTAATGATCTCAAGGCAGCTGGGGCCATAGTTACCAAGACTACAATTTATGTTACAATTGGTAACACACTACGCTGTGAAGGACTGAAATCTTGCAGCGCCAGCAAAGTCCCCTACTCAAGAAAGAACATCTACAGCCCGTCTGAAGTTTGCTAATGAATATCTGAATGACTCAGGGGAGAGCTGGGTCAAAGTGTTGAAATCAGATGAGATCAAAATCGAGATCTTTGGCATCAACTCAACTCACCGTGTTTGGAGGTGAAGGAATGCTGCCTATGACCCCTAGAACACCATCCCTACCGTCAAACATGGAGGTGGAAACAGTATGCTTTGGGGGTATTTTTCTGCTAAGGGGACCGGACAACTTCACCGCATCAAAAGGATGATGGGCGGAGCCATGTACCGTCAAATCTTGGGTGTGAACCTCCTTCCCTTAGCCAGGGCATTGCAAATTAGTTGTGGGTGGGTATTCCAGCATGACAATGACCCAAAACACACGGCCAAGGCAACAAAGGAGTGGCCCAAGAAGAAGCACATTAAGGTCCTGGAGTGACCTAGCCAGTCTCCAGAACTTAATTCCATAGAAAACATGTAAAGGGAGCTGAAGGTTCGAGTTACCAAACGTCAGCTTTGAAACCTTAATGACTTGGAGAGGATCTGCAAAGAGGAGCGGGACAAAGTCCCTCCTGAGATGTGTGAAAACCTGGTGGCCAACTACAAGAAGTGTCTGACCTCTGTGATTGCCAACAAGAGTTTTGCCACCAAGTACTAAGTCATGGTTGCGAAGGGGTCAAATACTTATTTCGTTCATTAAAATGCAAATCAATTTATAACTTTTATGAAATGCGTTTTTCTGGATTTTTTTATTCTTCTGTCTCTCACTGTTAAAATAAACCTATTATTAAAATCATAGACTGATCATTTCTTTGTCAGTGGAAAAATGTACAAAATCAGCAGGGGATGAAATACTTTTTCCCTCACTGTAGAGATACTTTATGTCTACAAAGGGAATTGGGGCAAGAATCCCCAACCTTTTGCCAAGAATGGCTTGCTTACCTGAAATGGGAAGACGCTTTGCATGACCCTCCCAGCAGCGTATACACCCCCGAATGTTCAGCTTTTAGGTGGGTCTCAGCTCCTCTGAACTTCTTAAGTTTTAGGCTGCTGGCAATGGTGAGTGGACTTTCTACATGCAGAAGTTTCTATTGGGCCACTGACAGGTCCTTCAACCTGTGAGTTAATTCTAATTCAATTAATAACCACCTTTTATACTACACCAGATTGGCAAGCTCTGCTCTACCTCTATTTATATGTAGTTTGGTTTGGCAAGACCTGTGCTTCTATTGCATTAACATTTGAGCATTTTGCCTCCATGTGTTCAAACATAGTAAGATACCACCAAATTGTAAGGTCTTTTCTACACTTTCTACTATTTGCAACTCTGAAGACTTAGTTTTTGATGCAATACAAAAGGCCTCAAGCACATCTTCAAGCCAGCCATCAAAAACAAAACTGTTTGCAGAGATTTTTCTTTTTTTACATACATTTGCAAACATCTGTTGAACCCACACTGCTAAGTTAGGTTTATTGTTTTTCTAGCTAGCTTGTAAGCAGGTGCTTATGGTGTACCACTAAATGCATTTCTGCCATTATATTATTTATATTAATTGCACTATGTTGATAGCCGGGTTGGGATAGGGTTAATATGTTTCTTTGCTTTCCTGGGTTTTTCCTGAGTCTGGTCCACTGGATTGAATCTTTAAATATGGGGGAAGGGCTCAGGGCTGAGGTCTGCACATCGAAAGGCTGCTGAATCATGTAGGCCTACTACCCCTACTGGGTCACTGGTTTGGAACCTCACCTGGAGCCAGGAAACTATCAGCATTGGGCTTGCATTGAGGGACTGCATTACCTTGGAGAGAGTATTAACCTGAGCAACCTGTGTTAGGTAGTCAGGGTTGGACTTTGTTCATGTAAGCTGTATTGTTGGACTGTATGACTGAATATTCAGTAAAGTTGGGGTGCAATAAGATACGTGGCGTATCAAAAGAACAGAGCCCGTAACATTTATGGGGATGAAAAGGAGAAGTAAGAGTGCAACCAAGGACGGGGGGGCGTGGCTAGCGATCGGCATGTAAGCAGCGCGGTCTCGGAGCTCCGGCGGCACCTGGTGATCCTTCAGTGATCCTGGCACTAATCCTTTCGATCAACCCCTCAATTTTCGCTGACACACCTATCCTGGCACCTCCGGAGCCGGCCACCATGGTCAAAATCGGCCCCCAGGGCACCAAGGCAGGAGCGGCCTTCCGAAACAGCCCGGGCCGCGAGGCCTCCCAAGATGGCGCCGGACCCTCTTCACAGCCGCAGCGTCCGCCCAAGGAGAAGTCGGGCCGGGCCGGACAGCCTCCTTCACGGATCCCTGCTTCCTCGGGTAAGCCTGATGGTGTGCCCCAGAAGGCCCGACCCCCGACCACTATTCGGGACCATTTCGCTGATTCCCCCATACTGTCTAAGGGACCCCCAGCTCTATCCCCGGGGCTGCAGGAGGGCTCAGATCCCTGGGCGGCAGATGGGACATGGGATGCGGGGGACTCCCAAGCAGGGGGGGCTCCAGAGGGGGCTACTGAGGCGGGAGATTCAGCTTCTGGGAGCCTCACGTTACAGCACATCATGGAGGCTATTCACACTTGCCAATCCACTCTGACCACTCAAATTGAGACTGTCCGGCTGGACCTATCTATAGTTAAACATGAAGTGCAGAAGATTCGCACTCGGATCGCTGCTGCTGAACAGCGTATCAGTGATGTTGAGGACACAGTTAACCCCTTGCAGGCAGAGGTCCGCACACAACGGCAGGATCTACAGGTCCATTCTGATAAACTTGGGGACTTGGAGGACAGGATGCGCAGGAATAATCTCCGCTTTGTTGGCTTTCCTGAGAAATCTGAGGGGAGACATGCTGAGGATTTTCTGGAGATCTGGATTAAGGATACTGTAGGTGTGGAACATCTCTCCCCCCTGTTTGCCATTGAACGAGCACACCGGGTTCCTATGCGCCCTCTCCCTCCTGGGGCCCCTCCAAGATCTTTACTGGCAAAATTCCTTCATTTTCGGGACAAGGAAAATATCCTGCGAGCTGCACGCGATCTTCCTGACCTTCAATACAATGGAGTTAAAATCTCTATCTATCCTGACTACTCTGCTGCTACACAGAAGTTACGCATGGCCTTCAATGCGGTCAAACGCAGGCTTAGGGAAGGGCAGTTTGGCTACAGCATGCTTTACCCAGCTAAATTGAGGGTGATCCATGAGGGAAAGGCTCACTTCTTCCTTTCCCCGCAGGATGCATCGGCCTGGCTTGATGGTTTGGGAAGACGGGGCTGAACATGCTTTGATTATTGCAGCTGTTGTTTGCCGGGGGTCTGGGCCTACCTGGGCCCCCTCCATACTGATGCTCGGACTCTGTTGCTGATATCCCCTGTCTGGGGGTGCTGTTATCCTGCTGGCTGGACGACTCCATACTGGACCGGACGGTCTCCCTCATGTGTTCTCTGAGGAGGTTTTCATCCCCTGAACTTGCACCTCTATACTCTGAGGCGGTGCCGCCACCTCCGCAGCTTTTTGTCTTTTTCCCTTTTTTTTTCTGGGGGGGAAATTTTTCCTTTTTTTCTCCCCCCCCCCATTTTCCATTTTTCATTTTTCTTGTTTTTATTTTTATTTTTTCTGGTGTGTTCCTGCTCCTTTAGGGACACTGAACTAAAGACATTCTGGCATAGTTATGCCTTCTGGGGTTGTTAGTGTTTCTGGGCTAAAGCTCTCTGCCCGTTTTTATGACAGGGAGCCGGGTGGGGGGTGGGGGGGTGGGTTCATGGGGTTGTGGATTTCAGTTTTCTGTTTTATTTTTACTCCGTATGCTTTTTCTCTCAGCAGTGGTGGTCAGCTCTCTATTAGGTGGTATTTCAGCGGAGATGTGGTCCGGACGGGCCCCCCGGGGGCTTTCCCTGCCCGTGCGCCCGCTAGGTACTGGTATGTATGTTTTTTCAGGTGGGGGCGGGGCGCTCTCGGAGGGGGTTCTCCTCTGGGTGGGCCGCGTTTCTTCATGCTACTTTCTGTTAATAAATGTCTTTGAGGCTTTTGACATGGAATGTGCGGGGTATGAACTCCAAGATTAAGAGGTCTCTAGTGTTTGATCATTTCAAGCGCTCTAAGGCGGACATCCTCCTTTTGCAGGAGACGCACTTAATGGACCCCAAAACAAGGGCGTTAAAGCGACCACGTGTGGCTCACGCATTCCATGCTACTTACTCCACCTATTCAAGGGGGGTCTCGATCTTGATCTCCAGGGCGTGCCCGGTGCGGGTGCTGGAGGTGAAGACCGACCGGGATGGGTGTTATGTTATAGTGGTATTGAATTTTATGGAACGTTTATTTACAATAGTTAACTTATACCTCCCTCCGCCAGTGGAGGTTGGACGTCTTGATGACTGTATGCGGACGGTCCTCTCCATGGCTCAGGGGTCTTTAATTATAGGAGGGGATTTTAATGCAGTTTTGGATCCTCAAATGGATCGTCTCCACGGCTCGGGGCGACAGTCGCTGGCATTAGCTGACTGGGCTGCGGCGTACGGTCTCACCGAGACGTGGAGATGGAAATATCCGCAGAGAAGGGAATACTCCTGTTATTCCAGCTCTTATGGTACCTTCTCTAGATTGGATATGTGGTTTGTCTCCTCGGAGGTGCTTCCACTGGTCTCCGACGTGGCGTACCTCCCGAGGGCAATCTCAGACCATTCACCCCTGGCGATGACGCTGACGGTGGCCAGGCGTCCGGCTGGATCGGTGTGGCGTATGAGCCCTTACTGGCTCGCGGAACCGATGGTGTCGGCTGAATGTGCTACTGCCATGACTCATTTCTGGGCGGAGAATGCGGAAGGGGTGCGGGACCTCACCTGTTGGGACGCCTCTAAGGCTGTCCTGCGCGGGGCATACATGCAGGGGGTTTCTAAGTTCAAAAAGGCAGTGGCAGCAGAAATCGAGGAATTGGCAGATGCTCTGAGTGCCTCCGAACGGGTTTACACTTTGGATCCCACCCCTGAGAATAATAGAACGTGGAAGGCGGCGCAGCGGGCTTACGAGCTGGCCTTGGTGCAGAGGACCCAGAAGCGTCTCCTGTACCAGACCCAACGTATTTTTGAGACCGGGGACAGGAACGGTCGTTTGCTGGCCTTTTTGGCTAGCCCCGTTCCGGAACCGGTTGCTATCCCTGTTATTTTGGATCATGCGGGGCACTCTCTCTCGGCTACGGAGGACATACTTGGCGCCTTCCACAAATTTTATTCGGACCTGTACACCTCTCGGGCCCATTATACCCCCCCAGAGCTTTATGCTTACGTGGACTCTATTCCTTTCCGCACACTTAGTGTTGAGCAGAGAGCTAGTATGGAGGCCCCTCTGTCGCTGGAGGAGGTGAGGGTAGCCATTAAATCGTTTCCAAAACATAAAACTCCGGGCCCTGACGGTTTTCCGGTAGAATGGTATGTACAGCACGGGGAACTGTTGCTGCCGCGACTCCTGGTGCTCTTCAAGTCGATATTTGATGGTGGCTCCCTCCCTCCTTCACTCCAGGAGGCCCTCATAGTCTTGATCCCTAAGCCTAATAAGGACCCACGATACTGTGACTCTTACAGACCCATATCGCTTATTAATGTAGAGCTTAAAATCCTTACTAAAATTCTCGCATTGCGTCTTAATGGGATAATTGGCTCTATTGTGGGGATAGATCAGACTGGCTTCATTCCGGGGCGCTCGGCTTATGCGAATATTCGTCGGTTGTTCACCAATCTGCAGGTCCCGAACCCCTCCCGTTTACCAAGGGTGGTCCTCTCACTTGATACACAGAAGGCTTTTGACTCTGTGGAGTGGCCGTACCTGTTCTATGTACTTGAGAGATTTGGGTTTGGAAAGAATTTTTTGATTTGGCTTCGGATCCTATATGCTCAACCTCTTGCCCGTATTAGGGTAAATGGGATGGTTTCTGGTCCACTGCAGATACAACGGGGTACGCGGCAGGGTTGCCCTTTATCCCCCTTGCTTTTTGCGCTCGCAATAGAACCTTTGGCTCAGCTGCTGCGAACTTCCCCCGCTGTCCAAGGGATGTCGGTGGGGTCTCTGGAGGAGAGGGTCTCTCTTTATGCCGACGACATGTTGTTGTATTTAACTGATCCACACACGTCGCTTATGCCCGTTCTCCGACTTATTCGACATTTCGGTTCTTTTTCTGGTTTTCGGGTTAACTGGACTAAGTCTAGCCTGTTTCCTGTCGATATGGACATCCCGCTCTCGCTGCCGACTGACTGCCCCTTGAAGTTTACGTTCTCATTTAAATATCTCGGTGTTCAAGTTCAGCAACCTATATCCTTGTATTTCCAAAATAATCTTGTTCCCTGCCTAAACCTGTTCAAATCTAGACTGGAGCACTGGAAGCATCTGCCTTTAACTCTGACTGGTAGGGTCAACTTATTTAAAATGGTTATGTTGCCGAAATTTCTGTATCTCCTTGCCAACTCTCCACTGTTTGTGCCGAATAAGTTTTTCAGGGATCTTGATTCTCTTATTTCCGGTTTCCTATGGTACCCGAAGGCGCCTAGGCTTTCTATTGCCACCTTACAGCAGCCGGTGGCGATGGGGGGCCTTGCCCTTCCAAACTTACGCTTGTATTACTATGCAGCACAGATGGGACATGTCCACGGTTGGCTTTTCCCTCGGAGGAGCAGTGCGGCTACGGCTGTCGAAGCAGCGGTGGTTTCCTCCTATGAAACGCTTGCTAATCTTATTTACCGGCGCTGCGTTGTGTCCTCCGAGGGTACGGCACTCTTGAAATCCTCTCTACAGATATATGTCAGATGTGAGTCTCTGTTGGCGGCGACTCCGGGCCTCTGTTCCCCGAATCAACCCTTATGGTGCAATCCTAGTCTCCCTCACTTCGCTGGGTCTCAGGATGCGGCGCGGTGGGCAGAACGGGGCCTGAAGTATGCCCATCAATTGTTTGAGGGGGGGAATTTTAAGACGTTCTCCCAGTTCCGGGCGGACTTTCGGGTGCCCGGCTCTTGGCAATATCGTTATCTCCAGCTGCGACACGCTGCCTTGGCCCAATTTGGACCGGGCAGTGTCATGCTAGACAATTCGCCTATGGAAAAGGAATTGTTGCGGGATGAGCACACTAAGCTGACTAGCTCCTACTATGGAATCCTTCTTACTAGTGTGCCATCGCGCCTGGAGGCTGTTAGGGCCGGGTGGACGAGAGACATCCCGGATATCTCGGACGATGATTGGGAAGAAATGCTTGAGGTATATTTTAGGACACCCATCTCAGCCAGGGACCGTCTGATACAGTTACGTATATTTCATAGGACTTATTATACTCCTTATCGGTTGTTTCTGATGAAGCAGAGACCCGCGCCAGACTGTCATAAATGTGGGGGGGACCAGGGAAAAT